>NC_080672.1:9771904-10386023 GCF_030247195.1 Topomyia yanbarensis
TAGGGTTAACCGATTTCTCCCATTTTTTGACAGCGTCAATTTTTCATGATTTAGAACGACGCTGGGGGTGTACATTAGTAGTTTTCAAAATGATCGATTTTTTGTCATCCTAATGCCAATAATCAATTTACAGTTTACCGTTCAATGGGAAGACATAAGTGATTTAATAGTAAACTATTATGTGATTATGTCAAAAATACTAGTACATGCTGAGATGTTTAAGTATCGAAGCAGAAAATCGTTAATTTCAAGGTAGACATCCGAGAAAAAGTTTTGAGTGCTTCGTCTTCGAATTATTACATGTGTGGGCGTACCCATTTCATGAATGTTATGAATACTAAAACATTATGAAATCTCAAAGCAAGTTAAATAACTTTTAAATGCTTGATTTTGTGAAATTGTGTTGCAGTATTCCTTGTTTGAAGTTGAGTCAACAGAAAATGAGATAAATGAAATTGGAGCTGATCTATTCTAAGTTCTAGAACCAGTTCTCATAAATAAAAACTGAAAATCGAATTACTCCCTAATTTTAATGATCCAAATCATTTTACCGGTACCGAATCTGGTTGTCCAAATCATTACAACAATTACCGCTTTACTTACTTGACCGCCAGAACGAAGTAACATGATAGCTGTAAAATACTCCAGCATTTCAAAAAGTATTATTTCTCTCAAGCTCAATGTTCGTCATCATAATTTCGAAAAATACCAACGACTTAAATTCCACCCATACTGATCAACGCCCGACAAAACATGCAATACATGCCACCTCTAAAACAAACCATTCAAATCATTAGGGCAATTAAATCGTCCGCGGATCCATAATTCCATACGTAGATATTCTCTACACAATAAGGCATGCAAGCAAGGTAACAATAAGACTGATTCATAATGAGCACGATCCACCATACATCGGTGTTATCCTTTCGGAAACATGCGCCATGTTCCCATTCTTAGCTACGCTTGCAACGTCCTTTCGCAAGCCAACCAGCCAGGAATGCACACACCTAACAAACACTATTTACACCCAGTACCGTCACGTGATGCCATTCTGCACCGCTCAAAACAAACATCCACACACCACCGTTCTGTTTCGCGCGAGATGTAGACAAAAACAGAGATTTATAGGCGATAATATTATAGAACGTCAGAAAGACCCGTCGCGGTTTACAATTTGCTCTTCGTAGCGACAAAATTGTTTATTTTTAAACCTTTGGCGTATAAAGCACGAGTATTCTACATACGATGAGGTGGGTGAGGTGATGCTACGCGCGGAATTCGATCCAGTGCGGCAGAGCAGTAGGTACATGTATCGGTTTAGTTGTAGCGCTCCGGTATTGCACCAGTGAATATTGCTTAGTGGCAAAAGAGGAACCTCCGAGGAATTCGGAAAATTCTGCCATTACCATCGGGATACGGCAGCAGCGATGGAATGTGGCGGGATTTAATAAATTTTCTTCTATTGAATGTAATTACCAATTAGAAGCAAATGCTCATCCATAGGTGAAAGAATTTTGATTCGAGAGTACGGTCGCGGAAGCTTATTTTAACGCGGTAAATGACAATCGATAATACAATTTAAATAATGTTGTCAAATTTGTTAAAATGATAGTTTTTCAATTTAATTATTTGTAAATACCATTAACTCTTACAACACAATCAGGGCCAGATCCATAAAATTTTTGCGGGACTGGTTTGAAATTTTTATTTTAAAGAGAACCTTGTACAATTCGCAATACCCTTAGTTAATTAAAATCCGTAATGTTGGTAAAATTTGGTGAGATGTCTAGTTCACTGTTGTTGCTGCCATCATGGATATAACAGATGGAGCATCACGTTTCTCCTGCAACCAATCGTTCCGAACCAGACGCTGTTGCCAGCGCTCCTATCATGTTTGGTTCGATTTTTCGCCCAAGGATCTTACCGGGGATGCTTACCCGATCTTGCATCGCGGGGAGGTAAGGAATAGATGTATCAAAGATGAATGACTACATAGTAGAGCCTCACGGTAATACATTTTCCCGAAGAATAAATATATACTCACTTCCCAGTTACGCTAATGCAAAGTCGGTTATCCGAAATCAATAATAAAAAATATTTAAAATATTAGCTATAAGAGCACATAGCCAATAAATTAAAAATCTATTGAATGTTTGAAAATTGTTTCTTTTGCAATTGATGGTCCCACAAAGTACTCTGGCTACATTGACCGCTTCTGACAGTTTCGGAAACCCTGAGGCAAGTTGCCAAAATTCACTAGGAACCAAATGCTGTCAATATAGAAATCAAATTTCTAGAAATTTATTGTCTAAATCGTTGGTGGTCATAACAAATCTAAACGCGGATACACACATTTTACCGATCATATCATAACTGTCTCGTACACTCGACAAATGCGTATTGATGTTGAGAATGCTGAATATCCGTTTGACCATATCGTCTCATAGTATTTTTAAGGTCGAATATCACCTTGCAGAGACCTCGAATGACAATCTGATATACCAATCATATGTTAGAACATGACAGATGTTCAAACGAATGATATCAACAGAACTTTGGTAAATGCATACTAGAATGCTGACGGGCTTAAAAACACTTGTCCTTGTCCTTGCAATATTTCCTTCCTTTCATCGTGTGCTGTTCTTCATTTAAAAATTCTTAAACCGCTATCATTTAAAATTTTAGAAACTGTTACCTACGAAGGATTCGTCTAGCTAATATATTTTCTTTACTACGGTATGAATGTCAGTCGAAATTCTTATGAAATCACGTTTATAGGCGCCCATTCGATCAAATATCATTTAGGTCAAATAACCATTCTGGCAAACAGAGTTCTAAATGACCCATTACTACTCAGTCAAGGGTAAGGATCTACCACATGAATAAAAGTTAATGCATTTTCCAAACGACCTAGTGTAGGGTGTTGTTAGAAAAAGATCTATCAAGTGTATGCGGCTACAGATCGGTACCTCGATTGTGTAATGGTCGTAATACACGGGAATGTTGAGCCTAACATTTTTATTGTCCGGTAATGATCTCTTTCAAGACGATCAACCTTCGTTTCTAGAAAACAGTTAAGGTATTCCTCAAGGAAACCTCTAACAACCACTGATATTTATTCAATTAATCAACGACATTGAATCAATGTACTATATAACACGATTCAATTCCGAAAGAAAGCCGTTAATTAATAGCCTCTCATTTATAATATAAAGGTAAAGTAGTGGTTCAATGCCCTTTGATTTTGCCTTCCCTTAATTTCTTCAGTTTAAACCAAATCTAACATAAACGTAACATCATAACTTCATAATCTGCCACAAAGTCTATTCTTAACCACCAAAGACATCGGTTACAGTACCAGCGTGATCTCACTGCTGCAACTCAAACCAGCACAAACAGTTGAATTTATATTTTGTGCATTGTCTGAAAAACAAAGCTATCCGCTGACGAGGCAACAGGACAAACGCTACAAAAAATATTCACTATAGATTTTGTTCCAGCTGTTCTTACGCAACACGGCAACAGCAACATACAACCCTATATGAATGGATAATGGAAACATCGAAGTGAAACTACATGATCTGACACCATGTAGTTGAAAAAAGGCCGCTGAAAGATTCATGTCATGTTTCGGAGAAGAGGTGATCAGTACAGAGGACACGTAGAGAAACTACTTTTCAGGTATTTCAAATAGTGTGTGCTGAGAATGCGGGTAAACCAACCCACTCCCTCACACCTTACCCTGCAATACAAAACAGAAGGTGGTGATACCATTATGCAGTAAATTCGTTGTACAGATTAAGGACAAATTAATATGTGCCAATTCTGAGAACTAACTGCACATTACGGACCGCTGAGGAAAACTTATTTACAGAAAAAAATGGCCAGTGTACCAATATCATTACCAGAACCACAAACGTTGCCAAATTTGTACCTGCTGTTCAAGCAATGATGATAACTGCCAAAACCGCGTCGAGGACCACAAACTCAATAGCTAATACCATCAGTCAGGAAGCTACTAGCAATAACGGAGGATTCACACTTGTGGCCCGAAAGGGAAAGAAGTTAGGAAGAACACCTGACCGCGAATATCAAGGAAGTAACCACGATGATGACACGGATATGAAGGACCACCAAAATACAGCTGGCGTAGATGCAAATATTTCCCTGGCGCGAAAAAAGATATTCGCGCGCAATGGCAAGTCGGTCGTACGGGATTGGACAGACTCTCACTATTAATCCTTTTTTTTTCAATTTTTAGATTGTGCATCCTGTAAATATATGGGAAACTTACGACTATGTGAAGCTAATGTCTTGAGCCGTGCCAAATAAACGTATTAGATAAGAAAATCGTACCACAACAAGGAAAAATAGTTTGAATGATTTATTTCAGTCTATCTGAGCAAAGCGGAGCTTTTTTATAACTTTACAACTTCACTTAGAGGCATGCTCGACTCTGCCACGATGACTGTTCTAAGTTCAATTGTAGTAAACGATTAGATAGAGCTGTTAAAGGCTCACTCGAATCGAATACGTGCGATACGATAAAAAAAACCTTCCTTTTAAATTTCTCTAATGCTAATCAATAACACGGTGCTACAGTGATTTTGTACTTTTCAAGAGACCTAGTGTAGGTTGTAGATCTCATCAAATGCAACATAAATCAATGTATGAAAAATGTTGTATACCCTCAAAATCTTTTTTTTATTTCGATTATAGAGGTTTTAACCTTAAGGTCATTTGCCTCTTCGGGCTAGAAAAATCTCTTATGAAAAATTTCTAACCCTATGTGCGGGGTCGGGACTCGAACCCAGGTGCGTTGCGTACAAGGCAATCGATTTACCAACTACGCTACACCCACTCCTCTCAAAATCTTGATTAAAAGCAAAAAAACGATTTTTCGAAAATTTCGGCACTAAAATTTATTTTGCGTGATCATTTTCCAACAGATTTTAAAACTTGTGAGTGTTTTGAAAAGAAGAAGAAATTTCCTTTCCAACGATATGGTATGTTATGTTCTTTAGTTAAAAGTACTATGCGGTTATAGGATAACAATATGAAAATTAACATTATTTTGCGATTTTTCATTGAAAATATAAAAATTGCTCAGTGTATTAATTAGGAAAGTATTTAATTCCGAATTCAATGATCTATTTTTGATCAACATCAGTTGAAAAATGGATAAGTTATTATTTTTTTTCCAAATTAGGAACCTGCTCGCATGAATTCTTAAGGTATTGTCTCGCACTATAAGATGCTATAATTATTATATCTTCCGTTATTTTATCCAATTTCATGTTCAACGTTCACTCACATACTTTTGAATGTATATGTAATCGAGCAAAACAATTGTCTTTTTGAAAATTTTATATGAGACCGTCCCCTTAAAAGTTCATGCAACCAAGTTTCTAATTTGGAAAAAATAATAACTCTGTTATTTTTCAACCGATTTTGATCATAAATAGAACGTTGGATATGAAATTAAATGTTCTCTTTAAATTTTTATTAAAACAAAGATGCTTTCTAATAAAAGTGTTGAGCAATTTTCATATTTTTGATAAAAAATGGTAATTTTCATATTGTTGTCCCAAACCCGTGTAGCACTTTTAACAAAAGTACATAATATAGCATATCGTTGGAAGGGTCATTTTTTTCTTTTTTTGTCCAAAACACTCAAACAATCGGTTGAAAAATGACTGCGTAAAAAATTGTTTAGTGCCGAAAGTTCCGAAAAATCGTTTTTTTTGCTATAGATCAAGATTTTGAGGGTATATTAAATTGATCAAACGTGGTTTTGTGTTGTATTTGACCAAACCTACAACTTTTGCTATATAATTTTAAAAGCACATTCAATTATTTTTATTTTGTAACACCGTGCAATTATTACATTACCGATAAGTTTAAAAAACAAGGCGTTGGTAATACTAGCAGCATTATCCCACAGTGCACAGTGGTCGCAATGGTACCAAAACGTGCGCTTAATTCATGGTGCTGTAGGAGTTGATTTTAGCGATTTGGTGTGTTAGGAACACTTTTTCAGAATGGAAGCCTCCTTCTTTTGACGTATACTGAATTGTGATTAATCTCCCTAAAAGTGAGATAGAAAATTTATTTCCACTAATTTTCGAGATAGAGGCCTGATGTCAATGACAAAGTTATAGAAAATTCTACTGCGAGAAAACTTGTTGAACATGAAAGCTCTCTAAAATGTAATGGTGTTGAGATAAAGCGCGTTGATTGTGGAAGGCACCCAAAAAATCAATTTTTCATTATAACTTTTTTCTGAGATTTTTTTAATTCTTCATATGTTCCATGAAGTTGCTTAAATTAAGAAATTACAGATATTTGTCGAAGACATCAACATTTTTTATTTCAAAACTTGAGAGTTATTTAATAAAGTGGGTTAAAAATACCGACATTTGAACGTCAATTACTAAGAGATGTGGAAATATGTGGAAGACATTTCAATTCTATGAAAAAGACAGTGACAAGTACTACAAGAAAACATACTACTCACAACGGGCATCCACCGTATGTATGTTTTGCACTTTGTAACAAAATAAGTACGACTTTTTCAGCATAACTTTTTAGCGATTTTTTTCCATGTGTCGAATATTCTAAAAAATCATTAGGAGTAATAAATACACACATAAATCGTGAACTTTGAATTTCTGTTATCTGAAACTTACGAGTTATTCATAATTTAACAGGATTTGGAAAGTGAACACTAGAGACGATTAAAAAGGTTTACTGTATTTTCCTGAGTAGGAACCATATCAAAGAGTATCAGATATCATTTTCACGAAACGACTACGTAGTCAGAGTTGCTAGTTAGGATCCGACTTGCTAGAAAAACCTTAGAAAAATATTTTCACCTATATATTACATCTCTGTCAAATTTTAAGCCTTAAAAAGGCAAGGGGTCTCAGAGGCTCGGCTAGTTACAGTTCCCTAGTTTCAATGAACTTGTAATTCGAAATACAAATGATCGAGCGTTTTCGGGCTTTCGATTCTCTCACTGGATTAAAACGGCAAAACAGAGGCTCTTGGTTTAATTGGGTCTTAGAAGCGATGCTTTATGAAGTCACAATTTTCGCTTGCCTTTTTGAGGGTTAATTTCAAATATTTAATCATCCAATGCGTGCTGACAAAAGAATTATTGACAATTCCGGACACGTAACCGTTGTCACACTATTTCGTTGATAACTTAGAGTGACTGGATTGAGTTCAAATGGATGGGATGAATTGAGGACCTAAGATGAACTAGGGTGGGGCCCCCTTATACTATTAGTAATGATTTTTACTCATGTAAAGACAGTCAAAAAATTTTGCGCATATTTTAGTTGGTTGTTGTGTTAGTTTATAAATAATTCGTAAGTTATAGACTACAGAGCTGAGAGTTTTGGATTCATATGTGTACTTTGACATTTCCAAAGATTTTTTATAATATTCGTAGAATAGAATAATACATAGAAACAATTGCTGAAAAAGTTATGCTTAAAATGTCTTAATTATTTTGTTAGAAAATGCAAAACATACATTGCTGGAAAGAATTTTTGGAATACAGGCCGGTGGATGCCCGTTGTGAGTTGTATGTTTTCTTGTAGTACTTGTCACAGCCTTTCTCATAGAATCGAAATGTCTTCCACATATTTACACATCTCTTAGTAATTGACGTTCAAAATGGCGGTATTTTAACCCACTTTATTTAATAACGCTTAAGTTTTGAAATAAAAAATGTTGACGTCTTCGGCAAATATCTGTAATTTCTTAATTTAAGCAACTTCATAGAACATGTGAAGAATTTAAAAAATTTCAGAAAAAAGTTATAATGAAAAATTGATTTTTTGGGTGCCTCCCACAAACAACGCGCTTTATCTCAACACCATTACATTTTGAAGAGCTTTCATGTTCAACAAGTTTTCTCGCAGTAGAATTTTCTATAACGTTGTCATTGACATCAGGCCTCTATCTCGAAAATTAGTGGAAATAAATTTTCTATCTCACTTTTAGGTAGATTAATCACAATTCAGTATACATCAAAAGAAGAAGGCTTCCATTCTGAAAAAGTGTTCCTAACACACCAAATCGCTAATATCAACTCCTAGAACACCATGAATTAAACTCACGTTTTGGTACCATTGCGACCACTGTGCAGTGTTGTGATAGCATAAAACATATAGAGATAATACAGCTGCCAGCTCTGTTTTTCTTTTCCACCAACAACTGCTCCCGACTTCGTACAATTGGTTTCCTATTCGAGCTCCAAGCTTGTACATGCTGGCAAACGAATATCACAAAGTTAAATTAGTAACACGATGTATCCAAAATGACTGACGTCGAAATGAATTTCTCCCTATTCATAGATTCGAGTAATCTTCAGAGTATGAAGTTTTAAGCAACTATTCAGTAATATCGGAGCTTGTCGTGTCCTCGAACAATTTATTAAAAAAATTTCAAAAAAAAGCCACTATTTTTAACAAAAAAAATATTAAAAGATTTATGAAATTAATATAAAAATTTAGACGAAAAAATTAAATCGTTCAAGGATATGGCAGTTAAATTTCGAACAATTAAAAAAAAATTTTGAAATCGCCACAAAACTTTTTCAGCAAACGTAGTTTCCGCGAAGGCGTTTTTGGAAAAACATAATTTCGAAATAATCACGTTTAAAGTTTCAAGTATAAGCCACAACCCCGCAAGAGAACAAAATGGAATACACTATTAGCTTGCTCCAAACTCGCGCAGAAGCTCATCGCGGGCAACTAAAACAGTGTAAAGGATTCAGCTCGTGATTTTTACCCGAAAAAATTGAAATACTTCCTTATTTGAACGGTTGTTTTGCACAGTATCGACTATTATGGCGATTGAAAGTTGAAATTTATTATTAGCAGTAAGTGCGTTAATAACGTTTAAACATGAGATTTTTAAAATACGTTTCCTTGGTTCAGTCTGTGCTCAATTAAATTATCCGCAAAAACAGTATTTTACTTGTATATACGTTTTTAAATCGTGCACGGAATTTAAAAAAAAAACCTGTTTTAATCCACCTAGCGGTGCAATTGAGCCTTTCTCATTTATACAAACTATGATTTAATGCCTGGTTACGTTCAATAAAACATTGTGGAAATCTCTATTACATTCTTATTACACTTGATAAGCATACATAAGTGCACGACTGTTACGAACCAGATAAGCAACATGTCGACACTGACATACTTGAAACAAACAAAAATATAATATTTATAAAGCTTAATCAGCATGAGTTCAATGTTGTCTTCATGTTAACTTCATGGTGGGGAAGGGAAGGGATATAATTAGTGGAAAGGGAAGGATGCGTCGAGAATCATCTAACTTATTTTAGTGTACGGGGTGGATGAAGGGAATGCAGGAGGAAGGTTGGTCTGAGAGGAAGTAAGGCGAAGGGGTGGGAGGTTGAGAGGTGGGAGGTGAAGGAGTAGATGAAGGGTTCAACACCGTACTTCATATTATACTTTCCATTTGAGAATAGGTTAGTGAAAATTGGTTCAGTCATCACCGAAGTGGCTTCAGATCTCGCATATGCCCGGAACCCGGGACATCCGGAATTAGCGATAGTGGACAATATATTCAAATAATCATTGATTTCAATAGATCTTAAACCTATGAGGTACTACGATTGTATAAGTTCATATGAGAAATTACTAGCGAACCGCAATAACCAACCAGTAAATCCGAAACCAAAAGTCAGAACTGAATGAAATTCAATAACAGTCATTGGGAGTATTATATCTTTCATTTGAAATCAAGTTTGTAAAAATCGGTTAAGAGTTTACTGCAAAATAGGTGCGACATTAGCTCGGCATCTTGAAGAGTTCCCCGGGGGCATCAGGATCCGTCTTAAGTGACCAATGTGATCAAAACTACTTTGATTGGTCATTGGTGATCCAGACCCGCAAATCCAAGTAATGTTGAACTATTTGGATATGTATTAACTCATTCGGACATCATAGGGTTACCAGTTTATATAGGAATTTGCTGTATGACCGCACTATTCAATCCGTAACTCCGGAACCGAAAGTCCGATCAACTAAAAACTCAATAGCGTCTTATGGAAGCGTTATACCGTTTATTTGAAACAAAATTTGTGTAAATCGGTTCAGCCCCCTCTGAGAAAGTTGAGTGACATTATTTGACACACACATACATACACACACATCGAATGGGATATGACACTCGGTTGTAAAATCGATTTTTGGAGTGATTGCATATCCTTTCTTTATATGAGAAAGTCAAAAACAATATTCTACTTGTATACATAACTTACATAGCTTTTTTAATCGTGCACGGAATTTTGAAAAACATGGTTTTCATAAAAAATGGGTTTTAAAGCTTGTTCCCCGCGCCAGTGCTATACAAGGTTAAGCCATCGAAAAATCAGTTCAATACAGTGGCCGTCTGTTTCAAATATTGCCCAATTCGCCCTATCGTTCGTAAAGTGGAACATGTATTGAAGGGACAAAAGCAGCTTATAAGTCATCAATATTCAATTCCATCACACACGTAATGCTGTACTGATAACGTTCAAACATTGACCATGGCACCCATACAATGCATCGTTAAGCAGGACAATGTTAAAATCATGTCTGGATGATACTACGATTGATATGCGTCTGCGTGATTACCCCCCGATCTATGTACAAAATATAGTCGCTGCTCAGGCACCAACGAATGCCTAAATAACATAACCTCTTTTTCCACGTGGGTGCGATAATGTTTAAAACGGATCTGAATGTTATTGTACCAACAGAAGATACTATTTTCTTTGTTACCTATGTAGGTATATTTTTTCCTTTTTTATTTCGACTATGTGCAGTCACATTTTCTTTTCTACATTTTAACGACATTCAATTAGCTAGAGATTACTGGGTAGGAAAAGTTATGAAAATTTAGACTCAAGTGAGAGCAATGATGTGAAGTATACAGTTCGGAAAACTAGAAGTGGCCTTAATACCTTAACACGGGCTTAACTTTTGTCTTCTGCTGATGGGGGTCGAGTTTAGGCAGCATATGAATCACTCAGACAGACAGACTTGTTCTTCTTTACCGTGAGAACCGTAAGTATAAATCCTCGACAGCAGTGTATGTGCCAACGATGTGTGGTTGAAGATCACGTTTAATGAAGTAAAAGTATTCAAATTGCAAAGCGAAAGAGCAAGCCACATTTAGTGGAAGGATGAGATCATTTTCAGGGACTCCTAATTTAGTAGCACCCAAGGACCTCGAATGGGATTAGAACGACTCTGCAACTACTCAACACTGCCTCATATGTCACTAACATTATTATTCACCGTTGTATACCTATTTGGAAATCCACAAAAGGTATTCATTTGTGAAAAAAATTACCATCGTGCGCTCGCCACTAGAATATCTCGCAAATCGCCTATCCGGAGACTTGTTGTATTGTTGTATTTTTGCGTATGTTGGATCTCATTAAAAAAAATGGAAAACATAAAATTCCAACTAGCGGACCATTCTCAAAACTGCTCTGAGCAGAAAAAGTGCGATGTAAACTCAGCATTGCGAATTTTCATCTGAGACACAATGATAAATTAATTTTTATTAACCAACATTATTTAGTAAGTACATGAACCATTAAACGTTCATAAATTGGCAAAATTAAGCAACAAAAACCGATTTTCATCTAATTTTACATCTACTTAACATGGTTATGAAAGATTTTTAATTTTTCCATGTAATTAATATTCTATTAAATGCGTGCTTGCTTGAGTTAATAGTTTTTCGACGTATCTCGGTGCAAACCAATTTTAAGCTCTGGATGAAGTGATCATCTTTAAGGCTCTTTGAGAAATCAACTTTTTTATATACGATTTCTCTAACAAACAATTGAAAATTTGATGTACTTATGAAATCATCGTTTAAACTAAAATTACACTTTTGGCATGCATTTTATTAGTTATTTGAATCGTTAAATAGAAGTGATTTGTGCTTTGTTGGAGTACTTTTTGCGTAATGACTTTACCAAGACACTTTGAAAATAGGCAGAGCAACGAACTTACGAACTTATCGTATACACAAATGTTGATTAAATGTTTATGAAAATCAGCAGATAGCTCATAAAGATTTGTAATAATCCGACGGAAAAAAATATAAATGTTAAGCATGCATTCGTCTGACCGCATCCGAGTTCCGACGGTCTTTTCGGAATCCATTTACAACATTTAATTCTACAAGAAGCAATAACCTCTTATTTTCTCAAGCCAATTTGTCAATTTCCTTCGAATTATTTTTCCTACAAAATTTAAGAAAGTGTCTATCGAAAAGAATCCTCCCAGCCGAGTGGTTTGCCAACATCAGGACCTTCCCTACCTAAACATACAAACAGGCGAAATTTTGCTGTTTTATATACTCCGTCTGTCCATCTGTCTATCTGCGCCTTTTCGCTTCTTTTCGCGTTCGCTCTTCTTTCAGTATCATGGATCGTCGTGGTCGTAGTCACCGTCCTCGTCGTCGTCGTCATCATCATCGTGCTCATTCGTTCACTCGTTTGCTCGCTCGCTCTCCGGGACCCCATCCCGGCTGACTGGTGTGGAACATAGCGAATACAAGCCATGCCGAGCCGCGTGGTATGTGGAAAAAGGCTCCAAACAACTCTCATACCTTCCCCTTCTTCCGGCTTCAGATGGGCAAAAGCACGTGAGCGCCGAGATATACATATTTATTATGCAAAACGTCAAAAATTTGTGTTGATATATAACCGTATGTTGACGGTGCCAGCGAATCAACCGGTGCCCCTCCGGTACGATCCACTAGCAAATAGTAACGAGAGCTGTTTGTGCAATCAGTTGAGCTAACATAAACTAATGTATACGATTCTTTAGTGTGGACTAAGGAATTTCCAATTGCCATCTGTGAACGTGTCTTTATGTTGACAATCGATTGAAATTCCTTGTCCATGAGAACTGGAACGCTTCATAGGCGAAGGACAAATTCGACGAATCGATCGTTCTTAAAAACTGTCTTGAATTCATAAAAAAACACCAAACAACTTTTCTAAACTAACTCTTGTTTCTGGTCGAAAAAAGCAACATTAGCACAGCACTTTACTGCTATTGCGGAATTTAAATACCAACACTTTTCATATCGCACAGTATCGCCTTTCACCATAACTCACCTTGTTTCGCGTTCAAGAATTCGGCTCAAGTGACAAAAACTGACGCAATTACTTTTTTCCCTCTTCAGCAGTCACACCAGAGCAGCACTTGTCTTCTAATTAACAGGCTTTCAAAAATACTCTTACATATTTTTTTCTGTCGATTGTTTACTCAGAAAAATTTTGTCTTTATGTCAACTATTCTTGCTTTATTTATTTGGTTTCAAATTGCACTGAAACACCACTTCCAATAACAAGGTCTAACACTTTGTTTATCTCAGTGACAGTGACGTTCTCCGGCTTGCCTCGTATCACGCAGTCCTGGAGCTCATTGTCAGTGAACTTTCGCTAGCAACAAAAACAAACGAGCTCAGTAGGTTCTCAAACCACGAACCTTCAGCGTCAAACAACGGTCACAGCATGCTACGACCGATGCTGGTTTCCGATTAGCACACCTTCAAAAATCAACACTCATTAGCGAATCGAATCACGTCCGAATGCACCATAAATTCACATTTCACACAAACATGACATTGTTCGGGAACAACCATTTGTCATCGGTGTATACCGGCGAACTTGATACCCGCACGCCCCGCGCTTTTATCTCATTATCGGTAATTAACGACACACGGCTTCTCCGATGGCAGTGTTGTCTTTCCGTCGTCTCCGTCGTTGGGCCCGATAGAGTGCTGTG
Organism: Topomyia yanbarensis; assembly: GCF_030247195.1. Lineage (NCBI taxonomy): Eukaryota > Metazoa > Arthropoda > Insecta > Diptera > Culicidae > Topomyia > Topomyia yanbarensis. The sequence goes on from NC_080672.1 coordinate 9,785,752, forward strand.
CGCGATATCGACGACTGTTCAAACAGTAATAATAAGTTGCACCAGTTCCCGTCGCACGTTTGGCCAAAGACTGGCACCTCTGTGGAATGGCCAGTAGGTGTGCCACCGCACATATGATTATGGGTGGTCACACGTTCGCTCGATTGTGTAAACCTCGTCCTGCGATATCCTTGCATGCACTTCCGATACACACTCGCTTCGCTTGACGATGGCGACGTTGATCTTGATGCACACAACACAACAACCACTGGTCCTTTTACATTACCACATTAACCGAGCTGCAAATGAGTCCTATACCACCTTACTTTACAGTACCAGGACACATCCGTTAGCGCTGACCTAGCATCGTTAACTGACTGCTAAGTGTTATTATGCTTCTCCAGCACGTTCCGAAAAACCCCGTTCAGTACAACACTCCACATGTGTCTCCCTGGTCACCGTCTTCGCGCGCTACCACCACCGCCTGCTTGATTATTCACGATCTCATCGTCATTTTCGGTGTATGTGCGGCGGCCACCGCTAATAATATGCCGCTCTCCACACTCTTCTCTTGTATTAGTCATTTTATAATAATAATACATAATAAAATGCGAATAAAATACTCGCTCTGCTCTGCTCTGCTCAGCTCTGTCCGAGTCTTACACCAACAGCAGCAACCCTCATTGCTGCTGCCACTGCTGCTGATATGCCCCTAATTGCACAGAGATCGAGAGTGTAGTTGTAATAATGCACACGCTCTCGAATTTTGCCACTCGCTCTCCTGCTGATCCAAACCCGGTTGCAATAACAAGCCAGCACGCGTGTATGCGTTAATGCACTCTGCTTACTCATTCATACTCATATCGGATGCACAATTTAATGTTCAATCCTTTTGCAGCGAGGCGATGTGCGCGGGTGGGAACGGGGTCACCTTTTTATATAAATTAACTTGGAAACACACGACAGAAGCCGTTCGGCCGACTTGCTTGCACCACCCCGTTTCACCTCGTTGTTTTACGATATAGGCTCAAGTCAAAGTAGGCGATTCGTTTTGCTAGTATCGAACACGGGTGGACAATGTCCAGTCCACCCGCGCACCACCTGTGCACCCACCCGCCCTGTGTTACTGGGCAGCATTAGCGCGAGTACCTAATGTGTAGTATGTAATAGTAGGCCGTTGGATTTCGTCCGTCTCTATGCTGATGGTGCCAAGTAGGGCCAGATGGATCACACACCCAGTACCTACTCACTGCAAACAGCGAAACTTTTCTGGGAGGTAGGTAGGCATAGATTATAGGCTCGTCGCTGCTAGGCCAAAGGAAGCAGAAGTGCGCGCCTTTGCGAAAAGGATTAAAGAGTTGCCAACAATACGGGGCAGGAGTGTTTGAATTTTTATGAAAGCAAATAAATGTACGTTTACAATTTGGGGTTTTAATAGTTGTAATAAAAGAATAAATAAATAAGTAAATAAATAAATAAATAAATAAATAAATTAACAAATAAATAAATAAGCGAAAAAACAATTAAATGAATAAATAAATATACAAATAAATAAATAAATACATAAATAAATAAATCAATAAATATATAAAAAATAAGCAACGATTAATATATATTTAGGTTTATTTCACAAGTTCACAAAAACAAGCTTTCCTAAAAAGAATTTCGTATGTATGTTGGCCCACTGACTACAAAAAATACGGTTGCAGTTGAAAACTGGAAAATCCAACCAGCGACGATCGTATTTTCTCTGGTTCTAAACAATGAAATCACGTTGGAAGTAGTGCGCATTTTTCGTATAATGAAGCACTATAATGCGCACTACCTCCGACATCGTGGATTAGCACTGAATAAGAGAAAAAACGATTGTCGCTGGCGCTGGCCTCGGAAAAAATCTTGAAAGTTTGAGCGAATTCTATACATTTCTTTTCTAAGAAATGTTAAAGGAAAAATCATGGTCGGATATTCACAAAACATCATCAATAAATTAGAAATAGCAAAATAAGGAGCCATTTTCTACCCATTGTCGGGAATTCATGTCATTATTGGTGGAAATTTAATGACAGATAGTAAGGTTATAAATGTTTCTGCTCAATACCAATTGTTATTCTTTTCCTGGACGGTGCACAGTGGTTTTTTCCGCCAAATCGTGCGATCTATTAATTACGCCTAAATCGTTAAATTTGGAACAATGACGTCTTCAGAGAAATTTGTTGACACTATAAGCCCTTTCATATGGCGTTGTTATTTTAATTATTAATCTCCCTAAAAGTGAGATATAATTACCAATTTTCTTACAAGTGCATATATCAAAGTTATGTCTTCGGCAAAGTTGTAGAACAAGCCTTTGCCAATAACTTTACTTAAGACATCAAGTCTTTATCTTTAATATCTTCGGCATTATGTCTGGTTGTTTGTGAATGATCCCTTTAAAGCCTATTCAATAATTTAACGGGAAAATGGCTGAGTTTACGTCCATAGTGTTTTCGGACTGCTCTTCAAAAATAGCAAGGTCTGTCATTTGCTGCTACGAGTTTCGTGATTAATCCTCCTAAAAGTGATATTTTTCAACTATTTTTTAGTAAAAGAAATGATGCGCCGTTTTTGAAAAAGTTGTGTAGATTGCTTTTACGAATAGCATTGCTGAATACAAGAAGTCTCTTCTTTTAATTCTAATGAAGTTATAGCTCGTTATTTTTGGATGACCCCCATAAATACTTTTTTAAATATCTTTTTGCCTTTCTCAATAGAAAGGTATTGCAATTGCTCTGAAAACCGACTTTTTAACGGAGGCCCGGAGGGCCGAGTGACATATACCATTCGATTCAGTTCGTCGAGTTCGGCAAATGTCTGTGTGTGTATGTATGTGTGTGTGTATGTATGTGTGTGTGTATGTGCGTCTGTGTGTGTGTACGCGAACACAATCTCACTCACTTTTCTCAGAGATGGATGAACCGATTTTTACAAACTTAGTCCCAAATGAAAGGTGCAACGTTCCCATAGGCTGCTATTGAATTTCTAATGGATCCGACTTCCGGTTCCGGAATTACAGGGTGATGAGTACGATCACGCAGAAAACGTCGATTTTAAGAAATTCTGCAATGAATGTATAATGGTGAAAATTTTTCCAAAATGTGACCACAACTGCTTCGATTTGTAGTACTAGGTCATTAACAGCCATTCAAAGTCTCTTTGGTCACATTGGCCACCATCATCGGTTCCGGAAGCCCCGGCGGAAGTATCCAAATTCAGAGTAACAGTCACATCGGTTTCTCAGAGATGGCTAGACCGATTCGACTAAACTTGACCTCAAATGAAAGGTATTGCGTCCCCGTAAATGGCTATTAAATTTTATCCCCAACCGACTTCCGGTTCCGGAGTTACGGGTTGTGGCGTGCGATCACATAGCAAATTGTGATTCAAACCGATACCCCGATGGAAGCAAAAAAGGTAAAAATTTCGCTAAAATGTCTCTCAAATAACTTAACTTTGCAGTTCTAGGTCACCGACGGCCAAACAAACTTTCGTTGACTACATTGACCACCATAGACGGTTCCGGAAGTGCCCGGGAAAAGCGGCCATCTTTCTAAATTTACGAACTCACATCAGTTTCCCTGAAATGGTTGGGCCGATTTTCACAAACTTAGTCCCAAATGATAGCTATATTATCCCCACAGATGTCTATAAAATTTCGTACGGATCGCTTATATGGGTCCGGAAATATAGACTAAATCGTCCGGTCACATATGAAATTCCCATATAAGCCGGAACTCAAATTTTTTTTCCAAAGGGGGGACCCCATGAAATTTCAGAAATCGAATTCGTATTTTTGATGCCAAACATCTTTAAAATGCATGAAACGTCGAGATTTTATGTTATCTCGAAAAAATTTTTTTTTATAAAAATCGACTTTTTGGGACTTTGCCGATTTCGCACCTTTTTTCAGTTCAATATTACCGTGGCTGTTTTTTCTTTTTCAAAATTTTAGAACTCGAATAATGATTTATTTTCCTGTATATAGTTGTCATGTGATGTATAATAATAAAATGTAATATATGCATTTAAAAGTTTTTAATGAATATAAACAACGCACACATTCTCGTGTTTCATGATTGAGAAAGGCACAATTGCACCGCTAGGTGGATTAAAATAGGTTTTTATTATTATTCCTACGTGTTTCATATATCCTACGAAGTTATTTCAATCGTCAAAATACACAATTTTTATTAACGTATCTCGAGTACTTTCAGAGATATTTGATATTTTTTGAAAAACAATGGTTTCTTAAAATCATCTGTAACTCTACTGGATAGACAACGATAGACAAGTGAACTCTATTGAATTTCATATTGTTGATGTAGAATTTCTAATTAAAATTAGAGCTGGCTGCCCGTTTTTACCCGTTCAAAAGTTACTGCTTTTCAAACTTTTGCTCTAGAAATAATATTAGTGTACTTTCGACTGTTAATGTGACAATTTATGATTTAGAGATCGGCGTTTCAGTCAATAAAAATCAAGAACACTCGTTGTTCTCTTTCTCCAACGTTTCGGTCCTTATTGGACCTTTTTTGTGAACGGACATCTTGATAAAATAGTGCAGTGACGCCAATCGTGGCCCAATTCAAAGTGTCTGATTTAAACGTTTATTGCGACGAGTGGGTTTAACAGCCATACGGATAAATGATAGTATGACAGCTATATTGTTTAGCATGAACAAAACGACAACAGAACACACAAAAATTCTCGATTCCTTGAAAAAGGTCCAATAAGGACCGAAACGTTGGAGAAAGAGAACAACGAGTGTTCTTGATTTTTATTGACTGAAACGCCGATCTCTAAATCATAAATTCTAGAAATAATCAAATAACTTTTAAGTCGCAATAATCTCTTCTGAAAAGATATGTATCTTGATAAGACGAACAACTTTCTTGAACGTACTGAAACTTTATCTTCGATATTTAAGAAGTTATGTTGCATAAAAGATTTTAAAGAGTCGTTCACAAACAACGGTCAATAACTTCGAGTGTACTAGAAATAGAGATTTTTGGCTTTCAGTAAAAATATTCACAAAAACAAATTCTTTGACACTTCAGAATACTTTATCATGTTTTTCATATTTTGAAAAAACTTGGATCAAATATCTCACTTCAAGAGGGATTAATCACTATAACCATATCGTCATAATAATGGTCTTGGATCATCATAAAACATCCCAGAAGGCATTTTTGCTGTAAGCTTTACCGTTTTCGCGTGAATAATTTTTCGCACGATTTTGGCGAAAAAAAACACTGTGCGGTGGTCAGCTATTTTCGTCCGCGTCCCTTATCACTTATTTTTATAAAGTGATTCATCAGCAGTGCTATCTTTGAAAGTGAACCACCTCGGCTATACAACTATTTATTTCCGATCTTATTTTAATACAAATAATTAAGCAGCCTTCCTTTCGTTATATTCTGTCGCATGTAATTTTAAATTTTCTTTGACTTGAAGGCATTGTAAGGGAACACGTATCCGCTGGTTGATGCCAATCGAGCTGATATTTCTTATAGACTGAACAAACTAATTTATTTGTTAGTTTAGTGTTTATTTGACCAACTAGGAAACTAATCCAATGGGAATACGCGTGGGGAATACGCATGTTCTTGTCTGAGTAAATGATAACTTTTGAATTATGAATGAGGATTGGAAATTGACAGGTAGCAAGAAGAATTCAAAACCAGCCAACAATTTTCGGCAGTCATATCAGCACGAAGGACAAATGTTTATTATCGCATTCATTGGTTAGTCAGTCAATAAATGATATCAATTGTTCTTATTGTATTGAATACTTGCCCATTTTTTGAAGTAGTACAAGCACCATACTACTGTCACGTTAACCATATTTCTTCATGATTATAAAAATATTGTAGTTAGTCGTTTCAGGTATTTCGGTAGTATTTAAAATGTGCCTTAGATAGAATAACAACGCGCACGAATACATACATTAATAATAATACCAAAACGCACGCACCTTAAATAATGCCTGTATTGCCAGAATGAAGAAGCAAGAAATAATAAAACCGTTTACCAGCCGTGTGATTCAATTAAGGGGTTACATATGTTGAGGTCGGCCAAAAAATCGAAATTTTTTATTCTTTTATCGTAAAGTTCAGGATCTTAAGAATGTTATCTCCAATTTTTATTGAGATCGGAGCAGTACACACTTAAAAATATTTACATCTCACAAGATGCACATAAAAGGAGCGTCATAATTCACTTGATTTTAATTTGTCAAAACATGTAAAATTCCATTATTAGACAGCAAAATACATCGCAATGTTGTTTACGCCGAATGTAATTTTCATTTTTTCAAAGTGTGTAGACGCAAAGTTATAGCGTTTTTTATGTTGCTCCCGCACGGACGCGTGGCTTATACGTGAAACTTTAATCGCGATTATCTCGGAAGTTTTCAACCGATCTCAAAACTTGTTTTAGCTTGTTCGTAAGTCAACTGCCGTGTCCTTGAGCGATTCCATATTTTAGTCAAAATTTGCCCATTAATGTTATGAATTTTTAAGATGTTTTTTAGGTAAAAATGGTGTTTTTTAATTGAAAAATTGTCCCCGTTTCCAAAACCAACCAATTTTTTTAAGGAATTGTTCAAGGACACCACAGGTACATATATTGATGAATTTATTTTAGTATTATGCTTTCAGTTGAGCTGTTGGACTGGAATCGTAGTCACGGCAAACCTCTTTTTAAAAAAAACGCGTTTTGCGTAAATTTCTATAACTTCGACAATTATTAATATTTTTAGACGTATAACAAGTATTTCCTAGACTTATGGCTGCATAACATTAAAAACATTCAAACTTTTCCCTTTTTTACGCATATCAACATATATAACCCCTTAAACATAAGCAACACTCCCGACTGTCGCCTGTCTGGAGCTGAAGTTGCTTTTTGGAAAAAACGAGCATTTCAAAATTTATTCAATAAACGATAAATCTATCGTTAATTTTCGGCAGTAGGCTGCCCAGAGCAATCAGCACATGATAGCACTACTGAGAGTAGCATAGATCGCATCACTCATCTAGGTGAATCCAGATTTGTGGCCTCACTTATCTACTCAGTTATTTTGCTCTCTTAACTTTTTAAAATTCGTTCGATTTGGTAGGAAAGACTAAACTAATTCTAGAACAGACGTTTCTTAGTAATTTATCTGAAAATTTTACCTCTTTTCTTTTTAAAGTTAGTGATAGCGCTATCTATTCAATGAAATATGAACCACGTATTTTACAGTCGAAAAATGACCCATATTATGAACTAAAATTCCTCTGAACGTACTGTTTACCTGTTATTCAACTGTTATTTCGCAAACCAAAAAGTTCGTTAAAGGTGATTCGAATAAACCATGAAAGCCGGCAACCCGGCTCTTAACCATCCATCCCCAATGATAACACCGCTCGCCTACTCCTCCACTTTCATTGACAAAAACAAACCAAAACAACCGCCTGACTCGTGTTGGCAGCGCGTGTTCATCAGAATACGATCTCGTTCTAACACACCGATACCGCTGCAACTGTTTTACCGCTCATCTCGTCACATTAATTCTCTCATTTCACTTTTGCTACCAACTACCATTACCATCAACAAGCGACCGACCTCGCCGACCATCCCGTCGCTTCATTGATGACACTGCTGACGACGACGACGACGACGACGACGACGACGACGGCAACGACGGTGACCGAGGCAATGATGATCCACTCATACCATACGGGTCCAGTCGTTGAGAAAAGAGGAGAAATAAAAATTGCATCTCAGCAGGCTTTTGCTGTGGTGTGCCCACATATGTGTGAGGGGTAACGAAGAGCTTTTTTCATCCCACCCGGATGAGGTGCTCCTGTCGAAGCAAACGGTAATATGCAATGCCTACCAACACATCGATACCGCATAGAGAGGGTTCTTTTTTGCTGGATGCATTTCCTTCTACTTCGGGTGGCGCATGCTTACTGCGATTGTAAACAACAACCACACGGTGGTATGCACACGGAAATTAAACTGCACAGAAATATAAATTCAAATTACCAAACTTTTTTCTGTTCTTTTTTGTTATGATCGAATCACCCATACCGATTCCCGGGTATTGTTCCGTCGGTCTTCGTATGTGGAAGAGGTGTCCAATTCCATACCAGACCCCCTTTGCCCGCCGGTCCATGCTATTGGTGGTGGACGATATTAGAAAAGTATCAATTAATTATTACTTTCAAGAATACTGACCGGTGTTCTCTTTCCCACTATAGGGTGCTTTTATTTGCAACTTGCACAATCGTGGCACAGAACTAGAGCGAAGGAAAACGGGAACGGATCGGGTGGAGTTGCTTCGAAGTGTATCGACCGAGTGTATGTGAGAAGTTTTAATTACTTTGTATTTTGATAATGGCCTATAATTTCTGGAAATATTACAGCTACGAACTGGAAGCTCTTTTGTGTTCGTGCACGTCTACTAGTTGGTGATGTTATTTGAGGAACCGATGACGATTGATTCGGGAGCATAAAGCGTAGAAAAGGGGAACACAATTCGTAGATTGTTAGTGCTTGTTTGGTGTGGGAGGCAACATCTCATAGACGGAATTCCATAGAATATTGATTCCAAGTTTGGACTGTAAATGAACAAAGTATTGAAATGAAAAAGTGTACGTTGCGCAAATCTAATTTCAATCACTATACTTCTAAATTGTTTTTTGTTTTTTAATTGACATGCGACTCCATCAAAACCTAATCCTTTGAATTAGATCTGTGACATTTGACGTGCGACGTGATTAAAACCTTCCTTCAGACGCACTGAGTGCACACCGCTCTGAAAATCTAGCGAAATCATTTTAGGGCACCAGCGACTGCTCGTTCAATGAGCTCATTATACTAAAAAGGTTCAAGAGCTGGTAAACATTAAAGCACATTGTCGAAATAGCTTATTTGGCAAGCAATCGGTATCTGTGGAAACCGGAGAAAAATTTTCGACACAACAGGTACTATCAACGTCTAAACATCTATTACCATGTTTGGAGTAGCCTAATGAACAAGCACTTTAACTTGAATTAACTTTTCTCCTCACTGACATGAATGCACTGAACTGTTCCGAACTACGGCTGATCAAAACCTATCTGACCAGAATGAAACTGAAACTCCTAAAGACCAAGTTAAAGGATTCAAATAAGACGCTTATTAAGTAAATAAATATGAGGAAAAGGTCCGGATATGACTATACAAGTTCTTATGGAAGGCTAAAAAGAAAAAAAGTCGAGAAATTTACTATCTAACAATCAATTGTGCAAAATGCTGTGATTAAATTAAGGGATGTTGGGTTGGCTACAGCCGCATGTTCTATTTTGCAAAATCTATCGACATCAAAACGGTAAAAAATGGAAACTGAAAACACTGCATACTAGCCCCGGTCTTCCCTATACTTTTGACGTAAGACTACGTCTTTGTTTTCGATACAGGGGTGCACGTTGCAAATTCTACAAAAATGGTATGTAACGAAAAGTGGTCCAATTTTAAACGCATATAATTCAGCCATCTCACGATAAATTTTCAAATTTTTTGCGCATATCGCCCCGAAATACTTCTAAGAATAGATTCCAATAGATAAACCCAAAGATTTTTGATATCAGGGCATTAAAAATTTAAATAATGAGCAACCTAGTCAAAATATCGCGCATTTACACACAGAAGATAGCGCTTCCCTAGTCCAGCACGACAGACTTGTGTTCCTAGCGCGCTACGCTTCTTTGAATGACGTCATCATCGACTATTTAAACGGACGGATTTCGCCAGAGCAGCTCAGTTGCCTGTTGAGCGGCAGACGAAGCAGGTCACTGCGTTGTGTGTTTTCACAGCCAGTGCAGCTGAGTTAGAAGTCCGTTACACTGCCTGTGGAGGTACGCTACCCAGTGAATGTGCGACTGATCTTGTCCGTCAAACACTATGCTATCTTTTGTGTTGTGCTCCAGCACACTTTTATGTATAATTATTCGTACACAAAATAGTTTGTACATGCGAGCCCCATTTGCAAACACGGTTAACATAGTGTCGTGGTATTAGTTGTCTCTTTCGCTCTACCCATCAGCGTTAATACATTTTGCTTTGTGTGCTTGGGTTTAATGTTTGAGGTGAATGTGTAGGTAGGTAGATCTAATTTGTTACTAAATTGCACGACGAAAGTTTATTATTTACGTTCGATCAATTCATTGATTCATTTCCCCTTCACGTGATTCATTTTAACTCAGCCTATAGTATTTTGATTCTACTAATAGGTACATACTACAAAGCCTATTTATGAATGAATACACTACCACTTGAAAAACCGTTGCAAAAACGCATCTTGTGCATATATAATATTGTTTTCGATTCTTGTATATTTATAGTTTCGATATATGATTAAGACCCATAGGGCTGCCCCTTGTAGTTTTTTGTTTAAAGTGAGTCTGCGTCTACTTTCGTGGTAGTCGTGGGATACATGCTAAGTAAAAAATAAGAATGTAATAGACATTCCCACAATTCTATTAAACAAAACCAGCTAATGAATCGTAGTTTGGATAAATGAGAAAGGGGCAATTGCACCACTAGGTGGATTAAAACAGGTTTTTTTTCTTGCAAGACAACTTGCAGTTGTCGCAAGAGGATTCTTGCATTTTTGTTAGTGTTTTTACCGGGCAGGTTTAAGTGTACTAAACCAACAACCTTCAAATAGTTTTTGGTTTGGGATGACAAGCTAATTTTTTTTAACTGCGGAGCACACGGTTTATGGCAACACTTTGAATAGCTTATCTCCTTATGAAATTGTGGGTAGGATTTGATAACAGTCCAATCAATACTAGAACCATTACAGCATAACAACCATTGCCGGAAGGATGGGATGGATTTGAACGATAACGACTAATTACTGTCTTCTGTATTTTTTTTTTTTTTATTCATTTCGTTTATTTGATAGGCACAAATGCGTTAGCTTGGCGGTGCCAAATTCTTTTGTTTTTACATTTTGTATATTTTAAAACTAGGAGGTTACAATGTTGAAATATTTTTTTAAAAAAGAAAAATTTTACAGCTATCTTAAGACTAGAAATAAGATTCTATATACAAGAGAGGGGGCGAAAGATTTTTTTTATGAAAAAATTTTAAAACAAGGAATTCAATAGTAATAATTTTTAGGAAATATTTACAGTTATCTTAAAACTAACAATATAGTTTGGTACACAAAAGGGGGAACAAATATTTATGAGAAAATTCGCAGGTGTTTTAAGACTAGGGATACAATTCTATTTACAAGATGGGGGACAATAGTTTTAACAAAGAGGTAAAATTACAACTATCTTAAAACTAGGAATACAGAATACAAATTTGAACTTTTTTAGCGGAGACTTATGCTTGGTCAAGATATTCAGAGGGGGGCTGTAGAAGCAGTTGTATCAAGGACAGGGGAGAGAAAGCGTAGATGGTGACCGGGAGAGAAGAGCAAAACTTGCAACTTTCGCTCAAACGGGAGATCAGCGAAAGATTACCGCCTCAGTCTAGTAGGTCGGATTGGCGGATGGTATTCTTCGGACCCGCGGGGAATCCTTCAAAAGTCATCGGACCTTGAGTCGCTCTCGCTTCAGTTTCCGTAGTGGTAAGTGCGACGGCGGTTACATAGTTGCAGTCTGGAGCTGATCGGTCCCACAAGGCAAGAGAAAGCTTCTAAAACGAGAAATAAAAAGAGAGGGGCTAACTTGGGATATTTGTCGTTTTTATGAAAGTATAAATAAGGGACATATAGGGGAAATCACGATTTGCCAGTATATCTCGGACTGGGACATTGGGTGGTCTACCTCGGGCCCGAAGGGAATCCTTTAACTGAGACCTGGCGTCCAAGTACCCGGCGCATACCCAGACAACGTGCTCGATGTCGTGATATCCCTCGTCACAAGCGCACAGACTACTCTCCACAAGCCCAATACGCCGCAGATGCGCATCCAATGTGTAGTGGTTGGACATAAGTCGGGACATTACACGAATAAAATCCCGACCCACATCCATCCCCCTGAACCAAGGCTTCGTTGATACCTTTGGGATAATGGAATGTAGCCATCGTCCAAGTTCACCATTGCTCCACGAGGTTTGCCAACTGTTGAGTGTCCTCTGACGACAAATACTAAAAAATTCGTTGAAGCAGATTGGTCTTTCGTATATGTCACCATTTAATGCGCCCACCTTTGCTAATGAGTCGGCCTTTTCATTGCCCGGGATAGAGCAATGAGAGGGGACCCAAACAAAGGTAATTTGATAAGATTTTTCAGATAACGTACACAAGGACTCCTGTATCTTCCCCAGGAAATATGGGAATTGCTTTTTGGGCTTCATCGCACGAAGAGCCTCGATGGAGCTGAGGCTGTCCGAAATGATGAAGTAGTGATCTGTGGGCAGAGTGTCGATGATCCCAAGGGTGTACTGAATTGCAGCTAACTCTGCGACGTAAACTGAAGCGGGATCATTGAGCTTGAATGAAGCGGTGATAGTATTGTTGAAGATACCGAAGCCAGTGGACCCATCGAGATTTGATCCGTCAGTGTAGAACATTTTGTCACAGTCGACTTCTCGGAATTTATTATAAAATATATTGGGGATCACTTGCGGGCGTATATGGTCCGGGATTCCACGAATCTCTTCCTTCATGGATGTGTCGAAGAATACAGTAGAATCAGAAGTATCTAGGAAACGAACACGGCTGGGAGTATATGAAGAAGGATTAATGCTCTGTGCCATGTAGTCGAAGTACAAGGCCATAAATCGGGTTTGAGAATTAAGCTCGACGAGCCTCTCGAAGTTTTCAATCACCAACGGGTTCAGAATGTCGCATCGGATGAGCAATCGATATGAGAGTTCCCAAAATCGATTTTTTAGCGGAAGAACGCCCGCCAGCACTTCGAGACTCATCGTATGGGTCGAGTGCATGCAACCCAAGGCAATGCGCAAGCAACGATACTGGATTCTCTCCAGTTTGATGAAGTGTATGTTCGCAGCGGAGCGGAAACAGAAACACCCGTACTCCATCACCGACAATATCGTTGTTTGGTACAACCTAATCAGGTCTCCTGGGTGAGCACCCCACCATGTTCCAGTTATTGTTCGGAGAAAATTGATCCTTTGTTGGCATTTCTGTTTCAGATACCTAATGTGACATCCCCAGGTACCTTTAGAGTCGAACCAGACCCCGAGATATTTAAATGTGAAAACCTGGTTGATCGTTGCACCCATTAATAAAAGCTGGAGTTGCGCCGGCTCACGCTTCCTAGAAAAAACAACCAACTCAGTTTTCTCCGTGGAGAACTCAATACCCAGCTGAAGAGCCCAAGCAGACAAATTGTCCAAGGTATTTTGTAATGGTCCTTGCAAGTCGGCAGCTTTGGGCCCTGTAACAGAGACCACCCCGTCGTCTGCAAGTTGCCTTAGCGTGCATGAATTGGCAAGACAATCGTCAATGTCATTCACGTAAAAATTGTAGAGTAGGGGACTTAGACATGAGCCCTGGGGAAGACCCATGTAGCTAAATCGCGATGTTGTTAAATCGCCATGCGAAAAGTGCATGTGCTTTTCAGACAACAGGTTTAGCAAAAAGTTGTTTAAAATTGGCGAAAGACCATGCTGGTGCAGCTTCTCTGACAGAATGTAGATAGAAACTGAGTCAAAAGCCCCCTTAATATCCAAGAAGACTGATGCCATCTGCTCTTTGTTAGCATAGGCCATTTGGATTTCTGTAGAAAGCAACGCAAGGCAATCGTTCGTCCCTTTGCCTTTGCGGAAGCCAAATTGTGTATCTGACAGTAAGCCATTTGCTTCAACCGAATTGTCGAGGCGAAACAAGATCATTTTCTCGAACAACTTCCGAATACAGCACAGCATTGCAATCGGCCGATATGAGTTGTGGTCGGAGGCTGGTTTTCCTGGTTTTTGGATGGCGATGACCTTCACTTGCCTCCAGTCATGAGGGACAATGTTACCCTCAAGAAACTTGTTAAATAAATTCAACAAGCGCCTTTTTGCAGTGTCAGGCAGATTCTTCAGCAAGTTGAATTTGATTCTGTCTAACCCTGGGGTGTTATTGTTGCATGATAAGAGAGCAAGTGAGAACTCCACCATCGAAAACGGTGTTTCGTTCGCGGTATCGTGAGGAGACGCGGCGCGGTACGTTTTCTGTACCGGGACAGAGTCCGGACAGATCTTCTTGGCGAAAGCAAATATCCAACGGTTTGAATATTCCACGTTCTCGTTGGTACTATTACGGTTACGCATACGTCGAGCCGTACCCCAAAGAGTGCTCATCGCTGTTTCTCTCGTTAACCCATCGACGAACCGGCGCCAATAACTACGTTTTTTGGCTTTCATTAGACTCTTCATTCGCCTTTGTAACGACGCGTACTGTAGATAGCTAGCGGGTAACCCGTCTTCCCGGAAGGCCTTATATGCAGTGGACTTTTCCGCGTACAGCTCTGAGCACTCTTTATCCCACCACAGGGTGGGAGACCGTCCATGGGTATTCGCGCTGGGTACTGGTTTAGTCTGAGCTTGATTCGCACTGTCGAGAATCAAGCCAGCCAAAAACCTGTACTCTTCCTCCGGAGGAAGTTCTTGAGTGGATTCGATTTTAACGGATATCGCGGTCGCGTAACTCTTCCAATCAATGTTCCGTGTGAGGTCATACGATACATTGATTGTTTCCGATGGTCTTGAACCGTTAGCAATTGAAATCACGATAGGCAAATGGTCGCTACCGTGGGGATCAGGGATCACCTTCCACATGCAATCTAACTGTAGCGAAGTCGAGCATAGAGATAAATCCAACGCGCTTGCGCGTGCTGGTGGTGTAGGAATCCGCGTCATTTCTCCCGTGTTTAAGATGGTCATGTTGAAATTATCGCAAAGATCTTGGATTAATGTTGATCTATTATCATCATGAAGACAGCCCCATACCGTACCGTGCGAGTTAAAGTCTCCCAGAACTAGCCGCGGTGCCGGTAAGGATTCCGTGATATTACAAAGCGTTCGGTGCCCTACCGAGGCTCTAGGAGGAATGTAGATGGAAGCAATGCAGAGGTCTTTACCTTTGATTAAAACTTGACAAGCGACAATTTCAATGCCTGGTGTCGAAGGGAGGTTAATTCGGTTGAAAGAATAGCACTTTTTGATCCCCAAAAGTACTCCTCCATAGGGGTTTTCTCGATCCAGCCGAATTATATTAAAGTCGTGGAAGTTGAGATTTATATCGGAAGTTAACCAAGTTTCACATAATGCGAAAGCATCACATTTTAAACTATTTAGTAAAAATTTAAAGGAATCGATTTTCGGGAGGATGCTTCTGCTGTTCCACTGTAGAACAGTGATCGAATCGGTGACCTCGTTCGATGACTTAGCCATCGAAGGATACGATCGCTGCAAGGAGGGGCCATTTAGTAGTCAACTGCTTCAAAAATGTTTGCACTATAGGGAGAAAACGTATCAGAAGGCTTTTAAGAGGATCAGTAACATTGAAAGCTGTGAAAATTAAGTCCACTATGTCAGAAAATTTCATTAGTCCGCTACTGGACTGAGTATCTGTTTGAAAAAAGGGGACACTTGGGGTTTTTGGTGTCCCTGGAAGTGGTGGGTACTCCTTGTTAGAATTAATATTTCCAAATCCTGGAGCAATTTGCTTCGGCTTTTGTGCATCACTTCCGTTGGATTTATTGATTGCGGTTGGCGCACTCTGAGTGGACGACACCTTGGCACCCTTACGAGGCAATGTAGGGGAGGCTAGATTTCTCCTCTTCCTGGATTCCCCTGGGTTAACCAATGATGTTCCCTCTTGTGGGTCGTCAGATTCTTGCTCAACGCCAGCCAAAAGAGCAAAGGAATTTTCGGAAGGGACAGATGGCGAAGCATTCTTTAGCATTTCTGCATAAGAGTGCCTCGAGCGATCCTTAAGGGAGCGCTTAATTTTATCCCCGCGCTGTTTGTACGCGGGGCATGATTTAAGATCATGCGGAAGGCCCCCGCAGTAAATACACTTCTCAGTTTCTCCACCGCAAGCGTCATCCTCATGCTCTCCCTCGCATTTGCCGCACCGTTTTTTATTGCCACAATAAGTGGCTGTGTGGCCCAGTTGCTTGCAATTGCTGCAGTTCATTACCCGCGGTACAAATAGGCGAACAGGTAGGCGAACCTTATCCAGGAGGACATAGTTGGGAAGAGCAGATCCGGAGAAAGTCACCCGAATCGAGTCTGACGGAGAATAAGTTGTCTTATCATCTTCAGTTTTTGCGGAATACAATTGCTTGCATTCCAGAATTTTCACCTTTTGAAGTGAAGGGTCCTTAAAGCAGCCAACCCCGTACTTCAACAGGTCTTCGCACTTTAGACCCGGTTCGGCGACGACCCCATCGATCTCCACAACTCTACAAGGCACATACACTTTGAATTGCTTCGTAAAACGCTCGCTGCGAGCAATCTGGTTTGCCTGGTCGAGGTCATTTACTATAACGCGTATCTTATTAGCTCGAACACGTGTTATCTGAGCCACGGACGGATAGTTGGCAGTCAGCTCCCGTGAGATTTCTAGAATATTGGGCGATTTCGTGTTGGGCCGGAAATACACCACCCAGGGTCCAGTCGAACTGGCTGGGTATGTTTTAATACGGGGAGGACTGGGGGAATCAGGGGAGGGAGTAATTTCGGGTTTATCCGGTATATCCATGGGAATATCATTCCCATCCAATGTTACTTCGCCCTCGGCCATTTAGGCACGAGGATAACACGTGGTGTAAACGAGAGATGAAACTTATATTCAGGGGAAAGGGCAGAAGTAGAGACCGATCGGGGAAAGGGAAATGAAAGAAAAAAAAATACTTAGCTTATATAGCGGCGATTCCGGCTATTCTGTTATTCACTTCACCAGCCTGGGCACCGGTGAACAAAGACTGCCTCGAACAATGGTTGACCTTCACTGACAATTTATTCTTGTTCACTTTATGCACAGCACCAGAAAACGAACTGCTTCGATCAAGAGCTCGGAGAGTTATGAGTGTCTTCTGTATTGTCCTTGATCGCAAATCCCATTAGATAGAAAATCCCATAGAAAACGGGACAAATATGCGATCATGGATAGTATAGGTGTAGCGGAACTGAAGGTTTGGAGGGGTTTAAGGCCTAGGATTCGCTCTAAGCTAGTGATGCGCAAAAAGCTAATCTTATTTACGTAGGTGATCGAATAACAATTTATTGCAGCAGTATTTGGACATATTTCGTGATTTCAGCTATATGATACCATCGAATGGCATTACAAGGTATTGATTACCTAATACACGACCTTGTTATAAATTACGGATCTTGAAACTTGAAATTGGATTCAAATTGTAACCCGTCAGGGTAACAATTTAGCACTGGGTGGAAATATACCCTTTCGTGCGTACTCTCTCCGTAGAGTGCATTGTTTACGAAAATTTATGCTCACCGCTGTTTCGATACCGTTCACTTTTTCTTGTAAATTTTTGTATAGTTTCGCGTTTGTGAACGGTTTTGTGCGTACAGATAGGTGTAGAAAATTTTGTTAAACATTTGTCAATAACTAACATAGGGCTTAGGTAGGTTACCGCGCTCCTCTTGCTGTTATATTGGTTGCTGTTTATGCTGCAAAGGAGATGACAGTTATGCGGCGGTGCGGTTTTGTGGTGATGGTGTTTGTTTTGGTGGAGTGAAAAAGGCGGCCATCGTGAAAAAACGAGAATGTGACGAACCACGGTGAATAACAGACGTCCGCAATAAGTTTTAGTGAGACAGTTTTCCGCCACTAGAAAAACGATTCAGTGCGCGCGTGTGACGGCAAGCTAAGACCGTCGAAAAGTGCCGGCTCGTGGTTCGGGCACAGTGCATTGTGTGGTGTCGGTTCGCCAAAAGGGGATTAGCTAATTGCAAAGGAGTTCTTTCGCTACCCCGGCTAATTAACAAGGAACCGAACATCAACCGTTCTCGCTATAGAGGATAAGTCGAACGAGCCTAGCTCTCCTCTATAGCTAATAGCCAAGGAGAACGAAGCAGGGCGGACAAAGGTTCCCCCTGGGAAGTTTACTGCGGTAACTTCCGGGATCGTTTACGGCGAGTAGACGATCCGGCGATTCGTCGCCAACGTCGCTAGGGAGGTTCCAACAAAGGAGCCAAGCTCACCTCCCTAGCTAAACGTAAAGGACCGCTGCCGGAGCAGCCAACGACCAAAGGAGAACGCGGCCGTTGTTGTCCCGGCCGGTCGGAGGAAACCGCCCGCCTTTCCGCCCGCAGCAGTGAGCCACCCGCAGCAGCAGTGAAGTGGAGAGTTCGAGGACAATAAAGTCGGTAAATTTAGTAATTTATTTTGTTTTGTTTACCCTTTTTTTTGTTGTTACGAAAATCCGAAATTCTGTAGAGGCACCTAGGCCGCCCTGAAAAGAAGGGTACGCCGGGCAAACAAGAACCCGAGTAGTGGGCAAACCCCTACTTACATTTGGCGCACAGCGCAAAACACACTGAAAAAAATATTTTCCTATTTTGGAAAATATTTTTTTCTTCCGGAGTGTGGGGTGCTTCTACTAAATCGAGGATTTTCGTAGAACAGTCGGTGAGGTTTCTTCCGCAATATTGTTCCGCGGTCGTAATATTTATTTATTTACATTTTTTGGTATATTTTTTTATTTTTGCATTTTCCTTTTTTTGTCCGAATTTGTGGATTGCGTTGTTTGTGTTTGGTCTGCCGGACGAGTAGTTTGAAGGTTGTTGTCATTTATTCGGTTGCGGTGGCCAATCGCCTTGAATTCTCAACCCGGTTTGAGACATTTTTGGAGCAGCTTGATTTCCTGAAATTTTAAGGGAATCGTTAGTGGGCGAAAAATCAGAAATTTTACCGTACCAGTACTTACATGCTTTGTGTCTTGGTGATTTCTTCCAATATAGCGCAAGTTATGATGGCGTTGGAGAAATTCAACCAAGCGTGTGTGTTCATGCGCGTCGATCATTTACATTTCGATGAGCTGGATTTTGAGTTGCTATCTCGAAGCATTTTTATCTCTCCTGATTCGGATCTTTAGGGTGTCCAGCGGCAGCGGCGTCTTCGGGGAATTTTGTCGCATGAGCGGTCGTCTCGGAGGGAATTAGTTCGTAATTTTCGGGGTGACGTGGGTGAAGAAAAGGAGATCTGCCTTGGTAAACTACTAACAATCAAGGAAGATCTCCAGTACAGGTGCCCAAACAAGGAGATTTACCGAACACGGTTGCTTCATTTGGGGTCTAGGCTCCAAGTTATCCGAAATTATGCGGCAGGGGAGGTCAACCAGGAAATTTCGGGGTTGCTGGAGGAAGTTCTAGCAGTTTATGCCAGTCATTTTAATGACGAACAGGCAGCACTTCCTCCCGACAACCAAGAAGGGGAGGATGGAGAGATTTTGGGAGATTTGCTGAGTACAGACGTACCTGCAATTCCACAGGGATCCAATCCTTCCGATAACCAAGGATCTCTTTCTAAACAGCTCGTAGGGGACGACCTGTTGCGTGTCTTGTGCGAGATGAGGGACGAGATTCGACAATTGCGACAGCAATCCGACGATAATAGAGCCCTAGCGTCTCAGGGGTCTGATGCTTTTTTAAAAGCTACTGAAACGCTAATGGGTGGGATTGCTTCACTGACAACAATTTCGTCAGTTTTAAGAAAGACGGTTCAAGAAGTTGTCTCACTTCGTGAATCCGTCAGTGAACTTCGGGCACTAGTACATCAGAAGGAAAGTGCTTCCGAGAAGGATCTGCAGACCGATCTGGAAGATTTGCGTTTGATGGACGTACCCGATTCACTTGATACACCAGAGATTCCTCGCCCAACACTGGCGCCCAGTCCCGATCAATTTGTGTTGAATGGAGGATTCTCGGGTCAACAAAATATAGGTCCATCACTTCCAATCGAGAAACCGAAACAGAATACCGGATTCACAGCCCCGTACCAAACTCAGAACCAGCCTCACTTTCCTGAATGGACCGAACAGCGGGCGGGACCATCCTATCCGAACTTTTCATCCAACGCGGGAAACGGATCGATGGCAGCTTCAAGGAATTACTCGCGAAACCCGCAACGCGTCGCTGATTGGAAGATTCGGAAGTATGCTGGAACTGATGAAGGAACTGGACTTAATGAGTTTTTGGACACCGTAGCAAATTACGCTGCGTGTGAACAAATGTGCGAAGATGAACTTTTCAATTCTGCGATGCATTTGTTCACTGGCAATGCTTTGACCTGGTATCAGGCTATGCGTGCGCAAAACCGGTTGTTTAACTGGAACCATCTTGTTTGCGAGCTCAAGGTAAATTTCGTACATCCTGAACTTGATGCTACGCTTAAAATGAAGGCTCTCCAGCGCCGGCAGATGCGTAACGAATCTTTCCAGGAATACTTCCTGGAAATGGAAAAAATATTTCGTGCTATGACGGTTCCAATGGCACCGAGCGAAAAACTCGACGTGCTCAAGCGGAACCTGAAAGCCGATTATAAACAAATGCTGATTCTCAGGCCAGTGAACACGCTTTCAGAATTGATGAGTCTTGGTAAATCGATCGACGCCTCCAAGACGCCGATTTATCAGAAAGTTTTCGGTTCTTCTCGGGAAGTTGCTGCTTATTCTGATAATCCACCACAAAACAAACAAAAACAAAATAATCAAAACCAAAAGGGAGGTGGACAGAATAACAGCAACGAAAAATCCAAAACGTTTTGGAGCAAGAATGCCAAACCGGCAGGTCTTGATTCAAACAAGCCTCCTGACAACCAGAAAAAGAAACAGCAAGGGAATCAGGATGGCAAGAATCTCGAGGGAAACAATCAAAAACCAATCGAACCACCGCAGAAACCTATAATGTGTCTGGAGTATCTGGTGGAAAAGCATCGTCCTCCCGTGCTCGGAGTCTGCTACAATTGTGGAGACAAAGGACACAGATATGAGGAATGCCGGAAACCAAAACGGGTCTTCTGTATCGTGTGTGGGTTTAAAGGTTTTGATGTTTCTCGTTGCCCTTACTGCCTAAAAAACGGGATCAGAACCAACTGAAGTCGCAGTTGGCAGTAAAGCAGCGCTCCAAACAACTAATAATTAATCCCCAGATTTACGACAGTTTTCGACCGGCTCGTGATGAGGACTATGATAATTCGTTGTCTGTCGAAACCATCGTCCTTGACGACCCGTTCGATAACCGTCCATTTGCAATTGTCGCAGTGTACGGCAAATCCTTCAAAGCCTTGCTCGACAGTGGTAGTAACGCCACAATTATAACTAAAAAGCTATACCGAAAGTTTTCGAAAAGTCCCTTGAAAAGGTTGGAACGACCATTCGAACTACGTTCTGCAAATGGTCAATCCTTACCAATCATTGGACAAGCGTATCTCCCGTATACTTTTCAAAATTTGACAAAGGTCCTATGCACTCTTGTAGTAGAGCATCTGACCGTCAACTCCATTCTAGGTATGGACTTTTGGCGCGCCTTTGGGATTTCTCCTGAGATACAAAACTGTGCTCTGTTGAACTCAGGTCAGGAATCAGAAGACGATGAAGAAGATGAAGTACCGCGTGAGTCGATACTCACTTCGGAACAGTTAGCGCGCGTAGAAGAAGTAAAGAAGTGTTTCCAGGCAGTAAAGCCCGGAAAGCTAAGCCCAACCTCATTCACAGAGCACAGGATTGTCATCAAAGATGAATTCCAAGGTGCGGCACCCGTTTGCCGATATCCTTATCACATGAGCCCAAAGAAACTGTCAAAGGTCTGGGAAGAGGTTGACCGATGGCGGTCTATGGGAATTATCGAGGAGTCTGATTCGGATTGGTCGCTTAATATTGTGGCGGTCACGAAACCAGACGACTCAATCCGCCTTTGTCTAGACGCTAGGCCTCTCAATGAGCGTACTGTACGGGATGCATACCCTCTGCCCCACCCTGGGCGAATATTGGGCGGCTTACCCAAGGCGAAGTACCTGTCTACCATAGACTTGAAGGAGACCTTTCTCCAGGTACCCCTGGCTAAGGATAGTCGCAAATATACCGCATTCAGTGTTCCCGGCAGAGGTATGTTCCAATTTACCCGTCTACCATTTGGTCTCGTCAACAGCCCCGCTACTCTGGCGCGACTGATGGACCAGGTTCTAGGACGAGGTAAATGGGAACCTTACGTTTTCGTCTACCTAGATGACATCATCGTGGTAAGCGAAACGTTCGAGCATCACATACAGTTGCTCAAAGCAGTGGCCGATTGTCTAGCAAGAGCCAATCTAACCATCAATTTGGAAAAATCCCGTTTTGGAGTCCCCGAACTAAAGTTTCTTGGTTATTTGTTGAATCGGGACGGACTCAAGGTTAATCCTGACAAAATTCAGCCGATTCTCGACTACGAGAGACCGGTTACCGTGACGAAACTTCGTCGTTTCCTCGGGATGTGCGGTTATTACCGCCGTTTCATTGATCGGTTCAGTGAGGTCACTGCTCCCTTGACCGATCTGCTCAAAACGAAAACCAAGAGCTTAGTTTGGAACTCCGAGGCAGAACTCGCGTTCCTTAAAATTAAGGAACTTTTAGTCACTCCTCCAGTTTTAGTCCCACCAGACTTCTCCAAAGAATTCATTCTTCAGACAGACGCTAGTGACGTAGCAGTCGCTGCTGTTCTGGTGCAGGAGTATCCCGAGGGTGAGAAAGTAGTTGCTTACTTTTCGCACAAACTGACCACTCCCCAAAGGAACTATCATGCAACTGAAAAGGAAGGTCTGGCGGTGATAATGGCGGTTGAACACTTTCGAGGTTACTTGGAAGGTTATCATTTTCGACTGGTCACTGATTCGTCAGCGATTACATGGATACTGAAGACTAAATGGAAAACCAGTTCACGTTTGAGTCGTTGGAGTTTAGAATTGCAACTCTACGACATGTCTATTGAGCACCGGAAAGGCAAGGACAATGTCGTTCCAGATGCGTTATCCCGGGCCGTAGCAGCCGTTTCCGCTTTGTCCACCTCAGACTGGTACTGTTCCATGAAGTCCAAAGTTATCCAAAATCCTGACGACTATGCCGACTTCAAAGTAGAAAATGATCAACTTTTCAAGTATGTAAACTCGAAAGTTGTTCCGTGCGACTCGCGGTTCAGTTGGAAACTCGTCCCAGCACCCGAGTTCCGTCAAGATTTGATTCAACGTACCCACGAAAATTTGCTTCACGTGGGATACGATAAAACGATCCACGAAGTGCAGTTACGATATTACTGGCCTCGTATGGGATCTGAAGTACAAAAGTTTATTCGAGAATGTGGGACGTGCAAGGAAATCAAAGCTCCTTTCGTCCCAGTCCAGCCCGAAATGGGTAAGTCGCGTGCGACTAATGCACCATGGCGAATGGTTTCTGTGGACTATATTGGTCCTCTTCCAAAAAGCAAACATGGCAATCAACACTTGCTTGTCGTCCTCGACGTCTTCAGCAAGTACGTCATGTTAACCCCCGTTCGCAAAATCGCTAGTACATCACTCTGTACGATACTACGCGAACAGTGGTTCAATCGCCATGGTAGCCCGGAAATTCTGCTAAGCGACAATGCCTCCACTTTCACCTCGAAGGAGTTCAGTCAATTCATAAAAGAAACCAACGTCAAACATTGGCTGAATTCCCGCTATCATTCGCAGGCTAACCCAGTGGAGCGAACAAATCGCTCGATAAACACCGCAATCCGGGCATATGCTCGAACCGAGCAGCGCAACTGGGATGTCCACATCACCGATGTGGAGCGCATCCTAAATACTACCGTTCATTCCTCCACTGGGTTTAGTCCTCATTTCATTATACACGGGTGTGAAATGGCATCTGCCGATGACTTCAGCAGGATTTCCGGTGAGGGTGACCTAGAAACAAGACACCAACAGATAGACAAAATCCGGGAGATTGTGGTCAAAAATTTGGCAAAGGCAAGCGAGGGCATTCGACATCAGTACAACTTGCGTCATCGAAAGTTCTCCAAACCTTTTGAAACGGGACAAATGGTGTACCGTCGAAACATGAAGTTGTCGAATGCACTCGAGTCTTACAATGCTAAACTTGGACCACAATACTTACCGGCAAAAATTGTTTCAAAAAAGGGTGTATCCTCCTACGAGCTGGAGGATTTAGCAGGTAAAAATCTCGGAGTTTGGCCAGCAAATCTCCTTAAACCAGCATAAAAAAACTTTTCCGTGCCATTTGTGGACTGACGGTATGCTTTTATATGGATTACTCACTTGGGAGTTTTCCAAAAGAAGCCGTCAGTTTCCGACGGCAACAACACGGACTTTGGTCCGAATAAAAAAACAATAAACATTTCTCCGTCTTCTCTATTTTTATTGTGGAAGACCAACTCTGCCGCGAGAAGGTTCTTCAACACCTTCTTGCAATTTTTCAGAGCCACACTCTCGCAGTGTGGTAAACAAACACTCGCACGAAATATATGCTCCGGCCCCGATGACGACTACGGTAGGGTGGAATACTCTATTAAAAAAACACTAATCTTATACCGCGCCGTTCTCCCGGGCACCGGACGCATCTAAATACACTACCTGCCGTGTTCGGCAAACAAATACAAAAAAATTCTTTTGCGCCCCGCCCCACTCGCGCAGTGAGGTAACCAAATGATCCACTAATTTGCTTTGCTCCGGCGGTCGAGACGGTTACAGTAAACAAAACTTTCTTACCAAACCAGTACCAGTGTTTGGAAGAAACAAAACGAACCTATCGTACCGTCTTTTCACCGCCGGATGCATACACATCATTCTTCTGCCGTGTTCGGCAACATAAAATTTTTCAAAAACCCCTTTCTGTGGGGAACACTCGCACCTACGGGTGCACAAAATTATATATAATTTCTCCTTGTTTGGGGCACCGGAACTTTAAAAAACATATTCACCTATCCCTACTTCGATAGGGACACACACAAACACTAGCGCGACTAATTCCCGACCGAAATAAAACACGAAATCGCGCGGAATCGTTTCAAAAATCGCGAATGAAAACAATTTGCTACCGTACCGCCGATTTCGCGTATTGTTTTGTTTTGATGATGATACCATCATCAATTTTGACAGTTTCCCCGATGTTCGTATCAATGCTCTGCATCATGCAGGTGTAGCCCGATTTGGATCAGAGTGGTGTAAGTGGAAGAGCGAATGGGGTAAAACGGTACCGTGTCTTCGATTTCGGGTCGATAGATACAATTTTATTTCGCATAATTTTGGGTTTGTGGTTAAACCTGGGGTGGTTCGTTTGATTCCAGCGGGAATCATTTTGATCTGTTTAAATTATGCGAAAGACATTCTTTGGTCCCTCTCAAACGTTTCTTTTGCCATGTACGAAGCGTTTTGAGGCGAAAAGGGACGAATATACAAACATTTTGTTCGGAATGTCTGTGAGTGGGAGAAACGATGACGTGTTAAGCGGTATGGTATGTGTGAATGTTTGAGTGCAGAATCATATTGAAGGAATGAATGCATGTGTGAATGATAAGATAAAATTGTTTTGGGGTTAATTCGAAGTGCTTATCGGAATGTGAATGATCGAGTAGGCCAGTGATTGAGGATGAATGAATGGGATAATTGTATGAATGTATTTGGATAGAAACCCCAACACAAGCGTGTAGTACTGGTACCGTAAGAACACGAGGCATTTCTGGACAGTCGATGATAAAACGAACAATGTAATGCCGACAACCGTTCCCCTGCAAGTTGGAACATTGAAAATTGTCAATGCCACTTGCAGAATTTTGGGAATTTCGAGTTGTTACCAATCTTGTTTTCAGATTGGATTTAGGGTTCAACCCATAGCCGAGTAATGACGATGGCTGATAGCCTCTCGCTTCGCGTATGCTGTCAGTATTATCAGACCAAACACAGGCAAACTTCTCACCAATGAGGACCGCCGGTCGATTAGTTTTTTTTGACATGAATTATTGATAAATTGCGGAAGAAATAATTAGGTGTAGTTAGTTTTTCTTTGTTTATTTATTTATTAATTTCGTTCATAATTATTGTATCGGTGTTAGGTGTTAGTTTAGAAAAAAAATTGTTGTCAATTTTTTTTCCACCCGGTGTGGGCGAGATTGTAACCCGTCAGGGTAACAATTTAGCACTGGGTGGAAATATACCCTTTCGTGCGTACTCTCTCCGTAGAGTGCATTGTTTACGAAAATTTATGCTCACCGCTGTTTCGATACCGTTCACTTTTTCTTGTAAATTTTTGTATAGTTTCGCGTTTGTGAACGGTTTTGTGCGTACAGATAGGTGTAGAAAATTTTGTTAAACATTTGTCAATAACTAACATAGGGCTTAGGTAGGTTACCGCGCTCCTCTTGCTGTTATATTGGTTGCTGTTTATGCTGCAAAGGAGATGACAGTTATGCGGCGGTGCGGTTTTGTGGTGATGGTGTTTGTTTTGGTGGAGTGAAAAAGGCGGCCATCGTGAAAAAACGAGAATGTGACGAACCACGGTGAATAACAGACGTCCGCAATAAGTTTTAGTGAGACAGTTTTCCGCCACTAGAAAAACGATTCAGTGCGCGCGTGTGACGGCAAGCTAAGACCGTCGAAAAGTGCCGGCTCGTGGTTCGGGCACAGTGCATTGTGTGGTGTCGGTTCGCCAAAAGGGGATTAGCTAATTGCAAAGGAGTTCTTTCGCTACCCCGGCTAATTAACAAGGAACCGAACATCAACCGTTCTCGCTATAGAGGATAAGTCGAACGAGCCTAGCTCTCCTCTATAGCTAATAGCCAAGGAGAACGAAGCAGGGCGGACAAAGGTTCCCCCTGGGAAGTTTACTGCGGTAACTTCCGGGATCGTTTACGGCGAGTAGACGATCCGGCGATTCGTCGCCAACGTCGCTAGGGAGGTTCCAACAAAGGAGCCAAGCTCACCTCCCTAGCTAAACGTAAAGGACCGCTGCCGGAGCAGCCAACGACCAAAGGAGAACGCGGCCGTTGTTGTCCCGGCCGGTCGGAGGAAACCGCCCGCCTTTCCGCCCGCAGCAGTGAGCCACCCGCAGCAGCAGTGAAGTGGAGAGTTCGAGGACAATAAAGTCGGTAAATTTAGTAATTTATTTTGTTTTGTTTACCCTTTTTTTTGTTGTTACGAAAATCCGAAATTCTGTAGAGGCACCTAGGCCGCCCTGAAAAGAAGGGTACGCCGGGCAAACAAGAACCCGAGTAGTGGGCAAACCCCTACTTACAAAATGCATGCCCGGAGAAATTTTAGCATCTATTGATCCCTGATCATACTAAAGTGGTATTGAGACTGATTTCCGAGCAGCTATCCATGTTCACAGTAGTGCTTTCACACCTAGATCCATTCGCACCATCTCATTGGCAACATTTCGCATGTGACGAATAAACTCATCTAAAAATTACGTATTATAATCATCAACCCTAAGCATTATTTCTTCTAATCAGTTTCTTTTATATCTTTCACTTTTACTAGTCGTCATTTCAGTATAGTAGAGAAGTCGGCATCTAGTATATTTTTGGATTAAAATTCAGACTATCAATGGTAATATGTTTGATTTAAAATAGTTGAAACACAGTCAAACGAACATGCTTTTGCCATCAGATTACCTTTCTCCTATGCCACAAATTATGTTTTGTTTCAAAGCAAACGCAATCATAAATCTAATATTGTGAAAGTTTTTAGTATTCAACGACAGTGATAATAATGATGATGTGCGTGAGGTGTGATGTTTCTATAAATGGTTGATTTATTAGCACATCAATATAATATACTATCACACACGAAATGATTTTCGTTTCTGAAGTTTATGCTTTCTTTTCCGTTAGATATCATTATCCTGAGAATCAACAGCGAAGTCTGTTGAGACAGAGGAATTTTCATTGGGACGTTTCGCGCGGCATGTCGCTATATGTCGTTTTGGAAAATCATGGAGAAGGATTGCAGATAACTCAATTGTCACGAGGAAGACAAGACCTATCGTTCCGCAATGACATTCGAGATTCGTCAATATTTTTCGGGCACATTTTGAATTATTTTACTAGTAAAATACCCGTTTTAATCCACCTGGTGGTGCAATTGTGCCTTTCTCATTTATCCAAACTACGATTCCATGGCTGGGTTTGTTTAATATAATGGTGGAAATGTCTATTACATATTTAGTGCGATTTACACATACGTACAATGAATCGACAGTTTCGAACTTGAGTTGCTATGTGTTGACGCTGAAACACTTGAAATCAGCGGCGGATCCAGGAGGAGCATTCGGGGTTTGGTATATGTCAGACTGCCCTCCGGGCCGGGATTAAGTTGACGATGGTCAGAGTGATTGCATAACCTTTCCATAGGAGATAGGCAAAAATTAAAGTATTACCTAAACACTTTGAATGAGTTGTTGTACGTTTTCTTGACAGCTTCGAGCCCGATTGATTATATTGTTCTCGCGCAGATATTCCAAGAAAAACCAAAGCCTTTCGACCAGAATATTTAACCATACTCTTAATTTTGACTTTCAATCTACTGATTTTTTTTCGGAATCTAGTTTTGATTCCATTTGAGACATCGAGAACCAGTTTCCAAGTGTATAAATGACACGCATTTAATCGTGATCATACTAATACATAACCATGCACTACTAGGCCCCATACAAAACTGACTCAGACATCACTTCGTTAAACGTTTAACCTTCTGTTAACAAAGCCGGATTGACCTGCAGGTAGAAAATTAAATTATCTTTCTTATTTTCACTTACAGTGATAATACGATGCATGCAGTGCCACCTTGCGGCGAAAATGCGAACTTCTGGGTTTTCTCCATGCAAATTGTCGAAAAATCTCATACGAACTTTGGACACGTTGGTCCGGTAGTTAGACTTGTCCGATTTGCTTCAACATTTGGGCCTCAATATCCTCATTCTCCCACGACAATCTTTACGTTTTGCTTCGGGAGGGATTGTGCTCTTGCCCTTTCTAATTAGCTGTTTCTATAGCTGATATTTCTTGCTCACTGTCCAACCTTCGCGCTATAACTGACCTGCTCAGGACTGCTGCAATTATCGGTACCTGTCGAGACATCAACTGCTCCGAATGTGACGACCACCTTGACTCTCATACCTTCACAGTTTACCCTCTTCGACTTTAAGGTGTTGCTAGCCCGTTGTTCTATCTTCACTGTGTTACTAATATCCTTCAGGTCTCCGCGTCGGATAGACCCCGGCATCGAATATATCTTACGCGCACGGAGAGATTCCTATCGGCAGGTTTCCTCCAGAACCCAATATCTCATTTTTCTATTATTCATTTAGTTCCATACACTAGTGTTGTCTATTGTCAGTTTCATGAGAGTGAAACAGTACTAGGATTCCACCGAAGCTATCACATTCGTATTACGAATACCACTATTGATAGAACCTGATGAAAGATTTCATTTACTTCTTGTAAGCCACTACGATACACTTTATTTATTGCACCTTATAATTCCCATTTTCCCAGCATGAATTTGGAGGATAATTTGCGGTGGGGAATCGACTTACCTTCGATTTCTCCGGAGGAGAAATTTTTCTCGAAACCATTAAGAGTTTTCGTGAGCCGTTCAGCTTTCAGCATGGTCGCGATCTACTCGGTTAGTCTCCAGTAACGAATCTACTACGACGGAGAGGTTATGGATTTTATCCAGATATCTATATTCCATTTTTCTCCTACATTATGTTACTTGTTCATCTATGTATTCTCCCGATTAACTCACACATTATCAGCGCCAACACGGTATAATTCGTCCATATTTTCCTGTTAGTTGGTGATACTATCTCGCTGTTCGTCTCGCCACTTTCGCTAGGGTTTCGACAGTATTAGTATCGCCATTCTGCTAACTACATTCCATGACAGCTTTGACTGCCTTCTACTTTGCATATCAGCTCTGGGAATAACTGCAGCAATAGCTTCATTGCACGCGCTCTTGACTATCGTTATCACGCCGCCTTTTCCATTTTTTTATTTCGATGATAGGCATTTTAACCTTAGGGCCATTCGCATATATTTTCGGGTTAGACATTTTTCTAACCTTATGCGCGAGGTTGGGAAACGAACCTAGGTAAGCTGCGTACAAGGCAATCGATTTACCAACTACGCTATGCCCATTCGATTGTTGTCCTCCAATATAGATTTCTTTTTCGGGAATCCGAGGAAGGATTCTCATGAGACTTACCTGGTTTTGGCTGCAACATGAGCTTCTGTAGTATTTATCTGTAACTGAAGTGATCCCCATATAGAAATTTCTGGAGCAGATTACATCCTTTCGCCACTACTATTAATTCGTCGTTGGAGAGTTGTATCAGTTCAATGATATTTCACTCTACGTCGACGTACGGTATAATTGCCCATATCGTTGGATCATGCTTCCAGGGCCGGCTTACACTTTTAGTCCGAGTGGGTAGTAAGCATAGGGTGAGGGGTTCACTACTAGAGATTTGTCCCATTTTCGCAAAACACACGATTGAATTACATTCACATTAAATCACTTGCGGTGCATTTGTGCAAATGGTATTGTGGTACATCGATATTTTCAAATGTGTGCAATTTTTGCCTGAGATACATGTGTGGCAGATTTAAAATTTTTGAATTGGTCCGAAATTTTAAACGGCTGTATATAAACTGACCTTATTACAAAAAAATAAGCATCGCGCAATCTTTCGCTATTCGATAGCAGACCTTTTTACCTTTAATTTAAGACTTGTTTGAAAATAATCCACCGAGGGTCGACGAACATTTTTATTTTTTCAGTTCAATGGGGGCGGCTAACTATCACCAAAATAAGAAGGGGCCAAAATAATCAATCATGCCATATGTATTCGATAACATATAAAATGGTTTCAATTTGCGTACATGTTCCTTGCTTTGACGTGAGTTTTTTTCCTTTTTTAAGGGTTTTAGGAACGTGTCTACTGGAACACAGAAAGAGAAAGAATGACCGGAACGGTGAGAATGAAGAAACGGGAAAAATCACTTTTTTATTGGAAGCACTGGGAAAAGATATGTCTTCAAGCAGGAATCGAACCAGCGATCTCCCAGTCTCTAGTTGGGTGCGTTAACAATTCCGCCATCGAGGAACTGTGATGATGCCATCACATATTCCCGACGGTATCGTGATCACTGCCACAGCCTCCAATACCTACTAATTGACCTATCGACCCCCGTTTCTTCATTCTCACCGTTCCGGTCATTCTTTCTCTGTCTGTTTTCCAGTGGACACGTTCCTAAAATTATATTTGAGTGTTTTATTACAAGACTTATCATACATTTATATTTTTTCCACATATGGAAAAATGTTGTAAGATAGAGACAAATCCTTTTTATTTGACACCCAAAATGCCTACACTGGTCAAGTTAAGGTTGAGATATTGAAGAATTAAAAAATGTGCCAAAGTTTCATGGTTTGAAAGCATTTACTAAAAATGCTATATCTCAGCCTCCCGACCGAATTTTCACAATATTTATTCACGAAAACTTTTGTAACGAATAGTACTTTCCAATACATGCCTTTGGCTTAATAAAAAAATTATTTGTGTGGATTTTCTTCAGAATTGACTAAATATATTGTTTTCGCTTTGTTTAATCATCGATCATTTGTTCTATCATTGATATAAGCACTTTTTGTGGAAAACTTTTAAATGGAATTTATTCTCCAAGGTCCACAAAAAAATAAAAAAATGTTTAAAAAATAATCGGATTTCGAAAAAATTACGAAAACCGCTTATATACGACAATTTTACTCAAAAATGGCCATTTTTCATAAATCGTGGAACCTTTAGATGATTTTTTTAGAAACTTGATTTGTTCTACAAAAGTGCTCAAAATATGCTTATCTTTCATTATAGGGTTGAGCACCATGACTTTCCGTACATCGACTTTTTTTTGGACAGCCTCATGGTGTATTTGGTAGAACAATTTTATTCGAAAAAATCGGCATCGCTAAAACTTCAGCATGTGATAGAATGAGCTTTTCCCTTTCCTTTGAAAGTGAAATTAAAATATTCTGTCGGGGGCTCCAGAACAACTTTTTTTTGTTTGAAAACATTATTGCCCCTAGGTAGAACTTTAGACATTCAAATATTACCAAAAGTGAGAATCTGATGGACAATTTCATTGTGTACAACTTTGTTGAAAACTACACCGCAATCTAAAATCGCCAGAGAAAGCTATTAAATTTTTATCAAGGTTTCTAGATTCGCACGGGGCCTATTGGTTAAGAAGCTTTATTCCAAAAACATTTTATTTGTAAAAAATAGATTGCCTTGTTTTAACAGTGTGCTCAAAAGAACCTGAATGCTAGCAAAGTGCCACCTTTAAGCGTAAAAAACAATTCCAGATTCCACCGTTTTATGCGCATCAATGATATTTTAGGAGCATGGAGATATAGAGCAGAGTAGATAATATTTAAACGAAATTTAGACTCTTTTGAAAGATGCTGGGTAATGCAGTAAAATGAAATAGCTTTTTTTCTGTCACAGATATATTTGTTCCTTCTTTTTTTTCTTCACTCATTCTGGAGTATGCTTGATGTAATCTTGAATAAACCTTTTTGCTCGTTAGCATCTTGTGGGATATATTTGGCCTAAATTTTAACTTTATATTTGATCAAACTCGATAAGATATTCAGTCATTTGATTTGATTTGAATTGAGAATCCTGATTGACAGTTTTATGAAGGGTAGAAAAATAATTCGATGAGATTTATGTTCAAGTTTGTTAACTTTTGGGAATCGCTGTACATTGAAGAGAAATTGCAATAGTAAATGAGAAATAAAGGTTTTGTCTATTGTACGAAGATATACGAAGATGTACGATCTCAATATAAAAGAAGATTTTTTACCCAAAAGACGTGTTGCTGTTAATGTCTTCAGATTCTGAACTGAACTGGCAACTCTTTCTTCTTGATATGTTGTCTTTGCTCTTATCCTATATTATGAGGGAAATCTTTAATAAACAGACTTGTATTACTTGAATGTATGGTCCAGCCTGATATTTTCTTGTTCGTTTTCTGTTGTGATCCGTGTACAACGAGTAACGACTCCGGAATTTCTTCTTAAAGGAAATTATGAAACATTTTGCTCTTTTTTCTAAGATTATGTGAAGTGTGCTCGAGTTGGAATTCTGTTGAATTCTGATGAAATGAATCTACCCCAAAAGATAACAAACATGGATCCAAAACTCGAAGAGCTTTTTATCTTTTTCAATCATCTTTCTTTTAATGTTGATAAAGACAAACAGGATTCTCAACCCAAAATTGCAATAAAATCCGTCGTTTATTTCAATGACTCGAACTGTCTACTTTAGTTCATTCAAATATATAGCTTTGAATTTAAACCAATTGTATTTTATAAGGCAGGATAGGATCAGAAAGAAGGGTCATTCTAGTTTACATTAGCTATCCCCCAGAGCAGCGGTTTTCAACCTTTTTCGTACCACGGACCCCTTAGAAATCACCCTGGGTTGCTGCGGATAAACTTCGATTTTGTATGCTATTTCAATCTGCACTCGGAAAATATATATTTCTTCGCGGACCCCCAGCGACGACTTCACGGTCCCCTAGGGGTCCGCGGACCCCAGGTGGAGAATCACTGCCCTAGATCGAGAAAAGAAATTTGTTCAGGAGTAGAACCACCCACCTTCCACTACAGCCCTGGAATAATACACCAACCCATACAGTCCATTTCGCTATCAACCATCATCATCAGCGGGATCGTCATCGTGTCGTCAGGGTAGTACTATCAGCAGTGTCAGCCGTTATCGTGGTAGAGCGGGAGATCGTCAAAACGAGAGATCGCCCGGATCCAGAAAACATCGCAGGCTATACGGCATAGCTTCGGACTGACCTACGTGTGAAGGTGCAGTCCAGTGTCTTTCTAATCACCGATGAAAACGGTCCACTGGACCCCATTAGAATTTTGCATGTGATAGTTAAGCGTAATAAATTTGCATGTTAGATTAAGCTGAATAAATTGTTTTATGTGGAGTGTAACTGTCCTAACCGCGTGTACTCTTTATTGGTTGTATGATGGCCTACGAGCCTAGGAGGATTGAAATAAATTAGGCAGTTATTCCGATCGCCACTCGTCACTACAGTTTCGCTTCAAACCGTTACACATCCCGGTGGCTACTATCTACCTGCACGAGATTCAAAGGTGGGTTTCCATCGCTTTTCGGTGTTGGCCAGGACCAAGGAGCCAACAAAATGAAAAAGGCATGATAAAATCCGTTACTACATTAATCAACATCTTGAAAAGGTATATGATTATCGAATAAATTTGGTCAAAACCTTTCCACATCTCCATGTTCATAAAGTGTCATTTTCGCCCAAGACCAAGAGAAATCTGAAAATATATTTTTTCTGCTGAGAATGGAACTTTGTATACATTGAAATTTATTTGAATTTACTGTTCATTTAAACCAAACATTTTTTTTGTAAGTCCTTGTTAATCGACTTCTTAATCCATGGACCCCGCGCACACCTAAAAACTGATGAAATTTTAATAACTTTCTCAGCTGATTTTATATTGATTTATAGCATTCTACGAAGTTGTAGACAATGAGATTTTTCATCAGATTCTCACTTTTAGTATTTTTTGAATGTCTATAATACCAATTAGTAGCAAAAATGCGAATGAATTTCATTAAAAAACTTATGTTTTCAATCAAAAAACTTTAAAATAAAAAGTTGTTCTAGACCCCCCGACAGAATATTTTAATTTTACTTTCAAATGAAAGGGAAAAATACATTCTTTCATATCCCTAAGTTTGACAGATGCCGATTTTTTTTTGAATAAAGTTGTTCTACAAAGACACAGTGGCCTAATACAGTATGTTTCATAAATCATGATATTTAGATTTGAACTGGAAGAAAAATTGTTCTGGATCCCTCGGTGGATTATTTCCGAATTAGTTTTAAATTAAAGGTAAAAGTTTCTTTCATCCAATCATGAACAATTCAGCGATGCTTATTTTTTGTCATAATATTGTGTGTGTGTGTATAATAACCGTGGGTAGTCCCACCCATACTACCCACGCAATCTGCCAGCCCTGCATGCTTCGGGTAATGCCTTTCTACACAATCCCAAGTAATAAATTTAGTTTTATGGTACACTTGAAGATAACTTCAAGATTAGTTTCATAAAACCGAATATAAAACCAGTAACTCTACAACATTGCCGCAAGACAACCATAAACCCCTCTTAAGACAAAAAGGCCCATACTTAAAAAGGTTCTCAAGAGTATTTTCCAATTTTTTCTTAAAACTTTTAAGTATTATCAATACATTACTGATATAAAACTACCATAAGTTTTGATAGTTTTATGATTTTCTCCTTCAAGAACACTTCTAGTGCACTATGAAACTTCTTTGTTAGACAGAGGGCTTGGTGTATAGTCGAAAAGAATCTGCTTGGGAAAAAATCTATCCATCCATATGATATTCCTTTACCAAAACGGAATAGGAGTTTTTCCAGATCATAATAAATTCATTTTTATTTATGATACACTTCAAGAAGAGCTGTTAGACTTGAATAAAACCAATTGAAATTTTTCGAGACAGAAAGGTTTGATGGAAGATCGCCATAAATCCAGTCTATTTAACATTGAAAATGTTAATGTTGAAATGAAAATGCTTATGATTAATTATTATGGTAATAACAATTCCATCTAAAAGTTGATGATTTATTTCAACAACGCATGTTAAATAGAGCTTTACGAACAACTAACGACATTTCGCTATATGTACAGTAGGGTGGGACAAAAATTAGATTCCTGCTCCGAGCAACTTTTTAGGTTCCATTTAGGTCCTAGAACAACTGTGTAAATTCTTAGCTCGATCAGTGAAACTATATTTTTGCGCCCACCGTTCAAAGTTTACATGGGATTTTATATGGAAAAATTAACTTTCACAAAATTATTCCTCCAGGAGTCTCCCATTGCTTCCTAAAAATAAATCGTTATGTGCCTTTTATGGGAAATTTAACAGAGAAACAAAGTCTCGAAGACCACAAAACGATCTGACGCTTGAGAAAAAAGTTATTAAGTAGAAACTGATTGATGTTCTGACGATTGATAAAATATTCATTTTTTCTAGCACCACTGCTATTGGTTGCAATTTCGTTTTGATCTTCTCTTAATGTGTCTAAATTAATTATCTGTACTGTTTGGCCACGTCACAAGATTTTTAAATGATAAATTGAAGCTTCTTTTCACATAAAGAAAAAGTTAAAAAAAAATTGTATATAATTTGACCGCCACCAGCAGTGATGCTATGAAAAGTGAAATTTTCATCAATCTTCAGGGCATCAATCGGTTTTTGCTTAATAACTTTTTCCACGAGCATCAGATCGTTTCGCAGTCTTCTAGACTTTGTTACCTTGATAAATTTTCTATAAAAATCAGGCATCTGTATATTTTTAGGAGGTGACGGGCGACTCTTGGAAGAATTATTTTGCAAAAGATGATTTCCCCATACGAAATTCCATGTAAACTTTAAACAGCGGGCGCAAAAATATAGTTTCACCGATCGAGCTTAAAATTTGCAGAGTTCCTCTGGGAGCCAAATGCGACACAAAAAGTTACTCGGAGCAAAATTTTATTTTTTTCATATAACCGTGTCCCACTCTAATGTACAGTACCTACAGATTTTCAGTTAAATGATTTACTTATAATCGTCGAGTTTGCTATTTATACATGATTGAGCTCCATTTCACGTCTTCTCCGTCGGGACACGTAACATATCCTGTCAGTCGTAACAGTTCGTTTGTTTATTATAGCACGCTCTTATACCAGAGTGTTATCAGTTCGTCAATGATTTACGAAGGTTCTATGGTAGCATTCTTAAGATACATTTAGCTTCAACAAGAATGTCATAAAACTATCTTTTGGTTTTAAGGAAATTTGAAAACAATGTTTGAGGGGGCTCAATAGTCTTTTAAAACTGCTCATAAGATTAATTACTCTGAAAAATGTAGTTTTATAGATATTTCTTTGCCCTTTTCAAAAGCAATAGTAAAACCAGATTCACTCAGCAATGCCTTGATAAAACTACCATAAAACTAAAATAAAACAAATTAGTATTTAGATTGTTACTTGGGTATAATCTTTAGTTTGTCGGGACCTCTGTCCTTGAACCTCATGGGGATGTCACACGACCAGAGGTTGGAGTCAGTTGCTCGGCATGGATCCTTAAAGCTCCGGTTTATGTCATGTTACAAAACGGATGGTTACTGGGCATAGTTTCAAGTTCCAGTCATCTTGGCATGGGTGTCCTTGCAGGTTCTTGCTAACTTTTCCATCAACTCTACCGCATTGAAACGAGCAGTACTTACACAAAAGAATCTTTATCAAATAGCTCAACCTATCACTTCCGTGCGTAGGTTCTCACCCTCGGTATTGCCGAATGATTTCGTTGACCAATTTCGTACCGGATGGCCAGGTGGTCAACATGCGTGTTATCTTCGCCAGCTCTTCAACTCATGTTTATTATCAGTACCGGACTACAAAAGGTTGCGCCAATTATTGATACCCGGCCATCTCTGCGGAAAGTACTTCCATTGATTCCATTGCATAACTTATCAACTTATCATCCATTACTTTACAAGTATCTGCTAGTTCTGCAACGCATATTGAATAACTTTTGATACATGGACTGTCAATTGAAAGAGTTCGGTCACTCTAAAATCCATTTCTGGTTTTCTCTGTTGGAATATCCCCAAGGATACGGCTGTTCGGCCATCTATAGAAACTGTCCTTCAATGTCAGCTTCCTTATTCGAACAGCCTAGATAAGCCATGTAGTGTCGGTAGTGGTAAAACCCCCAAACAGGGAACCTCAATTCCATAGTGTCATGCGAACTGTGCTATGGTTAAAATTAAAATATTCCCAAAGGCGAACGGAGCCTGGAAAGTATTGGGGCGAACTCCCCAGTATGAAGCCCTTTCTGTAATCCTATGTCAGTGATGCAGTGGACTGTTCAATCTACACAATGAACTTTATTCGCAGAGGTTTGGCATAATTTTGGTGGGTTGAGGGTTTGCTAAAGTTTTCAGCTGATGAAAGTTCGCTGAAGTTTGGCTGGGTTTCTATCTTCAAATTTCGGTGATTTTCATGTTAATCTGCTCCATCAGAATTTTGGGCAGGATTGCATTACAAAGTTGAAGGGACAATGTCTGCAAGATAACGTCGAAATACTGAGCTGGATTCCACCAGAAATCAAAATCATGAGCATTATCATGCCAATACCCTGAACCGTGAATATAGTCAAAACATTTATTCCTGGGAATAAAGCTTGTAATAGTAATAGTCAATTAATTTACTGTCGATTCATCTAAACACTGGTTTTCAAAAATAAATGGATTTTTAAAATATTCAATGTGTAATCATAACAACAAAATAAAATAATTAGTAAATACTCTAACAAAGAAAAGCCACAAATATTGAATGAATAACAAATTCTTGGACATAACAACATTCCTAATAACATTCCAGATATAAATATTTTCTCACTTTCCAATACATCAACACTAATCACATTTGCACCGGAATAACTCGCTAACCTATTGGGAAACTCATCATCACCACCCACCGTTTAATGCGTTCAACAGCAGCATAATGTAAAAATAGCACTCATCGCATGGTTTCAAAACGTAAACCAACAAACTTGTCCTACAAATCATCATAAAATATGCCCGGCTGCAATTGTCGTACGGCGAAACGACAACACGACAATGTCCAAATGAGGCTACGAACATAGAACCAACCAGAGGAGGAGGGTTGAGGTTGAGAAGGTCACCGCCAGGAAGCGCGGGAGGTGCGAATCATTAACTGTATCATGCTTTTCCAATGCCGTTGTTGTCTCCGGCTTCTGAAGTGCACGCGGTGCCGCGAACGAGTGGCAAGGGGAAAGCTCATCATCGTGCCAAGTACGACTTGTCATTATACGACACCCATAGAGCCAAGAGCAAAGGCTTGGTCTGATAGTCCACCACCACCACCACCACCAACACCAACTCCGCTACGGAACCCATCTCGCCGACCTCACCGACGCGTTGTATTAGTAATCAGGCAGAGGTATAATATAATTTAGTTGTTCGCGTACTGTACCCTCGCTATAATTCAATAATAATTATAATTTCTTCTTCCATTTCTCATTTCTCATTAATAATAATTCTCGCTTAAGCTCGTCTGCTCCTCAGCACCATCGCGCCCTAGTCCAAAACCCTTGCATCGTTCTTTCGAGCTATCACCAGCCAAAGCCAACTACGACTACGACGCCACACCGACGATGATGACGACGGCGATCATGACGTGCCCCAGAGTAAGTACCTACTCTTCTACTGCCACTCCGGGCGGGCTAGGTTGAATGTTGTATTTGTCGATGGCCGAGTGCTTAGAACCACAACGACCAAATCAACCACTTCGGGAAATGGGGAACAAGCCTTGTCGCGATAGTCGACCGCCCCGTGCCAGTACCTAAAGTCGTCATCATCTTGCGGTGCGGTACACGCGTGGGAGGCAACCGCACTCGGACGACCTAACCTTCTTCCGGACCGGCACCGCTACGCTATTAACAAAGTAGGCGCATAAACTCCGGAGTGTATAGGCCTACTAATAGGAGCTTGGTCTTAGCGAATAACAACAGGATATTAGCATGTGACAGCTCGAGACAGGGTTGAACTCGGAATGCAATGTGCGGTTTGTTCGCAGGCGGCCTACTGCCAGCAGCTACAACCTTTTCTGAAAGACGTCAGAGACAGAAGCAACAGAGATCTATCCAGCCATTAGCGAAAAGTCGGCGCCTACTCTGTGGTAGGGGAAATGCTCCTATGACTACGTATAGGTGTTTAATTTATTTATTTCGATTTTCTTTCAAATGTTATAGTCACGTAATTAGGTGATTAAAACAGAAGGCAGAAACTCAATTAGCAATTAAACGTGGCATTTTTCTTAATTACACGATACTTTTTTCACTAATTAATACAGGCGAGGCAAGGGGTATTCCGCACCTTTTCTTTCTCTGCGTTCGGTGTTTGGCACTTTGGCCACTGTCGGAGGACGTTTTCCGTTGTGGGTTCCAGCAATGGGTTTCCGAGTCGTCGTTTCGCTAACGGTGCTGCTGCTGCTGCTGTTGCTGTATTATAATTTCGCTTCGTCTATGCTGAGCGGCTCCCATTCTACCAGCAGCAATGTAGAGCATTGGGTGCTATTTGAACCCTAACACGGGTGGGGGTTGAGGTAAGTGTACAGTGCGAATTGCTCAATACTCAATTGATATTGGTCCTTCGTTTATGATAATTTACGGAGGTTGAGGAATTTCGTATGGAGGTGTTTTACTTTTTCTCTTTGACAGGAAATGTTTTAAATACTTATATTTGCTCTATTTTTTCAGTTTTTATAGATTATTTGTTTTTACCTCGGTGCTTCGAAACCATAGTTATTCGAGTTCTCGGTTGACTAGTAACTATTCAACTGCTTAACTATTTTATGTTTTTGTCAAGTTTGCTGTTCTATTTGTTTTATTTTTCTTCATGACACGTTTTCTTCTTTTTTCTATTCTTCTTTTTTCTTTTCTTCTATTTACCTATTTATCTATTTATCTATTCATCTATTCATCTACTCATCTGTTTATCTATTTATTTATTTATCTATTTATCTATTTATCTATTTATCTATTTATCTATTTATCTATTTATCTATTTATCTATTTATCTATTTATCTATTTATCTATTTATCTATTTATCTATTTATCTATTTATCTATTTATCTATTTATCTATTTATCTATTTATCTATTTATCTATTTATCTATTTATCTATTTGTCCATTTATTTATCTTTTTATCTGCTTATCTATTAATCTATTTACTTTTAACCAGTTTATCCTTTTTCAATGTTTCTATGCGTCATCTATCTTTTCCTTCATCCATTTATCTATTTATCAATGTACCTATTCATCTGGTTAACTCAACTATTCTTTTAATTTCAAAACTAACTATTTTTCCTATTTTCTGTCAATTATTTATTCATTTGTTCCTATTTTACTAGTTTTCTTTGTTTCTTTTTTACAGTTTTACTGTTTTTACTGTTTTTCTGTTTTTCTGTTTTTCTGTTTTTCTGTTTTTCTGTTTTTCTGTTTTTCTGTTTTTCTGTTTTTCTGTTTTTCTGTTTTTCTGTTTTTCTGTTTTTCTGTTTTTATGTTTTTCTGCTTTTCTGTTTTTACTGTTTTTACTGTTTTTACTGTTTATACTGTTTTAATTGTTTTTATTGTTTTTATTGTTTTTATTGTTTTTATTGTTTTTATTGTTTTTATTGTTTTTATTGTTTTTATGGTTTTTATTGTTTTTATTGTTTTTATTGTTTTTATTGTTTTTATTGTTTTTTTTTATTGTTTTTATTGTTTTTATTGTTTTTACTGTTTTTCTGTTTTTCTGTTTTTCTGCTTTTACTGTTTTTACTGTTTTTACTGTTTTTATTGTTTTGATTGTTTTTACTGTTTTTCTGTTTTTCTTTTTTTACCGTTTTCACTGCTCTTACTGTTTTTACTGTTTCTACTGTTTCTACTGTTTTTACTGTTTTTACTGTTTTTGCTGTTTTTGCTGTTTTTACTGTTTTTACTGTTTTTACTGTTTTTACTGTTTTTACTGTTTCTACTGTTTT
This sequence comes from Topomyia yanbarensis, assembly GCF_030247195.1. NCBI lineage: Eukaryota > Metazoa > Arthropoda > Insecta > Diptera > Culicidae > Topomyia > Topomyia yanbarensis. Next base: position 9,827,456 of record NC_080672.1, read on the forward strand.
TACTGTTTTTACTGTTTTTACTGCTTTTACTGTTTTTACTGTTTTTACTGTTTTTACTGTTTCTACTGTTTTTACTGTTTTTACTGTTTTTACTGTTTCTACTATTTTTACTGTTTTTACTGCTTTTACTGCTTTTACTGTTTTTACTGTTTTTACTGTTTTACTGTTTTACTGTTTCACCGTTTCACTATTTTACAGTTTTCTTTTCGTTTTTTCTCCTGTGTTCCTTCTGTTCCTTCTGTTCCTTCTGTTCCTTCTGTTCCTTCTGTTCCTTCTGTTCCTTCTGTTCCTTCTGTTCCTTCTGTTCCTTCTGTTTTTTCTGTTCCTTCTGTTCCTTCTGTTCCTTCTGTTACTTCGTTTTACTGTTTTACTGTTTTACTGTTTTACTGTTTTACTGTTTTACTGTTTTATTGTTTTACTGTTTTACTGTTTTACTGTTTTACTGTTTTACTGTTTTACTGTTTTACTGTTTTACTGTTTTACTGTTTTACTGTTTTACTGTTTTACTGTTTCACTGTTTTACTGTTTTACTGTTTTACTGTTTTACTGTTTTACTGTTTTACTGTTTTACTGTTTTACTGTTTTACTGTTTTACTGTTTTACTGTTTTACTGTTTTACTGTTTTACTGTTTTACTGTTTTACTGTTTTACTGTTTTACTGTTTTACTGTTTTACTGTTTTACTGTTTTACTGTTTTACTGTTTTACTGTTTTACTGTTTTACTGTTTTACTGTTTTACTGTTTTACTGTTTTACTGTTTTACTGTTTTACTGTTTTACTGTTTTACTGTTTTACTGTTTTACTGTTTTACTGTTTTACTGTTTTACTGTTTTACTGTTTTACTGTTTTACTGTTTTACTGTTTTACTGTTTTACTGTTTTACTGTTTTACTGTTTTACTGTTTTACTGTTTTACTGTTTTACTGTTTTACTGTTTTACTGTTTTACTGTTTTACTGTTTTACTGTTTTACTGTTTTACTGTTTTACTGTTTTACTGTTTTACTGTTTTACTGTTTTACTGTTTTACTGTTTTACTGTTTTACTGTTTTACTGTTTTACTGTTTTACTGTTTTACTGTTTTACTGTTTTACTGTTTTACTGTTTTACTGTTTTACTGTTTTACTGTTTTACTGTTTTACTGTTTTACTGTTTTACTGTTTTACTGTTTTACTGTTTTACTGTTTTACTGTTTTACTGTTTTACTGTTTTACTGTTTTACTGTTTTACTGTTTTACTGTTTTACTGTTTTACTGTTTTACTGTTTACTGTTTTACTGTTTTACTGTTTTACTGTTTTACTGTTTTACTGTTTTACTGTTTTACTGTTTTACTGTTTTACTGTTTTACTGTTTTACTGTTTTACTGTTTTACTGTTTTACTGTTTTACTGTTTTACTGTTTTACTGTTTTACTGTTTTACTGTTTTACTGTTTTACTGTTTTACTGTTTTACTGTTTTACTGTTTTACTGTTTTACTGTTTTACTGTTTTACTGTTTTACTGTTTTACTGTTTTACTGTTTTACTGTTTTACTGTTTTACTGTTTTACTGTTTTACTGTTTTACTGTTTTACTGTTTTACTGTTTTACTGTTTTACTGTTTTACTGTTTTACTGTTTCACCGTTTTACAGTTTTCTTTTCGTTTTTTCTCCTATGTTCCTTCTGTTCCTTCTGTTCTTTCTCATTATCCCTTAAAAACCTACGCTTGAATGGGGGTATATATTACACCTTTTCCATGCGAATTTAAAGCGAATTGCAGACACGAGTTCGTCTGTAACTAGGATAAGCTCTCAACATACAACTGGTCTGATTGCCCGCAATTTTCTAGATCACTAGTTTTCTGTGTTCGTTTGTCGTGTTGTTTCTTGCATGCCACAAGGCAAAGGGACTGAAGCAAGGACTCGCTCCAACGCAGCTCCGATGGGATAATTAGTCTCTTGAAATTCTACCATTTGATTGAGGCGCACAGGAAATAAATAATACAAATGCCTCCGGAGGGGAAAAGGTAAACGTCGACTATATCGCTGTACATGGGGCTGCTTTGTTTAGTCACACGACGTCGAAACCCTGCCGAACAAGAAGCAGCAGTCTGAGAAAAGGTCGAAGCTAAGTAGATCCTCCAAACCCCACCTTCACACATCTTCTCTCATCACTACAATTTTCTGATTGCTTTTGGTGTCGATATCGCACCGTGTGATGAAAGTGTAAAAATCAAGTGAGTGGGTAATGAGTGTTTTTTTTTTTAAATCATGTGCTTGAATTTATTGAAATTGGAAGCTCATTTGAGGCATTGGAGTACTGCCGAGTTTCTGTTAGGGGGGGGGTGAGTTGGGTTGGATTTTCCATCAGCAGCTACTGAATAGGGGATTTTATTGAATCATATCGAGTTTTATTGGCGTGATATTTTTTGCTTGAATTATGAGAGCGATTCAATCGATGGTAATGATCCTAATTACGGTTTATATATTTATTTGATATCGAAACCGTTTTGTAATTATTGATCAATCATCATTCAAGCATGCAATGAAATAGTGTGAAATAGAATGCTAAGCTCGAAGTTGTAAAAGACCATTCGAGAAAGACGAAGTATTATAATAACTGAATTTAAATTATACGAAATTAAAATCTCCAACTCAAACCCCTAATTTTGCGCGCGCCCTTATTTGGTGCTATATCCGTGTGTACAGTCTCATTGCTGGCTGATCATCTTCGTCCGCTGCCTTCGTCGAGATTGTCGCACTGGCAGAAACAGAGAACGTTAATCTCATTCCACTCACAATGTAGGTGAAATACGGTGTGTTGCAGTCGTGCAAGTTGGATGGCCTAAAAGTTGGCTATATGAGCCAACCAGTCCGAAGGAGGACCACGTCGTCAATATACACACAAATTCAGAAGGGGTGGATAGTTTTCTCTCGACTCCGATGTGCAGCTTCTCCTCTCTATATACAAACACCCTCAAAATTCTATTAAACTGTACACCACATTAGCATATTCTAATTTTGTACTCTCTGAATTTGAATATAATTAATTAATTAAAATAGATTTACAATTCTGTGGTCGAGGCTGAGAACTTGCTATATGTGCCAACTTCAGCTGCTGAACGGGTACTTCTAGCTCTGAGCAGGATCTATTTTCTGTTGGATGCTGCTAGCTGATGTCCTGTCGCTCTGCCACCTCTCCACACCCACCAGCACTGTTGCCTGTTTGTGCTTCTTGGTCCGAATATAGTGTATTCCTTCTTAGCGTTGGCGCCCATGTCCAAAGTAGTGTGGCTTAAGATTTCATACCAGATTCAAATAGAAATTAGTTGGGTGGGTCGTCCTTCCTAAGATCGGAGTTCGGACTGGTACGACAGTTTTGTCTTGTTTTGTGAAGGGTCTGGGGTTGCTCATCCATCCATAGGGCGAGCAGAGAAACAAGCCAAAATATGCTGGAAATTAGATGTGATTGCATGGTGGGAAAACTATGAAACCATTAATTCTAAAATTACGAAATACAAATGGTCAAAAGCTTAAATGCATAATAAAATTCTCTAGAGACTAGAGATGTCAGTCACCTAATCATTGTCAAAGGTCCAGAATCTCACTCCACCTTCGCCCATAGTGAACATCGAATTGGAATGAACCTCTTGACACTTCCACCACCTTCGCCTAGTTCATCAACTGACCCGGCCCGATCTGTTCCTCATTTAAATTGTCCTTTCCTAAGCAGCTAAACAGAGTTGTCTAGTTTTTCATTACTGACTCTTGCCATCTACTATGTCACTGACACATACACACAATTTACCGGATTTAATATATGAAACTAGTTTTGCACTGGCAGGGTCATAAGTCTATTTCCGTGCTACTCGAGATGATCGAGTTACTTTTGACTGGTTAATACCATACTCGATCGAATCAATAGAGCAAAACAAGGATTATTAGGCTTAGTTCCCATTATCAGACAAACCTCGTGCATCGTTTAGTTTTCCGATGATAATTTCCTACAAAAAGCACCTAAATATAGAACACCCTTCTGCTGGTGACTGCTTTGAGATTGGATGCAAGAAATCCGCCATTACAGAGAGGAAATAGGAACAGACCCCTTCATTCCCAGACTCTCATGGTAGAACGATGATAATAATAGTCCAGAAAATAGTATGTTGCATACCCTTCCTTGGACAAGCAGCTAGGATGACAAACCATTAGGCGGCCGGTACTAAGTAGCTAGATGGATGGATGTTTCGCTGTCTTGCTGGACGGGTTGCCAAATTCCCAGCTAGTGCCAGTTCTTTACAATGTTGAGATTCAACTAGTTCATTTATTATTCTTTCAGTTAGAAAATAGAAATCAATTTTTCCTGAAAAATCTATTGGAGCCTTGGTGCCATATTTCTACCTGTATCAATTAAACACGGACAAAGCATTCGCACTTCCAGAATGGAAAGTTTGATCCCGTAATCACGCAATCAGTATAAGCAAAATGGGAGCGGACCATTTGGCATAAAGTCATTTGGCATAATTTTGAGAATTGATCACACTGAAGGTCATTTGGCATAACAGACATCTGGCATAAGGGACATTTAACACAATGGACATTTGGCATAATTTTAATAAGTGCCCTCACTGAGTCAATTGGTATAAAATACAAATGTGTAGTTTATCAGGTGAATGACCCATAAGGTTAAAGCTGCACTAAGCAATAATAATAATGTGTTGTTATCTATTACCTTATATTGAATCAGGTCGAAAGCGGCGGCCCCTTGCAAGGAAACCTGTTATCCACTGACATGCCTGGATTACTCAAACATATTAGCAGAGTTAAAAATATTCAAATTCATTGAATAAAAATTGACCATATTCAGCCGCATTCATTTTCAATATTCAGTGACGCAGCTGAAAACGTCAAAAGAACAAACCGCCCATTCATCCATGCAAATTTTCAGTCGTCTCCGATTATTACACGAAGCGACCGTGTAGCAACGAATCAAACGCATCAAAATAGGCCCTGGCACAATGTAAGCGATGATGATTGTTGTTTCATATGCTTTATCGGCATTCGAAAACATTTTCCTAGATAGTGAAATGAATATATTGAATAAGATGTATAGTTGAATGAATATTTTTTCTATTCACCGCGAGTCGCAACAGGTTCATTTTCAGCCGTCAAAAAAGAACTTCGATTATTTTTAACTCTGCACATTAATCATAAATGTTTTTTTTATTAATTGGTAAAGAAGAATAATCTAATTAATTTTGGTTCAAGTTCAATTTTAGTACTACTGGTAAACAAACTCATTAAAAGTCATTTAGATCAAATAGGTCATTTAGGTAGTTGCACAACTTACAACTGCATTACTAACCCTCAAAAGATAAACATAATTGTCAACATACAATCAATATACATAATGCATTTACAGATTACAGATTACAGATTACATTACAGATGCTATGTCGGACGGCCTTCAAACTGACGTTATCTACACGGATCTTTCAGCTGCTTTTGACAAGATAAATCACGCTATTGCAGTGGCAAAATTGGATAGACTTGGCTTTGGTACTAATATTCTCCGTTGGATGCAATCGTATCTCAGTGATCGTCGTCTAGCAGTCAAGATAGGTGATTGTGTATCCGAAGAGTTCTTTGCTTCATCTGGTATTCCGCAAGGCAGCCATCTCGGTCCATTGATTTTTCTTCTGTATTTCAACGACGTCAACTTTTGTTTAGAAGGACCACGGTTGTCTTTCGCCGACGACCTCAAGTTATACCATAGAATACGGAATACTGATGATGCAGCTTTCCTTCAACGCCAACTGGAAACCTTTGCGGAATGGTGCGAGATCAACCGAATGACCCTAAACCCCAAGAAATGTACGGTCATTACGTTCTCGAGGAAAAAAACGCCAATTCGATTCAATTACTGTCTAGCTGAATCCACAATTGACAGAGCGAATTGCGTCAAAGATCTCGGAGTTTTTCTCGATGAACAACTGACGTTTAAACAGCATATCAACTATATTGTCGCAAAGGCATCACGCTGTTTGGGGTTCATAATGAGAATATCTAAGCACTTTTCAGATATTTACTGCTTGAAATCTCTCTACAGCTCACTCGTTCGATCAACTCTGGAATATTGTTCAGTTGTGTGGAACCCTCATTATCTCAACGGTGTCCATCGAATTGAGACAGTACAGCGCAGATTTGTTCGGTTTGCCCTTCGTCGATTGCCTTGGAGCAACCCTCACCAGCTGCCAAGTTATGAAAGCCGGGGTTTGCTTATTGGACTCGATACATTGCAAGTGCGACGGGATCTATTCCGTGCTATGACGATTTCGGATATTTTGCAAGATCGAATTGACTGCCCCGAGCTTCTCAGTGCGATAAATATGAATGTTCGCCCTCGCGCCCTTCGCAATAATTTATTCCTCCGATTACCTCTTCGCCGGACTAACTATGGAGTAAACGGTGCCATCATTGGTTTGCAGCGGACCTTCAACAGAGTGTCATCCGAGTTCGATCTTCACATTCCACGTAGCAGATTACATGTTGACTTTTTAAATAGATTAAGAAATTATCATTAGGACCACACTGTGTCTGTTGATATTAATTAATTAATAAATAAATAATAACACAACTTGTTATCATTCAGGAATGGATATACTCAAGAAACATCCTGGTTAACAATAACTTCATCACTACATATACCTATGCCAAACGACCGTCATGCTAAATTATTGTTTTCCTTAAACATTTGTACGAAAAGACCTTCAGCAGTAGCGTGACTCAAAATTATGCCGAATCACCAGACTTCTCGCACAGTTTTAAATTATGTGTTTCCCTGTAGTTGAAAAAATGGCAAATGACCTCCATTGTGAACACTTCTCAAAATTATGCCAAATGTCCGATATGCCAAACGTCCGTTATGCCAAATGACCTTCAGTGTTGTCAATTCTCAAGATTTTGCCAAATGCTCGCTATGCCAAATGTCTGTTATGCAAAATAACCAAAGTGCGATCAATTCTCAAAATTATGCCAAATGACCATCATGCCAAATAACGGTTGTGCACAAATGCCCGTTATGCCAAATGACCTTATGCCAAAAACCACCAAAGACACCGGTCACGATACCTGCTCAGTATACTGAGTCGCTCAATATGCAAGCGACTATTTTTTGTCACACAGTTGAATTTATATTGTGCGAATCGTCGGAAGAACAAGCGAAACTGTTACTTTCATTCTTACTGTGATGATCTGTCAAGATGAGTGAGTCGCAGAAGCAAGAAGTGATGCTCCAGCCAAATACGGAGATTTTTAATTTCCGGCCTTTTCGCATAATACGCATAAGGCATTAATAATGTGAAACATTTACTGAAGGTGAAAATGAAGGGTATGCTGACGGAAATTGCCTTTATAGAGTTCTACCATGTCGGGCATTCAGTGCTAATAGCGTTCAACATATTAGCCCAGGCTAAACCAGTCATTTTGCATAATAATTTGTAGCACGTGGTTTCTGTGACGAAAAAATCAAATCAAAAACTGATACCACTAACTTGCACCGGGACCATTAACAGATTCATATCACATTTGGATTAAATGGAATTCAATGTAAATCTAGGAAGTAATTCAACGTCTTTCAAATTGTGTTCGTGTGGTGAAAATCTGGATGGACCGACGCAGTGCACCTGACCCTGCACGTATAAAACATAATGCGATAATATCTCTACACAAATTTGTGGGTGCTGTTCAGGTAATATTAACGACAAAAGCTGCGTCAAGTATCTCAAAATTAACAGCCAGCGCCATTTTTAAGGAAGTCCACACTCGTGACCCGTAAGGTTTTGAAACAAGAATGACGAGTAACCACGATGATACGATAACACGGAAGTGTACGAGATAGAGATGAACGACCACCAAGACGCCATTGGTTAGGAAAACTATTTCCCACCCTAGTAAACAGGTATTCACGTGCAATCGCTAGTCGCTCACGCGAGATCTTTTGGACGACCATTAACGTTTTATCATTTGTATTGCTTACATCATGGGAATATATAAAAGACCCACAGCTCCGTTAAGCTAACGCACTGAACCGTATCGAATAAACGAATTATATAATAAAAATGTTTTGGAGAAAATTGAGCACAAAAACTCTTCAAAAATGAGAACTTTATTGCCCTGTTGAACAAAGCTCAGATGCTAGATATTGGCCAGAATGAAATGAGTTAAATTATACGCAAATTGAATGTCTGTAATAGGTTAGTGCACTGTACACTTAGTAAAAACACCAGGCATCTCTCTCAAGCGTGCTAGGTAAAAAAAAATAATTTGCTGATAACAGTATAGCTAAGAAGACAATTTTTGTTTCGTGCCATTTTAAAGCAATAATATTTCTATTGACACCTAGTGTCATGTTTATGCATGGGATGCGTTCCGCACTAAAACACTATTAATCCAGAAAACCGTGACATTTCCAACGAAGTGACGAATTGACTTAGAAAGTGTAACCAAAATCGCCATGGAAAGTTGGCCTTACACGTTACTTATTCTTCCGGAAAGGAGACGTAAGTGCCTTGTATTCCATTCCATGCGTGGGAAGCAAGAGACGCTGAAAATATTGAGCTTATTCATATTTGTAGTTGCTAGTTATTTTGATAATATAATCAATGATACATTTAAGACATTTTATGTAAATCAGAAGATAGTAGTAATCAACGTTAAGCGATTTTTTTCAATTTGTGGCTAATTTTTTTAATAGATAAAATTCCAGGCAGTTTCTTTAAGTGGAATTAATCATTGAAATATATATATTTTAATCCTATTGATCACCAAGAATCTTTCCTGGCCAGGGCTCTGATTTGCCAGGTCAAGACCAGCTTTGAAAAAAGTTTCATTTAAATAGAATATATCCACGCATCTACAAATCGCCTGCCAAATCAGAAGTTATAGTGGAAATTTCAGCATTTTCTTCGTTCGAACATTCCAACAATATTTTTCTACTCATTTCGATTTAACGTCTTCTACACCTTGGAAACCTTGCATTTCCTAGCTCCGCCAAGGATTGTCATATTCGGTTAGCATATGTACAGGGTGTTTGGTTCATGGTTAAGAATCTCTCGGGTGGTGATAGACTGCCATATTTGGAGAAAAAAATTGTTCTACACATACCATCAAATCTCAACCGTTACAGAGTTATTGAACTTTTTGTGTAAAAAACTTATTTGTCTTAAAATACCTCTAACTTTAAAAGTATACTTTGTATTTTGAATATTTTAGTTCCATTCGAAAGGTGAGAAAATTTACTATTCAATGGTGTTCTCGTATCTTTTAAGTAATTAGTTTTAATTACCTTTTAGCTGTAAAGTAGTTAAAAGTTTGTGTTTTTGAGGAGGTTTTTGCTAATTTTCTCGAAATAATGAAGTATGATTATAGCAATGTCAATTATCCAAAAGTTGGGTTTCAGGACAATTCATAATTTGTTCTTGGACGTCATATTTCTATCTCTTCTCATTTCTTTGTAATTTCATTACTATACTTTTCCTGTAACCGACTTGCAAGTGCTTAAAAGTCTCTAATCTAAAAAATATGCTTTATATCGTTATTTACAAGATTTAATTGGAAAGCTGAGAAAATTTCCTATCAGTGTATGTACAAATATCTTTTAGTTAAGTGTACTAAATGATTTCTTACTAACGAAATAACTCAAAATTTGGGTTTTTTGGAGAGTTTTTCAATTATTCTAATTATTAATCAACAAAATTTATCGTTACTATTATTCATTTGATGCCCCTTAATGTTCTCTATAACTTTTTATTTGACACTTTGTCTATATCTCTTTTAATTTTGCTGCTATTTAATAGTTAACACAGCGTGACCTCGCCACAAATGTAGTGGGTTCGAAATCGTTATTTTTGCATATGAAACGATGTGATAAAAACGATTTTGCGTCGAAACCAAAAGAGATAATTGAATGAAGTCAAAGAAAGAACTGTAGAACTTGCTGAGATGCATTATTACCATGATAATAATGGTGATGTTTATTATTTACTATTTTAAGAAAATTAACGAAAATGCTAATAATAGCACTAACTTTAAACTAATTTACTTTTAAAAGAATACTAAATTCACTTAACTGAAAGGTATTAATACATTTTTCACTGTAGAATTTTCCTGGTTTTCGAATAAAAAGAAAAAAAGTACAATAAGTGCCATAATTTTTCAATTAGAGGCGGTACTAGTGAAAATGAAATAAAAATATCCAAGTTGAATAACCAAAAATCGTGAAAATAAGAAAAGGTAAGTGTATCATGTCGAAGAACGAATTAAGCAGCTCATCAAGACTAACAACCTGAATTATTAAAATGATGAGGTTAACTATTAGGATTTTCAATAAATGAACGAAAAATCGTTTAAAATTGTTTAATTTTCAATAAATTACTTTGAAAAGGCTACTTAAACTCATTAGCTGAAACATGTGAGGGCATCATTCATTGCGAAATTTTCTCGCCTTTCGAATGGAACTAAAACATTTAAAATACAAAGTATACTTTTAAAGTTAGAGGTATTTTAAGACAAATAAGTTTTTTACACAAAAAGTTTAATAACTCTGTAACGGTTGAGATTTGATGGTATGTGTAGAACAATTTTTTTCTCCAAATATGGCATTCTATCACCACCCGAGAGATTCTTAACCATGAACCAAACACCCTGTGTATATATATATATATATATATATATATATATATATATATATATATATATATATATATATATATATATATATATATATATATATATATATATATATATATATATATATATATATATATATATATATATATATATATATATATATATATATATATATATATATATATATATATATATATATATATATATATATATATATATATATATATATATATATATATATATATAGCATATAAAACTCTTGAATATCCGTTGTTGTAACAAGAGTAAATTGTAACTTGTAAATGAATAAATAAAATCAAATTCAATATCAATAATCCTTTAATGTACTATAATCTTTCTCGTGACAAAGGACATGTTTTTAGTATCTTAGTTTCTATTGTGATACACTTGAATTTGTTTTCATAAGTAACTTCTCAAAATTTCATCAAATCAGAATTAAAGATTTAAGCAATAATTTTAAAGCTCCTCTCGAGCCAAAATCCTGGCTACGAGCCTGATAAGAAGTGATTTTTCCCGGTCTCCACCTCCCATCCCGTTTCCTCACTTACCTATGCCCATTTTGAAACTCACTCGGTTACTCTCCATGCTAGTTGAACAAATTCTGCGATATCTGAGGCCGATCGATCTGTGGCTGAAGAGTGACTTGTTTTTGTAATTCTTCACGAGAAATAGCTTTCCGGTTACCAATACATACAATCACAATGTACCTCCATAATTTGCGCTTGACACAATAAAAATGTATTTTTCGCATCAAAGCAAATTGGACTGGTCATTTCGTATATATTAGGAAAGTTGCCTGTACGAAATCTATCTATAGTAGATATACGAATATATTGCTGCATACATTTTCGGGTTACGAGTGTGAATCCTACGTCGTTGCTAATAATTTTCTTACTGACGGTGCTGGCTGCCGGTTCTGAGGTACTGGACGCAGTTTTTGCATTTGTCACCAAAAAAATACCTGTTTTAATCCACTTAGTGGTGCAATTGTGCCTTTCTCATTATGTTCATTATGTTCAATACAATGGTGGAAATGTATATTACATATTCAGTACGATTTGCACGTAGTAGATACAATGGATCGACAGCCACGATTTTGAGATACTATGTGTCGACACTGAAATATCGCTTAAAACCAGCGGCGAATCAAGGGGGAAGATCCGTTAAGAAATTTTAAACTAGTTATACTTTTGAAGTAGCAAGCCCTTACTGCATACTCCTACTTAAGCCTATACAAACCACAAAAAATTTTGGCCGGGTTTAGGTTGACGATTTTTAGAGCGATTGCATAACCTTTCTATATGAGAAAGGCAAAAATGTGCCAAAGTCAATTTTCGTCAAAAAATTTTTTTCGAGATTACATCAAATCATAACGTTTCGTGCATTTTAAAGTCATTTGGCTTTCAAAATACAAATTCGTTTTTGAAATTTTGCCTTACTCCTCCCTTTAAGAATTATATATATGGGAATTTGCTGTGTGGTCGCACTCTTCAACCCGTAACTCCGGAACCAGAAGTTCAAAAAATTTAATAGCAGCCGATGAGAAAGTTGTACCTTTCATTTGATACTAAGTTTGTGGAAATCGGTCCAGCCATCTTTGAGAAACAGGTGGCATTTTTTTCCACATATACACATTCACACACACTCACACATACATACACACACATACATTTTCCGATATCGACGAACTGAGTCGAATGGCATATGACATTCGACCCTCCAGGTCGTGATTAATTTGACGATTTTTAGAGCAATTGCATAACCTTTCTATACGAGAAAGGCTAAACATCAAAATTAAGTCCATTAAGTCGATGATCCTCAAATAAAGGACGTCAAAAACTAAAAATGAATTGTATTTTGTAACATAATGGAAACTAACACAATATATAATAGTTCAAGCTTCTTTAAAATTCTTTCGATTTACTTTTTATGAATTGAGAAATCCAGCAAACCAAATAAATCTCAAACCTTTGATAATTTTCGTGTCTAAAATAATTGAATTGAAGAAGTCATTTTTTTAAAACATTATGCCTATAAACCCAAAATAAATACATGTCGTCTACCAATACTTCTTTCTTATTCTTTTTGAAAATTGAAACCGTCAACGAGCTCTAAGAAGGATTAGCTCAATTTTCCAGTACAAAAATAGCAGCTCATGTTAAAAAGAAGAAAAATATCCTCAGAATGTTTGACCAATAATAACAAATATTGTAAATCAACAGTATTCAATTCCAGATAACCCAATTACCCTCGTTACTAATTTGGACCTAATTACGTTTTTCTCTATTACGGCCAAGCGTTTTTGTAAGTATTATTCTAAGCCAATTTTGGGCGAAGTGATAGAACATGCTTTTTGTTTCGGGTTTGTGTTTGAGAATTATCAGTCCGGGATTCAGAGTTTAGTAGTTTCAAATTGAGATCCTAGAAAGTTTAAATGTAGATTCTGAATCCAAAATAACAATCATCAAGTAACAATTTTTTGATATGCATACAAAGCATTCCGAAATTATTCGAGCATAAGTTAAAAATATTGCTATTCAAATCCAACAATTTTTTGCTCTATTTTAATGTGAATCTCGTTGAAAATAAATATATTTGGAATACCTCCAAATTCATAAGAAATTTTAGAATCTGGCAGCACTTCTCTTTTGCTACAGCATCCATCAGCCTACCAGTCCATACCGCATGACCCCATTGGACAAAACCGCCCAGTCACAATCCGCTACCGCCACCACCCGTCACCACCCACAACTACCATGCGCTTTCAAGCAACCCACTCATCAGGCAAGCGAACCAACACGGCAAAAGGATATTCAGAATAATTATAATTAATTTTTGAACACCGGCTATGTAAATTCTTGGCCAAAGTATATAAAATTTATCATATTGTGAGGAATAAATTTGCCCGGCTGGGTGGGATGTTTCCTCTTGTACAAATAAAGCAAATCTTCACAATTTATAAATGCAAAACAACCTCTTCTGGTGGCTGCTGGTGATTGTTTGCGGTAGCCTACCATCAGGCGGGATCCATTCCAGTCGTCCAGAGCAGAGGGAACCAGTAAAGTATGCAAATATGTAGCTGCTGGCTGGATGGGATAGTTGTTTCTTACAGCCCCATACAACGTTTTCTTCGCCTCGCCTCGGATCTGATTGTGAAGGCCAACTTACAATCCAGCTAATCTTGAATGGGTGTTGGATTTGACACGGCAAGTAATCCCCACTCACCCACTCAGCGGTTGATGTGTGTCGCTTTGTAATTGATATATCGTACAGCCATCAACCTTGCGGGACTATTCAAAACCATTCGATCTATTACCATTAATAATTGTTAATGATCCCCACCTCCCGTCTGTCGTTCGCCATCACACTTCCGCACAATAACGCATTGAAAACGGCAATCCGAGTGCACAAACGATAACCCGGTAGCTCATATTCATATTTTTATGATTGTTTAATTAAATGATAAAACTGCAAATGAAAATGAGCAAAATTTGAATTGTAGCGCAATTGAAACTGAACTTTTTTCGTTGGTGGGCGGGGGGAGTAGCAGAAATCGCGGTCAATACTCATCAACTGTTTGTCATTATTGCGACATCAGAGTCCGCCAGTTTCTGGTCTAGAGGAGAAATTAATTTCAGCAATCATTTTTAAACGTCTGCTTTTGTTGCGATTAATATAGGACGGAATATATGTTTATCAATAATAGGATCGTCATTTGCGGTGTTTAATGAGTTTCCATTACTGGTTGTTGCAAATTGAGGCAAGCTTTGCTCGTGTTTTTCGATTTGTTTCGCGGCAGGTTTGATTTTTGCGGTGTGCAAAATACAGAACGCAATGATTAACTAGAGGATATTGTTGGTTGAAGGATCGACAGCAAATATTTCCACAAAATCTGAGGATGCTTCAGGTGTCTCAAGCAAGTGAGTTCTACTTCAAAATATACTGTATAATAAAACATAAAACATTTTTGACTCACCTCCAGTAAGCACCAACCTGGTCTTCTAGAACTTTCAGCCACGTGCTTACACGAATCACGAATTCAAATCATCGTAAATTGATTACTACACTCAACTAGACACATTTCCTTCCATAATCTCTTTGTCACTTGCTGCAATTCCCCTACCACTTATCACTTCATCAAGTTATAACAATTGAGCTTCGTAATTATTTTTTACACTATTTTCGGGGAACTTGGTTTGTCCCGTTACATTTTTCACTTGCCAAACTGTGAGAGAAAAATCACCTGAAAATCATGGCCTGCTTCAACGCATCAAAAAGCGGACCCTACACGACACCAGAATATTGTCAATAAAAAATATTGACAATACGGCATCAATATGTGAATCCCATTTAAATATGTAAAAAAATCAATTATTGATCAATATATCTATCGTGTAAAGCCAGTTGGAAAATATTGATCCTGTAGAATTCAAATGGGATTGACATCAATACGCTGTCTTGCCAATGTTTTTCTTGTCATTATTCTGGCATGAGTAGCGCATGAGATTTTTCCGGAAAAACTGAGGAAGCATGCTTCTCAAAATATGTCAAGCAAGTTAGTTCTGCTACAAAATAAAATGTATAACAAAACACTTGACTTTTTGACTTACCTCCAATGCCTCCAGTAAGCACCAAGCTGACCTTCTAGAACTTTCAGCCACGTGCTTACAAGAATCACGCATTCAAATCACCGTAAAAAGATCAGCGCACTTAAACAGCTTGAATACACCATATTTCTTTCAGTAATCTTTTTGTCACTAGCTGCAAATTCCTTAAAAAAATAACCTTAACACTTCATCAAATCAACACATTTCAGCTTCGTAACTATTTTCAACACTTTTCTTCGAATTTGTCTTGTCACGCTACATTTTCGCTTGCCAAACTGTGAGAGAAAATTCACCCGAAAATCATGGCTTGCTTCGCAACCGCATCAAAGCCAGCGAACAACAGCCCTTCTTATACACGGAGAAAACAAAAAATACTCAATGGCATAAATTTCATCTGTTGGTTTGAATAAACTGGAAGTATAATATTATTGTATAAACTATGATTATCGTTCAAAGGCATGTTTCAAATTTATTATAAATTATAATGCATAATAGCTTTTTAATTGTAATTCGAGTGCTTTATTTTCTCGAGTGAAATGAAAATAAATCGAAGATAGGAAAATGAGTTTTTTAAAAATTCTGTGTATGTGCATTCCATAAATATAAATACATTCCAATAGCTAATAACTAATAATACTGAAATTTCATAAAATAACAGCTTAAGAACTTAGCTTATTTGTATTAACTTTTCTTCTTTTTATCCATGTTCGAACCTGTCATATCCCATATTCAAACGCTGGAATGTACTTCCACAATGCAGATACTTAATGTTATTAATGGAGTTGTGAAAGTACTTGAAGTATTTATTTTTATTTAGGCAGTACATAGAATATTTTTCGTATTACCAATAGTAATTTACCATAAAGTTGTCACGTCGTTTTCAATATTGGCTGTGCTTCATGGTACTTAACGGTACTTAAAGTAACTAATTAAGTGTGGCTTTTGGCACTAGGATGGTTTTAGTAGATGCGAAAAGAATAATTTAAAAATATTACTTTTGTGGGAAATTTGCAAACATAGTCTTTTTATTACATCATTATTTTGTGGTCATAGATATTTCGTACTAATCTAGGTTGAGCAATACACTTGCAATAACTGATTTCTAAGGATGTGAACCATTTGGCGAAATTTAAAACTTTTGGTGAACATCTGACACTTCGAAACTTATTTGCAAAATTGATAAAGCGATAGTTAAATTTAACAGCACGATAGTTAAAATTTTGCTCATTATGCAGAATAAATAGGTGGAAACCTAATTGAGGTTGTCAATATTTTTTAATATAAAATAAAGGGATAAAGATGGAAACAATAACGTGTTGTGTCCAGATTAGTTTGGGATATTTCATGATGTGGATGTTTACGTTTCAAGACTATGACTAAAAACTAATTTTGAAATATCGACAAATGTGCACACCTCTACAAACTTATGGTTATAGCAGCTGTCAATTCTAATTAACTATACAAATATCAACTTTTGAAAAGGTTAGCTCTTTCGGTCAGATTTTACCATTCAACAGAAAATAACTTTCAAACTGTCAAATTTTAACCAAAAGTTAAAAAAATCGCCAAATTGTTTCCAGCCTAAGACTGCTTCCCCACCCTGAATCGTCTTCGAAAACAATAAGAAAATCTTCTCTCCATTACAAGCCAAGGCGGCCACTTTTTTGTCTATGCTATGGAGTCATCATTTTTCTTCACTGAAACTGACAAAATAGGAGGATATGAAGAAGACAAGCATAAACAAATGACGTAGCGGGCTTTTGCTGTTGCCATAAGTTTTGTTTTGATTAGGTCATAATTATTTTTTATCGGTAGCTCCCGGTAGTCTTCGTAGCGGAAGATCCGAGGTGAAACTCGACCTTTTCTCTCTTTACATTGTACGCCAAAGAATCAAGGTGTTCGTCCGGATGTTTATGTTCACTTTCAGAGGCCCGGACGCCATGCTTAATTTTACAAGTATAAAACTAATACTCTTAAAAGTGTCAAATGTTCCCACCTTTGCTTCTCTTCATCTTGATTACCAGCAATGTTTTTGTACCGAATTTTGAAACCCTATCGCAGTAGGCTTATTTATTTTAAGGCCCAGAATGATATTCCGCATCTTGAAACGAAAGGCAACTTGTATACAAGCTGGCACGAAAAAAACGAATTCGAATTCGAATTAGTTGTAAAATGTGGCCTCTGCTTTAGAAGACAACGAAACTGGCGCTTTTTTCGAAGAAAAAAAACAAGTTAGGTTTTTAACGGAAATAACGGGGAACGGAAATTTGGTTATGGGCAATAAAGCACTCAAACGTCTAAGACCAGCTGCAGTTTGCTTCGGTTTTGTGGCAGAGCTTTCTCTTGCTGGTATATTTGGCGGCCTCTCAAGAGAGAAAAAAAATTGTAACACAGACTCATTTACTTGTAATTTGTGCAATACTGCATACATGGCGCGCGGCATAAACAATCGATCATGCAAACAATCCTTATTTGTATTTTGTCCCGTCCGGTGCGATTATCATGCAAAATCTTCGTTCACTGGAGCAAGGGGTTTTTTGAAATAGCCAATCCCATCCTTCAGTAGATCCACGCATGACAAGTTCAAATCGATAACTACACCATCGATCTCAACTTTGTGAGCGGGCATGTAAACGCGTAAGTTCTTCTTAAAAGTTTTGACACCAGTAACATCATTTGTTTGCTTTAGAGAAAATATATCACAATTATGAACTTATCTAGGCGAAGTTTTGAGATATCTGGCACAGCTGAATATTTCTGCGTTTTGCTGTATATTAGAATACTTATCTTTGATCCGAAAGAAGGTAAGATATGGTCGGACCCAGTTCAATGTGTTTGATTTTAAATGGAAACTCGGAGTCTTTGATGACGAATTTTGTTCCACATCCATTTTAGGATCATTTGGATTTCAGGAGAGTTTATTTATGCACGGGCCTTGAGCCAGATTCAAAGTGAAGACTGAAGAATATAAAGAAAGAGACAGATATGTACATTGACGAATATAATGTTCATGCAATTCAGTTCCAATATGCACGAAATGATTTACGGATAGGATTCTATATTTCCGATTCCTCAGAAACCTGTGTTTTAAGCAACAAGGCGGAACAGTTGAGTAAGAACATATGTCAAGATCCCCGTATACGTTGTAGATAATCCAGTCACCGTAAAACTGAACGATCTGTCTTTGGGAATATCCGATACTGCAATTGAAAATGTTATATCGCAATATGGTGAAGATATCTCCATCAAGAAAGATGAATGAATGAAGATGAATCTTTTACAAGTTATTCCTGACGGTATTCGAGCGGTAAGAATTATTGAGGACTACTCGTTCTCGAATGGTTCAAACGAACAGGTTCTGAGAAGAGAGTAAGTGAGCGGAAGTTAGTTTTATAAATAAATTAGATAGTTTTTAGGTGGTGGCTGTGGTTGAGTGATAAACGTGACCGCCGCTCATCCCAGTGCGTCAGGGTTCAACCCCAGCCGAGGTCGTTGAGAATATTTTGAGGCGAAAAAATCTATGATACTAAGGTTTTCATAGATGTTTCGATTCATAGATCCAGATTCACATTTTTTAATCAACAAATATCAAATTTTGTTCAGTGACAGTGCGGGGTGAATTCGATCGTTGAAAATTGCTTGTAAATTTATCGGTCATAGCTAGAATCATTTATTTATCTGAATAAACTAACGACTCCAATCCCCAAATAAAGAAGTCACATAGAGATTACATCGTCATTAACACAACTGCTGCTGTCTTATGGAAACCAAAAGTGCTCTACATTTCTGCAAGGAAAGTTTGAAAAGAAAAAAATCGATTAACTTTTGACAGTTACCCTCCCTCTAATTTGAAACAAAAATATGATCCGAATGCAGTCTGCATCCAATTGTTATACATTGTGTCCAGTTCACAGTGGCTTCTCTAAAATGTCCAGAGAACATTTTTCACTCCATATCCTGCAAATCTGCTCGTTGACACAGTTATTGCACAGAAAGTATGTTTCGTTACAAAACCAGATTTTTTGCCTTTTACTATATGAGTTTGGCGAATGAAGTGATTATGCTTGAAATTTTTTTTCCAAAATTTCGGGAAGCTTTTTTACATTATAAAAGGTAAAACTGGAGAATTTTAAATTCTTCTACAGTCCCGATACTGAATCCCAAAGCGAAACATCAAAGTTACTCGCAACTATAAATATTAACGATACAAAACATTTCAGTGTCACTCGTTGTGATATACGAAATGAAGAAGACGACAAGTGTGTGTCGCCTTGTCTCATAATTTGCCTTTGCGTTTCTCGTAGTTTGTAAAGTTAGCATGGTTAAAATGAACTCTATAATTTGAACTATTTTTCGGTTTTTAGGAAGTTGTATACAAGGGACATATAGAGTAAATCACGGCTTGCCAGCACATCTCGAATCGGGACATTGAGTGATCTTCCTCGGGTCCGAAGGGAATCCTATAGTTGAAATATGGCAGAATAGTAGTCGGCGCATGTGCAGACAATATCTTCGATATCGTGCTAATCGTTGCCACAAGCAAAAATACCACTATTCGCGAGCCCAATACGTCCGAGATGAACGTTTAACGTGTAGTGATTGGACATGAGCCAAGACATCCCGAGTGGGTAGTAAAATTCGGAGTGATTTATACCCGTACTGACGAATGTTTCGACATGGCGTGTGTAAGTGAAAAAGAAAATGCCCTGATAATAGCTGGTGGTCACTTGGAAACGTCCTTTGTTAATAAGCTGTATGACCGACGGCTCAGCGAAACGAGACTCGGGTGTGTACGAAGAAGTATTTTGTCTACGTACCCGCCCGGGAAGTAAAGATTAATGGTGTATTCTCCGAGAAGTGTTTAATTGCGAAATATGAAGTTGGCTCCTTCCAGAACCCTTTGCTTTAGTCAGTGAAAATTCTGGTAATTGTGTTCAGCGAAAATCCACTAGTATAAGAAAAAAAACTTATTTTCCATGAGCCTCATTTTGAACCTTTCGCCAGATCGGTTCATCCAAACTTTGTTCTTTTGAACGGAGCTCGTCTACCTGCTCATCTTTTTGTGCCACGAGGCATGAACTGCCGTCGTTGCAATCAATAGCAACCCATTGAAGAAACCAGGCATGGTGTGGAGAATGCGGATAGAATAATGAGAAGAGTTCTTTCTGTGGATAGACTCCGCATGAACTATCGACATAACCCGCATATAAACGAGTACGCGGCGCAAACAACCGTGGACAGTCACGCACTCCGTGGTGGGCAGGGAGTTCTCAGAATTGTACTAGAAAAGATTTTATAAGAACTTTTCAACGTCGGATCGCCCGAATTTTTCCGAATACGAACGGATGTTGGAAACGCAAATGATGACTTGATGAAAGCTGAAAAACGCAGGAAACATTAGGAGTATTTTTTCTTGGTTTTGGTATTCCAGTTAACAAATTTTCTATTGCGATTAGAGCTATATTCACCTGTTAAAACATGTTAAGATATGTGTAAGGAACAACCTTTGATGATATGTGGGCATGAAGGGCCTATCAAATCAAAGTGTAAGTGATCTTCCTATAGAAACGTAGCAAAAACACGATTTTTGATTGGAGACACCTCTAAATCATGTCAAAATTAAGCCATTTTTGGCGAAAGTTCTTAAATTCACACCTGGAACAAAAATTTGAGCTGACCCATGTATATTTCAAAACTTTTTCAAAATGTGGAGAGGTCTAATGTATATAACCAAAAAATATACTCCAAATCAAAATCAAACAGCAATTCCTTCAATCTTCCCAAATGAATCACTGAATCGATCAAAAGTCGATTCTTTTTTGTAAGTGAATCGGGCACGATTCACCCACTAAACTAAATCGGTTTCCCCATCTCCCCTATATGTCTCTCATATACATATTTTTAAACACGATAAATATCCAAATTTAGTTATCTCTTCTCTTTTGGTTGACATGCTGACAGCTACCTGAAAATCTGTACCTAAATAAAAATATGAAATTGTTGTATATCTAAAATTGCAGACGTATTCATTTTGTACGCGAGACTCATACACACATGGTTAATCTCAAGTTTTGGTTTGTTTCAAACTTTCGAGTGGGTAATTTCCCCCCTCGTCAATTTTCGAGTGGATAGTACTATCCATACTACCCACGTGTTCCGCCGGCCCTGGAGCTGTCGAGACAAGTGAGAACTGCATCATCGAGAAAGGTGTTTTGTTCTCGCTATCGTAAGAGGGACGCAGCGCGATAGATGTTTTGTTCCGAGATGGAATCCGGCGAAATCGAATATCCAACGGTTTGAATATTCCTCGCTTTCGTTCGTACTGTTCCGGTTTCACATACGCCGGGCCGTGTCCCCAAGAGTGCTCATCGATGTTTCTCTTGTTAATCCGTCAACGAACCGGCGCCAGTAACTCCGTTTCTTAGCTTTCATCAAACTCTTCATTCGCGTGTCTAACGTCGCGTATTGTTAATAACTAGCTCATAACTTTTTGTTTCAAACTGAAACAATATACTTTCTTCGGTCGAGTGTGACCTATTCATAACACTTTTTGAACGCTACATACAACTTAGTTTTAAAACAATCGAAACAAATTTGATGGACAACAAACGAAAACCGACCCACAACCGAGAACACTCCCCTACACTAATAACAAGCTTAATTACCACAATAGATCTAAATACTGGTCGCAGTGGTTCGTCTCCAACAAAAAGGAAAAGAACAAGCTTAAAGTTCGAATGAAGTTCCGTCAGGCACGTAGACAGAGGGGGGGCTAGGGGGCTAAAGCCCTCCCCCCCCCCCCGAAATTTTTCAAAAATAAATTTAAGAAGCAACATGTTTTTCGGTAACTCGTTAAAATATTGTATCTTGTTTGGTTTCAACAAATTAATGGGAGAATGGTGAGGAAGATTGCTATTTCGAGCCACCGAAGACATCGGTCACGATATCTACTCAGCATGCCGAGTCTGATAACACACTTCCTTCCATATTGGGTGACTCGTCGGAAGAACAAAAGAAACTGTTCCTTTAATTCTTGCTGTTGTGATCCGTCGGATGATTGAATCACAGAAGCAAGAAGTGGTGCTCCAGCCAAACGTGGGAAATTTTTGCATAACCGAATTCCATGATGGGAAATATTTGCTGAAGGTGAAAATAGAGGTTATGCTTACGAACTTCGCCTTTAACGAGTTCTACCTTGTCGGGCATTCAGTACTTATGTTATTCAACAAATTAGCCTAGGCGAAACCAGTCATTTTGCAACTTGTAATTATATATATATATATATATATATATATATATATATATATATATATATATATATATATATATATATATATATATATATATATATATATATATATATATATATATATATATATATATATATATATATATATATATATATATATATATATATATATATATATATATATACATACATATATATATACAGGGTGTTTGGTTCATGGTTAAGAATCTCTCGGGGGGTGATAGACTGCCATATTTGGAGAAAAAAATTGTTCTACACATACCATCAAATCTCAACTGTTACAGAGTTATTGAACATTTAGTGTAAAAAACTTATTTGTCTTAAAATAACTCTAACTTTAAAAGTATACTTTGTATTTTAAATGTTTTAGTTCCATTCGAAAGGTGAGAAAATTTCGCATTGAGTGATGCCCTCACATGTTTCAGCTAATGAGTTTAAATAGCCTTTTCAAAGTAATTTATTGAAAATTAAACAATTTCAGACGATTTTTCGTTCATTTCTTGAAAATCATAATAGTTAACCTCATCTTTTTAATAATTCAGATTGTTAGTCTTGATGAGCTGCTTAATTTGTTCTTTGACATGATACACTTACCTTTTCTTATTTTCATGATTTTGGGTTATTCAACTTGGATATTTTTATGTTATTTTCACTAGTACCAGCTCTAATTGAAAAATTACGGCACTTATTGTACTTTTTTTCTTTTTATTCGAAAGCCAGGAAAAATTTACAGTGAAAAATGTATTAATACCTTTCAGTTAAGTGAATTTAGTATTCTTTTAAAAGTAAATTAGTTTAAAGTTAGTGCTATTATTAGCATTTTCGTTAATTTTCTTAAAATAGTAAATTATAAACATCACCATTATTATCATGGAAATAATGCATCTCAGCAAGCTCTACAGTTCTTTCTTTGACTCCATTCAATTATCTCTTTTGGTTTCGACGCAAAATCGTTTTTATCACATCGTTTCATATGCAAAAATAACGATTTCGAACCCACTACATTTGTGGCGAGCTCATGCTGTGTTAAGTATTAAATAGCAGCAAAATGAAAAGAGATGTAGACAAAGTGTCAAATTAAAAGTTATAGAGAACATTAAGGGGCATCAAATGAACAATAGTAACGATAAATTTTGTTGATTAATAATTAGAATAATTAAAAAACTCTCCAAAAAACACAAATTTTGAGATATTTCGTTAGTAAAAAATCATTTAGTACACTTAACTAAAAGACATTTGTACATACATTGATAGGAAATTTTCTCAGCTTTCCAATGAAATCTTGTAAATAATGATATAAAGCATATTTTTTAGATTAGAGTCTTTTAAGCACTTGCAAGTCGGTTACGGGAAAAGTATAGTAATTAAATTACTAAGAAATGAGAAGAGATAGAAATATGACGTCCAAGAACAAACTATGAATCGTCCTAAAGCTCAACTTTTGGATACTGGATATTGCTATAATCATACTCCATTATTTCGAGAAAATTAGCAAAAACCTCCTCAAAAACACTAACTTTTAACTACTTTACAGTTAAAAGGTAATTAAAACTAATTACTTAAAAGATATGAGAACACCATTCAATAGAAAATTTTCTCACCTTTCGAATGGAACTAAAACATTTAAAATACAAAGTATACTTTTAAAGTTAGAGGTATTTTAAGACAAATAAGTTTTTTACACAAAAAGTTCAATAACTCTGTAACGGTTGAGATTTGATGGTATGTGTAGAACAATTTTTTTCTCCAAATATGGCAGTCTATCACCCTCCGAGAGATTCTTAACCATGAACCAAACACCCTGTATATATATATATATATATATATATATATATATATATATATATATATATATATATATATATATATATATATATATATATATATATATATATATATATATATATATATATATATATATATATATATATATATATATATATATATATATATATATATATATATATATATATATATATATATATATATATATATATATATGGATAATGAGAAAATCAATGTTCGGCTACAAGATCTGATACCACTTACTTGAACTGCGGTCGAACGACCAGGAGGTTAAAGCCCCAATAAACAAACTTAACTTATTTGAACTGTGGCCGTTAAAAGATTCCTGTCACATTTGGAAAAAATGGAATTTATTATAAAGGACACATCTAGGAATTAGACGGGCAGGGTCAGCTAGGATTTCGTCCTGGCTGACCCTGCACGTACAAAACGCAATGCGTTAGTATCATTATACACGTTACATCTTTGCACATCCATAGTCTCCAATACGATTACCTGAAAAACAAACAATTGCCAAATTTGTAGCTGCTGTTCATATAATATTGACGGCAAAAACTGCGTCTAGTATCTCAAAATTAACAGTCAGCATCATCATTGAGGAAGTCGACAGTGGTGGCCCGTAAGGGGACAAAACAAACATGAAATCAGATATTCGCGAACATGGACATGGCAGTTACCACGATAATAATACGGAAGTGTACAAGATAGATATGAACGACCACCAAGACGCGGTTGGTTATGAAAAATATTTCTCAATCAGTGAACAGGTCAATCGCACGAGATCTGTTGGACAACCATTTGCGTTTTCTCATTTTCATTGTTTACGTCGTGGAAATATATTAAAGACTCAAGGTTTCATTTAGCTAATGCATTGAACCGACTCAAATAAACGAATTGTATAATAAAAATTTAGAAGTTTCATAGAAAACTGAGTACAAAAACTGTCCCAAAATTAGCATTTATCGCTAGTGATGGCATCTAACAAAACTCATTTTATGCTAGATATTGGCCTGAATAAAGAAAGTTAGTTAAATCATACGCAAATTGGATTTCTGCAATAGATTAGAGCACTGTACGCTTAACATAAACGTCAGGCATCTCACTCAAGCGTGCTAAACAAAAACATTTCAATTAGCTGATGACATAGTTGTAGCCGAGACGACAGTTTTTTTTTATTTTCGCATCATTTTAATGCAATAGTATTTCTATTGACACTCAATTTCATTTTATGTGGGGAATGCGGGCCGTATTGAAACACTGTTAGTCTGGAAAATCGAACAATAAGCAAGAAAAACATGAAAAAGTAAACAAGCCAAAAAGTGGTAAACCAGCGGTTTTCCTGAGGTGTTCATCAACCCACGAATCGTATATTACTAATTTTGTTGATATACAGAAACGTACACAGTAGCGGTAGGACTAACTGACGTGATTTTACACTTACTTTCCTTCGGATGTCAATTGATCAATTGATGATAAACCACTATAACCAATCAATCAACCATAATAAACTAAATGTTGCAACCACCAGCAGCATTTTAGTCGCTTTCGATGGTTTCTAATTAATGCCTATGTAAGTTTGAAAATGACGTGTCGATAGATTGATCAGACATCAGTAGGTTATCACGGAGAGCGACTAAAATGTTGTAACTAGTTGAGTCTATAAGTCAATAAGGAGGGATTATTGTTTCGATTTCATGTTTTCATTATATTACAGTCTTTCGTTTTATTTTTGGTCTTTATGGAATAAGATGATAAGACATCACGGAGAAAAAAAAACAAAAAGGAATCAATAAATTGAAATCGAGGGGAAGTAAGTGCGATGTATTCCCTTCTATGTGTCGAAATTAAGAGATGCTGAAATTATTGAGCTTGTTCACATTTATAGTTTCTAGTTATGTTGTCAGCAATGAAGCATTTAGTAAAATTTTACGTAAATTAGATGATAGTAGTAACAGTGTTAAGTGATTTTCATTCGATTTGTGGACAATTTTCTTGAATAGATTAAATTCCGGGCAGTTACCTTTAGTTGATTAAATCATTGAAATACATAAGTCATTCCACGTCAGTTTTACAACCAAAATTTCAATTCCTTCCAAAATGTTTTCTTACATTCTTTAGCTAAAAATAATTGACACGTATTTTTGGTTTGGCTAAATATTATTTTTTTTTTCAAGTTATTCGCTTTTGAACTTTTGAAGTCTATAAAATTTCATTTTTCAATCACTGATAACTAGGAAACGACTCGATATATGGAAAAAAATATTAAATAAAAAAAGTTGCGTTTTCAAAAAAGCTTACCAAAAAAAATCACAATTTTTTTGTTATATAACTTTTTAATTACTAGAAATTTTCAATTACTTGAAACAAATTGAATTTTTTTAAGGTTGGACCAAATTTTTTATTTATTTTTTTCGTTAAGTATTAAAATCATATTAAAAAGATTGTGTAAAAATTTGGCAGTGGAATTCTTTGCGAGATATTACAATTATAAACATAAAACAAGACAATTTTACACCAAACGCCCAGTAAAAGGCCTGTTATAACTGAAATATCTCGTAAAACACTTCGAGTTCCATTCTCAATTTTCACATAATCTTCTTAATATAGTTATGTAATCAAAATAAATTTGATTTCGGGGGACTTTAAAAAAATATTTGCTTTTAACATTAGAATAGTCTTAAATTTGCAGAATGCGAGTCATTCCACGATTTACAACTATAATTTTAGTTCCCTCCAATTTTTTTGCATTCTTTAGCTGAAAATTATAGACACGATTTTTTTTTTACTTTGGCTGAATTTGATTTTTTTCAAGTTATGAGTTTTTGAACTTTATAAAATACTAGCTAATACCCATCGCGCGTTGATGCGACTTTCAACGAAATAGGAGGAAACCACAATTTGTTCCGAAGCGCCATCTTGTTGGCAAATAATCCCCACCAATAGCACACAAACACGCTCCATAACAAATTCCTACTATGCATAATTTTTTACGGCAATTGGTTAAGCCGTTTGGGAGTCCATAAATCATATACATACAAATATCAACTTTTAATAGTATAGTGATCTTTTAAAGTTTTATAAATTTAATAGAATTGGACATTTTTCATTCCCTGATAACTGAGAAACTATTATATTTCTGGAAAAAAGCATTAATTAATAAAAGCTGCGTTTTCGGAAGATCTCGGCGGATTTTTTTTGTAATATTTGTTTTTGTTAAATAATTTATGTATTATGCTAATATTAGTAACAAATATTTTTTTTTTCAGGGTAGAGCCAAAAAAATCTTTTTAGCTTTTTCAAATAATTTATAATTATATTGAGAAAATTGTGTACAAATTTCAGAAAGAAATTCGAAGTATTTTACGAGATATTTCAATTACAATAGGCCTATCACTAGGCGTTTGGTGTAAAATTGCCTTGTTTTAAGTTTATAATTGTAATATCTCGCAAAGTATTTTGGTATCCACTCCCAAATTTTTGCAAAATTATTTTAACATAATTCTTAATATTTAAAGAAAATAATAAGTAAAAAAATTGGTCCAACTTTAAAAAATTCAATTTGTTTCAAACAATTGCAAATTTCATAAGTTATATAACAAAAAGAAATTGCAATTTTTTTCAGTAAGCTCATTGAGTACACAACTTTTTTATTTAATATTTTTTTCCATATATCGAATCGTTTCCGAGTTATAAGTGATTGAAAAATGATCAATGTTATAAACTTCAAAAGTTCAAAAACTAATAACTTGAAAAAAAAAAATCATATTCAGCCAAAATAAAAAAAATACGTGTCAATTATTTTTAGCTGATGAATGCAAGAAAAAAAAATGGAAGGAATTCAAATTTTGATTGTTAATCAGACGTGGAATGACCCATATATTTTGATCCTATTGATCACCAAAGATCCTCCTTCCTAACTGGGGTATGCCAAAAAATTATGTTAGCATGATGCATTAGAACTGGTAATAGTTACAGGACGCCAGATCAAGAAAATAGAAGTTGAACCATCTACAATTCATTTGCTTAATCAGAAGATTTTGTGCAAATTTCGACATTCTCTTCGATCGAACATTTTATGGATATTTTTCTACTCATTTCGATTTAGCGTCTTTTACACCTTTTAAACGTGTAGCTTAGAACACCTTGCGTTTTCCAGCACCGTCAAGGATTGTCGGTGTTGCAACGAGAGTAAATTGTAACTTGTAAATAAAAATAAATAATAAAAATCAAATTAAACATCAATAATTCGTTGATGTACTATAGCCTTTCTTGTGACAAAGAACATGGATTGTCTTAGATTTGGCTTTGTTTTCATTAAGAACTTTTCAAAATTTCGTTTAGTTTCTAGTGACAATATGAAGTAATTAGAACTAAAAGCTTTATGCAGGGGCGGGTAAAGCGTAGTTGGTAAATCGATTGCCTTGTACGCAGCTTATCACGGTTCGTTCATTAATCCCGCACATATTGGGTTAGAAATTTTTCTAAAGAAATTTTCTAACCCAAAAAGAGGCGAATAACCATAAGGTTAAAACCTCTATAATCGAAATAAAAAAGCTTTATACAATAATTTTTTAAGCCCCTCCCGAAATAAACTCCTGGCTACGGGCCTGAGTTTCGTATGGGAACTTGTGAAAGTTTAAACAAAGTTTTACGTGGAACGTCAAGGCAAGAAGTGTACACTAGTACCATTTGTGCATTCTTTGGAACTTATTGGTGCATACAAGTTCCGTTTATGTACTTTAAACAACTTGAACTTTTGGCAACTGGACGTAACAGAAAGTTTGGAAATTTTCAAACAATCCCTTTCGTCTCTACTCAATCAAAATCAAGGTACCAGATATTTTTTCGTCTAATAACTTCAGATTCACATTTGCAGGTATCTACCATCATACCGTACTTTTGTTCAATTTTCTCTAAGTTGTAATTTGAGCAATCCCACTAAGTTGGTAAAACAAAGTAAATATTCTTTCGATAATCACATAAAAATAACGACATTATTCGTTAAGAACTTGTTACGAAGTAATCTAATTTAGTCAATATGCTACTTTCCTTAATATTTATCTTCAATATCTCGTATCCGGTCATCTTTTCTGCAGAAAAACTATTCTAGAATCACCCAACCAAGCGTAGCTTTTTGCACAATTCGATTCCATTACTGTACATCAGTTATATTGAAAAGCTGCTCATCAGCATTATGTATTGTTTCCGACGAACGATGCCATCGCCAGGCAAATCATAAACCATCCACATCCCTGGTCCGTACCGATGATGACGAAAAGCACGACCACACCGAATCTCGTGCTCGTCTTCCTTAATTTTAATTGTGTCCTCGTTTGCCCAACCCTGCGGGATCTTGAAATCATCCTCATTACACACCGGACAGCGCCTAGCAGGCCATGCTTAGCACACGGGTGTGCTGGCGCGAGCCGATGTCGTTGTTGTTGTTGTGTTTGTTGCTACCGCTGCCAGCAAGCGGAATAAATTTGAATAGATTAAAACTCGTTTTAATTATATTTAAAGGAGTAAAAGCTGTAAATACTCGAGCGAAAAATAAAATGTAATTTTATAATTAAACCTCAATTAAGTTTGTATGCAAATCATTTCCATATTTTATGATTTTTAATACTCAACTAGAAGAAGCGAAGCTGTCACCGTCCGAAAACCGTGGCAGGAATCGACATATGCAGTAATACACAAGTCGAGATTTTTCGGCAAAAGCTACCCTACCCTTTGGGAAACCGCAAAGCACCGGAGATCGGCTCGCTCTCTTTCTATATTTAGCCTCATTTCTACCCGTCAAAAGTTGAAGGACGAAGAATCCGCCGCAGCCTGCTGTGTCAACGACGACGATGGATAAGCATTAGTCACGTTTCGGAGAACAAAACCGGGAGACCACAGATCGGAGGACAGCTCCTCGGCCACACATAATAATGGAAACGACACAGTCAAAAGCGACAAATTTGCATGATGTTTTGTGGCCATCCGTTTCGGTCGTTTTTCGGTCCCGCACAGCGAAAAGGTGAGTGGATCATACCGAACAACCGCCGTCGGTGGCCGTACCGCTCTGGCGACTTCGAGCAACGGTTTGACAATGGAACGAAATGAAGGAATTCGTGCGGGTTCTCGCTTGTCGCGATTCGACCGGGAAACGAATTATGTGTGGGGACATTGTTGTGTTTGGCCAATTATATGTTAAATATGCTGCTCCGCTCGCGTTCAAATTGACTTCTTGTTTTCGAGGTTCATTAAGTGAAGAAATTAATTAATTCCGGGCAGAGTGGTTGAGTGTTACTAGTTAAATTGAGAAGTACCGTGTCCTGGAGTGCTTTCTTGAAACTACCAATTAACAATATTTTCTATAACTACAAATCAACACAGCAGCTCTGTTCTGATAGATAGCAGATACCATTAATGAACAGATAGAATATCAAGGGTCTTAAGCGACTTCTTATTACGAGAATAGTCTGTTTTGATCATGCAATTAATAATTTAAATTCGTTCAATTTCGCCACAAAACGTAAATTTCCTTCATATCGAAACGCTCGTAGCAAATTTAATTTGATAGCATCAATTTAGAGCTAGTTTAAAAAATGTCAACTCACTGTAGATGCCGCCTCAAACAGGAGGAAGGTGAGTTCATTTCCTGTAATGACAGCTTTATTAGTTGAACTGCGCTAGCAATATAGAGGTAAAAATACTGCCATCCAATTGACAGCGACTAATAGAGAGAGAGCGCTGCATGCTGTAACAATAGAATGCGGTTATTAGAATTTTGATTTTTTTTCTGTTTTTCCCATTGAAAATCGATCCCGTCACTGCTTTGCCAAGCGCCCTAATGAAATGGAGAAAGAGATGAAGCGATATAATATGCAGCTTTTCTCGCCTGGTTGGCAAGATGAAATATGCAAAAAAAAGGTTGTGGAAGTGTGAAAAAGGTACGCGAGTTTACACAAAACGTTGAATGTTTACGGAATGAGGACGACCCTGGACAAAAGATCCGGTTGATGAAAACTTTATGATTTTCTCACATCCTAAAGCGTTTTTGTTGTTGTTAGTATTGTTGTCGTCGTCGTCGCATCAGGAAGTCAGAAATGATTAGGGATATTTTTGATGGAATGGGGTTCAGAACCATAAGGGAAAAAAAACAATGAAGGAATTAAATGTCAGTGAATCCCGTAAGCGCTAGCAGATGCTAGCAGATCTGGTAACGTAGGTGTTTTTTCGCTCTTCTCAAGTGGGTTCAGTATAAAACACGTGCTACATAGTCACCCTCCAACAGTAAAGTACGTTTTGTATGTCACATTTTTTTTGTTCTGGCGCTATCTCGATTTATCTTGTTCCTTTTTTCTATTATTTAAACACAATTAGAACAATATGATGCAAAAGAGCCGCAAGAAATAAAATTAACAAAGCAATTGCACTTCAATCAGGGCTTGTATGGCTCTATGCATGTTCTCTTCCTTTTATTATCATCAACGAAGACATCCTTACGGGAGGCCTACTCTGAGAGCATCCGTTTGTGTTGAAACTTGTTTGTTTTACACCTTCCTGTATTCGCCCACCTTGGATTGTTAACACGTGCTCTGCCCGCTTCAGATGTTTGCAGTTACACCCTGCACCAGATGTTGGTGTGGCCTGCTTGGATCGTTGGGATCGTTGGTTGGCCACTGATGTTTGAAAGCATGCTTGCAGCCACGGGCAGGTGACGCACAGAGTCACCTTTGAGTTACCCGGCTACTATGTCTTCACCGATGGCTGTATACATCACCAAGACTTCTCCAGTTGTATCCATATTGGAAAATATCCCGGGGCGGCTAGTAGCACTACAAAAATATCATTCACGCTATTGTGCCTTGCACCTCGAATATGACCATAGGAGAATGTAGGTATCCTGACGAAGCCAGTCACATAATAAGATTTCTGTATTCATCAGTACCAGGTAATGCCATACACAAAAGGAAGTCCTTCTCAACGGCTTGTATCTGTGTAGTCGCTAAAAAAAAGGAGGTAAAGTGCATCAGAGTCTATTGTTTTTATCGCACCCAGCACGAGTACGCCCGTAGGTGCTGAGAATGTTTTCGAAGCGAGGAAAACTCACATCAGGAGGTTTATTTTTCATTGGAGATACTTCGCGAATTGTACAAAAAAAAAACGGGATGTGAAAGGAAGTCTTTGTTATCTTGTTGACCGCGTGGACTACGGGTGGCGGAAGTTTGATCTTAATATGCTGTTTGATGCTGTAGTGTGAAATGAAGCCGAGGAAGTTAATGGAAATAGAAGAACAATGAAAGGCTCGATGAGTGCGATGTTTGAAGTCTAATGTAAGTGACATAAAATCAATAACGAAAATATGTTTGGTTCATCTGTTTTTCACTCGTTACTTTTCGTATACAACGTTCCCCTTGCAAAATTAACTCTGTCATTACTTCGTTAAAAGTCTAATATTTCAGCTTCCCCAAGAAGCTTGATTGATTTGTAACCTTCAACAAAGTTGTACACAATATAATTCTGTTTGGCGATTGGGATT
Source organism: Topomyia yanbarensis (assembly GCF_030247195.1). Lineage (NCBI taxonomy): Eukaryota > Metazoa > Arthropoda > Insecta > Diptera > Culicidae > Topomyia > Topomyia yanbarensis. Next base: position 9,860,348 of record NC_080672.1, read on the forward strand.
AACAATTTACGTTTGAAATATGAGAAATTTAAATTGTAAGGCCTGCAGCTCATATTTTTGTCGCAAACTTCACTTAAATAACTTCAAAATAATTTGTCCGATTTGCAGGGTAACTATTCTACTGAAAATTCAAGTAAGATGTACTCAATGGTGAGAAACATGAGATGAAAAATATATATATTGTTTAGTTTAGTGACTGTAGGTTACCGGTGTGAAGCCAAGAAAAGGAAATCAAGTATCGTACAATTTGTTGGAGGGTGGAAATTTCTGCTAGTTGCCAAGATTTTCGATTTTGTAACAGTACTTCTTCGAGTTATTATATTTGAAGGCCCATCAAGTGACAACATCGGGCCTTTGCGAGGAATCTTGGGAGACGAAATGATTTTCTTCTTTCGAAAATTTATAGACAAAGATGTCGAGGTATCATGCGGAGTCTTCCCACAGTAGGAAGACTTTTCAGCATCCCCGTTTCAAATCATTTTCATGATTCTTTAAGCATTTTCCACCACTGTACCATGTTTCTGTAATGCGCAGCTGTATGGTTCAATTGTTTGCAGCGATGAAAGTTCATGCCCGCGGCACAAAAAGGTTAACAGGTAAACGAACCCAGTTATAAAGAAGAAACAGATCCAGCGAAAGGCCCGAAATCAGACTGTTCTCTTATAGTCCTCGATTTTTGCTGAACGCAGGTGCCCTCAATCCGGAAGTTTCACTGACTAAAGCAAAGGATTCTTGAAGAAGCCTTACTTTAGCATACTTCAGCGGATCTTCGCAATAAAGGCAGATATCGGAGACTACACCATTAATCTCTATTTCCCGGGCGGGTACATAGACATGATACTTCTTCGTAAAAAAAAGTATGAGTTATATCTTTGATCCGGAAGTAGGTCATCCGGGTGACGGTTGTACTAGATGGATATAATTTGTTTAAAAAAGGAGATTTAGCGGCATTATTTTTGCCATTCGGGAAAATATTCAAGTGACTGAAGAAATCACTGTGATAGTGATTTGAAAATTCGAAATATTGTGTCAGAGCAAAACGACAATTTTGAAAAACAACTTCTGTCACGTCTTAAAGCTACCGTTGAAGATGTTATTTCCGCGAAAATATCAGTGCTAGATGACCTAGCTCGAAATCAGAGAGCGGATACGAATCAGATGTGTATTGATTACTAACTTAGCTCCAACGAGGTCTGGTAATCGACAGTAAATGACATTCCAGAATTAATTAACGGTTGCATGCGAAACGCCAGTGAACACGTCTAAGTTACAGTCACTTAAGCCAGTTTCGCATATTGCGAAAAAAGCGCAGTCTTGAAAATTGAGCAAACTGTTCTGTTCAAACCGAAAATTGTTCAACTAGCGGAAATAACGATACGATTGTATTCGATGTCAAGGAAGTGTACTACCGTGAAAATGGAGAATCTACTATACGGTGTAGATCGAACGCGCCTGCACTGAAAATAGTTCCCGATGCTAAAAATAAATTTTCCGAGGTCTATGAGATTGAAAAGCTGAAACCTCTGAATCCAAGATTCAAGATAATCTGATTATGCGACGAAATTCCAGAAAACACAAATGAAACAGCAAAACAATCTGCCTGAAACGGCTGATTTGAAAGTAATTCGTGTACAGTAGTCCAATAAACAAACTGGAAGCACAAGACTGGTAGTGTTGGAATCTGTTCCCTCGACGTTCTACTGTCTAATGAAAGCGCAACGGGTCAATATTGGCTGGGATCGCTACCGAATCTTCGACGTTGTTAATGTATTGCACTGTTACCGCTGCTCTGAATATGGCCACAAAGCAGCAACATGTAAAAATTTTGTATTTGTGCGCAGAAGAACATCCGAGAAACGAGTACAGCTCTGATTTCGAAAAGTGTGTGGTTACTGCCAACGATTTAACTCAGAGCAGAAACATACTGCTAACAAGCTAGATACTATTCACCCGTCTCGACGCTCTGAATGTACGCTGTACCAGAAACGTTTGAAGAAAGCCAAACTTAGAATTGACTACACAACATAGCAACCAATGAAGCTAACTATCCGCTATCCAAATTATGATGACTGCAAGACTGGTTCTCCAGGTAAAGCTAAAGAGGGTATATATCCTCTTGAAGTTACCCATGATACTGCACCCCCTCAAAATAATTTTCGGTTCCAGTCTATCATTGGACAACCTACTTCCGACAACTAAAAATTATGATGGACGCACGACTATTTCTCCAGCTAAAAGTCAACTCCGAATGTACTACCAGAACGTGAGAGGACTACGCACAAAGATCGATGAGAAACATGGCTGAACGACGAAATCAATTCGCTGCAGCTATTCGGACCGAGATATATGGTATATAGGGTAATGACCGTGACCCAATCGTTGCTGGAAAAAAGGGGCGGTGGTGTACTTACAGCTGTTTCCAATCGGTTAGCGTCTAAACAAAAGTGTTTTAACAATAACGGTCTACACATGTGTGGGCGTCGTATATCTCCTTCCGGACTGCACAGATAACATAAACTTTTTCAAAATCATATTCAATCTGCACTTGACATCTTCCAATTTGCCAATTCCTTCGGCTACGCTTACGCCGACCCTTCCGACTCTTCCCTTTCGAGATCTAGCATTGCTTTACTAGACGGTATGTCTCTACTGAACATGCTGCAAATGTGTACGATTACGAAAGGACGAAATCGCACGTTGGATCTTCTGTTTATAAACGAAGACGCATACATGAACTGTCATGTGTACCAAGCAGATGAACCACTCGCTGATATAGATTCCCATCATCCGCTCCTCTTAGTTGAGCTGACCCTTCCCACGACAGATTATTTTTGATGAGATGCTGAAAGATTTCAAGTACAACTTTTCAAAAACCGATTTTATTGGACTCACTGCAAACTATTGATTGGGTGACCTCGCTCAACAGTGCAACCGATGTAAATGACGCAGTAGAAATGTTTTCGTCGATACTGACACAACTGTTTGAAATATATGTCCCAGTACCGCGTCCTAGACAGAAGCCACTTTGGTCCAATCGACGACTCCGAGAACTTAAACGACTGAGAGCAGCCGTGGTCGGTGAAATTTTGTTGAGTTTCGATTATCAAATTTCGATGGGTACAGATGAACCTGCCCAGAGGCCGTGTGGTATCCGGCCAAGAATTGAGCCATTGGGGTCCTGCTCCCATGTCGGAGGAGGCGACTGAAAGTAGGAGACCCCTAAGTCAAGGTGTAGTTCCGTGCCGAGGACTTGATGACTGGAGGGTCTAAAATATGCCAGTCGCGCACGGAGTATTTTGGGTTTTGCCCTTACTGTGTTATGCGAATCTCTGACACAAGTGGACCATTATTTTCTTCGCCAATCGTGGGAATCAAACGATCGTGTCCCATTTAAACCTGATATGGCTCGCTATTTGCGTTAACATCCCAACTCACTTGGTGTCCTCTAGTTGTTGTGCAATTTATTTTGGAAATGAAATGTACAGTTCTCTAATCAACAATGGTTAGAATAGCACAAATCAATCTCCAACATAAACGTACAGCAACTATGAATTTATCTCGACTCGTGCAGGAAGGTAAAGCTTCCATAGCATTGGTTCAAGAACCGTATTTCCATAAAGGAAACTTCTATTTTGGAAAGTTACTTAACACTGCCTTCATTACTTACAACAAGACAGACATGACTAACCCACGTGAAATGCCTCGTGCTTGCATTCTTACAAATAAGGCTATTAACGCGTGTCTCATATCGGAGCTCACAACTCGCGATATCTGTGTTGTCACAGTTACACTGACTGTCGGAAAAGTAGACAAAAAATATATATATTGTTCAGCATATCAACCGCATAACGAGTCATCTCCTTCTGATGATTTCAAAAGCGTTGTATCATATTGTAGCAGAAATGGGCTTCCGCTCATTATCGGCAGTGATGCGAATGCTCATCACATCATTTGGGGCAGCTCAGACATCAATCTGAGAGGCTCTGAACTGATGGAGTACATAAGTAGTACAAATCTCCATATTCTGAATGTGGGAAACCGACCAACTTTTGCGCGGTCTGGGAGGGAGGTTTGCTCTGATAGAACAAACTGGGCCCTCTTTTTGGAAAACTTGGCGACTAAATTTCATGGATATTTTCCAACAATTAGTCAACTAGACGACTTAGATGACGTCGTGGATACGACAAACTCATTCATATTAGCATCCTACGAAGAAGCTTGTCCACTTCGTACTGTTAAATCGACTAGGGGAACCCCTTGGTGGAGGGCTGAGCTTGAAAGAATCAAGAAAGTTATGAGAAGAGCTTGGAACCGGCGTCAGCGTGATGACTCAAGGGCTTTCAGGTCAGCTCGTAGCTGGCAAAACCTATGCACTAATGTCTCTAGTCTGAACGAGGCTAGCAGGTTAAATACGATTCTCTACAAATCGAATGATTTTCAGATGAACTCCTTAAAAACCAGAGATGGTGTTTATGTGACGGACGAAAAAGATGTTCTTAATTGTCTCTTCGACACACACTTTCCAGGTTGTATCGATCCGGAGTTGAACAATGTTCACATATCTCATTCTGGTGATTAAGACTCGTGGGCGTTAGCGCGCACATTGGTTTCCACTGAATCGGTCAGGTGGGCAGTTTGACAGCTTTACTCCATACAAATCACCCGGAAAAGATGGAATACTTCCCGTGCTACTGCAAAAGGGATTTGATATTCTTAAACATGTCTTGAAAAAGATTTTGCTTTCCAGTCTTGCTACCGGGTATATCCCGAAAGCATGGCGAGAAATAACTGTTAGATTTATTCCCAAAGGGGGGCGCTCAAGCTATGAAGAAGCCAAGAGTTTTAGGCCCATCAGCTTAAGTTCTTTTCTTTTGAAAGCTTTGGAACGGATAATCAATCATCACATCAGGAACGTTAGTTTAGTTGAATATCCACTAGGGTGTCCCAAAATGACATCATGTTAAAAAAAGTCAACGGGCTCACTTCTTAAATGAAAGGTTAGGGTATTAGGACCACTTTCTTCTTCGGAGTGAGTTTGCTAAAACGCTTCCTACTGGTGGCGACTTTTGATTTTTTGAAAAATGGGCCGATTTTGGATAAAATTTCAAATTTATGCCTGTTGAAGTGGTCCTGAACTGTCTTAGATATTTTTTCAGCATTTTTTATTTTTCTGGAGATCCAAACGGAGAAGTTTGGTTAGTTAGTTTGTACAAATTTGGAATTATAAGAGCGGCAGGGCCATTAAAACTTAGTAAAAAGTGAAATTTTTGGTGTTTTTCAGTATTTTTTCTTCAAAACTGGGTATCTACAAAATTTTAAAAGTACAGAAAACACTTTATATAGTTGAGCCGAATTCAGGGGCGTAATTTTGCTGAAGAAAGTGTATAGCTACGGCCAATAGGGAATAAGTTATTTACGTTTTTGTTAAATAACCTTTTGACATTTTATGATATTCATAAAAAATAACACTGTTCTACAAAATAAAACAACTTAAGCGAACTTAGTCCCCATATTACTTTTCGGAAAATAGAAGGAAAATGATGAAAAATGGCGTTTTTCGCTTGTCTCTAGTACATCAGAATCGGTTTTTATGAGCATTTGACGATTTTTTTAAAAAATGTTTTCTATACTAATAGCCACCTAGCGGGTTTGAAAATCACTAAAATTAAACAACTATGTCGAGTTAATGGCAAGTTATGGCGTATATTTGAAAGCTGAATTGATTAACGTACTTACATTTTGTATATAAAGTCATTTTTTCATGTTAGGAACTTTGAAGTGGAGAAAAATGCAGAAGAGTGAGGTGAGTGTTGAAAAACTGATATTTACTGTTTAGGTCACATAATTCCGAAATAGTCAAATTTGGGGCAAATATCCTCGAAAATGTTTTACAACAGAATACAGCGCATCTTCTGACACAATCGTTTTGTTGAAGATGCCTCCTAGAAGTAATTATGGAGAATTAACTCTTCAAAAAATAATTAGAGACTTCGCGTCATTAGCAAAGTTATTATTTTTATAATTTAAGTTACAAAAAAAATCATCAGATGCTCATTAAACCTCGTCCTGACATACTAAAGACGTACAGAAAACGTCATTTTTCATACTTTTCCTTCTATTGTTCGAAAAGCAATGTGTGGTCAAAGCACATTTGAACTGATTTACTTTTTGGAACAGCATTATGTTTGATAAATTACTAAAAATGTCAAAGGTTATCTAACAAAAACTTAAATAACTCATACCCCATTAGCCATAGCTATACACTTTCTTCAGCAAAATTACGCCCCTGAATTTGGCTCAACTATATAAAGTGGTTTCTGTACTTTTAAAATTTTGTAGATACCCAGTTTTGAAGAAAAAATACTGAAAAACACCAAAAATTTCACTTTTTACTAAGTTCTAATGGCCCTGCCGCTCTTATAATTCCAAATTTGTACAAACTAACTAACCAAACTTCTCCGTTTGGATCTCCAGAAAAATAAAAAAATGCTGAAAAAAATCTAAGACAGTTCAGGACCACTTCAACAGGCATAAATTTGAAATTTTATCCAAAATCGGCCCATTTTTCAAAAAATCAAAAGTCGCCACCAGTAGGAAGCGTTTTAGCAAACTCACTCCGAAGAAGAAAGTGGTCCCAATACCCTAACCTTTCATTTAAGAAGTGAGCCCAATGACTTTTTTAACATGATGTCATTTTGGGACACCCTAATATCCACTGCACAAAATGCAACATGCAGATCAGTGTGGGAAATCCACGATCACTCTGCTTCACGATGTTGTTTACAACATTGAGAAAGCCTTCTCGCTCAAGCAATCTAGCTTAGGTGTATTCCTAGATATTGAGGGTGCTTTTGACAATGTGTCCTTCCAGTCTATTCTGGAAGCGACGCGCGGTCATGGGATACCAGCATGTATCTCGGGTTGGATAAACGCAATGCTTAGTAACCGCATACTTTGCTCGTCACTGCGACAGGATGAGATACGGAAGTTGAGTATTTGCGGTTGTCCTCAGGGCGGCGTTCTGTCACCTTTGTTATGGAACTTGGTACCTAACGGCTTGTTGCAGAAACTCAATGAGCTTGGATTCCCAACCTACGGGTTTGCTGATGATTACCAAATACTAATTACTGGATTTTGCTTCGGAACAATCTTTGACTTAATGCAACAGGCATTAAGAGCTGTCGAACAGTGGTGTCGACAAGTTAAATTATCAGTTATCCCAAGCAAAACTTCAATGATTTTCTTCACGAAGAAGCGAATAACAACCGGGGTTCGTCCCTTGCAGTTCTTTGATTCTGAGCTGCTGTGTGCAGATCAAGTCAAATACGTTGGAGTCATATTGGATTCCAAACTGAATTGGTCTGCTCACATTGAGTTCAGAGTCAAGAAAGCGTGCATGGCCTTCGGGCAGTGCAAACGAGCTTTTGGAAAGACCTGGGGTCTCAAACCTAAATGCATCACGATTTACACGACAATTGTACGTCCAATACTGTCATACGGATGCCTTGTGTGGTGGCAGAGGGGAGAGGTGGTGACAGTCCTGTCAAAGCTAAACCATCTGCAAAGAATGGCGCTCATGGCGTTGACTGGTGCTTTCACCACGACTCCGACTGCTGCTCTTGAGGCACTTCTTAATATCAAACCATTACACATACACCTCACACAAGAAGCACTATCATGTGCATACAGACTTCAGGTTACTAGGCTTTAGAACAGAAACCATACACGATTGTTGTCACAAATGGTTACATGGGGTGAAGATTGCTCCCAGCGATATGTAGTTTTCCTTACTGGACATTCCATGTGAAGATTCCCTCTCCAGAGGAGTGGTTGTCTGGCTATATGGAAAGACAACAACAGACGCAAGTGGTCTGTTACACTGACGGTTCTCTGATGGAGGGACGTGCTGGTGCTGGTGTCTACTGTCGTGAAATGAGATTGGAACAATCTCACTCACTAGGTAGATACTGTACTGTATTCCAAGCAGAAATCTTTGCGATTATGTGCGAGGTACAATCGGCCCTTCAACTAAGTTTGTCCGGCAGAGTTATAAACTTCTGCTCCGATAGTCAGGCTGCAATCAAGGCCCTTAGCTCAGACAAATTCCGGTCCAAGCTAGTGATCGCGTGCCGAACCCAAATCGAAGAACTAAGCATTGTCAACACTATCTACCTTGTCTGGGTGCCCGGACGTTGCGGTATTACTGGAATTGAATGGGCTGACGAATTGGCCAGGGCTGGTTCAGCGATTGACTTCGTTGGTCCTGAGCCCGTGCTGCCGATTTCGACAAGTTGGATAAGGGAAAAAATACGGTCCTGGGCTTTGTCCGAGCACCGCAATTATTGGAGAAATCTTTAAACGTGTCGCCAAACAAAGGCGTTTCTAGAACAACCGTGCCCAGTGATTTCGAAAAATCTCCTACATTTTTCGAAGCTCCACTGCGGCATGCTGACCAGGGCTTTAACCGACCACTGCAAACTCAATTATCACATGGCAACTATTCAGCGCGCTGAGTCTTTTTCGTGTGATTTTTGTGAATCCGACTACGGAACCTCATATCAGCTGATATGCAACTGTCCAGTGGTAGCGTATTTCGAGTCTTCGGCCCTCCTTATATAGACGAAACCATGTTTGGACGACTGAAACTCAGAGACATACAAAAGTTTATTATCCAATATGGTAAAAAGCTTTAGGCTTATTCGCAGGCAAGTTGAACTACTAGTGAGTTTAACTTACCTGTTGTTTATTTCTGTTTTTGTGATCTTACTTTTCCCACCCTTACATTTCTACTTCCCCGCACCCCTCCCTGTCCTTTCATTCCGCTCAGGAAATGATGCAAACACACGGCAAGGCACAAATCCTCGACTACATACGGGGAACGTGACATTTAAGCCAATATATTCTGATAGGAGAGGAAATGATTTTCTTCTTTCGAAAATTTATAGACATTAGAAAATAGAAGAGGTCCCATCAATGAGATTGTCAGACTCGCTCTTTAGTGAACAAGGGAGCGTAGAAAGTAGTCGTGGCTGGTGGCGTAGCTCTCTTTAGCATTTTTTTCAGAGCGTTCCTTGTAAGAATGCTCAGTTTTTCTCCTCGTAATTTATACGAGAGATATGTCGCACAAAAAGGCGAACAAGTCGATAAAATCAGTTCAAAAGAACAAAGTATGGAGGAGCAGATCCGGCGAAAGGCCCAAAATCAGATTGTTCTCTTATAGTCCTCGATTTTTGCTAAAAGCAATTGCCCTCAATCCAGAGCCAACCCCATACTTCAGCGGATCTTCGCAATAAAGGCACATGTCGGAGACTACACCATCAATCTCTACTTCCCGGGCAGGTACGGAGGAAAGATAGTTCTTCGTAAAAAAACTATGGGTTATATCTTTGGTTCGGAAGTAAGCCATCCGGTGGACGGCTGTATTAAATGGATAGAATGTATCGAAAAGGAGCGGCATTTTTTGCCATTCGGGAAAATATTCAAATCGACCTCCATTGAGTCTGCGGAGGATGTCAGGCGTCGAAGATGCCTTCCCAATAGTCAACACTATCAAGTGGGCTTCACTACCCGAGAAAAGGTTTATGGCAAAAAAATTAACATAGGGAGAAATGGGTACTTAACTATGGATTATTTCCAGTAATGCATAGACCTTTTTATCTTTTTACTCACTTCGGTGGTAAATTGATGGTACTTGCTGCAAACGTATTCTGCTACTTCTGACTTGAAGTGGTGTGATGTTTCTTTTAGCGTAACTTTTTCGGCCTTTGTTGTTTGTGCGATATGTTCATTGAATCTGATTTCTAAATTCCTTTTTGTTTATCCGATATATACTTCGTTACAGTGTGGTCAAATTATTTTATAGATTCCTGATTTGCTTAATCCTTCAATCGAGTCTTTCGTTGGTCCTGATTTTGTTTTGAGTTGGTTATTTCTACTGCTGAAGACGAGATCTATACCAAATTATCTGATTTTCGGGCAAAGTGTTCTTGTTATAGTCCCATCATATTTTATTGATATCCTTCGTAGTTCTTCCGTGACGGGACTTTTGAAGCATACAAGCATTAGAAATAAGTAACGCTGCATGGATTTGATATAATTTGATTAATTGGCTACTCACATGCACGGGAAAAATCGCACCACAAACCCTTCGTTCACCATTCACCAAGCTATGCGACAAACATTCGCAAGTGAAGATTTCGCACTGCCCCTAGAATCTCAAGGTTCATCGTTCGTTCGCAGTTTGCCCATCTAGTGACCTGTTATGAAACTTTAAGAGGCTTTTCGCTTTCTGTGTTATTTATGGTTAATTAGTGAGAACAAAATTTTGGGTACTTTGTGATCCACAGTTAGCGACAGTCGCGCGAGTCAACGAATTTTCCCACACCTGCCCACACATATAAACATGAAAGAATTCATTATAGTGGCGTGAAGTTATAAAGTAAGAGCATTTTCGCTGTCCTGATGTATTTTTTGGAATTTTGGGGATTATAAATTCGCTGTTTGAATAATTCAGAACCTCCAAAGCTATAGTACCCTAAAAATCTTCAACATACGGTACTTTGTGAGATATTCGTTTTGATGGAAAACATTCCGTAATTTTCATAGCAAGCAAGGTAAAACCCTAACGCTGGAACTATTGTTTATAAGAATAAGAAAGCATTAGAGAAGCTTTTCATATTAGGCAAATTAAACAGAGATGCAAATTACTTTTCGGAGTACATTTAAGTACATTTGAGTGCTGAATCTTTTGTCGGCGAATACCAAAGCGGGTTATCAGAAGGACGATGAACGATGAACCAGAAGTTTACTCTACACAGAATTGTGAATTTGTTCCTGGGAATATAAATCAGATTGTGGATTTCAAGGCAGTGTATGATTCAGTGAAACAAAAAAAACTTTGCCAGATAACGCTTGAACATGGTTTTCCGACAAAACTGATTTAGTTGATTCGAATGTTGCTGGATGGATCAAAATAGTCGGAGAGATAGCCGACTCGTTTGTGACATTAGATTGATTGAAGCAGAGAATCGGACTGACTTTAAACTCTTCTGACAAGACAATGTACATGGCGAACGATGTTGGTTTCGAGGAGGAAATTGATTGAGAAACGGTATGAGGTTATCCACGAATATACAGGGTGTTTGGTTCATGGTTAAGAACCTCGCGGGGGGTGATAGAATGTCATATTTGGAGAAAAAATTGTTCTACACATACCATCAAATCTCAACCGTTACAGAGTTATTGGACTTTTTGTGTAAAAAACTTATTTGCCTTAAAATACCTCTAGCTTTAAAAGTATACTTTTTATTTTAAATCTTCTAGTTCCATTCGAAAGGTGGGAAAATTTCCAATTAATGGTGTTCTCATATCTTTTAGTTAATTAGTTTTAATTACCTTTTAGCTGCAAAGTAGTTAAAAGTTAGTGTTTTTGAGGATGTTTTTGCTAATTTTCTCGAAATAATGAAGTATGATTATAGCAATAGCCACTATCCAAAAGTTGGATTTTAGGACGATTCATAATTTGTTCTTGGACGTCACATTCCTATCTCTTCTCATTTCTTTGTAATTTCATTGCTATACTTTTCCTGTAACCGACTTGCAAGTGCTTAAAAGACTCTAATCTAAAAAATATGCTTTATATCGTTATTTAAAAGATTTCATTGGAAAGCTGAGAAAATTTTCTGTCAGCGTATGTACAAATATCTTTTAGTTAAGTGTACTAAATATTTTTTTACTAACGAAAAAACTCAAAATTTGTGTTTTTTTGAGTTTTTTGTATTCTAATTATTAATCAACAAAATTTATCGTTACTATTGTTCATTTGATGCCCCTTAATGTTCTCTATAGCTTTTTATTTGACACTTTATCTATATCTCTTTTCATTTTGCTGCTATTTAATAGTTAACACAGCATGACCTCGCCACAAATGTAATGGATTCGAAATCGTTATTTTTGCATATGAAACGATGTGATAAAAACGATTTTGCGTCGAAACCAAAAGAAATAATTGAATGGAGTCAAAAAAAGAACTGTAGAACTTACTGATATGCATTATTTCTGTGATAATAATGGTAATGTTTATTATTTACTATTTTAAGAAAATTAACGAAATTCTAATAATAGCACTAATTTTAAACTAATTTACTTCTAAAAGAATACTAAATTCAAAAAGTACAATAAGTGCCATATTTTTTCAATTAAAGCTGGTATCAGTGAAATGTGTATCATGTCAAAGAACAAATTACGCAGCTTTTCAAGACTAACAATCTGGATTATTAAAATGATGAGGTTTACTATTAGGATTTTCAAGAAATGAACGAAAAATCGATTAAAATTGTTTAATTTTCAATAAATTACTTTGAAAAGGCTACTTAAACTCATTAGCTGAAACATGTGAGGGCATCACTCAATGCGAAATTTTCTCACGGGACCTAAAATATTTGAAATACAAAGTATACTTTTTGAGTAAGAGGTATTTTAAGACAAATAAGTTTTTAACACAAAAAGTTCATTAACTTTGTAATGTTTAAGATTTGATGGTATGTGTAGAACAATTATTGTTTCAAAATATGACAGTCTATCACCCTCGAGAGGTTCTTAACCATGAACCAAACACCCTGTATCTGGCATACTAATGACATGTGACAACGATGTTGGCCGCGCGGGTAAAGGGCGTGATGGGGCTGCTCGTTGTATTTTCTATGGTTCGCATAATCTGTTAAAGTCCCGTAGCCTACAGACGTGCCCACAACTTCTTCTGTTAAAATGGCTGATACTCCCTGTTGCTCTGTACGGGCATGGGCGTTGAAGGAAGTAGACTAGTGAGTGCTCGGTAAGGAACCATAGTAACAATTGAGGTTTTACGGCACTCTTGAAGCGCTTCTTAAAACATTGAATGCACTTGTAGTGTGCTGCAAAACTATAAATGCTACTTGGGAAGTCTACGATGAAGTAAATAACTTTAAAATACATTCGTGTCTGAGTCGATGGCCACGATGATGATGATGATGCTCAGAACTTTTTAATGAAAGAAGGTAAATGTTCGGTAGCTTGAAGCATATGGTTAGTATTAAAAATGACAAGCCACTTCATTCCAAGGTTATCAAAATATCAAAAAAAAAATAATATAAAAGATCCGGAAATCTTCTCTTACACGGAAACGATTTCGATCATATAACAAGTAAATAAAACTGATAGACTAAAAACAACTTGAGTGTGCTGAGATCGCAAAAGACTAGCTCCTTGAACTAAAAATAAAGACTTAATTTCATAAAAAAATTAATACAACTAACGTTTTAGTGGGAAAGGTCCGCATACATTTTGTACATGATGTAATCTGGTTTTCAATTAAAACGTAAAATTCGTTGATCAGATTAAAATTACTGTCTCAAAGGGTCAATGAGCAATCTATATCAACCATAATAGTCCAAATTTTCACAAACAAAAACTAACGATCGGAGTGCAAACTTTTCTGCAATTAATAAATAATAGACAAAACTTGCCTATCGAATGAGAAACTTCGTCCGTTGATCGTAACACTTTCCAAAAGCCGAAGTGAGGACGAGGCATTCACTAAAAAAATCCCCTCCGCTAGATACGAGAGACGAACTTGTTAGAAAAAGAGCAAAATGTCAACCCCTTCTGTAGCAACAAAAAAACTGCTGGAAAAAATCTCCATCCAGCCACCACCGTCATCGCAGTAGGCCTACGGTGATATGCGAGTGGAATAAAGAAAATCGAATCGGAAAAGGGCAAACGAGCCAACGGTCGGAACCGACCGTGAGTGGGGCAGCGAGTAGAGAGCACCGAATAAAAAAAAATTGAAAAAGAGTTCAATCGCGGAGGGTAACCTCCTCCATCGTAGAAAAAACATCACGGCCTCCTTCGAACAAACGGTGAACATTGGGTGAGTGAGTACCCCAAACCCCAAAGTCGCGTCGGTATCCTCTTAGCGGGTGTACCGATTCCGCGAGCAGGTAGAAAACATCAGACTTGTGATGACCATCAAACCAGACCAGACGCAGGCAACAATAACGAATAAACATCATTCATTATGTATTGCATGTTGGGCGCGATAAAGTGGCGCACAGAATGGGCAAACGACCACCACCCTTGTTCGCAAAACGATTCGAAACGAATGAATTCTGTGTAAAATTTGCATTTTTTTCAACTGGAAGCGATTTATGGGTGAGATTGGCGGTATTTTGCCTGTGTTTCTCAGTTTTCAGTTCTCATTGACCAGTTCTCTTTTATCGTTACTGAATTGTCCATTCTATACTCTAAATTCCTAATGCCAATTTTAAACTAATAATTCTAGAACTCAAGCGGAATGCTCAATTGTCAGTTCTCAATTCTCAATTCTCAATTCTCATTTCTCAATTCTCAATTCTCAATTCTCAATTCTCAATTCTCAATTCTCAATTCTCAATTCTCAATTCTCAATTCTCAATCCTCAATTCTCAATTCTCAATTCTCAATTCTCAATTCTCAATTCTCAATTCTCAATTCTCAATTCTCAATTCTCAATTCTCAATTCTCAATTCTCAACTCTCAATTCTCAATTCTCAATTCTCAATTCTCAATTCTCAATTCTCAATTCTCAATTCTCAATTCTCAATTCTCAATTCTCAATTCTCAATTCTCAATTCTCATTTCTCAATTCTCAATTCTCAATTCTCAATTCTCAATTCTCAATTCTCAATTCTCAATTCTCAATTCTCAATTCTCAATTCTCAATTCTCAATTCTCAATTCTCAATCCTCAATTCTCAATTCTCAATTCTCAATCCTCAACTCTCAATTCTCAATTCTCAATTCTCAATTCTCAATTCTCAATTCTCAATTCTCAATTCTCAATTCTCAATTCTCAATTCTCAATTCTCAATTCTCAATTCTCAATTCTCAATTCTCAATTCTCAATTCTCAATTCTCAATTCTCAATTCTCAATTCTCAATTCTCAATTCTCAATTCTCAATTCTCATTTCTCATTTCTCATTTCTCATTTCTCATTTCTCATTTCTCATTTCTCATTTCTCATTTCTCATTTCTCATTTCTCATTTCTCATTTCTCATTTCTCATTTCTCATTTCTCATTTCTCATTTCTCATTTCTCATTTCTCATTTCTCATTTCTCATTTCTCATTTCTCATTTCTCATTTCTCATTTCTCATTTCTCATTTCTCATTTCTCATTTCTCATTTCTCATTTCTCATTTCTCATTTCTCATTTCTCATTTCTCATTTCTCATTTCTCATTTCTCATTTCTCATTTCTCATTTCTCATTTCTCATTTCTCATTTCTCATTTCTCATTTCTCATTTCTCATTTCTCATTTCTCATTTCTCATTTCTCATTTCTCATTTCTCATTTCTCATTTCTCATTTCTCATTTCTCATTTCTCATTTCTCATTTCTCATTTCTCATTTCTCATTTCTCATTTCTCATTTCTCATTTCTCATTTCTCATTTCTCATTTCTCATTTCTCATTTCTCATTTCTCATTTCTCATTTCTCATTTCTCATTTCTCATTTCTCATTACTCATTTCTCATTTCTCATTTCTCATTTCTCATTTCTCATTTCTCATTTCTCATTTCTCATTTCTCATTTCTCATTTCTCATTTCTCATTTCTCATTTCTCATTTCTCATTTCTCATTTCTCATTTCTCATTTCTCATTTCTCATTTCTCATTTCTCATTTCTCATTTCTCATTTCTCATTTCTCATTTCTCATTTCTCATTTCTCATTTCTCATTTCTCATTTCTTATTTCTCATTTCTCATTTCTCATTTCTCATTTCTCATTTCTCATTTCTCATTTCTCATTTCTCATTTCTCATTTCTCATTTCTCATTTCTCATTTCTCATTTCTCATTTCTCATTTCTCATTTCTCATTTCTCATTTCTCATTTCTCATTTCTCATTTCTCATTTCTCATTTCTCATTTCTCATTTCTCATTTCTCATTTCTCATTTCTCATTTCTCATTTCTCATTTCTCATTTCTCATTTCTCATTTCTCATTTCTCATTTCTCATTTCTCATTTCTCATTTCTCATTTCTCATTTCTCATTTCTCATTTCTCATTTCTCATTTCTCATTTCTCATTTCTCATTTCTCATTTCTCATTTCTCATTTCTCATTTCTCATTTCTCATTTCTCATTTCTCATTTCTCATTTCTCATTTCTCATTTCTCATTTCTCATTTCTCATTTCTCATTTCTCATTTCTCATTTCTCATTTCTCATTTCTCATTTCTCATTTCTCATTTCTCATTTCTCATTTCTCATTTCTCATTTCTCATTTCTCATTTCCCATTTCTCATTTCTCATTTCTCATTTCTCATTTCTCATTTCTCATTTCTCATTTCTCATTTCTCATTTCTCATTTCTCATTTCTCATTTCTCATTTCTCATTTCTCATTTCTCATTTCTCATTTCTCATTTCTCATTTCTCATTTCTCATTTCTCATTTCTCATTTCTCATTTCTCATTTCTCATTTCTCATTTCTCATTTCTCATTTCTCATTTCTCATTTCTCATTTCTCATTTCTCATTTCTCATTTCTCATTTCTCATTTCTCATTTCTCATTTCTCATTTCTCATTTCTCATTTCTCATTTCTCATTTCTCATTTCTCATTTCTCATTTCTCATTTCTCATTTCTCATTTCTCATTTCTCATTTCTCATTTCTCATTTCTCATTTCTCATTTCTCATTTCTCATTTCTCATTTCTCATTTCTCATTTCTCATTTCTCATTTCTCATTTCTCAATTCTCAATTCTCAATTCTCAATTCTCAATTCTCAATTCTCAATTCTCAATTCTCAATTCTCAATTCTCAATTCTCAATTCTCAATTCTCAATTCTCAATTCTCAATTCTCAATTCTTAATTCTTAATTCTCAATTCTCAATTCTCAATTCTCAATTCTCAATTCTCAATTCTCAATTCTCAATTCTCAATTCTCAATTCTCAATTCTCAATTCTCAATTCTCAATTCTCAATTCTCAATTCTCAATTCTCAATTCTCAATTCTCAATTCTCAATTCTCAATTCTCAATTCTCAATTCTCAATTCTCAATTCTCAATTCTCAATTCTCAATTCTCAATTCTCAATTCTCAATTCTCAATTCTCAATTCTCAATTCTCAATTCTCAATTCTCAATTTTCAAATCTCTATTCTTAATTTTCAATTTGCGAATATCTAACCTCAGTTGTAAATTCTCACTTCTGTTAGTCACCTCTTATGGAAAACCATTTATTTTGCAAAAATGAGGTTTCCTATGACGTAAGTGTCATTTCTGTTAGCCGCGGCTATGCGAGGAAAAATTAGAAAAAAAAAAGCACGACTCAAAGCCTACTGAAGAGCGGTACATGCGTGTAGCGCAAACACATGCGTTAGTGTTCGACATAGGAGGCACTGCCGCACCACTAAAAAACAACCTTCGCAGTGCCTAGCAACCGGTCGGGTCGGGAGTAGGAAAATAAATCCTAGATAAAAAAGAAAGTAATAGTTGCATAGACCAGGGAAAACCAACACTTGCATTTGTTTCAATCGTTTTTTCTTGACCACACATCACAGCTTCCATCATTTCTGGCCCCGATGGCAGTAGCGTCCAAAGCGAACTACGAGCAAAGCTCGTGAACGAATCAGGCAGCTACCACCCTCCCGTCGACTACTACTGATTTCGCGGTTCTGACAGGAAAAAAAAGCAAACGACCCCGCGAACCAACCGAAAATATTATGCCAAACGATACGAAATCGTTGCCACTGGAAGGAAGGAAAAACGCACACACATCCCCCACCGCTTGGTAAAGTCAGTGATTGCGATTCTTTTGCGGCACACCAAAAGCACAAGTGTGCGAAATCATCATCATCGAAACAAACGAACTGGACAAAAAATATAACGGCTCAGCCTCCATGACCAAGCAGCCACACAAAAAATCTTTCGTCCACCCGGCCAACCCCCACCCACAGTGGCAAAGCAGCTCTCGAATTGCGTCGATCGGTGGGGCTCCACCGAGAAAGCACAAACGAAAAAAGAAAATGTCTATGCCCGTCATCCGAACCGAACCAATCGACGCTCGCGAAAATTCAGTTTTTTTCTCGGCGTGTCTAAAAAAAAGTTATGCCATATTATATTGACCAATCGACGGCGAAAAAAATGCACTCTCATATTTGTGTTTGATGTGTGTTTGTGTGAGTACACGAAGGTGGCTTCCCCGAGAGAAAGATGATGTCCTCCTTCTTTGTAGGCGGCCGCCTGCTACGATGGTGGCTGAGGTCAAGCGGCGATCGAATCTCACAGTTTGCCGTTGTCCTCCGTTGTTGTGTATTTCCCTCTTCCCAGAGCCTACTACAGATCACAACCACGCTATGGAATGCAGTGCGGGAAAACATGATGTAATGAGAGCGGTGGCATGCATGTGACTGCTCTACCTCCTTTGACCGATGATGATTAGGGTTGGTGATTATGGTGATCGAAAGGGGTTGAATATAAGGAAAGATTTTAGATACACTACTAATATCTTGTAGTTTGATTGAGACCAATTAATATAGTTCATATAATCAGAAGTGGAGATATGTCCATTCCAAGAATATTCATGAAGGTTATTCTATCCAAATTACCGAATGAACATTCGGATATAAATGTTGCTCTAATGATATCTCTTTTTAAAAACAGTTTTTGATGCGTACTCCTGATTCAACTTAAGCAAAATCAATTAACAGGGTTTATTAGGAGACAACTTCTACCAATTTTGATTCGTTGGTGATTTTCTACGTGGAATTTGGACATAGAGTCAAAAATTATCTTCGAGCTAGAATTTATTTATCATCTATCATCTATCATCTATCATCTATCATCTATCATCTATCATCTATCATCTATCATCTATCATCTATCATCTATCATCTATCATCTATCATCTATCATCTATCATCTATCATCTATCATCTATCATCTATCATCTATCATCTATCATCTATCATCTATCATCTATCATCACATGACTAGAATAGAAATTTTCACCATGTTTCACATTATTTTTTCCAAGCACCAATCCCAGTGTACCTTAAAAAGGTTCGTGTTTCACTGCTAGCGCCTACACGTATGCAGAAACGCGAGGTGACACATCAAGTCAGCAAAGCAATACACTTAATCCTAGTACATACTGGTAAGCATTCAAGTTTTTTTTTCCCAGAACCTCCACTCTATCATTACCATCCCTATTCTTCCTTCCCATTCCTGTTCCAATGCATCGCATCACGCTGATAAGAATCGGCTAGCGGTCTCGGTGTTATTAGAAACCGTATTATGTACAATTGCGAGAATCGGACAGAGCGAAGCAGCATGTTGATCAACCGATATAATATTTATGTTGCGAGCTATTTATTCTTTTTCCCCTTACTTCCTTCTATGCTATGCATTGACGCTGCTGATTGAGGACAAGCTTATGGGCGCGCAACCCCCTGCACATAGGCAACCTTCGATGCACAAACAGTCCAACGTACACCACCAAGGACCACGCGGTTGCTTCTATTCGGCGGTCGCGCACTGTCAATGTGTGAGTGTACCGCGTGGATTTGTTATCCTCTAAATATAACCGATGACTAGATGACGATGATGACGCGCTCTTGGTTGATCGAGAGAAAAATGAGCGGTCGCAGAAATGGGGCACGATGTGTTTAGCGCGAGAGCTTTTTTTCCTGACACCTTTCAAAATCCCCTCCAATATAGTTGGTTGGGTGGTCGCATCGTCATCATCATCATCATCATCATCATCGTCGTCGTCGTCATTGTCATGGCCACGTTGATGTGGTGAAGGGATGCGGGCGGGACAACACACGCATCCACAACCGACCGCTTCAATCGATCAGAGAAAGAGAGAAAGTTTCAGCGCCTGTATGTATTCAACTACTACAAAGCTATGGGACCCCCCGACTGATGGAGTGGGTCGGTCAATTGTGATGTCACATTTGTTTTTCTTATTTCCACACGATTTTTTTTTTTTCGTGTGTGTACACCATATCAGCACAGCCTGCTTGTTCATTTTCTCGCGGCGTTCGGTTTTTCTATAATCACATTCGGCCTACCGGACGGAGCTCAGCCCTCTCCTTGGCGATATTTTACACATCAGAATAAGAAATAAAAACATGTATTTTTCATCTCATTTTTTTTGCAAGCGCATTATTTCGCATTTGGCCTCCTCCCACTGAAAAGCGTTGGTTTCGATGCTGTTGTTGTTGTTGTTCCAGTGCGGAGACCGCGATAACCAACACACTCCGGCACCGGCGGCTGCGGACGAATCGGTTTGTGCTCACGAGCCTTAGATAAAGTGGGTGCAATTTTTCAGCGGATTTTTTCCTTTGATCCGCCACTCTGCTGATGTCGGAACGCGCGAATAGGCAGGTTTTGGGATTGCAGGCTGAAAACAGAGGCGATTTGCATTTACTTCTGTGAACTATTGACCCCTCCTTTCCTGGCGGGCAGCGAACTGCTGTATTGCGGCACCATGCGTTGATTGACACAATATAAAGAACAAACAAGCTGGCAATTTATGAATTTTCTACCAAACCGACCAGAGGGATATGGCCGTTACTGATGTGGCAGTTGTTTTGTTGGGATAGAAGTCCGATGTGACGTGGGGCGGGACGGGGCTGTTTGACGAAAAACGGACTTTCTTTTTCCTCCCTGGTTGGGCAGTGTTCTTTTTTGTTTCGAATCTATTTGGCAACAAACGAAGCGTTTTCTTTCTGCGCTGAAGTGGAAAACGCATTGAAGAGTGAGGCGGGAGTCGCGGCAGCTACTTGTTGCTTTTAGTTATTTTATTTTTATACGTATATACGGATTGGGAGCTGACGGTGAGAATAAAAGTGGATACTTCGTGGAGAGTTCAATTCCAACATTCACTGAAAGCCGTCGGCACGTTGAATTTTCATGATTAGAAATTTACAGGAAAATAGCAAACTGTGAAAATCGAGTTACCATGGAAAGAGCCTTCAATAAAGTTATGCTGATCTCGGTTTTAGATCAGAGTAGACCGACTTCGCTCTAATATTTACACAACCCATACAAAAGTGACAACTCGGTAGGAACTGGAGAGCTTTAGTACGTGATGTGATCTAAACAGAATGGTTTTAAACCCGAGTAAATGCTCAATCGTTACGTTCACGCGGAAGCGCCGTCCGACTCAGTTTAACTACCATTTCTTCGGCTCGAGCATTCCAAGACACTCTCACATCAAGGATCTCGGAGTCATTATGGATTCGGCACTAACGTTCAAACCACATACTTCATACATTGTAGATAAGGCAACAAGACAGCTTGGGTTCACGTTCCGAATAGTGAAAAACTTCAGGGACTTATACTGTCTTAAATCGCTTTATTGCGCGTTGGTCCGCTCAACGTTAGAATATTGTTCTGCTGTTTGGAATCCGTACTATCAGAACGGGATTGACAGAATCAAGGCTGTCCAACGCCAGTTAACATGCTTCGCCCTTCGACATCTCCCATGACGAAACAGATTCGAACTGCCGAGCTATGAAAACCGTTGCCAGTTAATACATCTCGGTACACTTAGCATTCTGAGGGACTGCTCTCGAGCCCTGTTCGTCTCAGACTTACTCTCTGCCAGAGTGGATGTCTGAATCTTCAAGCCCGCGTTCGAGCTCTACGTAATAACTCTCTTCTGCGAGTTCCGTTCAGGAGAACCAATATGCTGTCATGAATGAATTTTTTAAATTTGCAATTGAGAGTTCTAATGATTCCTATTTCTACTAAAACGATTGAGATTCTTCTGATAATGCTTCATTTCCGTATTTGTGTCTCCTCCCCTTTTCTTTCTTTTGGGAGAGGGAGAAGAGACCGACAAGTTCATGTAATGCGTTAGAAACGGCTTAAATCTTCTTTATTTTTGATTACCTCAGGCTTAAAGTGTTCGTCCTTCTTGGCAAGAACGATCCCAGCTTTTCCCGATCAGGCATATTTTGTGTTAAGCACCTCTCTCAGCTCCTTAAGAAGCTCCAGGGAAAGAGTTGTTACTTCATCCCTAATTGAAACAGTTGTGGCTATACCATTCAACGAAAAATTTGGGTTAATTGCCGTAAATAACAGCTTTTTAATAGATCTCTTTTTATTTGGAACTTCCTGTTTAATTTCTGCGCTTTAGAAATAACTCTAATTGGGATTAACGGATTTTTTGATTTAGCGTTCTTAAAAATTTGTGTTACCACTATCCATTAGAGTGGGACATAGTTATATGAAAAAAATAAAATTTCGCTCCAAGTAACTTTGTGGATCCCATTTAGCTCCCCTATATTTTTGCGCCCATAATTTAAAGTTTACATGGAATTTCGTATGGGGAAATCTACTTTTGCAAAATAATTCTTCCAACAGTCGCCCGTTATCTCCTAAAAATAAATAGATGACTGATTTTTATAGGAAATTTGTCAAGGAAACAAAGTCTAGAAGACCACGAAACGATCTGATGCTTGTGAAAAAAGTTATTAGGCAAAAACCGATTGATGCCCTGAAGATTGATGAAAATTTCACTTTTCATAGCATCACTGCTGTTGACGGTCGAATTATAGACAAAAATTTTAACATTCTCTTATTATGTACAAAAGAAGCCTCAATTGTGGCCAAACAGCATAGATAAATAATTTAAACACATTAAGAGAGGATCAAAACAAAATTGCATATAATTGGACAACCAACAGCAGTGGTGCTAGAAAAAATTAATATTTTATCAGTCGTCAGAGTATCAATCGGTTTC
Source organism: Topomyia yanbarensis (assembly GCF_030247195.1). Classification (NCBI taxonomy): domain Eukaryota; kingdom Metazoa; phylum Arthropoda; class Insecta; order Diptera; family Culicidae; genus Topomyia; species Topomyia yanbarensis. Next base: position 9,883,118 of record NC_080672.1, read on the forward strand.
TGCTTAATAACTTTTTTCTCAAGCGTCAGATCGTTTCGTGGTTTTCGAGACTTCGTTTCTTTGTTAAATTTCCCATAAAAGCCACATAACGATTAATTTTTAGGAAGCAATGGGCGACTTCCGGTGGAATTATTTTGTGAAAGTTAGTTTTCCCATACAAAATCCCATGTAAACTTTAAACAGTGGGCGCAAAAATATAGTTTCAGGGGTCGAGCTAATAATTTGCACAGTTGTTCTAGGACCCAAATGGTACCTGAAAAGTTGCTCGGAGCAGGATTCTATTTTTTGTCCGACCCTACTATCCATGTTCTCATTCGCGCTAGCTGGTATCCCAAGAAGCATTGCATTGTTCTGGGTTTCTATTTTATTGATTTGGTCAACATTTAGTTAAAGTTTTTAAACTTGTTCGGTCAATTTCGCGTTGAATTGTTTTAGCGTACATATTTCGTGCTTCATAGATTCATTTTCAGCTTTCAAATCTCTAAAATCTGAAACGATTTCAACATGTTTGATAAAAAATCTTGGGATGCCTCAATTGCGGCTGTTATCTGCTTAACTTTCCTTGTAACACTTTGGACTTCACTGGTTACCGGTCAGCGACGGTTTTCCTCGGTTCTGTGGCAAGTGTAGAGACCATTGAAGAATTTAGGTTCTGCATTTCGATAATTCTCTGATAAGTAGCAGAACAATCAGCTGAGCAAAAATAGGTCGTCTCACAGATACGCCTTACTGCGTTTCCTATACACGGTGTTCCTAAAACCGTTATTAACAAAAAATGACCATAAATTTGCCATACGGCATTCGAAAGATACAGTATCCAAGCATCTTCTCAGTGAATTTCAAAATGATCCATCGAGGGATTCGAGAGAAATTGCAATTTGAAGTTTTATGACACGTTTCATAAGGCTACCAGCAAACACCCACGGGTTTGGTCTTATCTCTACAAACAAAAAATGTTGTCTACATATTTAGTACATGGTATTCGAAAGATATAGTAATCAAGTATATCTTCTGCAAGTTTGAAAATATTTCATTGACGGAATCGAAATTAATAACGGTTTGGATGTGGTATGCGGTCATAGATGGGTTTTCTACCAGACTTCAAGCGTGAATCCATGGTTGTCCATTGACTATTTAGATCGTTTATACGTGTCGCGGTTTTTAAAGGAAAACCTTACCATTTAATTACATAAATATAATGTACAAAAGGTGTTATTTATATGGTGCACTGAAAAAATATGAAAATAGGGTTGTCCACCAAACGTTGAATATGATGTGAAAACTAAAAAAATGAATAAAAGTTGGAATGTTTCCTTCAAATGGCCATATCTCAATGGTTTGTTGACCGATTGTAATTTTTTTTCATTATTGAACAGGTAAACGTTTCATTGTTAATTTACATTAAGAAGAATATAAAACAGAGTCATCTACATCAATAAATAGGTGATATAGTTGATCTCAACTATCCTTTTAGTGAGGATCTTATAGTTGACAAATCATGTCAATATCAAATAAAAAAGTCTCGAAAAACTTGGTGTCTTCAGTAAAGCTTTCGAGAGTTTTATTACAAATAACGTGGCTAAAGAAATGAATGGTCCATATATTTAGGGTATCGGGATATATTAAGCTATTTGCGAAAGTGAATCTTCAACACAAGTTATTCTGATATTACTGTATATCGTGTATTGCATTACTGTACAATTTTTTCTGCTGTTAATAAACAATAAAATAAACATTTTATCCAAGCCATGTGTTTCCGAAGCTTACAGTAATATTGAAGAAAATTGGATTTAAGAATAATTTCGTAAATATTGTTTTATATCTCGATATGCTACATACATAGAGTTTTCATAACTTCAACAAAGATGTTTTAAATGAAATAAAATACAACTTTACTGAAGACATCATGCTTCTTTTGAAGAGTTGATGATTCGACTCCTCAGGTCTCTTTCATCTTGACCGATCTCTCCTCTTTGTAGGTGTCGGATTAGTTTCTAGAACAATTTTTACCGAGTTGTTCACCACTCTGACGACATGGCCATCTCACCGCAGCCGTCCAAATTTCACTGAGCTAGCAATGGATGGTTCTTCAAGCTAGTCTTGCAATTCGTTGTCCATACGCCGTTTCCATATTCCGTCTTTCATGTGCATCCCATCGTAGATTGTTCTTAACACGTTCCATTCGAAAACACTAGGAGCGTGTTGGTTTCCCGCCATAATGCTCCAGGTTTCTTGACCGTAGAGGACAACCGGCCTAATGAACGATTTGTAGAAGGTTAACGTCATGCGGTGTCGTGCATTCTTCGATCGAAGGCTTTTACAAAACTCAAAGTAACAACGTTCACCTGCTAGATAAGTTTCCAAATGGTTATACGTCATTTCCCGGAAAACTATTTCCCGGAATGTACCATATCCCGAAATATCGTTTCCCGGAATGTACCATTTCCCGGAAAACCATTTTCCGGAATGCATCATTTCCCGGAAAACTATTTCCCGGAATGTATCATTTCCCGGAAAAACCATTTCGCGGAATACCATTTCCCGGAAAATAAAAAAAAACTCGTACCTCACCGACCAAACTTATTTTTAGAAGAACTGCTATGTAGCTAATTGTGTTCAAGGAGATTTTAGCTACTTTAGAACATGAAAAGTTGTTTGAAAATATTTTTTAATTTTTTTTTTATCGAGTGGTTATTGCGGTAAAAAAACAAGATAGCGATAAGCTTGCAAAACTGTCATTTTAAAGATTTAATCTTTTCGATTCCGCGATGTTAGGAAAAATTATTTTAATTAATCATTATATGAACAGCTTACGGACGGCTTTTGGTTTTGAACCAAGAAGAAACTTGGGAGGATTTAAAAAAATCGTGTGGGGAATAAAAAGCACCCCAATGGATGGGATATCAATGAATTAAACGGGCACCACAATAGTAACAAATACCTTCCAATTTTTCCACCGCTGGTAGTGAAGGGGTGAATAAATTCATGACCGTCTAATTCCTGACTAACAGGCCCTATATTTTGCCTGATATTTGTACCAAATTTTGCGGATTTAGTTAAAATGGTAAATTTTCAATTCTTTTACTATTTTGAATCGATTCCGTCGCGTGGTAATCTTCGATGAAAAGCATAATACACCACTGTAGAATTTTTAAGATTTTGTTATTGAAATAAAATGATATAACAGAAAATGGAAGGCGAACAGAATACCTAATTGTATATATTATCAATTCTGTCCTATCGTTTTTAGGTAAACTCCAAGCGGAATAAAAACTTCAAACGCGTTTTTTTTAAATCCACGTCAAACCACGAGCTTTGAAATATTCACAGGATATTCTAAATTAATTTCTCCAGCAACGTACGAAGGATTTTAGTTAATAAATTATGTCTGTATCGATTTTCTTGGCTATTTTCGGTAAATTTAAGACTAAGAGAAACGAAAGCAATGGAATTGATTGTTGATTTTAATGATATTTTCAGCGTTTCGCGTAAAATTAAAATGGCGAAAAAAAATCCTACGTAAGTCACTTTCTATCGTTCTAAGGAATCGAAAAAAAAACTTTAGTTTTTGACACTAGGTCAAACATTACAGAAGATAGATCTCGGGCTCGGATCAAAAAAAACGTGCTGGCGGGAAAATGCTTAAAAAATTACTTAGAATTAATATTTTTGTGCTGCATAAGTCGTATTATGAATCCCATTTTGGGATCTTGATTCATCTCCTTATTACGCAAAGAAAAAAATGCTTATACCGTACTCTATAATGGTTTTAATTCGTAACGATTAATTTAGAACGCCTTGAAATGCAGCCATCTTTGAAATTGAAAAGGCAGTGTTTTCCACAACGTTGGCAACATTTTTATGATAACCAAGCATTAGTACTCTAAAAATGCCCTGAATACGTTGATTGATTTTCATGAAGATTAGGTAAAAGGTAACGAAAAAATATAAATATTTCCTAAAATTGTGATTGTGAATGTATCTGTCTGAGATGCTGCCTTCTTAAAAATATGCAATCTTCTTTGGATTTTTATGTAGAATGTTATTTTTATCTATATGAAGTTTCTCTGAAAATACTCTTGGACTTTTATTGATTTTTATTCGCACTAATATTTGTTTACAGTAACAGTGCATTGAGAACGCCTTCAGTTATTTTAAATTTCACTTCGTATTAAAAATTTCTATGTGAATTAGCCTTCTTGGGACAATAGCAAATATATGGAAATAATTTTAGAATTTTATTGATTTCAATAAAATAAATACATTTGCCTTCCTAAAAATTTTCGTAATATATTTTTGGAATGCTATTCATTTTAAATTAAATTACGACTTTGATATCGCCTTCTTTTAGCATAAGCTATTTTGCTGGACCTTCGATTGATTGATAATGATTTCAAATAAAATTACATATGCATGATAATTAGTTTTTTTTTTAATTCCCTAACATGATCAGCGAGCAAAGACAAGGAAACCAAACAAATATTTGAGTAGCAACATAGTTCTAAATGCAAATGTTCGCAAAGTACTTCAGATTTCAATAGTAGGGGAGACTGAGGAGACTTGATCCCCTTTTTTATTTTTCCATCCTACTCCGTGGAATGATACAAAAACTATGTATTTTTTGTAGTTTTATACTGTTTCTAGGGTTGACTGATAATTATCCTCCTACCCATCTGAAGCCTTTGGTTAGAGCAGCGTCTGCCATCTTTGCTCAACGCATTGGCTCAAATGGTGTTGCGATAATTGGGGTACTCGATTAGAGTTTTTGCTGCGCTCAAACAGAAGATTCACCATTCTCAAGACAATTTTGTTATTATATTGGCTCTTAATAAGAGGCGAATGACCTTAAGGCTAAAACCTCTATAATCGAAATAAAAATGGCTCCTAATAACAAAGGAAAGAAGCTGAAAAAATAAAATTAATAATGAAATAATGTGGTACCCTCCCTAATAGGACAAAAATAGGTACCTAACCCCATTCAATGTTATAAATGTATTGTGGTATTGATTAAATTGTTGCGGTTACATATTACTATTTTCGTTACTACATATTACGCATCTCTCACAAGGTTTTTTTTTACGAATTCCCCAAATCTCTGTGCAATTATTTGAAAGCTGTCGTTATTATGGTTGAGGAACGTCAAATGTGGGATGCATGGTTGCTACGTATACTGTAGTAAACAATTACAGTTAAGTTTTTGTACGATGAAGCGTTCATTTTTGATAGTATTTTTTGTTATTTTATGGCAACAATGACTTCAATTGTTCTGGTGTGAATTTGGTTATTTTCAGTGGTGTGTATGAAGCATGGCGAAGGGGATCAAATCTCCACGAATTTGAAGGGATCAAGTGAACCCATAGCACCTATTTCAGCAAACTTTAGTACAAGTATAGTTTAACAAAAAAATCAGCTCAATCATAACGTATTCTTATAATTGACATTCTCCTGTAATTCTGTATGCAAAAGTATAGTATGTAGTGGGTGACTTTATCAATTGTATAAAAGTTTGAAAATTTAGAAAATAAATCTTTTTCGAGTTTTCTAAGATTTTTTTTCTTTGAATCGGTAAAAATTCGGTAACACATGTCCAATTTATTTTTTTTGTGTTAAAGAAACATATGTTTAGATAAAGGTGCACAACTTTCTAGTATATTCGATTAATGTATTCTGATCCGCCTTTGAGTTACAATGATGGGATCAAGTCTCCCCGGGGATCAAGTCTCCTCAGTCTCCCCTATAACAAATTGCTGAGAAAAAGTACGTTCCGGGTAATGGTATTCCGGGAATTGGTACATTCCGGAAAATAGTATTCCGGGAAATGGTACATTCCGGGAAACGATATTCCGGGAAATGGGACATTCCGGGAAATGATATTCCGGGAAATAGTACATTCCGGGAAATGGTTTTCCGGGAAATAGCATTCCGGAAAATGGTTTTCCGGGAAATGGTATTCCGGGAAACGACATACAATCTTCCAAATTACTCTGTTTGTGTTATTATTGACGGTCATTAGTGAGCCCAAATACACGAACTCATCAACCAGCTCTATATCATCGCCATCAACCGATATACTCGGTTGGAGACGTAACCTCCTACTCTCATGTACTATGCCTGAAGCATTTGTGACCAGTTCAATATGCTTTGCTTCAACCGTCAGTCGGATGTACGTCCCCACAATCATCTCAAGATTGTGTGCCACAATCAATATTGTACGTTATCGGCGAAGCTAATAAGCTGAACGGACTTCCAGAAAACCGTACCACTCGTGGCAATCCTCGCTCTTATTATTACACCTTGCCGTAGCCCTTTCCGAGTTTCAAAAAGACTCGAAAGTATCTCCAATACTCATCACACATCACTCGATCTATTGTCGTTTGTCCGGAAATTAGTATTTAGGCATTATATGCTAATTTTCTCAACAAACTTGCTTGCTAACGGTGATTAGTGGCGATAAAGAATTTGGGAGAACACCTTCAGCAATGTGTTTCCTCGGTAACTAGTTGTCGCAATCCCGCTTAACACCCTTTTTATAGATGGGACATACTACTTCCTTCATTCCATCCCCCGGTAAAATTTGTTTCTACCAGCTCTTGAAAACCACCCAGTGGAGTGTTCTAACCAACACCTCTCTTCCGTGTTTCAGCAGTTCACATGGCTATTGATCATTGCCAGCGGATTTATCAGTTCTCAACTGTCCGATCTCCTCAAGAATCTTAGGTAGCTCTGGCGCTGGGAATCTGTCGTCGGCTGCGCATGTCCATAGGCTGATTCTTGCGATACTCTCATCGTCTACTGCTATTTCGATAGTCGTCATAATACACTTATCGATCAGCTCACACTCGGTCGCGAAAAGGTTTCCATAAGTATCTCTTCATATGTCGGCCTGTAGCACATAGTCTTTACTCGAGCAATTAAACTACTCGTAGAATTTCGTAACTCTGTACAGATGTACCTAGGCGATGAGGTATTCCTATCTTCCTGTAGGCGATTCCGAATCTATATTCGCACAGTGGAAGCTGCGAACATTTGTGATGTTGGAGAACAAATTTCCGTTCATTAGAACATTGATTTGTTTCTCAGTTTGTTAATCAGATGATCTCAAGGGTGTCGCTGATGAGAAGCTTCACATTCTGCCGCGGACTCGAACACTAGGAAATATTCACCTTTTGATAACCAACCTTCGAAGTTTATGGTTTCGAAATTATGTGATGTTGATTTGGCGAGGAATCTGTGCCTTCAGCGAAAAGACGGCTTTTTTAACGGATTAGACTATGAATTTGGAAGTATTTCAAAGGGAATGCTTCACTAAACAGATTTTACGCTTCACTAATTTTCATGATGGTCCAGTTACGTGCTGGTCAAATCTAGTCAACTGCCATAACAGCAAGGACGTGCTACCAGGCCCGTGAGGAAAAAATAGTCCAGGGATTGCAGCGTTTTGATTTTTTTACGTTTCTTATAAAATAAAGATAAAGAAATTCTTAAACTCTGAAGATTATATCCGAGCCATGGAGGGCCGAGTCTTGCCTACCATTCGATTCAGCTCAACAAATTGAGCCAATGTCGGTTATTGAGAAGATCGGATTGTTACTGCAGTGATTTGTAGTAGTTAAGGGGTTACACCACCGTAGAGCACGAAAAAATAGGCATATTTCGAGAATTTTTCTTGACGCAATAAAGAGGTGATTCGAAATTTTGTTAATTGAAATTATAACATAAGAATTGAATCACACAAAATAATTTTTTCATCACAAAATGGAGGCTGTGCAGCATTTTCCCCCAGGCACGTTTTTAGGAAAGGGTCCCCGGCTGAAAATCTATCTCCCGTAATTTTTGACCAAGAGCCAAAAACTAAAGTTTTTCCGATTCCCTATGTCAATAGCAAGCATGTCAATAGCAAGCATAGTACATAGGATTTTTTCGAAATGGCGCACTTTTGAGTGAAAAAACGCCGAAAATGCCATAAAAAGAACCGAGAAAAACGCGGTTTGAGTTTTCAAACCGATTGAAAACTTCTACATAGATGTATTTCGTCGTCCATGTTTTGAGTATCATTTTTATCATCCTAAAGCACATTTTAGACTAATAAGTAGAAAATCGATTTTTTTTAAATTCTACCGCGGTGTAACTCCTTTAAGCGTACCGACTAGACCTAAACCTCTTATTTACCGTAATCCTCATCCCCCAAATCCATCATTATGTATTACTTTACGATGGGTTGTGCTCCTGCGTTTTTATTTTGTGGTAATCAGGCATTGCATTTATCGCTCATATGAGTAAATGCGCCCGGATAGTTTGCTACTGCGACAATAAAAACTCACATTTTCACACGAAAAGTTATTGGCACTCACACAACTTCTCCGGATAAATACAACGTGTTATTTCTCCGGATAAATAAAACAGCCGGAGAATGAGTGAATGAGTTTATCACGGTATCCTTTTGGCGTTCCCTGCTTTGCTGTCGTTATTCCAAAACACGATAAAACAAGTCCATCATACTTCTTTGCCGCTTTTCTTTGTAATTAAGTGTATTTTTTGAAGCTTTTATTGATTTCCACGAAATTAAAATTTTATCACCTTCTCCGGTGAGAAGGAAAAAGTCAAATAAATTTTATCCGGAAAATCATTCTCACGCTATTTGTGGAGACGGAGAATTTTGCGACTCATCTTATCTCGGAAAAGTTGGACATCGGATAAGCTACTTCTCGCGTGAGTGAGAGAGAATTACAACCCCTGGTGGTAATCGTTCATGTTTTCTGCATTGCTTCTTTTTCTAATCTTCCTTGGTGTGACTCGTTCCTATTTATATGCTAGCTGGTGCTGAGAATTCCTCGGCGGCGGTATTTCTCTCGATATCGATGCCCGTTTTCGTTTGCCATGTAGCTCTCAACCACTCCGACGGGGGAGATATCATCGGCAGTGAAATTTCTCCTGACAACTACATCCCGATTTTATTCGACTTCATGTAGTTAGTTCGTGTTTTTCCTTATCTCCCGTTGCTGACCGACCTTTGCTATTGCTAATATCGCAACTTGTCGAAATAGGAACCAGTGCGGAGATGCCGACCAGTTTGACTTACATTCCTTTCCAGCTACCATCGCAATATTTATTCCTTGATTTCGTCAACGACTTGTTTCTAGAGTGTCTGAACTCAAATGTCAATTCTATGTTTCAAACGGCTCGCAGTATTGTTTCCTGTTAAGACATTTTTAATGGTAATTATTCTAAATTCTTGTGGGATGGGTCTGAGCCCCCGAAACCCTTCCCGAGTGCACGGGCTGCGTGCTACAATTGTACAGAAACATCGGAGTCATTTCATCTCAAGCTAGCTGAATCCACAAAATTGTTACCAGTTCCATACAATAGAAAAATCTTTAGCGATAATAAAACTCGAACTGAAGATGAAAGAATCCCAAGTAACAATTTTGGGTATATTGAAGTTTTATAGTTTTTAATAAAACTAATATTTAAAACCTCCCATGCTAACTTTTTGGTCTTATGTACTTCCTGGAGGCTGCTATAAACCCATGTTATGACAAATTGACCCAGTTTTATTGTAATCAGTAGAACTTGTTATGCAAACTATCATAGGAGTAATAGTTTTATTACAGTTCTATTCTACTCTTTAGATGTGATATTAAACCAACAGCATAAAACCTTCTCCTGACCTAGCAGTGTCGAAAACCACTATATGAGCGCTATTTAACCATCATAAAACTGTAAAGTCTTCCTGAAGAAGTCCATAAAACTTCGTATGCTATCCATGTTAGAACATTCAGTTTTAAACTGAATTTTTACACTGATTAGATGTATTCAATAAAATTTTATCGTGGTTTTATCCCTTAACATCGCATGATGCCAATCATCGAACAAAATGCCATATTGTAAGGTATACATTTTTTTCAGAATTGTGATTAAAAGAATTTTATTATTGTTCATAACACACCCATGCGTGTTTGAAGGCATGCCGTTAAGGATTTATGGTGAAACATCATGAAAGAGCAACGCAAAATAAATGCGCCCCATGAATTCTACTAAAAAGAGCATTCGGTAATATTTTTCTGCAAATATTGAAACAACACTTAACCAAGTTTTAGTAAAAAATGTTAAATGTTTTGTTAAAAAGTGCAGATTCTTTCAAAAAAATGTCTCAAAACGTTTCATTCCACCCTTCATACGAACAAGAAGGCGTATATTTGAGAAATTTTACTTCGCAATTTGCTATTTTTGCTTCAAGGCGACATTTTTTTTAATAAAACTTGGTATACTTGAATAATTCTTTCATAAGACAATTCCTCCTAAAACGGTCATAACTGAGCAATGCATATAGCAAGCGTGTTTATCATGGCACTTCTGCATCTATGTTGAGAGTGACAAGTTTTATGCTGGACTAAATCACAGCTTGCTGGTTTTGATTATTTTGACAGTGACTTTGTCCAAGATGGTAAATGGAAGGTGGGGGTTTTTACTATGTAACGGTGCGGTTGTCAAGTTTGAGTAGCGCAATAGATTAAAATACACACACTGAATACTCGCCATCTCTATAGTGTGTTCACCATTTACTGTCAGTGTCATTCCAATCGAGCACGAGATTTGTCAATAGTCCTCGTTCGATAAAGATTCGCAGATATTTTCTTTAAATTATGTTCCGAAATCTAGGGACAGATCTTGAGATGCATTTTTAAAAATCAACGAAATTAAACGTTCTCTTTCCATCGAAATAGGGATTTGAAATGCATTTTGCGTTGCGTGTAAGACATCAAAGCCCTGCCATAAACTAATTCTACTCCAACAAAGTTTCGAACGTAGTAGATCAGCGTGAGACGCTTGTTGAACAAATGTTTCGGCAAAAGAGTGAAAGTTGATGCAATAATGGAAATGAAATGCGTTTTTTCAAATTGTATTCAAAATTGTTATGCATTTCTAGAGTGATCTGACCCTAGACCAAAATGCATTTGTATGAGCTTATTGTTTATAGTACTAAAACGCAGATGGGCTTCCTTTTTTGTAATATATTGTGAGAAGTGGTTCTTAAAATTGTTACAACGGCTGTTTTTGTCGGCAAAGTCAATTTTTGTAAACAGCCAAAAAACAAATCATTGCAACCCTCTCGTGATTGACAACTGCAACAGCACGCACAAAAAAGCTCTCACCTTTATTTACCATCTTGATAATCATCCTGGAAAAACGAGAAAAACAAACCAATCCTCCTGTCAGCGGTTGTTCAGAAATTCTTATTAACCTGCAAAGACGAAATAATCCTGACTTGGTTCGTCTTCTGCTTTGGGTCAAAAGAAATTGAGGAAGAATTCCATATCCAAATGGAATTTTCGAAGTAACTTAGTTGCACTACAGTTACTATATTACATGCAAGTAAACAATAAGATTCGAGCTTCTGATGACAATTTTATAACTCCTTTATATAGCTCATGCCTTTCATAAGAGTAATTATTTTAAAGAGGTTTTAATATAGACATTCCAAAACCGGAATACGTGCAATAATCTCCGATAAAACTGTCTTATAACTTAATTTCTTGTTGTATGTTAGTTTTATTCCAGTTTTAACAAAGTATATAGAACCGTTTCACAACCACTATATAAACTTGTAACCTAAAGCTTTATCGTGGAAGTCATAACATAGTTTTATAGTGAAATTTAGGAACAAATGAAATGACAGCTGCATAAAACCATAATAAAATCACCGGTTTCAAGGATTCCTTCATAAAACCAGGATAAAACAATGATAAATCCCCGAGGCATTTTAATTGTTACTTGGGATTGGTCCAACCTTAGATAGTTCATTGATTGAAAGAAGGGTAAAAAGGGTCCCATGTATAAATGATCTAGCCTTTAATGAGTAGCATTTTGATAATGATAACATGGTTCCACAAAATCAGTTTTTGGCATGCTCCATTTTTTGGCAACGAAAAAGTTCCGTTTTTGACAACATTGCTGTTGTACATAGTAAATCTTTAAAAAATGCTCAACACTCATTTTGTTGTAACAATTGATATCATTTTTCACTTTGTTTCCAAATAAGAGAATTATATTTACTATATTTTATGAAGGCGGGCATAGCGAATAAAATTAAATTTGCTGATTTTATTTATCATTTCATTCTATTTCTCATATTCTTATATAATTAATGTTCTTGTAACATTTATGATGTTACAAATTGAAAAGAAATGCGTCAAGTGCCCCTGCGCACCTCTCCCTGGAACCGCCAGTGTAATGCATTTGGAATCGACCTAATGGGCTAAATATCTGAGCCACTTTATACAACAACCAATGTGGCCAATTTGAAGAGGTTTTCTACCAATGTTCAGCAATCCAAGAATTAAAATAAAACATCAGAATCAAAGATAAACCATGTTGCGAAAATTCTCTGTTTAAAACAAACCTTTTTGGAATGGCACATACCTATGAGTAGACCTGACGAGACGAGGGGAAGGAGGCAATTGTCCTGGGGAATGGATCTATTTCAGGGGCCCGAATGTGTACCTGATAATAAAAGTAAATGAGGGTGGAGATTGCAAAAAAATCTAAAAACCTCATTCGAAAAAAAAACAGTAGTTATTATGTATTTATATTCATTTACCTCGATGAAAAAAATTAGTAATCGAAACGAATTAAAAACATTTTTAAATTTGAACTAATGTTGTGAATACCTTTAAATTTATGTTCATCGTAGATACTTGTTGCCTTCAAAGAAAATTTACAGAATAATTGATTGAATTTAATCGTAAAAGCATTTTTAGCATTTTTATTAAAAAAAAAGTCCTAGCAACTTACTATTTTCGGCAAAATTATTCTGGAATATATCCCTTCCTACGAGATCCAGTAAAAGAAAATATAATGCGGTACCGTTAAACAGACAACTCTTTGCACTTACAAATTTGGTGAACAGACGGCACATTACCGAAAGTCCGAAACAACATTCAGATACCGCCAAGGAAAAAAATCGTTCAGACCATAATGACCGCAAAAGCCACATCCAGTTCCTCGAAATCAACAGCACACATCATAAACGAGGGTCGGTGTTAAGTTAGACCGGACTAAATGACATTGCATTTCCGGCAGTCGCGCTAGTGCACTGAGTGCACGCTGCTCTGAAAATCTAGCGAAATCGTATAAGGGCACCAGCGCTCGTTCAGTGGGCCATAAGCGCTACTTCCGGAGGGTTAAAGTTTGAATCGTAGTATCCTTTACGTTATAATTGTACATAAAATTTTTGCCACGCTTGGTAACATGTAAGGATAAGAAGCAATTAAGACCATATGATTGCAAGCATCAAAGTAGCAATAACGATGACGATATGGACATGTCTCCAATAGCCAGAGCTTAAAAAAATTGACACCCCTACGTGAGCTTGAAAGGAAACGAAATTCAATTCATGCCCGCTGCGATGAATGAAATTTTTGGTTCGCTTCCCTCGTCATTCGTTCTCCCGACGCAGCGCATTCAGGTTCGGACATGTTCGGTTTCAGAAGCAAACTGTATTTTGTTTCTACGCTAGCACTGAGAGGGACTATTGAGCAAAAGTGCACCATATATAGATTACGCAGTTCACTTATGCTCGAAAGTGTAGAAGATGCCAACTTCTGCCTTCAAACCGTGAAATGAATGCTTTGGTTAATGAAAGAATTTATATTTGCTCTGCATTCATGCATTCGATTCTGTATGAAATTTCAGTCAATTGGAAAGAGAATGAATGAGGAAGGCGGTGAATCTGAATGTTAGTTTCTGTGAATACAAGCCGAAATAGGTAACTGATTTTGAAATTTCGCAGCACTGCCAATAGCGGTCTGACCTAACACCGATCATATGGCCTGCCAAATCAGGTACTTCGAAGCATATTTTGACGGTTGAAGCGGTCATCCACAGCAGTCCATCTTAAACGTTTTCAATCCGGATCTTTTTTTGGCCCACTAGACGAAACTTTGCGAAACATCTAATCCTTGTGTCAAAATATTCGGATTCCGCTTGAAATGGGCAATCTAAGCTGTCGGATTTTTTAAGCGTTGTTCCTGGTTTTAGTCCAACACCTGACATGTCATCCGTTGTAAGAACTTAGCATGAAATTAGAGATGATCGAACTGGCAACTGCTTAACTTAGCGGATGTAAACAATATACTCTGAACAGAAACTGGGTAAATTTTGGTTTATTTCGGTCAAGTATGAGAAAAGTTACGCAAGTTTTAAGCCATCGCAATAATTATCTATACACCCTTTATTCGTTTATTTATTTTTATCTTTTCCATTTTTTAAATCTTAAAAATACCCAAGGTTCCATTAAGCTATCGCATTGAGCAGTATCATATAAACGATTTGAATAAAAAATGGTTTGATTTGAAAGGTTGAAACCATACAAATATCCTAATCGATATTCAATTAAGAAGGCCCTAATCGGTTCTCGACGGCCCTGGTTTTGTACCTCGTTGATTATAACGAACCATGTATCGTGAAATAACGGGCATTCAATAAAAAATGAGAATGATTTTAATACCTTTCTGTAATTAAAGTTAAATAATTTTTTTTCTCTCCAATAGAATTGCTCTCTGGACTCCCTAGGGATGGATGGCAAGTTTTCCTTTCGCTCGAGTGCTGTCAGTTCAATCGAAGATGGCGTTGAAACAGCAAGCACTTCCGCGAGTGTGTTGTACGGTTTCACGAAACGCATGGTCATCGTGGACAAACGTTTACGGTAGACCACTTTCGAGACGAAAACGTTCCCGTGAGTACAGTCTACCTGATTCTGGCATCCCTGAGCATGGATCGAAAGGACGGTTACGGCCGTTCGACGAAAATAATAATGAAGAAGAAGAAGGAAGCGTCGAAAAAGCTGTTCGACAACAAGGACGGAACGAGTTTGCGTGACGGCGGCTGAAAATATCACTGCTTCCATACCTTGATTCATCGAAGCCTTAAAAGATGGAAGAAAACTCGGTCCCCCGAGTACACGGACGAGCAGATAGCGATAGTAAAATCGCAGTGGTTTCCGCTCTCGAAGACCCACATTCCAAGAAATGACAGCTACTATTCCAGCGACAAATCGGCCACACCCCCCGAAGTAAAATATAAGTTTAAGAATAAATATAAAAAAAGTTATTTGTGCATCGCCTTATCGGACAGAGGGATTTCAACGCCGTGGTTCAAGCCAGGCCTGGCTATCATTCAACAAGTGTTCCAGGATGAGTGTCTCGAGAATATTCTTCTGCCATCATGCGGAAGGTGTCTTCCCATTACGTCAAGGAGACGCTGGATTATCTTGAGCAGAAAAACATACCGTACGTACCGAAAGAAAGAAACCCGACCAACTTGCCCCAGTGCCGTCCCATTAAGGATTTTTCGGCTCCCTCAGTGCCCTAGTGTACAAAAATAATTGGCGGGCCAAGGACACGAAGCAGTTGACCACCAGGATCCGGAAGATGGACGTCAGTGTCGTCCAGCGCTCTTGTGATAGCATCGCGACTAAGTTGCGTCGTACGGCCGACCAGGGCCCCTTCTCCAGTATTCATTGACGTTTTTTGAAGAATAAACATTAGGTTTTGTAATAAAAATACTGAATTCGTTGAAAAATTTTTTTTCTGTTTTTTAACTACATGACTGAAAAAATTCTCATTTTTTATTGAACACCCATTAGCTCTATCTTCAACATCAGTGGTTCAATCTGCTCTAACTCGATCAGATAAATATTACTGAAAGCGGGCAAAGTAACAGATTTAAGATTTTTGATTACTTGTACATTGTGTGAAGACATAGAATAATGTGTGTTATTCCTGCTATGTGAAACTACACCGTAGCGATTGATGTTAAGTATTGACGTACCCATGCATCTATTCGTGGGTACTCGGACGGTGATAAAGATGTCGCACTAAAGAGAGGTGATTTGAGATTTGCAAAAAAAATTCCAGATGTTCTTAAGGGCGTTTCGAATGATAAGCAAGCAACAAGCCCGACTAATAACTTACTACTTACTTACTTACTTACTTACTAGAACCATTTGTTGCTCGCATGTCAAAAGACATGTGGCATTAACACGTACATAGCCAAACCGTGTATACTTCTTGCACCAGCCTCCCCGCTGTATGCGAAGTCCATCGTGCGCTACCTTACATACACAAACGAGCATAGAAATGCGACTAGTTCGAGTTCCGTACTCACGATTTGCAATGTGGAGAAGTACGGTAGGCCCGGATTGAGCTCAACACTGCAGGGAATAACCTATGTTAGCTGCTTGTGAGCCTGCGTCAAGTTATTTTTATGGTTGAGTGTGTGATTTGAGTTGGAATTCTCATGCTAAAATGTGTTCGGCGTTGCGTTTTTTATCACTAAGGTATCTAACAACATACTGATGTAGGTATTTCTAAAGCACGGGCGGAGTGAACTGGATTTGCGCCTACTGAAAGGCGAGAGTTAGTTGAGGAGATAATGTATAATTATACCAGAGGGATCCGGCATCTTTCATTTTGATGGGCTTGGAAATGTCACGCAATCTAATCGTTCTTTGTGTAGAGAGTACAGAACAATCTGTCCGTGGTAAATAAAGGTAAAAAGAAACCTTTCCGTTACCTTTAGCGACTTCCATCATAAATACAAAGCATGCTGTACTGATACCGCTCAAGTGTTCGGCAGCTAAAGAACACTTTATCATATGGATCCTAGTCTCAATTCCCAATATGGCAGCGATCAAAATATCTCGACACAAGGACAACGACAAGAATGCTACAATAAGTAGGATTCGCATTGTTTGGGAACTGAAGCAACTTCTTCCAAGGTATATTCAACAGCGGCCTGTGTGAGCCCAAACATTCCTGATTCCACAAACTCAACTACAAGCCACAATCATTGCCTAAACCACCACCTATGTAAACAGACGACATACTAAGGAACAACACGTAGTTTTCAACAATGTCTGATAAACCACCAACGGTTGTGCCACACAAATACCCATTTCACAACGAATTCAACAAGTATCTCCAAACCAACAGCCAACACTACCATATGCATTTTTGATCTTCAGGCATGACTAAAAGAAATTATTAGTAATATTATTGCAATTTAGGGTTTACTTTGAAGCGTTATGAGAGTCTTTCTATGTTAACTTCGAGAGTTAACCAAAAACTATTTTGATTAATCTTTTCAGTGTCAATACCGTCAAAATTAAATTTCACATTTGCTTTTATTCGGTGTCTTTGAGGCTTATTGACGACGAAATTGTTAGTCGCTCCCGCAAACTGTAAATTCATGCAATGAAAGCAATTCGCGGTATCCCGGTAACTTCGCCAATTTGCACTTTTTGAAGCCAAAAAATGTTCAAATTAACTCAGAATTTTGATAAACTGTACTATTATGACGACGTTAATTAAATTGTACAAAAAGTACTTGTTTACGGCTTTCGAAATAGCCGTCCTCCTAAATCCCAATACATAGGGAGCCCGGGGTTATTCGGACCTACCTAAGCAAAGATGTGAAAAAAAAATTACCGATCAAAGGTTGTTAGTTTAAAACCTCAGCTACATTTTGGTGCCATAAAAGTTTCACTTGCACCAATCCATGGCAGCGCAAGGCGACGATTTACAAAACTTTACGTTTTTTCATCCTTTTACAATGTAGGGGTGAATCGGACCTCGCTACGGGGCAATTCAAACCGTGATTTTTCTTTAATTTTTTTACATCTTAAGAAGCAAAAAAAATAAATTGCGTTACAAAAACTTGATCTGGTTAGTCATAGCTGCTGATTGGATCATCATGTATTTTCTTTGCTGTGGCGTGTGCAATGATGTGCGCATCCACAAGCTGCTGAACGGTGGTTGATGGAATAGGGGGTCCGAACAGCCCCGTACGCTTGTTTCGCACAAAAGTAGTGAGCGTCTTGAAAATATCCGTCTGTTTTTACCCAAACAAAAACCATTCCATTAAATAGGAGCCTCAAGCTTTCCAAAACACTACCTTTTATTTTTTTTCACTTTTATTTGTTGCTTTAATCACGGTTTCACCATTATGATGATTTTGGCAAAAACATGAAACACGTTGTATCCCCTTTGTACAAAAAAACAAAGAATCAAATTAAGCTCTTAAAACTAATGTTTTAGAATAGCGGTTCCACGAATATGTACAACAGTCAGAAAGTTTCGCGATTTTTTTAAAGATCTAGGGGGTCCGAATAACTCCCACTCTCTTAATAGCCCCGGGTCACCCTAAAGTTTGACGAGCAGTGATGCTTTTCAAACGATTCGAATTAGCACCGCTTACTTCGATTCTAAAGGCATTTCGTTCCATCGGACCAAGACTATTTAGAAAGATTAACATTTTTCCTCTAAATCAATCTCAGCAACTTATTCAACTTCAACCGGGCTGTCCATTGACCCTTGAACGATTATCACCCACATGTTCGAGGAATTGACCCCTCAATTCAATTACCGTTATCACCGGCGTTAAACATTGTTATTGACTGGTTGTTTCGAAAAATCACAATGCACACACATACACACCCACACCCACAAAAATCGTCGGTCGGGCCGGAAAAGGAAGCGCTGCTTTTCGCAGCTCACTGGTTTTTCTCATAATTAATGAGAGTGATTTTGATAAACATTTTTATTTTTCATTGCTCTTTTCGCGGTTCACCTGCGGCTCATTCCACCCCCGCGGACCGATCTGGTGGTTTTCATTAATCATATTGTCCCCATCGATGACCGATTTAACTTCGGTCACTCTGAGGTTTGGTGAAACGCATCCCCCATCCTCTCTGCCAGTCTGCGGGAAAACCAATACAATATTTTGCAAAGGTGTGACGGAAAAAACTTCATTATATGAATAATGTACCGATGTTAAAATGCAATCCAATCACAGTCGGCCATGCCAAGGAGAGTGCTCGGCCAGAGGCAGGAACTGATGACACATGTGTAAAATTATCTAAACGGAAACATTCATTCGAGCACCACCGGTTGGGTTTGCCTTCGCCAGCCGTCTGATGGCATTTAAAAAACGGAAATGAATGGTAAATAAATTTTAAAATAATCTGCGTATGGACAAAAGTCCATGTCCTTGTCGTTCGTTGGAAAGGGGATTCGCAATTAAAAGCTAAAATTGATTCGAAATTAGGTGTAAATTTAGTGAATGCTGGTGGACACATAAAATCACGAAACATGATGTTAGTTGCAGCTCGTATCTTAGGTATCTGTGTATTTTATTTGTGAAACGGGTAATAGCATCATAGTTGAAAAAATATCAACAAACCACAATTGAATGCTGCGGTTTTCTAGTTGAAAAATTGTATGTGACCGACACAGGAAAGTATTTAAAATTTCCTGACATTATTTATCAATAGAGGGGTACGTGCTACATTCTCGTGCCCTCGTTCGCCGAAACAGTACAGTGGCAGCAGGAGTGTGCTGAAACACTGAGTGGGGAATCGGGGCCAAGCAGTACGCAGACAATATGTGAAGTACAGTGATGATAAAGTGGTTTTGTTGAATGCAGCACAGTCAAGTGCTTCCCGCACCCTCGCCGACTGGGGGAAACGACGGGAGTGTCTGGTGAGGTGCACCGAGTATACTTTGTTCTACATCAGGGATGTTGAGAGCATATGTAGTACAACCTGGTAGATTGTTGACATTTCATTGTCGTTTGGGGTAAGTTTCCTTTTTATTAGTGCTGTGTTTTTCTTAATCATCACAAAGAAAACAATGATTTTTATTTCATTACACCCGGCTGGAGATGTTTTTCCAGTCTGGACAACTATGATTCGACCGCAGTATTGTTTAGCATGACATACAAGGATTGCTTAGATTGCTTGTGACAGAAGAACACATGTTGGATCATTTTTTTAAACTAGAAATGTATTTGTAAGAAGAATGCTTATAACCTATTAAAGCTGTCAAAGAAATTCAAATCATAAAATCTAAAGGCTAAAGCTCTGAATATTGTCCTTTATCACAATATCGTTCCGGTGAACCCTGGAAGCCAAATCACCAAGGTCTCCACATATCCCCTCCGACTTGATCTTTGGCATCCACTTCCTCTTCGTGTTCACTTTCATCATCGCTAAATGTGTCCGCCTTTTCCACTCTCCTTCGTTTCGAAACCTGTTCCTCCGAGTGTGATGATGCTTTCGCCTCCCGATGCAAACGAATTCTGTCGATCAACTTTAGATTTGGCCTAAACGCTGAAATCCGACTGCCTTCGTCCGGCGTAGGTGGTGTTGGGAAAGCACTCAGCAAACTTTCCATCAAAGCTGGTCGCGTTTTAATCAGTGGTGTTTTCTGTTCACTTTTTACACTTTCCTGGTCGGAAACAGGGCTCAGCGGTGGGCTGGGAGCGTACGGTTGCTTCTCCTGAGGAATTGGTTTGAAGTGCCGAGAAGGCACACCCGGAACAACGGGAATTCTAGGGAAAAACGGTAGCGTACTGCCACTCTGATGCGGCATTATAAATGCCAATTCGCCACTGGGTAAAAGTGACGGAATCAGTGGCATTCCTTCCACGGCAAGCCGCCCATTATTGTTGATATCATCGGTTGATCGGCCAAAAAGGCTACCGAAGGGACCAGCGCCTACTACGCCTGGCTGTGGGAATCTTTGAAATCTGAGGTAGGTTTTCAGGTGACTCGAAATACGCTGCTTCATACCACTGTCCACCCCCGGTACGCTGTTCAGATATTTGTCAATTTCGTCGATGCACTCGTTGAAGCCATTTTTGAATTTGTCCACCACAGTCGGATCCATGGCCATCGCGATGGCCAGCTTTCGGCGTTCTAAATCTTGCAGATGTTTTACCGTTAGATCCAGTATGTCGGCTTTCTCCAGCTTCGAATGACGGATGGGCTGAAGGGAAAATTGAACCATTAAGTTTAACAAGATTTGTCCGTTTGGGTTAGGGTTTTTTTGTTAAGCTTACATCCTTTTTCATTGCATCCAACAGTAGGGCTTTTAGGTCATTCAGATAGTTGTTTATTCTCGCTCGTCTTTTCTTCTCCATGATTGGTTTGTTTGTCTGAAAATGCCAAGAAGAAAATGGGTATGATAAACTTTTTATGTCAATATGGAGTTTAAAACCGTAAAATTATAAGTACACGATTGTATACAAAACTTTCAAAATAATTCTCGAAAGCGTGTTTGTTCCTACATTCATCTTATTGGACAGAGTACTACATTTGACTAGGCATTACAATTGCCCTAATATTACACGATGACAACATATGAAAAACATGTAGCAATAAGCTTGTAGTAACCTATCAATTTTACAAATTTTTGTTCACTAATTTTGAGACTTTCAGAGGTACAGCGTTACATTGTTCATTTTAGTGTTGATCCTAACTTCTTGAACATGAGTTGCGTTCAGCGTTGCGGTTGCAATGAATCTAGACACAGTCGACTACCAACTCCTGCGTAAGCTACGTTTTTGCTTTCATTAAACAAATTACTACGTTGACAAATGGTCGAGTCTGGCAATCCTATAAATCAACAGATAGTTAGTGATCCTCAAGAGATTAATTTATTTTCGATCCTCACGTTCCTTGGTTCATGCTTGGGAATAATGGTTCTTTGTTGTATTGTCTCTTTTTGGTGGAATTTTTGTTGAGGTGGGTTCTTTGTTATAGGTTTCGATAGACATTTAATGTATTCAGTTTAGGGAAATGCATACTGCAAATTAAGCTATATACTTTTTAACTAGTAATAATCTATATTTAACTATTTTACATTTCATCAAGCGAAAGAAGAATATTCAATGACTTACTTTGGTAAAGTTTGTTTAAATTAGCTTTCAAATTGAAACATCGAAATTACTCGAATCTATAAATATGAACGTTACAACTCATTCGAAGCCTGTCGTGTATGAGACGTGGAATAGAACACCAATGTAGTTCGCAAATTGAGGATTTAAGTCAAAGGGGATAAACCAAATTCTAATATTTAACTTTTTTTCGCCGCAATCTTGATCATAGTAGGCTAAAGAAAATTTAGCTTTTGAACCGAAAGAGATGGCTCTTAGCCATCTTCGACAAAGGTTTAGAGTAGAGTATTATTATAAATTTTGTTGGAGACATGTTGTCTCTGTCGTTCACAATAAGGAGTTATGAGACTATTTCTATGATGAAAAAATTAATTTCTTATTTTTACTTATAACTTTTTTGTTTCTGATTTTTCGACTTAATAATGTTCGAAAGCATTTTATATCATTACAAAACACGCAACTTTCCCAAAGAGACTAAATAGCTGTGGATACTTTCTGAAGAAGTTTGGCTGATTTTGATTTTATTTTAGCCAGTATTTGAACTCGTATAATTTCACTAAGCACAAACATTGTGATTATGTTTTAAATTATTCTGATAGAACTGTTTTTCACCTTCAAACAAACAGTTTTTTCGTAAGAACCCGTTCAAAAGTAGCGTCGACGGTTTACTAAACGAATAGGCGCTGGTGTTCAAAGACGATTTCGTTTGATTTTCTAAGTTGCGCGCACTCAATGCACTAGAGCGTGTGCCGGAAGGTTAACAGCGATATTAAATAATTTTCTAAGAGGCGATCTACAATCAACAACAATAACAGAAAAATTAACAACTGCAGCCAATAACAACTACAAAAAGAACAACATGAACAATGATATTAACAACAAGGAATCAACAGAAAACAGACTTTACCCAAGCAATATCAAGCATCCCGGTAGAACAGCTTAGTGGCTTACCTACATCGACCCTATTCAAGGAAGTACTGGTAAGTCCGCGGATTCGGTTAGTCATCTCCTAGGGAAATCTGCTTCGAACGGGAGTCCATCCACCGCACAGTGTTTTAAAACGTCGTTTTCGTGCTCAAAATTAATAGCGTCTAAACCGTTGACTTTGAAGGTATAGTTTGTTCGGAGAAGTTGTTGTTCTTATGATTGCGCATTCACAGAAGAATATCGTTCAGTGATTAATTCACCTATAAGTGATACACGAAATTTATTTTCCGAACTAATTGAGATAGAGACTTTGTGTCTTCGACAAAGTTGTAGCAAATGTTACTACAAAAGAAGTTGCTGAAGACACCATATATCTATCTTTAATAATTTACGAGTTATGGAACATATTATATGGAAGACCCCTTAAAATTAGTTTTTTCATGATAACTTTTTTAGACATTCTCGTATCTTCTTAGAATCTTCCACAAAGTTGTTTGCGGTATCGAAACACATATTTTTGCCGAACATAGTTACTTCTTATCTATTGAATTTAAAAAGATATTCCAAATTTTAGGATATTTTTGGGGTAACTTCCACCTTAAATAACTCGTTAAGGAGCAAAAAGGAGCAATCTACATCATAACATACTGAAAGTACTAGCTTTTTACTTTTATATAGTCGTCCGATTGTTAGTCGACGCAATTCTCTTCGAGTGTTATGTTCAAAACGATATCCCATCACAGTGGTTTAAAATGAAATATTCAAGCGCACTGCGATTTTATACCACTGCGATGGCATATTGTATTGAACATAACACTCGGGGAGAATCACGTCGACTAACAATCGGGCCATTATATGAAAGTAAAAAGTATGTTATGATGTAGTTTGCTCCTTTTTGCTCCTTAACGAGTTATTTAAGGTGGAAGTGGCCCCAAAAATATCCTAAAATTTGGAATATCTTTTTAAATTCAATAGATAAGAAGTAACTATGTTCGGCAAAAATATGTGTTTCGAAACCGCAAACAACTTTGTGGAAGATTCCAAGAAGATACGAGAATGTCTAAAAAAGTTATCATGAAAAAACTAATTTTATGAGGTCTTCCATATAATATGTTCCATAACTCGTAAGTTATTAAAGATAGATATATGGTGTCTTCAGCAACTTCTTTTGTAGTAACATTTGCTACAACTTTGTCGAAGACACAAAGTCTCTATCTCAATTAGTTCGGAAAATAAATTTCGTGTATCACTTATAGGTGAATTAATCACTGAACGGTATTCTTCTGTGGATGCGCAATCATAAGAACAACAACTTTTCCGAACAAACTATACCTCGAAAGTCAACGGTTTAGACGCTATTAATATTGAGCACGAAAACGACGTTTTAAAACACTGTGCACCGGTAGCAATCGCTCCTGTGCCAGTTCATCAGATCCTTGCAATAATCGGATCAAATATCCACTAGTGAAATATAAACAGCCCAAGAGATATACTTGGAGTCATGCAGAGGATCATGGCCCAGACATACCCTGTCTGCCTGGCCTTGTAGGAAACCCACATACGAAGAGATAACGACCAAACCGCTTTTCTCAGCAACCGTTACTCCAGGAAGGCCTCCTTCAGAGTCAACATTCACCAAACGATCGGTCTTGTTATTCGAATGGCCATCGATCTAGTAGACGCAATGTTGGGTTACTATACTACCCTCTTCCGGGGATGCGCCGCGTCCAAAATCGACTACTCAACTCTTGTTCCACAGCGAAGAACCTCTTTCATGTCAAGAGAAAAAATGACCATTACCCGATCCATATTTCCTGCGATCGAATACCTCCGACCAGACGAAAACGCTGGCTCTATACCTAACTACGCAGACTGGGAGGTGTACGAGTCAAACCTAGCGGATTGCATCGGATATACTCCCCAAAGGAAATCAGCGATCTTTCTATTCACGCGACAGCACCGTTCATTCCTCGGACAAGTGGAGGAACTCCCAGGAGCGCAGCGCATTGATGGAACCCAGAAGTAACCCAATTAATTCGTGAACGTCGGAGGACGCTTCGAAGAACACCTGAAGTCATCCTCCCTGGGAATCATGATCCAGCAATTACACTCAACTTCGTAACACAGTCTCATCGCTATGCCAGAGCATTAGTGAATTGAGAAGAAACGTCAAAGCATTAAGCGTGAAAAGAAGGTAAAATCTTGAAATTAACGACATCACAGCAATTGAACCGACCGAGATTGCCAATGAGTTAGATCGATACTTTTCCTCCCTATCTATCACTTTCGCCAACTATTCTCTGGAGGAAGCAATAAGCAGAATCCTCAGAAACTCACGGCGCAGCTCAACAGAGAAAAAGCCACTGCTTTCGACAGTGTCTTGGAGTATTGTCCTTCTCGTACAACTTCCCAAAGAAATCAAGATACGAAGATCTCAAAGGCCTTTCGATCTATAAATCTGCTACAGTGCACCAAGAAAGTTATGGAACGAATTATCAACAGAAGACTGGTTACCATTCCTGATCGAGAAGATCGGTTGAACCGTCGTCAATTCACTTTTCGCAAAGGCCTCGGTACCGGCTTATACCTCAATCTGTCCGTGAAATAGTTGGGCAAACCGTCGCTGATGGAATGCACACAGATATCGCCGTTCTCGAGTTGGATAAGCCCAATAAAATTGTTTTGCGCACGGTGTTTTCAGGTGACTTCAACAGTGGAGAATCCGGGGCAGTTTCCATGTCCATGCCAAAACCTTCAAGGCTTGAACAACACCCTTACCCCACTTTACCACAGGACAACAGTGTGCTTTATCTCCAATCTGACCCCCGGCACTCCAGTAAACAGTGCATGTGTGGAATTCGGAGTCTTGCTTTTCCGATGGATTATAGCACTATTCACCTTGAGGTGAGCATTCGGATTTCTGGAATGAACCAAGTACCGAGCCAACCAAACAAAACCACAAGAAATATACCCGAGCACCGCTTCTACCGATATAAAGCGACTCTACTCAAAGCGTGGCATCATTCGTGGAGTGCATACGGCCCAAACCTGGATATCAGGCTTTCCATATCAGTTAGAGCGTTGCGTCCATATCAGTTAGAGCAGTTGCAGTCCAAGCTTTGCACAAATGGAATTCCTTCCTCTTATTGGAAGAAGATGTAAAGCTCGAACTAATGGCTCCAAATTCAACCAGTGTGAAGAAGTAGGTGTCACAGGTATTGGAGCCGGTCTGTGATCACGTCTACCGCCCACCTGTTCCGACTGTCAGTATCACCGATTCTTAACAGTGTTATGACTTTATGAGCCATGCGACCAGAGAAATGACGTCACCCGGCTGTTCAAGCTTTCGAGGTGGATTACTAACCCCTTTCTACCATCTTTTGAGTTACGGTCCATATCGGGAAATTAGGACACCGACCGGTTTGCCTTCCTTCCTTGCTAATATCGCTCATCAAGAAAATAACAAAAAAGAACATCGCTAAGGCTTTTTATCAGTTTTGATCAGCTCACTGAAGATCCTCATCTGGTCTTCTCTACAAAATTAAAGGAACCTTTGATAAATGGACGGACCGCACGATCCAAAACGAGCAGGTATACCGAAACCACTCATCCGTATACAGTATCCCAATTGGATCCACCAGAAAACAAATCCTGCAACACTAGGTTTACAGTTGGTACCACTTGATGCAATATCCCCAAATCTATTAAAGATGCCGGACCCTACCGGTCTTCAAAAGGAAACAACCAAAAGCTCAGAAATAAAAGCAGGAAATTAACAAGAAGATCAATATAACGACTAACTAGTTAGTATATTGGGGTTAAAGCTTAATAAACAAACCAACGATTGAAGAAATTGTTCCCACGGAAGCTGCAGGAACATTGGAAGGTTGATTCAACTCGGCTACAGTTCTTCAATAGCCCAAATCATCTTCGAATCGTTCGTAATCTATCGCGTCTGGAGTATATAAAAATTTACAGAAGGATCCACCTGAGAATATGTATCGTATATAGAGATCCCAGCCGATGAATGATACAGCGGCCTACAGCCTGTAGAACTTCTGGCAAGATCAAATGATGGAATAGTCCAATTTGCACTTCCCCCATGTCATTGGCCACACGAAGCAGTTTTAGAATATGAATCAGTGGCCGTGATGGAGGAAGTACGGAAAGTCACTCGCTACGACCGAAGTGAACTTTGCTGATCAATTGTTCACCCCATTATCCTCGTACACAAAGCTGCGTCATATGGTAGCGTATTGTCTGAAGTACATCCGATCGCCGGCGAGTTGCGGCGCTGAAATCCAGCGGTGATCCTACTAATGAGCTAATAGCAGACGATCATTCCTTAGCATGCTCAGCTGAATCCAAGCTTCCCTCAGATGAGTAATCCGGTTTAAATTTAACACCTAGCTACAAGGTCACCATAAATGGCTGAGGCCCTACGTAAGCACGGACGGCATTATTTGCATCGGAGGACTCCGAGGTTCCAGATCATCATTTCTTTTAAGTATCCACTGTCTAAACTGATATCCAACCGCCACCACCAGATTCTCCTCCATGATAGGCTGCAGTTTTTCAGCAAGAACTTTGGTTCGTATGTGTAGCCAACGTTTCAGATAGAAACTAGTTTTCGTCCAACAAGTCACTGCTGATTTGCCAAAATTAACAGTTACTTTATTCCTTTTTTATTTCCACTTATGTAGTCACATTTTCTTTTTTTACATTTTAACGACATTCAATTAGCTAGAGATTACTGGGTAGGGAAAGCTATGAAAATTTAGAGCCATAGTACTCGGGGTCGAGCTTAGGCAGCATAACTACGAATCACTCAAGTCCACAGCATGTCTCCTGGCAAAGACAGACTTGTCCCTCTTTACTGTGTTAACCGACCCAGTAATCTCTAGCTAATTGAATGTCGTTAAAATGTAATAAAATAAAAAAAAAAAATAACAGTTACTATAGCACACGTTCTCAATTAGTCCCGTTGACTATTGTGGCCTGTGTTCCCGGTACGTTGTCTGCTTTATCACGAAAGCCGTTACCAGGGAATCGGGCACGAATCTATCAACACTACAGTTTTTGGTAGCACTTCGTCTATTCGTTGTTCGCCGCAGTCGTATTTGGGGACTGGAATCCACTAGGAGCTTTATAAAATACCTCCAGGCAAACCCCACTGGGTTTCTGCTCTCATGTCGTAAGAAACGACAAAAACAGGATTCTTTTTCGTATTTCCTGAATCTTACGGATGTTGCATTTTTATTAAATGCAATGCAATTAATGTTTATTTTGGGCCGCTCAAACTTATTTCATAAGCTCGTCACGAATACAGTTGATGGTTTTTTAGTTGTAACCTCAGATTGTATACTAGTCTTAATTCTATTTTCGGTATTGTTTGGTGCTTTGCTTTTTTCTAGTTAAGGTTTTACTAAAATAATATAGAGTCTCCTGGTGGTCAAAAAGATTCCAAAAGTCTTTAATCACGCGCGAATGCGAGCACAATTTTCAATCGAATCCCTATCGCTACTAACAATCTAGCTTCTCCCGTGACACTTGCGGAGTGCCCAGTAGTATATACGGCCTGTAGAAATAACAAGTGTCGCACTAACATTCTTTCCCTTTCCTGCTCCGATCTATGTTCGGGCCTAGCCGGTGCCAGTATTGATGAATGAACGACGTGGGATTTTCAGAAGTTGTAAATTGAAGAATGATATGTAACTTGATACCCTGCAATTTCAACTAGTCCAAATCAATCGTCCTTAGTCGCGATCATATCGGTGAGCTCCTCCACCCCGACAATGACGCCATTTTCAGAGGACTAGTGAACAATCTCTACCGCATCTACGAAATGTTAAAGTCGATTGATTGCGATAGAATTGAAATCCTGAATTGGTGTGGGGAAGACAAGGTTCAATAGAAATTTATAGTGCCTCATACCTGAAACTTCGTAAGCGGTTTGGAGGCTGGGAAGTCCCCCAAAACCATATCTTACGATATATTGGTCACATGAGCATCAGCTAAGAAGATAGCTAATCCAACTGCAACAGAACAAATGAGAGCTTTGACTCCGATCTTATTGACCATGATCAGCACGCTTTCTAATTAGCACTAACTCTCAAGCAGAACCAGAAATTAACTTTGTCGAAAAACCCAGAGAACTGTCTAGATAATTGGAAGCGCTGTTCCATTTTATATGGCCTATTCCTAAATCCTTATCTATCTTTGAAATTAGGACTCAGAATTATTTAAAAAATCTGTCGCTTTGAACCATATTACGCATTGTCACATCACAACCTCGCATAAAACCAGAATTATAATTTTTAATCACAGAAACACACGCACCTTTCTAATTTCCGCCTTAATCCTCCTGAGATAACTTTCAGCATCGCGATTTCCACCACCATGGTGATCATCTTTTTCTAACCGCTCCATAATTAATCCACAATTGATCAACAATCAATACACTATCCGTTCACGAGAATTGCCTACTTCCATATCCTCTCAGTATTCCTGATCGATGCTAATCCGGCTGCGCAGATCCTTCTAACAACCTTTCACCATCCACTTCCAAACTGCGAATGCGCGTCTGCCTCCAACGCCAAACCCCGAGTGTGAAGCAATTTTATCAAAACTCCGTCTTCCTAGCCTCCCACCACCTTCTTCCGCTCCGTACGGTCTCACTCTAATGTGGTGGCTTTTCTGCTCATATCATTAACCATTTATTCCGTTCCCCCGTTTGTACCCGCTACATGTCTATCGGTCCGTCTAGAACTATTCCCACGGTACGTTCTAACTGCAAAGCAATCGGACCCATACCTATACACACACGCACACAGACACACTCATAATAAATTTTGACTTTCATCTCTCACTTGATCTTTTTTCCCACGCCACAACCAGAACGGAACGAGGCGAACCCACTGTGCCATAACGTAGTAGGCACCGAAAAAAAAACATAAACGCAGCTGACCCAACGCATACACACTTACCGACTGAAGCGAGACGACGACGACGAATTCTCACACAGGATGTAAACAATCATATCGCTACAACGAGGCAGAATGCAAAAAAGGGGAAGCTCCTGTATGGTGAGCGATTCATCTAGCAGCAGCCTAGGCGAGGTAGGCTGAGTTAAAATTATCATCACGATGGAATTTATTGCAGAATCAACAATGTTTGAACTATTTGGTTACCATCATGTATTTGGTCTTATCAGAGTTTATGATCCTATCCGACTGCGTTGGTATTGAACCGTTCTAACGCTTAAATTTTGGGGAATCAAATCGTGCACATGGGTAATTCGGAGAAGGAGTGTAAAGCGGCCCTTACACGTTCAATATTTTTGTCAATACCAGTATTGACGATATTGTTACAATATTTCAGTCCCGTTTGAAATCCACATCGTCAATACAACTTTTTTCCATTACACGTACAATACTTCTGTCAATACTCTCCAGTATTGACAAAAATATTGAACGTGTAAGGGCCGCTTAAAATGCGTGATCTCGGTGTCCGTATTTTAAACGTCAAATGTCTCAATAGTCTGTCCGAATGTTTCAGCTTACCATTCAGAAGACAAAAATGCCTCTTTCGCTGCTCTGAGATCAACGCCATTGATGTCGATGTCGTCCGCGAAGCAAACAAGCGTGCGATGATGATGACTTCGTTCCTTTGCACATCGAATCAATTGAACATGCTTTTTTAAAAAATAAAACCTTTAATTTTGAATGTTTGGATTCAAACACGTATGTGAATACAGCACATTTCCCACAGTTTCCAGAACGATAAAGCATAATATCATGCCATGCGACACTAATCCATCGTCTGCTCGCTCAACTTTTACCATGCACTGAAGCCGGTAGGCGCATGACTCAATAGCTGGAAGTCCTGTATGTATACAAATAAAAAAAAAAAAGGAAAACAAAGTGTCGACGTAAGTCGTAACGAGACATTGGCTACATGACGTCGTAAAAACAAGCCTATATGGGGGACCGCGAGGAAATGCCTCCGTTGTAAAGCTTCGATCATGTTAGCATATGAATTTTAAACGTAGTCAAGGTGACAGGCCTGGTTTTCAGTTCAGGGGCTATATTTTGTTTAAATTTTATACCAAAGTAGACCGAACCCACTTCAACTTAGAACTAAAAACAAAATTAGCATTTATAAACACTGATAATCATCACACGATCAACTCACCAGACAGAGGATCAGATGAGAATGGTTTTTGCTTCAGCGAAATATCCGCTATATGAAAGAATCCTTAAACACGCATCCGGCAACGGAACGAAAATAAAGCAGTAACACACGACCGCCGGTAACTAAGAGCAACGAAATGTGAACGAAAGAGGAGTCAAAAATTCCCACACTCTGGGTCCTTCGATTATTATACTGCGTGGCTGGCTTCACGTGGCATTGCTGCGCATAAAAATATACCTTTACAGGAAGGGTGAGCTGAGCTATTGGTACCTACATACCCACAGTTCGGGACGGTAGAGCAGTAGTAGGCTTAGGCATAGGCAGTCTTGGGAGGGCGGATGGCATTGATGTGCGTATGTTCACCGCAAACGGACCCTTGTATTTCGATACTTTTCCGGCTTGCTGTAGAGCCTTGAAGAAAGGCAAGACAGTTAGTGGAAAAAACTGTAAAACGGCATAGCTGAAGGATGGTTGGTATTTTGAGTGCTTCATCTTTATTCAGCCTGCTGAGTTATGTTATGTGAAACGGAAGTATCCCTTTGGACAGATCACATTACCTACAGGGCATAAGGTTTCATTATGTTTTATGTTTGTTTTTTGAAAGTAAGTATCGTATCAGGTGATTGATTGTTGGATTGAAGAGCACTCTACATTGATCGAGATGCTCATGTAAAGAAAGAAATTATCTATAACAGCTTTTGAGGTACGGCCGTGGAATATGGCAAATCTCGATTTAAGTTGGGCGTTAGTCCGCATTCGTTAACAGTTGTTTCTGGTTGCTCTGTTCAACAAAGCAATGATTCTGATAGCTCGATCTACAACTTTGAACAAATCCTACGAAATTGATAAACTGAAAAAAAATTGTTTTGGGAATCTTCTGAAAACAATGCTTTCAGTTTCAAGGATCACAAAAACTGCCAGGGCCGGCGGATAGCGTGGGTAGTATGGGTAGTACTACCCACTCGAAAATAACCGAGAGGGGAAATACCCACTCAAAAGTTTGGAACAAACTAAAACCTGAAATTAACCGCATATTTATCTTGCGGTTAATCTTTCTTTTTTTTAATTTATAGGCACATTAGAACATGTTCTCTCAATGTCATACTCTCGCTCTTTAGCAAACAAGGGAGCGCAGAAACTAGTCGTGGTTTCTATATTTCTACAATGGGGACCTGTATAGTCCAATTGTTCACAATGACGGCATGCCCTGAGGCACAAAAAGGTAGGTAACAGGTAGGCGAGCCCCGTTCAAAAGAACAATGTTTGGAAGAGTAGATCCGGCGAAAGTCACATGACATGAGACTGATTGAAAATAGGTCCTTACACTCCTCGATTTATGCTGAACGCATTTGCTTGCAAACCAGAGCTTTCACTGTCTGAAGCAAGAGGTTCTGGAAGAAACCAACCCCATATTTCGCAATTAAGGCCCCTGTCGGAAGCTACACCATCAATCTCTACATTCCAGGCGGGTACGTAGACAAGATACTTCTTCGTACACGGTCGAGTGTTGTTTAGTTAGTTTATGCGATATATCGATGATGTTAAATGGGTTATATTCGGTCCGGAGATAGACCTTCCAGGGGTCTGTTGTATTAGATGAATATAGTTTATATCGAAATCGGCCTTATTTTGCATTCGGATAAATATTCAAAACGACGACGAGCCAGAGAAGCTGCACTATCATGCGGACTTCAGTACCCACGCAAAGGTCTTATCGGAGGAAACAGAAAATTAATGCTACGAAATTTAAAAGAATAGAGTAATTGGTACTTAACTGTAGAACATTTGTAGTGCCAGTAATCAATAAACACATTTTCGCTGCGCGGGTTGTTTTCACAGTCCGTTAACAAAGGGTATTTCCAAATAACCACCATTATCCGGAAATTTTCACTTTCACTTACATACACCATGTCTTAACTTTCGTTACTACTAGTAGAAATCACTCCGAATCTTACTACCCACTCGAGAAAAAAGTGTTTCGCTGGCCCTGAAAACTACGAACAGTAAAGAGTCTAAAGGAAAATTAAAGGAAACTCTAAATCTATCATTTTGAATGTTTGATTGGCGAGTTATACTGAAAATCTTCCTAACATATCTGAAAATGAATTTTTTTTTTGAAAATCTGAAACTCAAAAATCTTTGTAAAGATTGTGCAAAGCAAAAAACTTTATAAGGATGAAACACAGGTAATAACATTTTATTGAATGAAAATAACTAAAATAAACAATTCAACGTTAGTTCGAATTTTTTTTAATACTTTAACTTGTGCTAAAACAACATGATTAAGCCCTAAAATATTATACAAAAGTTGCTGTACTTTGCAAGATCCTTCTTTTCGCTTAAATTGCAGTTAGGGTGGTTCTAATTCTAATAAGATTTAAATTTGAACTTTTTAAAGTTAAAGTTATATAAATAAACCCGGTCTTTAAAATGTACCCTAAACTTTAATTTTAAATTTCTTATTAAATTAAAAAAATATGACAGGGGGAGCTTACATGTCTTCAGCAATCTTTCCTAACTCTATTTGTCCCAAAACTTCACTGAAGGTAGTATGGCTCTATCTAGAATGATTAACACTCCAAGCACCAAACCTTAAAAATTAATCGGAATGCTAATTTGAATTGCGATATCTCCTAGAAATCACACATGTTGTGTGAACTGTTTGGATTTAATGTCTAACTAATGCCAATTTGGTGTTAGTTTGGATATATCGTCTAACTAACAGCAAGTTGGTGTTAATTACTGATGAGTGGGACACGAAACATTCAAATCCAACTTATTTACAGGTAAATTGTTTAGTTTTAGTAAAAAATTTAAAATTCCTAAAGTAAGCATCCCTTCATCTTCAGTTTTCTCTATTAGCCAAATTTTAGGGGACAATTTAGTGGATTCAGCTCTTCTAGGATGAACTGGACTCCATTGTCGTCGCACCATTGTAGCACGTTCTTGATGCAACGTCACCTGGCTCGTTCTCGTCAAAACGTGACGGACCATCATGGGACTTGAGCGCAAAATCCGCTTGTTGGATCGCTCCCTTCGGTATAATTTCGAAATTATAATCTTCTCCGTCAGAAAAAAAGCTGGGTTTCATGCCACAGAAACAGATCTCTTGCCAAATCATATTTTTATTTTTTTACAAACCCTTCGCGAAAACAAACTTTAATCTATCATAAACTACCGCGAGCAACAACCTTGTAGAATTTGAATCCCAGGATATGTTTGAAATCGGCTTCAGCATAGGTTCCATTGTCGATCAAGACACATCCAGCATGTTACGTCAGCAACTAGCATACACCCCCAGTAACAATTGAAGTTTTATGGCAGTTTTATAGTCTCTCATAAAACTTCTATTGTTACTTGGGACATGTCCGGGTACTGGCCACTGTTTGTTGATGAGGCTTCGGCTGGAATGGGTTTGCCGCATATTATAGCGGTTAGCATTCAGTTTTTCGCTAAATCACGGTTGGTTTTCACTTTGCAGGCGGGGACAGAACGAACCCATTAGGGCGATGTGTAGTGTTTTTAATAGTGTGTAGGAGTTATTCGACTGCTCTGTACCCTGTGATGTTTTTAGAAATAGGCTTAAACAATTACTTAGTGCATAAAATGTGATGTAGATAATTGTTTTAATTTGTTAGATGTATAATTAAGTTTAACCCAATGTATTGTAATCGAATGTAATCCAAAAAATTGTATAATATGTATATGCGAAAATATGATGGGGTTTTTACGCGCATTTGGAGGGCGTTTTTAACACGAACTTCAAATGGGCTTTTCCACATTCTATTTCATATAGACCATGTCGGTCAGATGAAAACAATAATAAATAAATAAATAAATATCGTCATCATTAATGCAGCCTTAATAAGCGTTAATGTTGCCTTCCTTAATACTGCCTTGTTTCCTTTCTTGTTGCTTTCTGTTGATTTTGAGGTACTGGATGCAGCTATTGCAGATGTCATAATGCCTTGAACGGATTTTCCTTAGTGGTTTATGAACATGATTTCCGTAACGTGCTATCTGATCACAGAGCTGATACGTGATAAATAGTCCTTTAAATTTGCAAGAGGTGTCTGTTTATTTGTACCTCATTGTGTTTCATTTTTGTAGGGTCTTATAGGAAGAAATTGGTCCAACCGCATTCTTACAACAAAAACATCATATCCACTCTAACTTCTCTGAATTACGACATTTTTACATTTTATAAGGAACGCCATGTTTTGTTGCCGCTGATCATTTATGTTGATCGATTCCCATGAGGAGAATAAACGATTCTTTGTTTCTTCAGACAATACACAAAAGATAAAAAATAACTGTTTTTCTCGTTCGCTTTACGTTGGCTCGGTAGAAATAGAAAAAGTAGTCCAAATGAACTTTGCTGAAAACAGTAACTGCCAAGGATCTTTCAGGCTCCCTTGACATTTTTACATGTTCTTAAATGTAAATTCAAGTGACTTGTGACGCTCCTTTTATGTGCATCTTGCGAGATGTAAATAATTTTAAGTGTGTAGTCTTTAAAATCTGTCGGGCTTGCTCCACGGAAAAAAAAATGGGTGGGTAATTTCTAGGACATAACCGGAGTGTCGTGACTACTCGTTTGACTTGTAATTCAAGTCGACTGATACTCAATGAAATATGTGGGAATGTTTCAAGTTATTCTTCATAATAATTATGGTGGTTCTGAAAAGAACCTTTGTTGTTGGCGTCTGCGTTGATAAGGGATGCGCTGGATTCTAAGCTTGTTGAGACATTCATTCATGAAATGAACAAATTTCATATTTTCTTGCTTTGAAATATCAATGTTAAAATCTCTCGAAACAACCATTGGAATCTTTTTCCTAGCGTACAGAAATGAATCACGCTTAGCGAAAAACTAGGGGCGGGTAATGTCCGGCACATAACCGCGATGATCATATTCTTAAAATTCTGCTTGCATCCTTTTCAAATGGCTACATTTTACGCATTTCATGATTTCAACAAGCAGACAATGTACTTGTATGACAGGTGGGAGTGTTTGGAAGTAGTTCTAGTGGAGGTAACAACATAAAATCGTGTACTGGGCATTTTTTTATTCTCCTTCACCCCGCAAAACCACGGGGTTGGCAGCAGAGGGTTAAGTTGTTTGGAAGAGATGACAGATATTATATGATAACTAAAAATATAAAATTGTTCTATAAATTGCAAAGTGTTAAACTGAAAGATTGTCATTTCATTCATGCTTTGCAAGATTTGAAATAACTTCGAAGTGTGGTAACGACACCCCTGTTATGTCATATAAATACCAACCCATCTCTTCCATTTTGCATTCGTCCTAATAAGGACGGTTTGTAGATAACTATGGTGATACAAGACGAGAATCTTTTGAAACGATTCAAACCTTGCCGACGACTTGTTGCTACTGCGTACACACATACGAGCATTCCCCTTTCGCAGCTCATACCGAATGAGCACGCTTTGCATCAAGGCGTTCCTATTTATTAACTTTTCGGTGCAGCTGGAAGGCCATCCTTTTGTGCGATAAATGAAAATATTTTCATCATTCGTTTTGGTGTAGCTTTCGCTTAGTGGTAGAGTTGCCACATTCACTGATTTTCTTGGAAGGATTTGCAAAAACCTTCGGGTTTGTGGATTAATTTGAAAAAATATTTTCTTATATGATAATTATACAAATTAATAAAAGAAACTTCCTAATAAAATTCTTTTTCCATTATATATTCATCCTAAGGACGGTTTGCAAATAACTATGACACAAATTCATCCACAATTAACAGCGCTTACGGAAAATAAGCACCACTAATTCTTTACAAGCATTTTGTTAGTCCTGTTACTAACATTTTGTTAGTCTTCTTCGGGCAGCTTTCTTGGCAGGTTTGGCGGCCTTCTTTGGTTTTGGAGCCTTCGGTTTGTTCGCTGCGCCCTTCGATGTTTTGGTGGCATTTTTAGTGGCAGTTGCTACCGCCTTTTCAGTGACTGCGTTTCTTAGCAGCAGCCTTTGGCTTTTTGGCCTTCTCACCGCCACCACCTCTACCATCGTTTTTCTTCTTCTCTTCGGTGGTAGCCGATTTGATTTGTCGTCCGATGCAGCTTCTCACGACCTAGCACGCACGTCCGTTATGCACTGCGTCTTACACACATCTCGCTTTGAGAAAAGCGGCGACACCCCTATTTATAGGTTTTATCATTAACGTTGATTCTCATTTAAAGTAGTTTTTGAACTATTTAAACAAATTTTATATAGCAAACAACGTATCGGTAGCAAGCGTCGAACGTTTTCCTTCCGATTTATGGAACAAGACGAGCAATCCGTTTATTAGGAGGAAAGTTATTAAGCTTCAAAATGTACGTAACGCTAATATACGTAATATGCACTACTATCGCTTTCTCGCTCGTTCTCGTGCCGTGCATGAGCCTTTGGTTATGCCATTAGAAGCCGGACGGAAACGGCTTCTAATGGCATAACCAAAACGAATATGCCGGATTTTCCCCATCAACTACTCTCGTCAAGCAACCCAAAATGAATAATCATGGGAACAAACATGTAGTGGACCTATATTTAAAACTTTTCATCATTTTATTGTTCGGTTGGTGCACCATATTGACGGCTCTGTGCGGGATGGGCTGAAAATTTTCACTTTTCCGAGTCGTTTTCGAAAGATTTTTCAAAACACTATTTTTCCGTTGTTAATGAATGTCCTACATATTTAATTTACAAATTTTAATACAACATTGGTACGAATATTTTCGATAAAATGCCGAAGAAATTGATTAAATCCATTCAGTACAACAAAAGATATAAGCGTTCAAAACCTTACATCATTTTTCTTCCGAAATTTTGATGAGGGACCCCTATATTGAAAGATAAGTCGTTAGTCACGACAAAAATCCGTTCCCAAATTCATGAAAACAAGATCACGTTTTCCTGAACTGAAGGATTTACGACAACCATAAGCAAGTTCCTGAAATTATGAATAATACACTTCGTATTCATGTGTTTCCAAAACACTAGATCGTGCTGAATATATACATGGTGTTACATTCGAATGTGGGGTAGGTTTACTGTGGCTGTTCCTTGGACATGTTTAGTTTTTGTTTTGATCTTTGTTCACAATTTGGGAATACACAGCCGACAGTTGGACGATGTTCATGATTGCAGGAGCTTATTGGCGATTTTTGTGATTTCTCATCAAGCTACCGTGATGTTCATGTTCATGTTCATGAGTATGCGATCGGATTTTTCTGTCAGAGTAGCCTGATTTATGTTCATGATTTCAGGATCTCCGTCATGAATTTCATAATTTCTATTCACGTTATCGTGATATTTTGATCACGAGTAGAGTGATTTATGTTCATGATTTTGGGATTTCAGTCACGATTTTCGTAATTTATTTGCACGTTATCATGATATTTTATTCTATAGCTACTTTCGAATTTGACACATGGAGTGATGTGACTGATGTTCCTGACAGTTTTGTTATGATATTCGTAATTTCTCTTTGCCTTATCGCGATCTGTTAGTATTTGGTTATTATCCATGTTTTTACTCGGATTATCACGACAATGTAAACAGGAACATAAATATGTGACTAGGAAACGGAATCTTGTTCCATGAACTATATCACGAACACGATTTGTGGCTCTATAATGTATTTTTGGTGCTCAGCGCAGTTTTCTTTTTCTGTCGAGACATCACACCGAACAGCTAGACATATGACATTTCATGGAATAGCGTATGGAACAAAAATGATTCTACGAATAATACTCCAGATTTTGTGAAATAGTGAAATAGACCATGATGCATGAAATTGAAAATGATTATGGATATCTTCTAAATATCACAAGCACGTAAGATAGATCCTAGGTCAAGTAATAGGAATAAGGAACTAGTTCACGAATCCACGAATGATATTTCATGATTTTGCGAAATATTTTACATGCGCGAATGGTCAGTCGTGACTATTGTACTAGGAATCATTAACCAGTTCACGAATACATGAAATATATGTTATGATTTCGCGAACTATTTCACGAGCACGAATGCTAAGTCGTGACTAGTATACTAGGGATCTGTAGTGCCGAAGAAATGTTATAGTTACCAATTATTTACAGCAAATGACAAGTTGTGATAACGAAGAAACCTTTATGGCAAATTCGTTCTATTTCCATAATTTGAGCAATTATTTTACAGAGCATGCGTGTTGTTACTAAATATAACTGGCAACCATGCATTTAAACGCGCAATTACGAAACGAAAAAATCGATGCGTTTTAGAAGGAAGAAGAACGCAAAGTGATCGCTTGCTCGAACAGGAAGTGAGGGATTCCGACACTCATTCTATGTACGACTTTTGAGACGATAGGAAGCACTGTACCATCGTTGTAAAATTTGGATACGACAGGATCATGAACCAGTTCACGAATATATGAATAATATTTGATGATTTTGTGAACTATTTCTCGAACACGGATATTGGATCGTGACTAATATATTAAGAATAATGAATTAGTTTACGATTGTATGAATTCATGAATAAAATTCCGAGTTTCGTAAAATAGTCCACGAGATAGTATCCAGACAGTTTTGATTTTGAGAAATAATGTTCCTAAACCTATGAATAGGAGGGTGGGCGTAGCTTAGTTGGTAAATCGATTGCCTAGTACGCAGCGCACCTGGGTTCGCACATAGGGTTAGAAATTTTTCATAAAAGATTTTTCTAACCCGAAGAAGCGAATGACCTTAAGGTTAAAACCTCTATAATCGAAATATAAAAAAATAAAAAAAAACTGTGAATATCATCATAATTAAACCTTTGGTTCTATGAATAATGTTCTTAAAGTTGTGTGCTAGTTCACACACAGAAAATCAATTTGGTGCCGGAAAACATGACTTAATTTCACGAAACAGAAACAAACATTTCCACTAATAAAAGCGTTACACGGGCGTTACTGAAGGGAATTTGAACATAATTATAAAAGCTATGATTTTTGTTCATGGTGCTGTTTTCGTCTCGTAAAAACCTGGTTGTTCCAGAATTCATGGTACTTTATTTACTATTTTGGGAACAAGATCCAGTTCCGATAGCGGCAATATAGAAACTCCAACATGGCACCGGTGGGTATGTGTAATCTCGCTTGAAATGCAATGGTACGATCTTTGTCGCCAATGCGATAATCATGTGCTCTTCCTGAGACTTCATCATAGCCTAGGGATAGCATAAGGGTTTGTGCATTGGGCCTGAGCCCCAATGGTTGCACGTTCGAATGCTGCCTCTGGGGTAATTTTTTCACATTATTGCTTTCATTTAACTCACCATTTCTATCTGTTTTCCCCATTGGATACCACCAAAAAAAGACTAAACACGAGCTTGATCATTTGCATGGTACTCAGAAGTCGCGCCGCTTAAGATTCTCGGTGAATACGCATTTGTACAAAAGAGATTAGCAGTTATGATCACTTTCGTTTATGCCATTTAAAAGAGAGCATATGAAACTGTTGAAGCTTGCTTGGAAATATCTGGTTTGGCAGGCTGCCTGTACTGGTGACTTGAAAAGTGACATTTCCATTGCAACCGGGACCCTCAACTATGAAAAACGTCTGGAAAAACCGAGCGGCAGGGGAATCGCTCCTTTTACTGCTCGGTTGGACATCCTGTCATTACGAAAAAGATTCAGAAAGTGGTTTGGCTCCAAACAAGGTGATGCAAAAGTTGAACCCACTGTCAAGAAGATCCAAAACTGTATTGGGATCGCGAAGCAACTTAAGGTAAACTGGCGCTCTGCGGTAAACAAAGTGGACAAGAATACTGTAACAAATCAGATGGCAAGAGTTAAGAAAAAACTCAGACACTTCTGATTCGGTCAATTTAAAGCTTAGTTGAATACTGCTTCTACAGTTTAATAAACTTACACGCACTCTAGTTTAACCAAATTTTAATCGTAACACCCTTTAGATATTTAAATATTGTAATTTGGTCTATATTGGTGCACAAAAACAAATAAGCCTAATCAATAGGACTATTAGTTTTCCATATCAACATTAGAATAGGGCTAATAAGATTTGTAAACAAACTTTTGTTTTGCTGATTTCTCTTAATTTGTTATATTTTCAACCCAGAAGACATTTGAAATTGATTCTACCAAGGGTAAAGATGTTGAATCATGTGTATCTTTCATGAAATTCGACTCGACAGCGGAGTAATGAGCGAAATAAGTTTGTTTATAAAAATCTTATTAGCCCTTTTGAAGAATTGATATTGTTTTGATTTCAGCCCTAACAGTTACAATTATCAGCTCTAGAACTGAACTTATTGCAATTATTCTGATTGGATTCCGATGGAGCAGTGCTGCCAGGGGCAATTCACATTGACAACGAAAAGTGAAATTTTCATATATCTCGTTATGTTTCAATATTATTGATAAGTGATAAAACCTGTCAATTTAGACTGACATCGACTTCGTTTTCCATGCAATCCGAGTTTTCTAAATATTCTAGGAGAATGGTATTGAGCACTGGAAGGTTCAAATTTAGCACCACCTTTCTGAAAAAAAGATTTTTCGTGTTTCTTGACCACATTCAAGGAAAAACTAGAAAAAAGTTGGACATAAAATAGTTAACTTACTTCATTTCAAAAATCTCATCACCCTGTTATATACCCCTCTTTCTTTCTTCCTTCCACGCTTCGACCGTTCTACGCTCACACCCTACCTACTACATTTCCCATGAGTCATAAATAGGATCAAATAAGAAACCGAAGGGACCGTTCTCCTTCATTCTTCTTCTTTAGTTGATCACAATTCGACTGAAGGATCACTGATGTGAATGTCCTCTTCCTTCAATCCAAGGATCTTGTTTGCATGCTTCTGCAGCACAAAAAAAGCATACGTGTGGGTCGCTTTTGTTATTATTATGCTGCACACGAATAACGTGTGAGCGGCACCCATCCGGCAAGGCTACGAAGGATAACTTGATGGTGGTTGCGTCTTATTCATTGAACCTCGTAGAATTGAGCGTGGGAATTTTTATCATTCCTTTTGATTGGCCCTTTAGTTGGTTACCACAGTCTCAAGTAGTAGAAACTTTTATTTATTACTTCCTACCTAAAATCACGGGCCGGTTAGGGATTATTGAACCGTTCGAATGAAAGAGAAAAAAACAAGTTTTGATTGCTGGAATAACATCTGGTAAAATCTATTTTTTGCCACATTGAGGTTCAAGTACACGAATAATTTGTTTACACCGATTTGATTAGCAGTAATAACATGTCCGTTTACGAATCTTTGAACCAGTACAAGGCGCATAAGCTAAAACATTGCAACATTTTGCCATAGACACCTAAAAACGAGTAAATTTAAAATAATATGTTGATGAATTTGAAGGCATAATCTAGGAGTGAACACTGGATGATAGCTACAAAATAACTCCAAATCATGCCGCTCATCAGAATCTCAAATTGCTTCGTAAGCTTCCTCGCAGTATTCAGCGCTAGATTTCATTTCCTGAACGAAGTCATCCACGTGACTTCGCCGTTTGCTCCGTCGCCGCTCCTCTCGAGATTCATCCTTTTCGCGGCTAGATTTCTTCGACTTTTTGTGTTTACTACTGCGATCTTTTTCTTTGTCCTTACTCTTAAAAGAAAAATGAAAGCAAAACATGTTTTATTTCAGCATCAATTAATATCAGAATTCACAACTAACCTTCTTCGAACTAG
The DNA here is from genome assembly GCF_030247195.1 of Topomyia yanbarensis. Classification (NCBI taxonomy): domain Eukaryota; kingdom Metazoa; phylum Arthropoda; class Insecta; order Diptera; family Culicidae; genus Topomyia; species Topomyia yanbarensis. Next base: position 9,925,677 of record NC_080672.1, read on the forward strand.
CGCCACTCTTCGGACAAGTCACGGAAACGTTCGAGTCAATATCTTCACCACCCTCCGGCGAACGGCGTTCTTTCGTATCCAGCGACCAGCTCTCATTATCCGGAAGAATCCCTGTATCTACATCGGCCTGCTTACCCAGCTCCTCTTCGACAGTCACTCGACCAATCTCCAGTTCTATGCTTGACAGCGAGTATGCCCGATCGACCAACGCGACATTGTTGGGCGACGGGGTCAAATTGTGTCGCAATAGCGGATTAGATTTTCTCGCTCCTTTCAGCTCACTAGAACCACTCACACACTTGTGTAATTGATCATACTCCGTTAGATCCGCCCCTACTGCACCGGTAAATTCGTCATCAAACCTCGAAACTAATGGATTATGGCGACTTTCGTCATCGCTGGGAATTAGAAAAATAAATGACATTTTATTCCAAATGTCAAATAACTAAATAACTCCCTCACCTTTCCGATTCTACATTCAACGCCCCTTCAGTCGCTCCAGCGATTGCATCAACCGCATCCTCAAGAAATGATTTATCCAGTACACCACCATCCGGACAGAATTCATCCACGTTACTAATCTTTCCACCGGGTGACCCACTAACGGCAACAATTCCACCAGGTGCTACGAAACCACTTCCACTGTCGCTTTCAGTAGATATCGAGCCCATAGTAGCACTCTTGGGAATCCGCAAAGCATCCACTCCCTGTGAGGCATTCAAGGGAGCCAACTTTGCCGCTGGCGAGGCTAGTTTGGCAGTATTAACAGTAGAGGTTGAGGCCACAGCTAGGTGACTGTTCTTATCCGGCACAATGATCGGATGACCACCACCAAGAATAATGCTTTTCGTCGGTCGAGGAAGCGCTTCAAGAGGCGTTGACGGGAGAGAAGACGAATGCGAGTAGGCCGACGGTTCGTTTGCTTTTTTACGATTAGTGAGATTTTCCAGAAATGTGCTATATTCCGCATCATTCGATTTCTAAAAAAAAAATTGTTAAAGGGGCAAAAACTGGACAAATACGGTTGGAGAACCTACCAGAAATTCGTTTATCTCAAGCCGACAAATGTCAGCATCTTGTTCATTTTTCTTAATCGAAGCTTCAAGCGCACTACGCTGCAGATACAGAAATGGAATGCCGAAGAACTTGTGTAACAATCGCAGCCCAAACCCATTCCGCATGGAACTGTCCCCGTATACGATCTCTGCCGTCCGCGTTTGGCTGGTTTCCTCGATAAAACCCTGAATCTGATCCTTGCTAATGACCCGATGATGTCCCATATCACAATGGTTTCCCAGCAGCAACACCGGAATGTCTCCGGGTACCTTCGGCAACTCTCTGCACACGTATTCGAATGTCCATGCTTTGGTAATGTCCATCATCATTACAACGCAGTGTGTTCCTTTATACACGTCGAGAAATTCTGCATCAAGTACCGGAATGTCATCTGCCTGAACGTCAGTGTTAAGTTTTAGGGCACCTGACTTCTGCTTTGCTTTTCCACGGTCCACCACATCCCAGACTTCGACTTTAACGATATCATCGGTGGCCTTGAAGGACCATTGGATCGAAGCAACTTGAATTTGCTCCGTCGGATTGTACTGCTCGAGGAAGGCCTTGCCCTGTAAACGCGCCAGCAGGCACGATTTCCCCACGTTCCGATCGCCCTTGACAATCACTTTCACTGCAAGAAAAATCAATTTAATGACATACACTGGCTAATGCTCAATCTAGCACCAACTTACTGTTATATTGCACCCCACGAGAAAACTTCTTACGGAGTGAATCGGACATTTGCTGGCCAACGGATTCAGGCAGAGCGCCCGTTCCACCGACGGCAGCCAGCGGGCCGTCGGTTTTCGTTGCGAGTTTCTTGAACACGGAAAACATTGCTCAAAACCGCTGCAAACAGTCACTTTCCAGTGTAACTTGTTAAGTTATGCACCCGTTGGTGACCTCAATATGCACCTGAAATTTTCACCGTTGAACGAGTGCATAACACTATCGCACAAGTTGTTCCAAACACCCCTATTGTTTACATTTTTTAGCAGTGTACGCTGATAAGAATAAACGAATGAATTTATAGAAATTGTTAGGCAAAACACTGATTACCCAGCACAAATGATAACTAAGCAATTTTTTCGCAAAACAGATGGAAGATGGAACACGACGACTGCACTTCATGCAAACGAACCAATCGGTGCATTTGGAATGACAGATGACGTACACAATACACATCAATCACTTCATGTTACTGAATTGGGTAGAAATTTCAAACGCTGTTATCTCGTCAGAGTATTGAAAAGGTCGTATGGTAACATTAATTTGCTCGAAGAGAAAATACCGAAAAAGAAAAACTCGAAGAGGGAAACAGCTGGGACAACGTCGTTGGCTGGGATCTTTTGAATTCGGTTCAATAGGGATCTTTAAGAGTGTACGGGTTTAGGCATATTCTGATGCAGATTAGTACCGTGAGTTAATGTCTCAGTCCTTTTTTAATTTTTTGGCCCAAAACTATTGAAAAAAACATTTTTTAGTTTGTTTCCTTTTAGGACAGTAACACATCCAAACCCATGCGACTTGCACGACTCTATAGCGGACCCTACACGAGACAGGAATATTGTCAATAAAATTATTGACAAGACTGCTTCAATACATCAATCCCATTTGAATTCTACAGAATCAATATTTTCAAAATGTGCTTACACGATCCATATATTGATCAATAATTGGTTTATTGTCAATATGTCTGCTCGTGTAGGGTCCGCTTATAGGTTGCCTTATCAGATCTACCATAGTTTGCAGATGAAACTTGGGATGGCAGGCTGCTAGCGGATTGAAAAAGTACCAGATCATGCTGTGTGGGGTGCTGTCCCGGTTAACAATGAGGCGAACGAGATATTTGCAGATACGTCATTTAGTAAGACAACTGTCAGTTTGCTGGTTGAATTTAATTTGGTTTTTTTAAATTTAAAAATCATAAAAGAATAATTAAGGTTTAAGAATGATATGAGTGTACTCGTAAAGACACCCGCTATCAATACATATGAAAAACTGGCACAATTTTTCCAAATTAAAGATCCCTATTAAAGTTTTAAGTTTGTCGACGATACCTTCCCAGGAAAGCACTAAGCACTAAAATAAGCATATAACAGATTTTCGATGCTTATAGGCTCAATACAAGCTTTGCAAATGTCTATAAGCTTTATAAAGCTTTGCAAATGCTTATAAGCACTACGAATATCGAACATTAAAACAGGCCGTATATGGGTATATGAAGCTCTACTGGTAGATGTTATAAACCCTCTGTAGCTGTAATCGCCCAGATACGGTAATCGCCGATGTCATTTTAATGCTTGTTACGGTTGCCATTTCCATTACTCTAAAACAATTAATTCCAAATCAAAACAAATATTATATCGAGCCTAGCAGCCGATCACACCAAAAATGTATAACAAATTTTCATCAAACTAGAAAAAATGCATTTAATTTCCTTTTTGGGTCAATTTTGCACTCCCTCGCAGAAAAGCTTGTTTAACAAACGTCCTACGTTGAGCCACTTGTTCGACGGTTTTTGAATGTAGGGCTAATTTTTTTGAGGGGATTTTGACGTCTTACGCACAACGCAAAATACACTAATTTCTATTTTGATGGAAAAAATGCACTTAATTTCGCTAATATTTTAAAATTCATCACAAATGAACTGCCCCTAGTATCAAGCACGTTGTAAGCACACTCAGGTTTTTTACGCGGGGGATACATGCCGCGTAAATGAAAACCGCGTAAATTTCAAAATCCGCGTAAATGAAGACCGCGTAAATTTCAAAATCCGCGTCAATGAAGACCACTTAAATTTAAGAATTCTCGTTAAAGGGAACCTCGTTGATGGATACCGCGTAAATTCCAAAATCCGCGTAAATTTCAAAAATCGCGTAAATGAAAACCGCGTAAATTTCCAAATCAGCGTAAATGAAAACCGCGTAAATTTCAAAATCCGCGTAAAAAACACCGCGCAAAAAAAACCGCGTAAAAAACTTGAGTGTACTGATAAAAATCCGAATTCTTTTTGCTTCAAACCACTTAAAATCAATATGAAGAAGAAATACTAATGTTATCACGCGCACGCATACCTTCTATGTGTCAAAGCTATAAACTATGTATGCACACTAGACTTTAGCTCCACCAGGCTCTACTGATTCCTTTTATAGCCCTTAGTAATTGTGCAAAGTTTGGTACCGATCGGTTGTGTCTACGAACCCTCCAAAAAATTCAAAGTTTATATGGAAATTAGTATGGAAAATCGTTGAACATAGAAAATAAATTCTTAAACAATCACCTCATCATTCAATTCATGAGAGCACTATATAATTCAGAGACAGAGTAGCGGTATGTGGTGACATCCGTGAAATGTTTCACCAGATTCGAATACGACCGTCAGATCAGCACTGCCAACGTTTTCTATGGCGCGATGAAGAAGGAAGCAGCGAACCAAGTACATTTGTTATTCAAGTCATGACTTTTGGAGCTTCTTGCTCACCGAGTACTGCCCAATTCGTAAAGAATAAGAATGCGGAGCGTTTTGAGGTGGATCACCCCGTTGCCGTGAAAGCCATCGTCAAGCTACACTATGTGGACGACATGCTAGTAAGTGTCGAAACGGTCGATGAAGCTATAGAGCTGGCTAAGACAGTACAGTTTATTCACGCACAAGGAGGCTTCGAAATTCGCAACTGGGCATCAAACTCGTCGCAAGTAATGGCTGCGTTAGCTTGGGATACACAAGTGGAGAAAAGCCTCGATCTTACAGCTGAACATGCAACAGAAAAGTTGTTGGGTTTGTGGTGGAATACTGGTGGAGTTGTTGGCTGGAAGTCGCTGCCCTACAAAGCGGGAAATGCTTCGTGTACTAATGACTATTTTTGACCCGCGCATTATTTGATGCATCTGAAGATTATCTTACAAGAAGTTTGCCGTTCGTCAGTCAAGTGGGATGAGCCAATCCCTATGAAACAATATGAAGGTTGGCTGGCTTGAATCAAACTTCTTCCAGAACTAGAAAACGTGCGAATTCCAAGATGCTACCGCATTAACACCGCTACATTGTACGCCAATGTGCAATTGCACACGTTCGTCGACGCCAGCGAAAACGGAATGGCTGCAGCTTCGCTACGAAAAGAATAACTCCGTAGAATGCACATTAGTTGGAGCGAAGACTCGTGTTGCTCCATTGAGGTTCTTGTCCATACCGAAACTAGAGCTTCAGGCTGCCGTGATAGGCTTGAGATATAGCTCATACGTTGCTTGCCGAGTCAGCGAAATATTAGAATTCACCGAAGTAGATGATTGGAGATGGATCCCATCCAAATGGAATGTAGCTGATGGCGGGACCAAGTGGAACCGACGCTTTGACTTGACATCTAACAGCAGGTGGTTCAAAGGATTAGGTTTCCTACTAGTAAATAAAACTAAATGACCTGTTATGCCATTTGATAACGCACCAACAGATGAGGAATTAAGACCCAGACTTTTCGAGATGGAAACGATTGGTTCACGTAACAGCCTATGCACTTCGATCCATCTATAATTTGAAGCGTCGAGGTAAAGGTGATCAACCTTGCAGTGGTCCTTTAACTTGCAATGAAATACGACTTTCAGAACAGTACCATATTCGCCAAACACAAAGCGACGTCTTCATAGAATCAAAGGAAGGGTTAGGAAAGGTGAGTTCCTTGATACCGATAGCAAAAACCCTATCATTCTACCAAAGGGTCATCCGGTAACCCAGCTTATGCTATCAAGTTACCATGAAAAATATAACCATCGAAACCACGAGTCGGTCGTGAACGCCGTGCGGCAGAGATTTTGTATCAGTCGACTTCGAACATCCTTGAAAAATATCCGGAGAAGTTGTCAGTGGTGCAAAAATCGCGATACAACTCCTCAGCCTCCCGAGATGGCTAATCTACTCTCAGCTAGACTGGCTGCATACACACGGCCATTTTCACACGTAGGAGTGGATTACTTCGGCCCAATAGTAGTCACGGTTGGCAGAAGATCTGAAAAGCGATGGGGAGTGTTGCTTACATGCTTAACGATACGTGCAATACACATAGAGATCGTGAACTCCCACACCAGTTCGTGCATCATGGCTCTTCGCAACTTCGTAGCCCGCAGGGGAACCCCCTGGCATTTTACATTGATAGGGGAACCAACTTTATAGGTGCGAACAAAGAACTCCAGGATGCAGTGAGAATGGTAGACCAGGACAAGATCGTACACGAGATTACTAGTTCGAAGACGGTTTGGAACCTTAACCCCCCACCCCCGTGGAACATTGTAAGTTTGTGAAAATTCGCTGAGAAAAGTTATTAATTGAAGAAGCAGTATGACTTCAAAACAAGTGGATTTTATTTTTAAACATAGCAACCCTGTTTAAATAGCTCCATCATTATACAAGTGTAAACTAGACTTGCCACCCACCGCTTGCGCATGGCAGATACAGTTATTCAAACAGGGTTGCTATGATTAATGATAAAATCCACTTATTTTGAACAGCTTTTTTAGTTAATAACTTTTCTCAGCGAATTTTCACGAACTTACGTTGTTCCCCGAATATGTTCAGTAGAAGAATATCTTTAGAAATGTACAGTGTTCTGATTAAACAATTAATTAATGACGTGATTTATTACGAATTTATTTTCAATGTTAACCGATTTTCCATACTAATTTTCATATAAACTTTGAAATTTTTGGAGGGTCCGTAGACCCAAACGATCGGTACCATAATTTGCACAATTACTAAGGGCCATAAAAAGAATCAGTAGAGCCTGGTGGAGCTTAAAGTGAAAGATTGAACCAGTCTAAATGCACACACATAAGTTATACGTGCGTATTGTTATAGAATCGGGTTTATGTGCCTTATGTCTTCCCAAACGAGCATCGTACACAATGTTCGCTTTGCGTGCGTACATATAGGTTCGTGGCACTAGTTTTCTCTTTCTCACTCTCATCATCACCAGCGTTGACTCTTTTTGCCTTGTGCCAATCGTTCTCGTGTACGCACGCTGTCTACGTACACGGATGTCTGAACTAGAGTTTGTACATCGTTCGCTTGGGTTCGATGTGCGAGGCGAACCTGTACATCGAGACGAAGCATGTTTGAGGTTGAACGGGTGCACGAAATTTTGTACACAGGTACAAACTTGTCGATGTTCATCGGAAGTCTGTTTATAGTTATGAAATGTGAATGATCAATATTTCTTGTAAATACACACATTAGGTTTATGTGCAAGCAAATAGTTTCTATATGCCACCGCTAATTGCAAATCTATGTGTAAAATTAATAGGCATAACGATTCCATTTTTATCAGTGTACAAAGCCTAATCAGCTTCCGCAAGTTTGGGCATACCGTAAACAAATAAAAGAGCACAAAACCTTCAAGCCATCAAATGATATGGTACATTGCGATGATTTCTCAACAAACATGTATGATTGGGGCTCAAAAGCCAAATGTCAAATTTGCTTTGAGGATAAATTCTAGAGAAACCGTTATTACCCAAACAAGGTGCATAGCAGTCAACGAAAGAGAAAACTTTTCTCTTTTGTTTATTATCAACGGTTATGCTGGACGGTTAACGGTTCGTCCGGAATTTCCCCCCATGAAGTGAATTTTGACAGTCGGTTTTTGAGACCTAATCATATGTTTGTCGAGATTTGTTTCAATTAGATCTGAATTTAGAACTGAAGATAGTTGAAAAAAATATGATTAAAGCCATGCGTCTCGTTATAAGTGTAATGACAGCAGAAATCTTTCAATTTAAGAACAGCAAATATCAGTTAGATTAGCTAACGCCCAAATGGATCAAACGGCAAGCACGCTGGAGCATAGTAACCCCCAAATCTTCTAAAGGCAGGAGTTCGAGCCTGGAACGTACGTCGTACTGAAAAAAAACAAACGGTGCATGTGACAGAAAAACCATGAAAGAAAGAACGAGAAAAAATAACTTTTCCCTCCCCTGTTTTGTTTCATTTGCCAAACCAGCTTCTGGGTGATGAATTCCATATTAAATTTGCAAAAGGGCGAATAAGATTTGTAAACAAACTTTTATTTGGATGGTTTCTCTTAATTTATTATAATTTCGAAGCAGAAAACAATTGAAATTACTTCTACGAAGGGTAAAAATTTACATTAACGCATATTTTTCATAAAATTCCACTCTGCAGCAGACTAATGAGCGAAACAAGTTTGTTTACAAAAAACACTTTCGCCCTTTTGACGAATTAATATTGAATTATTAAAATGATGCCAAATGACCATTATGCTATAAATAACCGTTATGACAAATATCCGTTATGCTAAATGGCCTTATGCCCCTAAATGACTGCATGCCAAACGACCCAAACCCGCTTGAGCTTGTGGTTCTTTTATTCCAATTTCGCACAATAAATAATTTTTATTTATTTATTTATTACAACCTATATCGACGATTGAAAGTATGAAATTTTTTATATGTTACGTACGAAAAACCAAAAAGAAGTTTGCGTAATGTATCTTTAACGTCAGGTGTATCGGAAAAGACAAACCACAGCATATGACTTAAAAATCCAATTATTAAAATTGTTTAAAATTACTTTTAGACATTATAGGTGTATTTTAATCAATGGCTAAAATATTGGCGATCTAGCGTCGGTAACAAATATGTCAAAACTTTTGCAAACACGTGAATTCCGCTAGTCTTCGTAACGACAGACCAACGTTTGACAAATACAGTCGTGATTCGCTGGTTGGGCCACAGCCTCTGTCCAACTAACGAATTTGATTCGCTAGTTGGAACAGTTGACAAACGTCAGAAATTGGTATAAAGGGAGATCAGTAGTATAAATGCATATGATCACATCTCTAACTCTTGTCATTTTGCTTGCCAAAGTGAATTTGACATGACATTTTGACATTCAGATGCTTTTTAATTGAACAATGGTCCAACTAGCGTATGTCCAACTAAAAAGCGGTCCAGTTAAAAAGTGTCCAACCAGCGAATCACGACTGTATAGCGTGTTTCTGAGCACAGGGCCCGCCTACATTACCGCCGTTAGATCATCAATAACGAAACCTAAATTTCACCAAACTCTGTATTGATCAACAAAACAAAGAATATGTAAAATGATGTATGATTTTCATTATCATTTTTTGAAATTTTGCATTAACCATGATTACTCCACAAATTTTTTTTGTCAGATATGAATCCGATAAGCCCACAAAAATTAAACCTCGTTTTCCGCAATTCGAAATGGGCCCATATTATTGGCTCGAATCAAAACTCGTCGAAATGTCAATTGACGATAGGTTCATCCGGAGTGTTCATTTGTGTTTACATTTTGCTAGCGTTGCCAATTTTATTTTGTGTCCACCACCCAATGTGGCTACGCCACATCGCTTTTGCGCGTGCTGTCTAGGGATAGCCCCTATGTTTGAGTAAGCCGGGCAAACGAGTGGATCACAGGTTCGCTTGCTTCCGACGGCCGGTCGGTGGCCACCTCGCCCGGCGGATCCTCAGCGGCTTTGCGCCGCTTCAGTTCCTAGGCCTCGGCTAAGCCGCATCGAAATGGTACCCCTTAAACATTCTAACTTGAATCGGTTGTGTCACCGGAGCCGGAATACGAATTAGAACCAGCCAGCATTCCGGTTGAGTTAAACTGGGAAGTTTAGTAAAATTTAATCTGGAAATAAATTTTTTTTTGGCAACGCTCCAGCACCCCGTTGATTTCACCACCTGGGCGCCAGGTTGACGATATGAAATGAACTTTGTTTACTTTCGACAAGTTTTGATTCGAGCCAACATCCAGCCATTCGAAATGCAAGTCTTTGAGACCTTTTGATTAAGTACTCTTGAATTATAACTTTTTGTCTTGAAAATTATTTCGCCTCAGAAAATTTTCTGAATTCGACTCCACCTGTCAATAATTTCCATCAACTTCCTGTTTCGTAATGTCATATTTCTTTCGGTCTTTTTCCGTCATCTCTTTACTGTGATTGAAACACATTTCGTTGTGTATAAAAAGAAAATCGTAAGTATTTAGGGAAAATAGTGAAAATTATGCGTATTTTTTAGGAAATTTTGTTATCCAAGTTGTGTACCGTGTCAAAGCATTAAAAATAGCTGGAAAGACGACTGTTTTGTTGCAAAAATAGGCATATTGAGGAAGCTCAATATTCCTATCTACAGTAACCTGTTTTTGTTTGAGTTGAAATGACGGAAATAACATTTTTAAAACATTTTTTTTATTTCACAGATAATGTCGGATGTCGAAGTGTAAGTATTTCTAATCATTCAGAAAAAAATTGGGGCAAGTATACGTAACTTTCATTTTTGTTTATGTTTAGTGAAGTCCCGGTTGCGCCGATCGATGGAACGATGGATGTGAACACTGCCCTGCAGGAAGTGCTAAAGAAGTCGCTGATTGCTGACGGGTTGGTGCACGGTATTCACGAGGCTTGCAAGGCGCTGGACAAACGTCAGGCCGTGCTCTGCATTCTTGCCGAGAGCTGCGACGAGCCCCAGTACAAGAAGTTGATCACAGCTCTTTGCAACGAGCATCAAATTCCGCTTATTCGGGTGGATTCTAACAAGAAGCTCGGAGAATGGTCCGGTTTGTGTAAAATCGATAAGGAAGGAAAACCGAGGAAGATTTCGGGTGCTTCTTGTGTAGTGCTGAAGGTAATGTCGAATTTTGTACTGATTTGAAAACGTTTATTCAATTATCTTTTTTTTTCACAGGCATACGGAGAAGAAACTCCGGCTCATGATGTTATCAAAGAGCATATGAAACAGCTGCGACAGTCGAGCTAATTTAGAAAGTAATTAAATGAGAAATAAATACGAACGTCGCTAAAGCATTTTTAACAACTGGAATTAAAGCGCTTTCAGCTGATGACACAATTCCTTATGTTGTGGCCAATCTTTGACTTGACAGTCACTGGAATAAGGTATGAATAATTATTTCCAAGTTTTATTAGTTTTGCATTGCTTACCGTGAACAGTAAAAAACGGATTCACACTTCGAACACTTCTTTTCAGCAGTTTTTTTACATGTCGAACAATATGTGTGCAGATCCGATTGTTCTGTACTAGAATACTTTTCCAACAAATCAGTGTTATATGCAGTGCTCAATCTTAAAATTTAAAAATTGTGTGATGAATTATTTTAATTTTGATGTAATCAAGTACCTTTTCGCCATTTCTGATAATTCCTGGGAGGATATATTAATGAAAATCTGTTTGTGGTTTTCAATTATTTTCCTCCAACCATATTTGTTTGCTGTGTTCCATATACTGTTACTAATTTCGGGTAATTCTTCTAGAAGTAAATTGACTCGATTCCTTCCGCTCGAACCAGCTTTCATTTGAAAGGAACATAGATGCTGTTTTAACTGGACGAGTGCCGGTAACTGGTCCAGGAGCTGTTCGTTCAAAAGTCCAATACATTTTCCGATTTCTCTCTGACGAAACTCGTTGATTTCATAGTCGGCCATAACATTTTTGTTGAAAAGTAAACCGAAAAGGCAAAACCAGGCTTGTGCTTCGCTTTTAGTAACTTTGAAAATTTCTCCACCATAAACTGGCTCCCAACGGTCGTTCAGAAATTGTTCAAATCCTTTACGTTTTCTCAACCACGGTTTAACGTGCAGAATTTCCGACAACAGACAGGGTGTATCGTGTGTTTTAATCAGTAGGTTCACAGCGCTCAAGGGAAGCGTTTCCAAATTGTCCACCAGATAGTTAAGAATGGTCAAACATTTTAAACCTATCCTAAAATCTATGTCGCGTTTCAAACGCTCAATTTCCTCCTGAACGGATTCGTGTAAATTCTCTGCTGCCACTGTATTTTGCAAGCGTTCCTGATTAACAATACCGATTAGGAACCCAACGGACTTAGTGCTGTAATCAATCAAATCCAGTGTGCATTCTCCTAGTGCCTCACAGCTATTGCGATGGAATAAAATTGTTTCTAGCAATGCTACGAGATTCACTTCATAATACAACACGCTGTACAAGACGAAAGAAGCATCTAAAGATTTGCCCTGTAGAAGTTTCGGTAGAACCTTGCCTTTCCAGATCGAAATGCAGAATACTTCGTGTACCAAGGTAGGGAGTTTGCTATCGATAATGATTCGCTCCTTAATGACCTCCTCTTGCTTTGTGCTGGCCTCGATATAGGCTTGCTGGGTCAGTTTCAGTGTAATCTCATATTGATCGAACCAACTGGGGATAATAAGCTTAAGACAACGTGTGTTAAATTGATGGTAAGGTCTTACCTTTTGCTACCAATATCCGCAACTTGGAAACAGCGTAAGCTTCCGACACAATAATCCACTTCTTCCGGAAATACCGCACATGGAAAGGACATGACTGTATCAAGCATTTTTTATCGCCCAAACAGTTGGTGGTTGCCATGACAATGTTAATCGATTTTTCTATTTCATATGATTAGCTACCGTTGTCAACCAAATCAAAATGACTACCATACAAGCGTTTATGCGATTTTTTTTTAATTTTTGGACCGAGTTCGGATTGGATCAACAATATTTATACATCTAACGCATTATATTTAAGACTTTAACTCTGAGTATTTCACAAATAAAACGAAAGAAAATCCTAGTTGCATTTACATTACACTGTTAAAATAAATGGCACGCTAATAATTACAAAAACAAACGTATACATTCAAACAATAATTTAAAAACATTTTAAAACATCGATAATCCCTCAACCATACTCCGATTGAATCGTGAGCGAAAACTCTCCCTTATAGATAAAGGTTCCGTGATACCACAACCGGGTGTCAACTAGCAGAGCGTCTCCAGGCTCAACGTAAAAACTGAAACTCCGACACTCGTCGTCACATTCGGGAGTAGGAGCAAGTATCCAACTTTTATTACCTCTAAGCTGAGCTTGCCACATCAACCGCGGGATGTAATCAATCTAGAAAGAGATAATGTTTAGATTCATCTTTGTCTACTTTCGTCTAGTCTTTCGTACATGCATGACCGCTCCTTGTTCATAACCCAGAAACACAAAATCCGTATTAGGCATCTCGGCATCCTCCGGCAGGAAGTGAGGTTTGGGGTATAATTTTCTCAGCTCAGCTAAAACAGCGGGATTGCAGTTACTCCAGCCTACGTACCATGGTTTATGACCGGTACGGAATTCTTCCGACATGCGAAAAACATCCTTGAGTGTTTGGAAGTTTGATTTGAAGTGCAGAAATTGACAATCTTCCTGAATGCTGTCCAACGCCGATGGGTGTTTGAAGTAGAGGTCCTTCAGGAAAGTGAAATTAAGAAGTGTCGCCGCTGGCCAATGAGATATCGCGTTCTTTATAATAATTGGTCTCGAAGAGTATGCGTACGGTTTGAACTCTTCGCGGGACAAGTTGGCAAGAATTATCGGACCTTGTACTCCTGCAGGTAAAACAAAACTTGTAACTACCACAACTAATTAATAATGCACTTACCTCTACAGTAGTTACAGTCAGATAATGGTCGAGTCGCTTCCCAAACCAGATAGTTGTTTGGGACAATGCACCGGGTACCCAATATAACTTCGATAAATGATGCCAGAAACGGTGTCAAGATGAACAGTGCTATCAAGAAAATTACACTATATAAAATGGAAAGCGTTCCGTCGTTCCACTGGGTCCAGGTCAGTCGACTGGGACGATAGTCGATCGAACGTTTGAAGGCTTCCTCCATTTCCCGTTCGGTGACTCCTGTTCGAACCACTGCATTGTTCAGCAAATGCAGTTTGTGCAGCAAAATTTGATCACACAATTTCACACGCACGTTGCTCAGTCTTGCCATTTTGGCATCTGATTCGTAAGTTGGAAGATTTTCGCGAATATTGCGAAATTACATCTCATGCTGGTTACTTTGCATTTTTGTTTTCTAAAAACTAAACATAAACAAATTTTTCGTTTCTGAAGATTCTGAAGTTTGAGTTCGAGCATGACGTTCATTAAGAGCATCCCCATCCGTGAGTAGAAACCATTGAGTTTTACACGTTTTACAAGATGCCGTAACACTCGGTGAACAATCATCATACTTGAATTCTTTACCGACAGAGCATCTGATTTTTCCAAAGTTTTATATAATTTTTTTTAGCATTTAATGAGTAAGTGAATGGATAACAGCGAGTCTAGTTATGTTGCAAATTAGGTTCGAAGGAACTGTCCAAGTCAGTCTTGAAACACATACATTTGGAGCAACATCATATGTTGCTTCAAGCTGTTCTCAACCCTTATTCGGCTGTGTTCACGCGACCACCCGCGTTACGGCTTGGTAAGGCCAAACTGGTGTCAAAGGGGGTCAATTAAGGTTTTCTGACGTATTCTTGATGGTCACATCATTAGCGTTTCTACATTAGAATCGTCACACAGTTTTAGTTTATTATAGGATTAGCGAAAATTTAAAAAATAATATATAATGTCTTTTTCGCTTCAGATAGTTGATATTTGAGCTCGTTGAAGCCCTTGAGCGTCTCATATACGAGTTCCGACGGAAATTGAAAGATGAAAGAGATCTCTTCTATGAGACGGTCGACGACGGCGTCGAAATGCCGAAAGAGATGAGTAGCGGTAAGCTACAACGTAGTTGAGCTACAACGAAGTTTTAAACGAAAGAATGAGACACTACCACTGAAATGGAATCTGTAACTAGCACTAAACATATATTAGAATTCGCGCTAAAACAGTTCAGGAACTGTGCAGGATGGCGCTAGGACTGTGGCCTGCGACTGGTATAGTCCATTCTTATTGGTTCAGAAGTCTTCTTGGCTGGTTGGTACACTGCTGTCCAATAAAATAGGTGTGTGATAGATTATTTTGTTTTTCTCTCAGTTACACATACCAAGCTACAGCAGTCTCTATCACACCTACCGCACACACAAGCCAACGACACGACTAGACACTAGCATTCCAAAACTGTATCACAAATATGACTACCCCTCAGTGACTCAGGTAACTGGTACTGTCGTATATGGCATTTGGAAAGAAATCACATGAAACTAGCAACACTGAATAATCTGTTGTTATTTTTTTCCAAATAACAATATATTTACCGTGGCAAGGGTTGCAATCCCTGGTTACGCTGAAAAAAACATTTGCGAAAACATATAGAACATAAGGGCGCTCGATCCATCGTTTCACTCACAGATTGCCGGATTTCGTTAACGTATAAGTTCGAAAAGAATCCACTTAGGACAGACATTCCGGCGACAGTTGGCTTGTGGTCTACGGAAACTTCTGCTATGATCAGTCCCTGGCGTAACGAACGATCGATAGTCGGCCACTTCATGACGCAGCTGTCGAATGATGCTGCGTAAGTAAACTCCATTAATAGTTTTGGTGTTTCTATTATTTTTAATTTTACTTCCGGTTACTGCAGTTCATCTACTTGAATATTTTCAGTGCCGAAATGAAATACTGATATCAAGTAACGAAATACGCCGGCTTACAATGCAAAACGATGAGTTTGGCTACTTCATGGGCGCGCAATATGGATGAACCAATCGAAGACATTGGAAAAGTCAGTAGTAACGACCTGCCAAAATCTAACCGAACGGAAGCCAACCGTGTTGTTATCCAGCTTTGTCTTAAGGCTGGTTTACAGTTCGAAAAACGTGTCAAGAGATTTTGGTCCGTGTATTAAAAATTGAGCCCAGGATTTCGAATCCCGTGGTGGGAAATGAGTTCACCAAAATGACAATTTTCATTAAATATAAACCCGACCCCGGAAAACGTTACGGACTTTCAAAACTTTCCACGCACAAAATCTGACCTAGAACAATTTAACCTGAATTGTTCTAAGCGGGAAAAAATGGTGTTTTCGTTTGTCTCAAAATTTGGTACTATTTTGATACGGTTTGTATTTTATAGAAGCAGTAGAACTTTTGGTTTGATAGCTCAGAGAGATTTCGACAGAAAATTTTCCCTGACCAAATTGCAGCACAAATCCCACGCGAAATCCCGTGACCCATTTCTCAACCTGTAAACAAGCCTTTACGGTTATAATGGATCATAATTATCGTGTGACAACAAAGAATATAGAAAAATTATGTCGTTTTATTGAATCATGGAATTTGATTTATATTATAAACTGTTTTTATGTTGAATAAAACAAAAATGGGGTAGAACAGAATACGATTTTTTTCCAGGACAAAAGCTTGATTGATGCTATTGATCTGATTTTTGATTCAAACTGATCCTGTCACTAAAACGATGTACATAATTCTCAATGATACGAATCAAGATCGGTTTGATCTGGATATACAAAAAGATACTTCGAACACACATATTATAAAATCAATCTTTCTAACTATTTAAAACAAGTGATATTACTCGTTGTAACGATGAAAATCGCAAGTAAATTTGATTGTAGACGAAGTTTTTTTCCAATATTTTTTGATTCAATTGAAATCGAATTAAATTATCATTTTAACATTCAGTTAGCATTGGACAGTTTCTAAAGGTTGTGTTTATCGATAGCAATTGTTTTCAACAGAGAGCAATCGTTAGTTTTCCTGAATCTCACGCTTCCATCAATCGAACTATTTGTACTGAGTTGAAAACTAGATTGCTTTCTGGTAGCACTCGCAGGTTCTGGTTTTGGCTTTCGAATTAAATTTCTCCCCGCACCTGAGATTCGTCAATTGTGTGGCTTAGTTTCGGATCCACCTATGGTTGCACCGAAAGAAACTCGTAAAATCGAACTGGCGGGCATTCCATTGGTCATAAAAGCGAGCAGAAATAAACCTTGAGCCAACGAACGTTGAATATCCCAAAAAAAAAATTATCTGTCAGTTTTATATGATACAAGCAAAAAGTACGAACTGACTTGCGATGCTAGCGACTGATCCCATGCTCAGCTATTCTGAAATACGGTTTTTACCAAAGTTGGGCCAGTTAAGCAAATTTGCTCGCACTCACTCGAATATTGGATAGTCTTTCTCCTAAGTTATTTTTATTTGCTTATTAACATAAGCATAACAACAAGGTTGCTACACAGCAACTGAAAATCAAAACAAGGAAGTGCTGCTGAAAAACTAATTTTCTTGACCACATCGAGGGGTCACTAAATGTACTGGTAACTGGCGGTAAACTACTCGGACACTTTTTCCTCGATAAATTTCACTAAGTTTCAGGTCGTGCCGTTGCACAAGCCTTGGTATCTGTCAAGTTACTAGTGGGTTGTTGGCGCTGATTACATTTGCAATCTTTGTCAAGATGTAAAACAAGACTGCCGCAGGCTTTTTTGTGTGGTCAATATAATAGGTGTGCGAAATATATTAATGGGTTATTATTTTACACAATACCATTATATGTTTTATTTGGTAAAGTTTGTAATCTGCGTGCTAATAAATGTATTTAAATGTTTAATAAGTCAATGATTTGTTATAGAATGGGTCAAGCATCTCACTGTACTCAAGTGGAACGAGTTTTGCTAAGAAATTTTGTTAAAGAAAATAAGACGTATAAATAAATCGCGAATATACTTCGGCATTCCGAAAACTTCCTTACAAATGC
Organism: Topomyia yanbarensis; assembly: GCF_030247195.1. Classification (NCBI taxonomy): domain Eukaryota; kingdom Metazoa; phylum Arthropoda; class Insecta; order Diptera; family Culicidae; genus Topomyia; species Topomyia yanbarensis. The sequence continues at coordinate 9,943,255 of NC_080672.1, forward strand.
CTTAAAATCTTTGAAAAAAAGAAACACACAAAAAAACCCAAGAAAACATCTACAGCAGCTGACCATTGTTTTGCTTTATTAGCGAAATCTGATCCATTCGCGTCATCCAGGATTATTACAGCACAAATTGAAAATGTGGTAAATCCGAGAACAGTTCGCCGTAAGATGTAAAATCCCAATCTTCCAGAAATAATTGCTAAAAAGGTTCCACTATTGCGAAGCAAAAGCCTTCACAGAAATATGCAATTTAGTTTTCAACACCGATAATGAGCCTGGTTCAGAAGGAATCAAAAATGGCGACATATCTTTCAAGGAGCCAATCGAAGATAAACCTATTTTCGTCCGATGCACAACGAAATGTTAGACGTCCAAAGTGCAAAAAGTTTGATCTGCGACACACGCAAAATATGGTAAAGCGCGAGGGCGAAAACAATGAGGTTTGGGGGTACTTTTCGTGGAATTACGCAGGTCCTATTTTTCGCAACACCACTATAAGGGCAAGATACGAATGCAAGGCTAAAGGATGGACATCCTAAAGGATGTCATGCAGTGCTATGCCAAAGATAACGTGCCTTTATATTGCAGTTTCAGCAAGATATTGATCGAAAACACACACCGAAATATGTAAAGGAATGATGGCGGGATAATAAAGTGATTATAATTAGGGACCCTACCTATCTCCTGTCATCAATCCCGTAGAAAATCTACGGAATGTACTTAAAAAGAAGTTATCCGGCCAAAATTTCAGAAATAAGGGTCGTTTGTGGGAAGCAGCTTAAAAGGAATGCTACACTATGCCAACGGAAACTTATCAGCGTTTTAATGACTCAAGGCCAAGGCGAATGGATAAAATTTGGTTGAATAAGGGAGGTTACACAGGCTACTAGTTGTTAAAAATATTAAAGTCTTAAAATCATTCGATTTGAATTTTTTTAATGCAATAGATTACAATACACCTTTTTCATTGACCAGGTATTTTTTTGGATTTCATGGAGAAGAGAGAGTTACGGTAAAGCATAACATTTAATTTACAAATAAAAGAGTTCTTTTTCATATTTACGACTGTGCCTAACTATAAAATATTTGAATATAAAAATATTTTTAGAGAAAACTTAAAATTTCATGTATTTTTATCTCACACCTGTATCGGGTTAGCCCATACACTGCTCGGCTGATGGGTGCTTTGGGTGAGACGAACGCGAAAGCGTCAGTCGAGGTTTGGACGCGATCGCGAACGGTCGATGTGATACGCGCTAAGTGATACCATACGACAGTGTACAACAAGGTCAAACGATACAATGGCGACGAGGTTAAAAATCGGTAAGCAAAATAATAAAAAAATGGGAATAATAGGAAAATGCAAGCAAGAGATAAAAAAATAGTGCGGGCCGACCGAAAATGTGTTTTTTTTCTGGATAATTTTCCCGGGCGGCGATTTTTTCTGATTGCAACATGTGATGATTAGGTTGTTTATTTAAAATGTTCAATTTTCTTAGTTTGAGTGGTTAATTACAGATTTTTCATTACATACAATTTCTTTTCAAAATGGCGTGTTCGAGAGCGTCAGTCATAAGCTTTTAGTGCCTCGGTACTGTGCGAGTGAGATTGGAAAGCATTACTTGATTTGTTAGGGATTGAAAAAAGCTCCGTGCTTAGCCGAGACTATAGCTTCGTGCTGGTGGGTAATGCGTGGCAGCTTCGTGCATGACTAATGTGTCAAATAGCCGGACGGCTGTAGAGAGAAATAAAAAAGCTCTGTATCCCACTGGACTAAAGCTTCGTGCTGGTTGTTGATGTATGGTAGCTTCGTGCTAGTTTCGAAGCGATAGAACTTCGCGCTGGGTATGTTAAAATAAAGCTTATTTTTTTTTGCTTTGTTGTTTGTGTCAACAGATGCGGCGGTGATGCCAGCTTTTATGGTTGGATCGGATCCCAGAAATGATTGGGGAAAATGGAAACGCGCATTCGAGCGATTTATAGCAGCAAATGGAATAGTTGATGAGGAAGAAAAATATAATCTGCTTTTGGTACTTGGAGGAATTGAACTTCAAACGTACTACGATAAAGTTGACAAAGTACAGGTTGGCATAGCAATCGAAAATTCTTCAGAATTTCGAGTTTTGCAATATGAGTCGGCTCTAGTGTCGATCGATAATTATTTCGCACCTCAACTAAATAAACGATTTGAGAGGCATCAGTTTCGTTCACTTAAACAGGAAATAGACGAGAATTTCGAAGATTTTGTCTTTCGGCTTAAAGAACAAGCAAAAAGATGCAGATTTCACGACATTGACGATATGATCGTAGACCAGATCATCGAATCTTGTCAGTCTTTAGATTTACGAAAAAGACTTTTGACCGAAGAGAAGAATCTCACTGAAGCTTTACAGCTGGGGAAGACAATCGAAGAGGTACAAAAACAAGCAAAAGAATACGAAAAACCTTCGGTATCTTTAGAGCAGCACTCGGTCATACAAAAAGTATCAGAAAAACCAACTTTTCCAAAGAAGTTTGCTGAGAATAGTTCACGGAAGTGCTATAATTGCAACCGATCGGGACATATTGCCAGGGATACCGAAAAATGTCCAGCGAGGAATGTGATGTGTTATAACTGCGGTACAAAAGGCCATTTTAAAATATGCTGCCGTAAAAGAAAGAGCAACGACATCATTCAAAAGGGGGACAAGAAAAAGATATTCGCGGTTTTCGATGGCGATATGAACGAGAAGCAGCAAGGAGTTTTTTTGTAAATGACAACGAAACATCCGAAATTCTCCAGTTCAATCTCGGAGGCGTGCCTACTAAAATGGTGGTAGACTCTGGCTCATCGGCAAACATAATTCGAGAAAGTACGTATCATATGTTGAAACAATTGGGAGCTGCAATCATTAACGAAAAAAACGCCGAGGAAATGAATTTAGCGTTTGAAGCTTTCGCGAGCGATGGAAAAATTCATTTCAGTAAAGTTTTCGAAGCAGAAATCGGAATACCGAACGAAGAGAACGGCATTTGGGCACACATTCTAGTGGCTCCAAAGGGTCAAACAGATCTTCTCAGTAAATCAACTGCATTTGCCCTTGGGGTCCTGAAAATCGGGTATAATGTTAACAAAATCATCGGGGGAACTTCAGAATCGGTCGAGGAGCAGGAGTTTCCGAAAATACTTAACTTTCCGCTGAAAATACAGATCGATCCCAACGTATCACCGGTTATCCAGCCCGCGCGAAGACTACCAATAGCAATGGAAGCCGATGTAGAAAAGGTAACCAAATCAAGCTTCATTTCGAATCGATTGTCATTTTTTTCATAATAAAATTTCTATCTGAAGGTTATTCAAGAATTGTTAGATAAAAAAATTATTGAGCGTGCCGAAGGACCACTATCATGGGTTTCACCACTTGTACCGGTTCGGAAATCAGATGGGAGAATAAGGCTTTGCGTCGATATGAGGGTTGCTAATCAGGCTGTGATTAGGGAAAATTATCCAATGCCAAACATCGATTCAGCTCTTGCATCTATTCGAAAGATTTCTAAATTGTCGAAAATTGACTTAGAGTCTGCATATTATCATTTTGAACTAGAGCCCCAAAGTCGAAACATAACCACATTTGCATCTAGAAGTGGGGTATATCGATTTCAAAGATTAATGTTTGGAATCAAGTCGGCCCCAGAGCTTTTCCAACGAGCAATGGAGAACTTGTTCCGCGGAATTGATGGGTTAATAGTTTTTATGGATGACTTACTTGTTCATGGGTGTTCCGACGAAGAACACGATGAAAGGTTGCTGGAAGTAATGTCACGGCTAAAAGAATGGAAAATGAAAGTTAACGAGAAGAAAACTGTTTTTGGAGTAACCGAAGCGGTTTTCTTAGGTCACCTTATTTCGGTAAATGGAGTCAAGCCTACTCAGGACAAGGTCCAAGCAATATTGGACCTACGACAACCTAAAGATATTACAGAACTTAGATCACTCTTGGGCATGATCACTTTCGTTGGAAAATTTATCCCTAATTTAGCCACTATAACGTTCCACATGAGGCAGCTTCTGGTTAAGAATACAACTTTCATGTGGCAAAAAATTCATACTGATGAACTTGAACGGATAAAATCCGTGCTAGGAAAAGTAGATGCTCTTGGGTTTTATGACTTGAAAGACGAAACGATGTTAGTAACGGACGCCAGTCCAGTGGGTATTGGTGCAATTCTCATACAAGTAAAGGACGGGATATCCCGAACAGTATACTGTGCATCTAAAAGCCTTGCAAGCCATGAGAAAAAGTATTGTCAGACCGAAAAGGAGTGTTATGCCATAGTGTGGGCGATGGAAAAACTATATATTTACCTATCCGGACGACATTTCACCCTCATCACTGACTGCAAACCGCTACAATATTTATTCAATCGTGCGCAATCAAAACCATCGGCGAGAATAGAGCGATGGATTTTGAGATTACAGGCGTTTGATTTCGAAGTCCGATATGAACCAGGGGATCTAAACCTAGCGGATTCTTTCTCGAGAATGGCTGTCAAAGATGAATATTCAAATGGCGAGCCAGATGTGGTCAACTGGCTGATTAACGAAATTAAACCAGTGGCGATTAAATTTGAAGAGTTGGAAAACGCAACGATGCAAGACGACGAACTGTGTAAGGTGAAATATGCGATTTCTAGCGGAAATTGGGACGATGTTGCACTACAATATAAAACAACGACAATTAAAGAGGATCTCATTCAATACGGGGATTTGATTTTAAGAGGGGACAGGATCGTAATTCCAGATAGTTTACGAGAGAAGATCGTACAACTTGCTCACATAGGGCACCAAGGAAGCACGGGAATGAAGGCACATCTTCGTTCAAAAGTATGGTTCCCAGGAATGGACCAAATGGTAGAACAATTGGTTAGAAGCTGTAAGCCATGTCGAATGACTTCTTTGCCAGATAAACCGAACCCAATTATACGCCGCGTACCAACTCAGCCATGGCAGGATCTGGCCATGGATTTTAAAGAAGGGTTACCCTCGGGGAAATCACTGCTGGTTGTAGTATGCTATACAAGCCGATTTATTCAGATAAAACCAATGAAACCTGCGACGTCTCAAAAAGTAGTCAGTGCATTGTTGAAAATGTTCGCTTCTTTTGGCATCCCACGTTCGATAACTGCAGATAATGGACCACAGTTTAGATCGGTTGAGCTTAAACAGTTTTGTACCAGCTACGGCATTCATTTAAATTTGTCTACCCCGTATTGGCCGGAACAAAACGGTGCTGTAGAAAGGCAAATGAGGAATCTGGGAAGACGCATTAAAATAAGCGTTATACAAAAAACAGAATGGGAAACGGATTTGGAGGAATATCTCTTGATGTACCATTGTACACCACAAGAGACAACGGGGATCTCTCCAGGTAAAATGATGTTTAACCGCGAATTAAGGAACACGCTTCCATCAACACTTAAGAATGATAGTCTGTCACTGGAAGCTTCGAAAGATCGGGATATGACCTTTAAGGAAAAGAATAAAATCAAAATCGACGAACGACGCCAGGCAACGGTACATTGTCTTAAAGAAGGGGATACAGTGCTGATGAAAAATTTGAAGATCGGATCATTACAACCTAAGTTTGGAAACGAAGAGTTTAAAGTTGTTTGTGTGAATGGGGGGGGGGGGGGGGGGGCGATTACTGTTAAGTCAAAGGAAAGTGGTAAAGTGTATGTAGGAAACAGCACACATCTCAAACGACTAGAAGCCCGAGACCCTTTGAATGAAATAGAGGAACAAGAACATCAAAGAGCGGTCGATGAAGGAGTTGAGGGTACTGGTAAGTCAAGCGAATTGATAGTTTCAGAAGAAATAGGAAACGCAGACGTATCAAAGAAGCGCAGGATTTGTCGTAAACCGGTAAGATTAAATGACTTTGTTGAATAAAATATGTAGTGATTAAATAAAAAGACTCGAGGCATAAAATGATGCCAATCAATACGTGATACATTTTAAAAATTTTGGAGGGATGTATCGGGTTAGCCCATACACTGCTCGGCTGATGGGTGCTTTGGGTGAGACGAACGCGAAAGCGTCAGTCGAGGTTTGGACGCGATCGCGAACGGTCGATGTGATACGCGCTAAGTGATACCATACGACAGTGTACAACAAGGTCAAACGATACAACACCTATTTTATTGGTCAGCAGTGTAATTGTGTATTCATATTTGCTAGTGGATAGATCAATTTGCTTGGGTGGGGGACATGTGGATCCTGCTAGTTGTCAACCCTTTTGCCCTTGGGTGTGATGCTAGTTCAGGAAAGGATTGCAGGACTGGCACCTAAGAGATACTTATTTTTATGATGATTTAACTCGACCAAGCATAGCAGCTCCTAGAAATCCTGAGTAACCTTTTCGGGTCGATGTGATCTGTTCGAGTCGAACCAGATAACAATTCGGTTCGAGCAAACTTTATAGGGAATCGCGGATAAACATTTTCCAAATTCTTTATGGGCAGAGATTCTTTTTGTGAAACCTAGAAATACCTTCACCCGTGCAGTTACTCAGAATAATGATAAAAGGAAAAACATTGAGGATTTGCCTGATCCATATCCTAATAACCACCAATATTGACTAGAACAGGGATTATCTAATTCTGTTTTAAGATGAGGGTGAAACAGTACAGTTATAGGAAAAGATATTCGCGAGTAAGGTTTAACACTGCTAGCATTTTCATCGTATCCATTAATTGTCGATTGATCCGCTTTGGACTTATGAGACAAGTAGATTAGGAAGAGCAAGAGATAGACGCAGATTCAATGCGAAACTCTCCACTATGACGTAATTTCCAACGCGACCGTAGGATATGATTTTCCATAGAGTTGGCCAGACTAGATGACTATGTGTGTAGGAGCAATGTATCCCTGAGCAATATGGAAGGACAGCCTCTGAGACGACGTGATGCGCGGTCATAGCTGTGGTCATTAAGCATACCAACAGGTGCAACGGTGTGCCGGTATGTGTACAGTTAATGCACATACGTTGCAGACATAGGTTGTTGAGACAGCCCGATAACTTCCTTCTAGTACATTTTTGGTGTAGATCCGGTCTGATCGGCATTTCCTTGTTCTTTTGATGATACTGAAGGGGATCGTTGCGACCTTTCTTCAATGTGGAGACTTTGCCACACCCTACAACGCTATCATTGTTTTATTGTTTCCCACCCAACTGGCTTAGCGGATATAAAGGCGGTAGATTGTCCATTTATTCTGCGTGACACGTTTTAAATCAGGATTGATACAACTTGCAGCCAACAGTGGTACTGTTATTGGTAAATGGCAGCACCACCACGGCCTACAATCCCCCACCTTAAAAACGCAGCAGCTACCAGTGGGATGGGAGCGAATTGTTATGTTACGTTATGTTATATAAGTGCAAAGATCATAAATGCTAAAATTCACTTACTCAACAGATCTTCCATACTTAACCTTCCGGTGGGTGCGCTGAATTGTGCGACGCTAGCAGTACATATTTTGATAACTTATTTCTCAGCTTTGTGGAATCGAATATTGCTTGAAGTGTCAGTATTATGTGTGCATATGGTTATAGATTTTCGATCAGCGATATACTCAATACCATCATATTTTTGTTCACTCTAGATAATCCCATGCATGAGTTTTCGCAAATTATTAAGCCTTAATAAATCCTAGAATGTAATTTTTTTTATCCAGATGACAAACAATGATAACCAAAGCGATACAGAGAGAAAAAAGATGAGTGTTGTGAATAAATAAATATATTTAGGCCACTCAGTATGGTTCAACGGATATGAAACAGGAACATGCATAGCCATCTTTTGTGATAGAAACATTATTGGAAGACATAATAAGTACTTTTAAATATACTAAAGTTTAGTGGCTCGAAGCAGTTGGCGAATTTATATCTATACAGTCGTGATTCGCTGGTTGGTCACTTTTTAACTGGACCGCTTTTTAGTTGAACCTCCGCTAGTTCGACCATTGTCCAACTAAAAAGCATCTGAACGCCAAAATCTCATTTCGAATTAACTTTGACAATCTATTTATCAATCTTTTACAGTCTTCTTTGGAGTTTTTGACATTTGTCAGTCGGTCCAACTAGCGAATCAAATCCGTTAGTTGGACAGAGGCTGTAGCCCAACCAGCGAATCACGATTGTATAAACTAATCTGATCCCTGACAGTGGTTGCCATCGGCTCAGTCACTTTTGCGCGTCATGCATTCACTGACTTACAATCGAATTGTCCCTCGACTAAACTGGCACAACGTGTCCATTCCCCTTAGTGGTATAAGGAGAACAGACATATAAGCTAAAACAAACTTTCCCGAAAAACCTGTGTAAACATTTAAATGAAAATACGTTGAAAATCACCATCGCATTCAGGTTCGCATGCGTGAATCACCATTGTGTCTATTGTATACGCCCTTTGCGTATAACAGCGACTTTCATAAGATAACGCTATGTAACGTTTTCAAAAGAACATTGAATATAATATCGGCAGAGCCGTCACTTTTGATTGAACTCTTAACCCAGTTAGTTCGCCTTCTCTCTCTCCGAAACCCCTTATTTATAGGATAGCTACCGTGATAAAATAAGTAAGTATAAAGTTATTAAAGTGGCGACGAGATAAAATCCGAAAAGTGCAAAGTGCGTGCACGAAGAAAATCAGTGAAGTGATTAATCCGAAAACAAAGTGATCACCCGAAAAAGTGGGTTATATCCGAAATTGATTAAGTGGAAAAAGCACTTTTTTTTTTGGAAAACACCATTTTGTAAACGACAGTACAATAAAAGATTTTCTTTACAATTGACAATTGTGCCAACGGCACAAAAGCATTCTTTTATTTTAACAATTTTATTTGTTTTGACAAGAAACTAATTGGTTTTGTTTGCATTATTTTCACAGCAATTGTGTGCATTTCTCGCGACTTGTGCGTGCCGAGGGTACAAGCGAAGGCTCGGGTACGGCAAACAGGCCGCAGTGAAGAGGAGACAATTATTTTACCCCATCGCCGTTAGCAGTCGGTTCATCTAGGGTGGCGTCGGCAATAGTGGACTACGGATAATTTGGAGTAAGGTGTAGCATAGTACAATTACTATAGCCAAACGACAATCAGGGTGAGAATTCACTAAGGAAACACGGGTGAGTCGATTCAATTATTATTCATATTTTTTTTATATAATTATCGGCATCTGGGACTAAATTTGAAAACTTATTTGTTCCAATTTTTATCAGAAACATGGCCCATTTAAGCATGGCGTCATCCATCGAACCCTACCGCAAGGGTGTCTCTTTCGGTGATTGGGTCGACAGATTAGAATTTTGTTTCGTTGCAAATAATGTTGACGAAAACCTGAAAAAGGCCCATTTTATTACATTGGCCGGTCCTCTTGTTTATGCAGAATTGAAACTGCAATACCCGGTAGAAAATTTGAACAATGTGTCGTATAACGACATGGTTAAAAAGTTGAAGAATAGATTTGACAAAAAGCCTTCTTGCTTAGTACAACGTTTGAAATTCTCAAACAGGGTTCAGCAACCAGATGAGTCGCTTGAGGACTATGTGTTATCCGTCAAACTGCAGGCGGAGTTCTGTTCCTTTGGTGAATTTAAGAATCAGGCAATTCGCGACCGTATTATTTCGGGCATTAGGGATACTCGACTTCAAGAGAAAATTCTGAATGAAGATGAAGATTTAAACGTAGAAGCAACTGAAAAAATCATTATGACTTGGGAAATGGCGAAGTGCAACGCCAAATCATTGGGAATAGAAAACAAAACAGAATCTCTTGCTCCTTTGAATGCAATAAGACGCCCAAGAGGGTTAATGTTGGAGAAACTGGGAGCTACACTGGAGGCAGCCAGGGTAGCAAATCAACCAGGTTCTTCCAAAGTTCCCATAAGGGACAGGTTAGGTTTCACGCCTTATGCTCGGAATAGTCCGCGTTACAGAGGGAACAATCAAAACTCAAGAATGACTGAATGGAACAACGGCCTAGATAAGGTAAAAAAAGACCATTCTCAATTAATTTGTGATTTTTGCGGAAAGAAAGGTCATATAAAGAAGAAATGCTTTAGGTTGAAGAACTTACACCGCGACGCAGTAAAATTTGTAGACTCATGGAATGAACCTGGACCCAGCACGGACCGGAGCCTCAGCGAGTTGTTCGACAGGATGCGAGCTGACGACGTCGAAAGCGACAACAATGATGATAAAGGTGACGTTCAATGTATGTTAGTGTCGTCCATTAATAAAATTAATAACCCTTGTTTAGTTAATGTAATCATGGAAGGAAAATCTATCCAAATGGAAGTTGATTGTGGTTCTTCAGTAACCGTTATGGGAAAACAGCAATATGAATCGAACTTTAATATTCCCCTAAAAAAATCGGATAAACGATTATTGGTTGTGAATGGGGATAAACTTAAAATATGGGGTGAAACAAAGGTTTCAGTGATGCTTGGAGGAAAACAAGCTAGTTTGACTTTGGTAGTTTTAGATTGTAAAAATAGCTTTGTACCTTTACTTGGACGTGACAGTTTAGATGTATTCTTCAATAATTGGAGAAACTTTTTTGGTAATTCGTTGGAAATCAACAATATAAATTATGGGAATAATACGGACCAGATTTGAAACAAAAATATGCAGATGTGTTTATCAAAGATTTTTCTTCGCCTATAGTGGGTTTCGTGGCGGATTTGGTGCTCAGTAACGAGGAACCAATTTTTAAAAAAGCATATAATGTTCCTTATAGATTGAAGGATAAAGTGTTGAATTATTTACAAAAGTTGGAAGATGAAAAAGTAATTACTCCGATCAAAACGAGCCAATGGGCGTCTCCTGTAGTGATCGTGATAAAAAAAAATAATGATATTAGATTGGTTATAGACTGCAAAGCTTCTATAAATGGCCTGCGTCAAGCCAAACCGAACTAAGCGCCATAATTTTTTTCGTATATTTTTCGTACCAAAATTCATTTTTCGATAACTTACCATTTACGTAGAAAGTCAAAGAACACTTGCTTGCTTTCGTTTGCTATTTGAGCTCCCAAAACAATAGATATTAGAGTTCCTGGTGTTACATTGGATGTTAAAGCGATTTTAGATAAAGTACCTCAAAATGGCGCTTGGTCCTCTTTGGCTTAACACAGGCCAAATAAATTATTGATTCCAAATACCTACCCATTGCCGTCGGCTCAGGATTTATTTGCTGGGTTGGCAGGGTGTAAAGTATTCTGCTCTTTAGATCTGGAGGGCGCTTACACACAGTTGTCCTTATCAGAAAAGTCTAGGAAATTCATGGTAATCAACACTATTAAAGGGTTATATACCTATAATAGGTTGCCGCAAGGAGCATCATCCAGTGCTTCAATTTTCCAACAAGTGATGGACCAAGTTTTACAAGGAATTGAATATACATACTGTTATTTGGATGATGTTCTTATTGCTGGTAAAAATTTACTGGATTGCTTGGGGAAATTGGAATTAGTTTTGACTAAATTGTCGGCAGCGAATATAAAAGTAAATTGGGAAAAGTGCAAGTTTTTTGTTACTGAATTACCTTATTTAGGACACATAATTAGTGAAAAGGGTTTGTTGCCGTGTCCAAGTAAGATATCGACTATTAAGGAAGCAAAGGTACCAAAGAACGTACAAGAATTGAAATCTTTTCTGGGGCTCATAAACTATTATCACAAGTTTATACCACATTTGTCATCAAAACTATATTACTTGTATAATCTTTTAAAAAATGATACTAAATACGTATGGGACGCTAATTGCGATAAGGCCTTTGAAGAAAGTAAAAAATCATTGATAGCGACGAATTTCTTAGAATTTTTTGATCCAAACAAACCCATAGTGGTTGTTGCTGATGCTTCGAGCTATGGCCTTGGTGGAGTAATTGCTCACACTATAGATGGAATTGAAAAGCCGATATGCTTCACTTCCTTCTCTTTGAATTCAGCGCAGAAAAACTATCCAATCTTACACTTAGAAGCCTTGGCTCTGGTTTCCACAATAAAAAAATTTCATAAATACCTTTACGGACAAAATTTTTTTGTTTTCACTGATCACAAACCTTTAGTTGGCATTTTTGGTAAGGAAGGCGGAAACTCCCTTTTTGTAACGAGACTCCACCGATATATTTTGGAAATTTCTATATATAATTTTGAAATTCAATACCGACCATCCGCCAAAATGGGCAATGCAGATTTCTGTTCCAGATTTCCATTAGAACAGAAAATTCCAGAAGAATATGATAAAGAGTTTGTCAGAAGTATTAATTTTACGAAAGAGTTGCCCATTGATCACATTAAAATAGGTCAAATGACTAATGGTGATGAGTTTTTACAGACAATTATTAGATACATTCGCTGCGGTTGGCCCAAAAGAGTCGATAAACGTTTCATCAATGTTTTTTCTAATCATCAAGAATTAGAGATTGTTGACGAATGCTTAATGTATCAGAATAGGGTAGTTATACCACAGCTAATGCAGAACGAAACATTAAAGCTCTTACATGCGAACCACGCAGGAATGGTGAAAATGAAGCAGCTAGCTAGGCGCTCGGTTTATTGGTATGGTCTTAATTCAGATATAGAACGGTTTGTTAAATCTTGTCATGAATGTAACAGTATGGCGATAGAACCAAATTCAAAAGTGGAATCCAAATGGATTCCTACAATTCGACCGTTTAGCAGAATTCATATTGATTTCTTTCATTTTGAACATCATACCTTTTTACTTATGGTAGATAGCTATTCAAAATGGGTTGAAATAGACTGGATGAAAAATGGCACGGACGCAGGAAAAGTTCTGAAGAAACTTGTTGCTTTATTTGCTAGATTTGGGTTATCGGATGTTTTAGTATCGGACGGCGGTCCTCCGATCAATTCCTTCAATTTTGTCGGGTTTCTGGAAAGACAAGGTATAAAAGTATTTAAAAGTCCGCCATATCATCCTTCAAGTAATGGTCAGGCAGAAAGATTAGTCAGAACTGTTAAAGAAGTTGTGAAGAAGTTCCTTATGGATCCAGAAACTAAAGGATTGGACCTGGAAGATCAGATAAATTTATTTTTATTTACATATAGAAACACTTGTTTGATAAATGATAAACAATTTCCATCTGAAAAAGTTTTATCATATGCACCTAAAACGCTTATTGATTTACTAAATCCAAAAAAGCAATTTAAAAGACAAATATCTATACCAAATCCTTCTGTGGATGAAAAATCATCTTTAAATGCTCCTACGATTGTAGGAGGGCATATTAACGATATTTTTGACAATCTGATAGAAGGTGATGAAGTGTGGTACAAGAACCATAACCCACATCAGCACATGCGTTGGTTAAAAGCAATATTTTTAAAACGTTTCTCTAAAAACACATTCCAGATTACGATTGGAAACGTGCCAACAATGGCACACCGTACTCAGCTAAGAGTTCCTGATTCCGGCCAGAGAAGACCAAACGTGATCTCAAGATACAGACCGGCCAAAGGGACGGAGTGTGTAGAGACAAACACGAACAGTGAGGATGAAGAAGGATTCAAAGGATTTAGTGAGCTCGAATTGGAGAGGAGAGGAACGAAGAGGAAATTGCAGACATTAATACTGCCGACGGAACGGTCGGGGATAGAACCACAGATACCACAAAGGTGGATTCGAATTTTGTTTACAAATAGGAAAGAGAAAAGACTAATGTCAAATTATACTGTGAAATTTACACAAATTCAAGAAAGCTTGATCTCGAACTAGTTTGAATTGAAAAACTAATCGAATTTTAAATAATCTAAGTGTTTGAAATATACATAAGAATTGTTTTAGGTTTAAGCAAAAAAAAATATAAAAGGTGAAGAGCTATTGTGTACGCCCTTTGCGTATAACAGCGACTTTCATAAGATAACGCTATGTAACGTTTTCAAAAGAACATTGTATATAATATCGGCAGAGCCGTCACTTTTGATTGAACTCTTAACCCAGTTAGTTCGCCTTCTCTCTCTCCGAAACCCCTTATTTATAGGATAGCTACCGTGATAAAATAAGTAAGTATAAAGTTATTAAAGTGTCCAAGTTTGCACACACATGTTCCGTACAGCGATTGCTGGCCGATCGAAGCGCCGACCAGTGGCAAGTTGCTACTCGCTGTTGTCATTTCAAAGCGACAGTTTTATTGAAAAATGTATATTGAAAAAGATTATATAGAGATAAAGCTACTTGACCTATCACCACGTACCCCTCCTGAGCTAATTGTAGAATGCATGTCGCAATACGAAGAATTAGAATCCGTTACACCTGATATGTGGAGAATTTTTTTCCCCTAGCAAAGTTCTTGTGGCGAGAATGCTGATCGAAAGACCTATCCCATCTCACTTGACTATAAAGCTCAAAACCCACGAAGCTACTATTAATCGAACTACGTTATGTACCCATGAGGGGCAGACTCTTGCGTGCATGTATTGTAATCAGATAGCGCACCACGGACAACATTGCGCGGAAGATACAGAGGAAAATGCATCTCTACCGATTACCAACGCATCCACGGCAAACCAACCCAAAACAGAGTTTTCCATACCAATACCTGAACCACAAACGGTTGCCAAATTTGTGGCAGCTGTTCAGACCATATTCACAACCGCAAAAGCAGCATCCAGCAACCCAAAAACACCTGTAAGCAACATCGGCGAAGAAGATAATAATGATGACGGATTTACACTGGTCACCCGTAAATGCAAGAACACTTTTAACGACGATAAGCTTGGTGTGAAGGACAGGGGAGAATCGAATGATCCCGGCGAGCTGGCAAATGTTTTCCCGCCGCGAAAGAAGGTCTCCGCGCGTGATAAAAAGTTGCGCGCGAGATCCAACGGATAATCAAAAATATTTGTTTTTCTTTTTATTTTTTATATATTGCAAAAACATGAAAGATGCACGGCTCCGTTAAGCTACCGCTATGAGCCGTGTCAAATAAACGGAAACACAAAAAACAGAATGTGACCCACTAATTCGATTTTGGGAAGTATTTCTAGTTATTTTACGTAGGTAATAGTAAAAAAAAAGGAATCTGTATTTCCAACTTCGGCTGCATCTGAAAAGACCAACAACATATGATTTAATGACCTGATTGGACCAATCTTGGTGTAATAGTTCTGAATGGATTGTGATGCATAAATTGCTCCTTTTTCTGTTTCGTGATCCACGATCTAGGGTGCGGGTGCCCTTAAACAAACGTCATAAAAGCTGCTTTGATGTCAATTATTTCTTGAGCGTTTTTTCAAAACGTCATATCTGCAATGAGTTACTCTCTTTGTTTACTTTCTCTTCTGTTAATAATTCGGTCACTTTAACGTTTATCCCTCAACTCTTTGCATAATATGCTAGTTAAAACCACCGTCTTTCGATCTGTACTGTAAAATAAGTGAAAAGTATTATAGTGACGCCGTAGAAAATCAAAAGTGAAAGTAAACAGAGTAACTCATTGCAGATATGACGTTTTGAAAAAACGCTCAAGATTTGCTGTCAATTCAAAGTACACGCGAATCTACGGCTATAGTATAGAAGGTGGAAACATTATTGTTTCTATATAGTGGCTTATTTTTCGACAAACATTCCATTCGTAACAAAATATAAATTTATTTTTCCTTGATCTGAAAAATAGTTTAACTGCCAGGTTCTCGTTAACCATGAAAAAATTACAATTGGAAGCCGAATAAAATGAAGGAAAAAACGAAAACACGCTGTGTTATGATTTGTTCTTATTGCTTCGGTATCCGAATAGAAATGAACAGTAACAAAATCATATTTTTCACTGTTACAGTACTGTAATTTTACAATAATTTACCACCAAGTCCAGTGTTATACCACAATACAGAAACAATAAACTTTAACGTTTCTATAGTATATTTTAATGTAAAATCGACTTTTACAGTAAAAAGGAGGTGGTTAGGACCTTAATATTGAATAATTGATTTTTTCTATACATTTATCTCAGGAACAGTAAAATTTAATGTGATTGTATTGTTTAGTTTTTTACAATAAAATTTATTGTTACCCGTAATTTTATTGTAAATCTACTGCGAGAACTTAACGTCAAACAAGGTTGAAACAGAGAAATAACCATAATATCTACTGTTTTATTATTGTTTGCAGGATAAATGCTATTGTAAATTTCTATCCACGTATGCAAAGATTTAACTTTAGTTACAATGGGTTTGGTACCAACAAACCAGCACAAAAATATAATTGTTTCCACCTTTTTTTCTTACATCGTGTACGCGTACGGCGTATATGTTTTATGTACGCGAAAAATCGATACTTCAGTACATCAGCTTGCGCGAACGAAATGAGTGCTACACTTGTAAGCATTGCTGAGGAGGATTTCTTCGGCACAGTGATCCGATATGGACTATACGTCGGAGCGATATTCCAAATGGTTTGCTTAGCAGCCTGCATAGTACTTCCGGATTCATCTGGAGGCGGTGACGGCTTCAATGGAACAAAGGTAAGTCTGGGTAAATTGCTACGAAAAACGTTCGTCTAATTTCCTTTGCGATGTCTTCAGGGCAACGACAGTGAAGATTCCAGCTCGGAGCATTCATCACCGCAGAACACCCCCAGACGTCCATACCACCGAAGTCGGAAACAGGACAAGAAAAAGAGGCGTTAAATTAACAGTCACGGATACTGGATTTTCAAGCTGTCGTGTAATGTTTAGGTGTTGATTTTTATACATGGTATTAATTCTAGGATTTTATTATAGAACGGTTCTTTTTTAGTTTTTTAATCTCAGACAGATTAAGTACTAAACGATATAAAAAGTATTGTCATTGATTACCTTAAAAATAGTGATTCACTTCAATCCCTTCCGATTAGTATTTGCAGATTTCTTTCTGTTTCGTTCAAAAACGTAATAAATTCAAAAGAAATTATTTATTCTGGAAAAAAAGATTTTTCTAGTACCTAAATAATTGTCATCAAATGGTCCCTGAATACCTGATCATACAAACACCACTAACAGTAACAACACCTTTTCAATAGTATTTTCACTAATCTAATGAGGAATAGAAAAATATTGCTAAACCTTTGAATGTATCTCGTTTTGGGCGCATTTCATGATGTCCAACGCACCCTTCGATATCAGGTCATGCGCTAAGCGTTGCCCTAATCTTTCGGCCGATTCAAAGATATCCCGTCGAACGGGTTTGTGGCGGAACATGCCGCAGAAAAGCATCTCACTGCTATCCTCCAAAGTAGGTGTCACAATAACACGCTGTAGATTCTCGTTGTAATCTAGAATCTTGGCTTGTTGCGTCAGAAATGGACATTTATCAATACTTGCTTCTTGAAGGGGCTGTTGCTCCGCATGCTTGGCATTAATCCATTTTCCGCTGATGGGACATTTAAGAGCACCCTGGCCGGATTGATCTACCTTTTGTTCGGTACTGACATATGGACAATCTCCCATAAAATCAACTCCCACTGGAAATGCACTGCTTGGGCAAATGCTGAGGTCCTTTGCATCCCCTTGTCCTTTTTCCTGTATCGTATTTTCTACCTTTGAACCTTTTTTCTCCCCAGAGAAAGGACACTTTTGGAACATATCACCGTGAGTGGCCATGAACTTTGCTAAATCAAGCGACTCTCCTATTTGCGAACAACCAGGCTCGGAATCATCTACAATCTCCGGACTCTTTCGTTGTTTTTCTGTGATGTTTGTTTGTGTCAATAGACTTGCACCAATAGCATTGTCGGTCACATCCTCTGCAATTCGAGTTTTCTTTGCAGGAAGCGTGTTCCCATTATCTAAATCTAGTTCGTCGGTATCAAGCAATTGAAACGAGCAACCATCTTCCGCTCGTAATTCTGTTTTACCGTCCAAACTCCAGACAGCACCCGTAATGTTGAGTAATGTGGAATCTCTTTTCCGTTTCAAATTTGTACAAACAGCAACCGGTGCACTACATCCACCTCCCAGTGTTTTCAAGAAACTTCGTTCGGCTAAAATCCTACACTGAGTATCCAAATGGCAGAGCTGGTACAACATTTCTAGAATATATTCGTCATTGGAACGACATTCGACAGCTAACGCACCTTGTCCCACAGCATAGAGTATCTCGGCAGGCTCAATGGTCTGATCGATCCGCTTGTCCCAGGACATTCTTGTTAGACCTGCTTGGGCCAAAATGATGCCCGCAAATTTGGAACTTTCTGCATCCAGCTTAGCCAGACGAGTGTTCAAGTTCCCGCGGATGTCACACACCGTCAAATGGGGATAAGTTCTTGCTAGTTGAGCAGATCTTCGCAGAGATGATGTTCCGATGACGGCCCCTTTCGGCAGTGTATTTAACGTTTTTCCTCGATGCTTTCCGTTTAACACCAGAGCGTCACGAGGATCCTCCCGCTCCAGTACGGCACCGATCGCCATTCCGATCGGCAATGTCGTTGGAAGGTCTTTCAGAGAGTGTACAACAAAATCTACGCCTCCAGTGCGTAGCGCATCTTCCAGGTCTTTGGTAAACAAAGACTTTTCACCGATTTTCGGCAACGATTTGTTCAGCACTCGATCGCCAACCGTTGTCATAGTATCTGGGAGAAGAAACATTGATTTTGTATTATATTACAACAGATTTTAGAGGATGCACAACGAACAATTACTCTGAAGCATAAACTGCTTGGGTCTTTGTGACAATTATTGCAAGTGTTCAGAGGTGATGTCTCGACAACATTATCACTTTTGAAATCAAGTCTGCAGCAGTGTCTTTAACTGCTTATAATCGGAAGCTAGTTTGTAGATAGATAAGGAATCCAGAAACAAGAGGTGTGAAACTAAAAATCGCAACTCATTGCACGTCTCCACCGGTATGATATGAGGGGAGCTTATTTGAGCATGCAACAAAATATTCAACTTGGTGTACACGTTGTCGGGACAACATCTTGAAGAAGTTGCTTGTAAATAATCATGTCTTTGGTACAATTTCAAATGTAAATTAATTTACTTACGTATTTCATATACAACATCGGGGTTGAGCTTTTGTAGACATGTAATAACATATTTCGTTTGAATCAGTGCCAGCTGAAAAACAGAATAAATGAATAAGATGAATATATAAAGCGCCGAGACTCTCTAGATTGATACCAAGCATAAAACTTTGGCCCTATAACAGTTAAGAATTCAAGGTTTTCAATGTTAAATGAAAAATGGTATCATGACATAACACATAAAAGCACTGATATAACATATGCTTCATTGGTCTAGCCACCCACCCCTTTCCTAATCACTTACCTCACTCTTTCTCGAGCCAACACGAATTATTTTCCCCTTCGTTTCTTCACCCGTCATTGCAATTGATACTGGCGAGTTGTCGTGCCTGCCGTTCACCAATTGATACTATACTAGTTTTAGTGTTTGACCTCTGTATCTGATCTCCAACTGACGGGGTGAAAGTTTGAGTAGATCTACTGCTGCCTATTCAACACCCCTTTGGATGTTACTTAACGATCCAGCTCGTCACTTACAGGGCTTCCATACTGATATCTGATACACTTTTGATGATCCAGCTCAGCAATGTCTCACAAAATATTTCCTAGAACTTAGTTTGAGGAATCAGCATATCATTCTCCAGAATGGTTTTTTATGCTTCTCATGCTGCATGCAGCGTGTTACTAAAGTAAACACGTCAACATTAAGTTGACGGCAGGGTAGCCAGAGTATATTTCGTAATATCTGTATTGAACTACACTAAAATCTTATTTTATGTGGAATTTCCAAGGTGTACGCATTTTGCAATAATTTTTATTGCAATTGTAATTTTTTTGAATACGGTATTCTGTTGGTTTACATCTAGTATCAGGACAAGGAAAAATGCTTTGGATATAAGTTACTTGATTAGAGCAGATAAAATTTGAGTTACAATGTAGAATAAGCTTAGTTTAGCCTAATTAATGCAAACCCGAACAGAACGTAACATCGGAATTGTTAGCAGAAACATTGAATTTACAACAGTTATTGTTGTTAACAATATTTTTTATAGTAACATCAATGTTTTGGTTTTCAGCACTTTCTTAGAATTTACACAAAAATGACGCTATTCACTTTCTCGTGCATTCAATTTGTTGTTATTTTTATGCGCATTTTTCACCATGGCGTTCCGTTTGTCCGCTTCGTGGAATATTTTCCGGTTTTAAAACTTTAGTAAGTAGATATTATAATATAATATGATAAATATAAGAAGTCTAATTTAACATTTTTATTTACAGGCGACATGTACGATCGACGCCAGTTGATTGCGGCCTTAAACTTCAATTCCTTACGGGATCGGGGGCACCGTGCACTGATCCGGGTAGTTTTTGGACTGCATTGTCGACATGAGATAAGAAGCAGCTGATGTCACGATTTCTGAAGTACGTTACTTACACTGATATCGGTCGATTGTACACTTCCAGAAACGAATGGGACATTAAATCATAACGATGCGGAAGTATTAACGGAGATGTTTGGTAAAGTACGCAGAGCGACACCAGATGGGAAATTTTGTGATTGCCCGACATATACCCAGAATCAGCAACATATGTGTTCTGGATGTCCCGTTTGTAAATAAATATCCAAAGAACATGACATACTTTGTCATGTAAACAAAACAGCTCTTGGCGGTAGTGGCTTATTCCACGGAACATGACAACTAAGTAAGTAGAAATATGTTTCAATATTACCATGACTACTAAAGGTTTTGTTAGCTAACTTTTTACTGTACGAATTTTTCAGCTGACAAGATTATGCTCTTGCTCCGACCAATGGTGAGTGTGTCGTTCTTGAGCATAGATTAAAAAGGCTGCGTGTTCCCGTATGCGATGCGCTTGTAGGAAACGATTTAAACGTTGAGAAAAGATACTATGTAAGCATCTACAGACTTCAATTTAACTATGTTATAAAAATATGCAAATAAAAAAATGTATGAATCACAATTTTGCTGGAAATTCAATTTAACAGTAAATCCGCTGTAAAAAAAACTAGTAAAATTGTTGTAAAAACAATCTAAATCAACGTTTTGACTTCCAAAATCTACAACAGAATAACATTCTAAATTGTTGTAAGTGGTTTCAAAATGTATGGAGAAAATCCAAATTTTTCATTGTTACATCGCTTAACGACCGCCCTTTTTCGATGTAAAAATTGTATTTACAATGAAATTGATTGTAGAAACAACAAATTTGATAGTATATTCATTGTACATTTTCCAACATATCTAATCTTTTGACATCGTTTTTCATTGTAATGTAACAATGAAAATCACTGTAATTCCGTTATACATTTTTATTCGGGTATTTAAACGCGCCCTGTCGATGCTCTTGTTTGATGGCTAATGGAAGTGCATTCCAGCTTGATACCCCGTGCACTAGCACACTTTTGCCACTGGATGTCGTGTCCCAGGATGGAGTTCCTCACTAGAGCTGTTGTGTCTCGACGACGAAGGTTATGCACGAAACGAATGGCTGATTTAAAGCAGCGGTGTAACTGATTACGTAGAGTAGCTGACAGTCCGGGATAATACACAACGTCGCTATAGGCGAAAGATGGAACCACGACAGCTTGCACAAGCTTAAGACGTGTCGATAGTGATAGCACAGTTGCGAATCTTCTGAAAGTCCTGAGCGTGTTGTAGACCTTCATCACGATATCGTTCATTTGGTATGTCCAGGTTAGTTATCCATGTGTAGTCCGAGGTTTGTGACACGGTTGCCGAGAGGGATTGCTATACCACTGAACGTGATTTCTACTTCTGGTACGACTGAACCATTTTTGCTGAAAACTATCGCTTGCGTTTTCTTTGGGTTCGGGAAAAGGCGATTTCGTTCGGCCCAGTCGACGATCGAAGCCAAATCCTCGTTAATGGCACGAACAAGTCGATCTACTTCATGCGCAGGTCCAGACAGGTAGATTTGAAGGTCGTCTGCGTTTATACGAATTTCGATATATAACCAGATCTTTTTAGTGTGGGTTTTCCAAGTGTTGCCTTTTTGTCGATTCTCAACGTTATGCGGTACGCATCCCCCGCAAAAAAAACTTCAGTAGGGGACCCGGGACTATCAAGGCCGTAGGGGTAATTCAAACGCCCTCAATATTTCTCAGAAAATCGTAAGACTTTCTGTCTGTCGTACATACTCGGGGAAGCGCCACTCTGAAACATTAATTTAGAAAGGAGATACAACGTGTTTGAGTTTCTCGCCATCCTCAAAACAAAAATCATTTTAATGGTAAAACCGTGATTAAAGTAACAAATAAGTGAAAAAGATGGGTGGGTAATGTCAGAGACATAACCGGAGTGAAGTAGAATACACTTTAGACCGGTAAATTCTGCTCTGGAATAAGCAATTTCTATGCGACTTTGTCGACTTTAGCACATTCATAGTTTATTTGGAGTATTTTTGGAATTATCAAGTTGACAATTTGCAACATTCTTTGAAAATATTGTTGAACTTTTATGAATGAAGGCACGCAAACGAACGTTTGACCGTCGTCCTACTACCAGCATCAGAGAAGTAGCAGATCAGCATTTTTCGCTACATGGCCTGTACCAAACAAACCGCTCGTAAGTCCGCCGGAGGAAAGGCTCCCCGCAAGCAGTTGGCAACAGCCCCCTGGCAACCCTATACCATCATATGGAGTTTGACAGCGACCGACATATATGGGGCGTTATTAGAGTTCCTATATATAGAGTTAGGCGGACATAAAAGTCGGAAAACTGGCAGCTCTTATTCCAGGAAGAAAACACTGGCAACCCATGCCAATGTTCAAGCTCTAGCTTAATGATTTCATTGTCGTCGTGAGTTAGAACTTCACATGTACGAATGGAATACCAATTCGAAGATCTGATGATATGATTTCATACTTGTGCGAATATCTCTTTGTGTTACAAAAAAAATCTTGTTCTTTTCGTTTCTCTACACTCGATAACACAAGAAAAGAGTAAAATAATTATGACCATAATCACAATACCTTTTCCATATACATCCAAAAAGAACATGTTATGTGACGTAATGCTCGATTGGCTCCACCATTTGACATGTTCAATTGGCTCCGCTCAGTGTCTCCGCCTAACTATGAATATAGTAACTATAGGCGTTATAGCTATAAAGCCCCAAACAAAGAATTATGTTCGGCACTATGCTCGATATTCAAGCATTCCACACGACGTTTTGCATCTTGTGGGATGATTTAATAATTTAATTTAATTGACATTTTGTAACTAAATACAGCTTCTAATCATTCGGTTCAAAATCAATGTTTTGCCTTTCATGGCAGTGATGCTGGCTGTACAGAGACGTCGTCCTTGACAGGGGGCTGGTTGGCAACGAAGGCCGTGTAAAAGTGCCCCAGTCACGGTTGGCGTTAACAAGCCTCATCGCTACCGAACAGGAACAGTCGCCCTGCGAAAAATTCACAGCTATCAGAAATCGAGCGGGCCTAAATTGTGACCCAAAATAAACCACAAACCAACAAGTTCTTTTCAGGACCAGCCAATTATAAAGTATTATTATTATAAATGAAATTTTCCATTGCCTTACAACCTCCCTCCCCCTTTCCACCCGGCTTGAATAACTATCAATCTTGATGATGCTGTGCGGCGGGGGCACTAGTTTTTATTATAGTGGAAAATTTAGGTTTGCGCGTTTTTCCCAAAAGTTTTTTAGCTGTGCTGTTTTCAAGGAAGTTGTAGTTGAATTCAAAATAAAATAGTTTATTTCTATTGTCAGAGATGGACCTTCCAACGAAAACTAGTCTGGCTCGCTTGAAATCGAATTGTATGGACCAACCATTGCTTTCACAAAATCTGTTATTTTCAGTAATTGAACATTCTACACAACTAGTCAACTATTTCCAATAAGCGCAAAAATCGAAGATTTTCATTCAGTACAATAGCAGATTTTCACTTTTAGAAAAACAGGCAACATTCTGGCCGAAACGGAGCACCTATATCGAAACGTTAGAAAACGTTCGATTTTTGTAAATTGAATCATTACACTAACCTGTCTACAAATCACACAAATAACTTTTTTATTTTGTGCCATTCTACTTGAAAGCGACGGTATTGTTCACAAGTGGCTCACTTACCATCCAACGCCCTTGGCAAGCCACTTTCTGATGCTTGTAATAACAAAATTTCAATTTCATTCTTTGTCGATAAATTGATGGCCCTGAAAAGGGCCTTTTGTTTGGGCAGTGTTCGGAATTTACTTGGAGCTGGTGTATATGGTAATAGTTTTGGTGCCATCGAAGACGGCGTGATTGGCCAACTCTTCTAGCAGCAGCAAACGGACGACGGTTTGAATTTTGCGGGAGATGCTGCAAACGAACTGCTGCATGCTGATGCTGCAAACGAACTGATCGTGAACAACAGCATGCTGAGTTTTTATACCTGACTACAGCACAATGTAAGCTCGTCCTTTTTTGTGTTGTCCTCAATATGTGTTTTTCGTAGCTCCACCCCTTCGTTGGTCGACCACATATTTTTGATAAAGAACAAAATTGAAATTGTGTTTTCAATACGGAGGTTATCGAACACTCAGGGTAAAGAGAGTAATGTAATACGGCACCTTGGTAAAATGTTTGAGAATTGAAACCTTTTTTGAATGCGCCTAGTAAACACGAAACTGTAAACAAACAAACAAATGATAACTTTTTCTTTTGTGTCATTCTACGTAAAATCGACGATATAGTTCACAAGTAGCTCACTTGTCATCGAACGCTCTTGGCAAGCTACTTTCGGATGCTTGTAATAACAAAACTTCAATTCGATTCTTTGTTGACAAATGGCCCGTACCAAACATACCGCTCGTAAGTCCACCAGAGGAAAGCCTCCCCGCAAGCAGTAAGCAACGAAGGTCGTGTAAAAGTACCCCAGTCACGGTTGGCGTTAGGAAGCCTCATCACTACTGAACAGAAACTGTCGCCCTGCGAGAAATTCACAGCTATCAGCAATCGAGCAGGCCTAAATTGTGACCCAAAATAAACAACAAACCAACAAGTTATTTTCAGGACCAGCCAATTATATTCCAGTAAGATATAAATGAAATTTTCGTTTTCCATTGCCTTACAACCTCTTTCCTCCCGGCTTGAATTACTATCAATCTTGATGATGCTGTGCGGCGGGGCACAGGCAGTTTCCATTATGGTGGAAAATTTAGGTCTGCGCGTTTTTCCCAAAAGTTTTTTAGCTGTGCTGTTTTCAAGGAAGTTGTAGTTGAATTCAAAATAAAATAGTTTACTTCTATTGTCAGAGGTGGACCTTCCAACGAAAACTAGTCTGGCTCGCTTAGAATCGAATTGTATGGACCAACCACTGCTTTCACAAAATCCGTTAATTTCAGTAATTGTACATTCTACAGAATTAGTCACTACTATTTCCAATCAGCGCAAAAATCGAAGGTTTTCATTCAATACAACAGCAGATTTTCACGTTTGAAAAAACAGGCAGCATTCTGGTCGAAAATTTTGAAACGGAGCACCTATATCGAAACGTTAGAAAACGTTCGATTTGTGTAAATTGAATCATTACACTAAACTGTCTATAAATCACAAATAACTTTTGATTTTGTGTCATTCTCGTGAAAGCGATGGTATTGTTCACAAGTGGCTCACTTACCATCCAACGCTCTTGACAAGCTGATGCTTGTAATTTCATTCTTTGTCGATAAATTGATGGCCTTGAAAAGGGCCTTTTGTTTGGGCAGTGTTCGAAATTTACTTGGTGCTGGTGTATATGGTAACAGTTTTGGTTCCATTGAAGACGGCGTGCTTGGCCAACTCTTCTGACAGCAGCAAACGAACGGCGGTTTGAATTTTGCGGGCGATGCTACAAACGAACTGCTGTATGCTGATGCTGGAAACGAACTGAGCGTGAGCAACCGCATGCTGAGTTTTTATACCTGACTACAGCACAATGTAAGCTCGTCCTTTTTTGTGTTGTCCTCAATATGTGTTCTTCGTAGCTCCACACCTTTGTTGGTCGACCACATATTTTTGATAAAGAACAAAATTGAAATTGTGTTTCCACTACGGAGATTATCGAACACTCAGGGTAAAGAGAGTAATGTAATACGGCACCTTGGTAAAATGTTTGAGAATTGAAACCTTTTTTGAATGCGCCTAGTAAAAATGTTTTCCACTTCACTCCAGTTTGTTTCTGACCATATTTGCAATTTGCGTACTGAAATAAATCATAATTTAGGGTTTAATATAAATTGCTCTCCAGGGGGAAACAGTCCATGAAACAGAAAATGCAAACTTATTCTTTGAAATGATTTTGGTGGCCCTGAAAAGGGCCTTTTTTATAATGATACAAGTGAGTTCTACCTTTTCAACTTCCAAATCCATACAAAGTGCGTCCCTGCCGCTTCAGAGTATAGACGACATTCATTGCCGTTTTGCGCTTGGCGTGTTCAGTGTAGGTCACGGCATCTCGGATGACATTTTCTTGCACACCATCATCATTCGTAGATTAAATCGAAGATGCATTTTACACCACCACGACGAGCCAGACGCCGAATGGCAGATTTGGTGATTCCCTGCATTTTATCACGAAGAACCTTGCGAAGACGCTTGGTACGGGAACGCAAACATGATACCGCTCATTGTACCGTCCGGACGAGCATGTTGCTCGTGTGGTAAGCGAGCACCCACTGATACAAAACAAGCTCGCGTGACCTGTATATATAACATTCCCGTATGTAATGAAACGCTTACATGCTCCTTTTTGACGGCTCTGCGTGGGATATGCTGGCAATTTGCGCATTTTCCTCGCTGTTTTCTGAAAATCCTTGTTTTGGTTTATTTATAGTAGTCGCAGTAATTCCGAAATTTAATACGAAATACGTGCACAAATTTCCGATCAGATAGTGCAAAAATATTGCGATTTCGTCCAGTAGAACGGAAGATATTCGCATTTCAAATCTGGGAAAAATTCTCAACTGAAATTTTTGAAACGGGACCCCATATTGAAACGTTAGAAGTATTCTACTTCAAAAATAACAGGTAAGTGTTTTGGAAAGCTGGAGGGTCCTATTTTATGGAATGGTTTTTGTGTTAGGTTTAAAACACGCATATTTTCAAGACGCTTACCACTTTTGTACGGAACGAGCGTACGGGGCTATTCGGACCCCCTATTCCATCAACCATCGTTCAGTGGCTTGCGGCTGCGCACACGATTGCACACAGCACAGCAAAGAAAATACACGATGCGCCAAGCTGTGACAGATTAATTTTTTTAACGCAGCTTATTTTTTTGCTTATTAAGGAGTTTCTTCAATAAATATTTCATATTCACACATTCAAGATAAGACACATTCAAGATAAAATTGATTCGTCCGTTAGAGACCAGCGATATAATTCGTATTCTCCCTTATTCTTGTTTACGACGAATGCGAGATTCGTTCGAAAGAAGTTTGTATTCCCGTTTACGACAGCAAAATCAAATGGGCATACTATTCGTTCGAATCGCCTTCGAACGAATCTCGTATTCGTCGTAAACAAGAATAGGGGTGATTGATTTCAAGTTGTATTATACAGCTTTAAACGCGTATGTAAATGATAAGACGTAGAGTAAAATAGGGCAAAAGTGCGCATTGCACTTTTAGAAGCATACAAGCATTAGGACACGGCAGAACTGGTCCACAGGATATTTAATGTGCGTGTTCCATATACTCAGTCGAACATATATACAGATAGTACAACTAGTCATTAACAATCATATACTACAAAACTACAAATATTACAACACTAACACTAATAGGCATCTACTTTAAAATTTCTAAAATGGTCGATCGTTAGTTTGCGCTGGTATAAAATATGAAAAAACATAAAAATGGCCCATAAGCCCGCTCGGTCTCCTCGATGCACCACTATCGAGGTGGAAAGCAATAATCATCTTTACGACTTTTAACTTTTAAACGAAATATGCTTGATGATGTTTGCAACCGTCAAACCCATCAACCTACGCTCAAAAAAATGTAACCGTTATGCCTATTGATTTTTTTTTCGAGAGTTGTCCTACTAGAGCTGTAGAGCTAGGTTCTCGGAAGGGCTCTCCGTCAGAATCACATACTACAATTTGCAGACGAGACAGGCAATGTCGCCCACTAAAACACTGCATTAGGCCAATTGTAGCGGGCCGTGATTCTGAATGTGATATTCATTGTACGGTTCAGGTATGTGCGGGCGTAGGGACTCGCGATCGCGTGTATCATCGCGAACGGCTCGAACATTTGTACGTTAACGTGCTCGATCGCGTGTGCGTTTGTATGTCGCGTGTGCTAACGTATATGAACTTCGCGTGTATAAATTCTATTTCATAACCGTGTGCCTTTCGCATATTCGCGTGTGTTCTAGTATGATCGCGCGCGGACCGTGAATCTAATACTTAATTTTTTGTGTACGGTTCAGATTCCAGAAGAAAGTGGGTTCTTACATATCATTAGAATTCCCATTCATGTCGCCGTAGAACGCGTGGTCTAGTGGATATGAGCTTCATTTTTTTTTTTTATTGGTCCAACTGAATGTATGGACCTAAATTGCTAGAATGAAGGCTAAAGATTTCCGGACGTGACCGATTCATGATCGCGCGCGTTTGCGGGTTCGCGTTTGAGACCGCGTTTGTAACTTCGTAAGTACTAAAACGTTCACACAATTGCCGGAGTGTTATCAAGTTTATGCGATCGCGGGCATAGGTGTGCGTAGATGATCGCGAAGGGCTTAAGCGTTCGTATGTTGACGTGTTTGTCGCGTGTGCTCGCGTGTATGTGACTTCGCGTGTATAAATTCGATTTTGAAACCCTGCGGCCATTCATATATTCGCGGACCATCATTCTGATCTTTAGCTTTCGGTGTACGGATCACATTCTGACAGGGAGAGAGTTACCCCATATCACTAGAGTTTCCGGTCATGTCGGCATAGAACGTTTTGTCTAGTGGATATGGGAGTTATTTTTCAATTTTATTATTTTTTTTATTGATTAACAAGGACCTAGATTGTTGGTACCGAGGATAGAGACTTCCGGACGATCCCGATTCATGATAGCGCGAGCGCGGGAGTTTGTAGGTTGACGCTTGCGATCGTGTTGCTAAGTTTATGAGTGCTGAGATTTTCACCTTATCACCGGGGTCTAATCATGTTTGCGAGTTCGTGGGCGTAGGTTGCTTGGAAAATCGCGAGGGGCTCTAACGTTTGTACGCTGACGTGATTTTGTAACGTGTGTTCTTGAATGGTCGCGCGAACCGTGAGTCTGATATTAAATTTTCGGTGCGCGGTTAGAATTCTGGCAGAGAGTGGGATCGTTTATATCGATAGGGTTCCCGGTCATGTCGCCATGTTGTCTAATATGTATGGGCGTATTTTCTTAATTGGTCCAGCTGAAGGCACGGACCTAGGCTTCTAGGATCAAGAATAGACTTCCGGACGTGATCGATTCGCAATCGCGTGCGCAAGGGCATTTTTGTAGGTTCCCGCTTGAGACCGCGTTTGAGAATGTGTGAGTGTTAAGACGTTCACTATCACCATCTTTGCTGACCCAGCTGAAGGCGGGTGTAGAATTACAGTATAGGACTCGAAAAGAAGAAATAAAGGACAATATATGAGAGACGTAATAAATTAGATAGGTACAAGATACAGCTGAATTTATGATCATCGCATGAAAGACATACTTTAGTACTTCAAACTCTACCAATACTTGAATAGCCAACCACCACACATAGCACACCCTTTCTTTTTTTTATGTCGCTAGCCGTGCATTGAAGAATGCCTAAAACTCTGAACTAGGCCCCGTCGAGTCCAGTCCGTCATCTGTCCGTCTCGTCCTGTCGTGTCTGGGGCCTCCAGGCATCATGCACCCACCAGACGAGACCAGCTTATGTCAGCCTAACCGTGCACTGGCTTCGCAGAATCGAGGCGATCATCGAAATGATAGATCCTACGAGTGAATGCACTTGGCCCAGTCACCTGTCGAGCATTTGTATATTTGCGAGTTTGAATGTTTACGTGTGTATGGGAAGTGTTGTGTGTTGAGATATGTGTGTTACCTGTAAATAATAAGTTAATACAAATAATATTTAATGTGTTAAAATAAGACATGTGTAATATGCTACTTGCAGTTTTTGGTCGTTCCTACTTATCTGATTCAATTGAGTATGAGAGTACATCTCAATACTTCTAAAACCTGGCCACGTCTGATGGTAGCGAATAGTCATTGTTGGCAGCAATGTTACCCTTTTTTGATGAATGAACTCGGAGAGGTCATCATAGGAATGTGACGCATGAGACCGAAAATAAATAATAAATGAAATAAAGAGAAGAGTTAGTATTATTATTGAGTATTATTTGAACAATACACATGTAACATGCAATAAAACTACTTGGAATCGTCTAAATGCCAGAAAATTATATATATTTACTATTAACGACTATTGCATTCCGTTGAAAGTTTCTCATGCTATGCTGACTGAGAATGGATGATTGATGTGCGTCGGTAAATTAATCGTACCTTCATTTATCCAATCCGAATGAGTCGAATCGAATGCACGAATTGAACACCAGTAAAAAGTGATCCAAAGAAGGATTACCCACTATTCTATCATATAAGTCAGTTCTGCATCCATTCCCTGACCCATATGTCACAAATACTCAGACGAACACATACACAGATAGACATACGACTAGCACATAACAATTTTATACTAGTACTAAAAACTACAATTATTACAACACAACACAACTAATAGGGTTCAACTGTTATTTTTTAATGCGCCTGTGCACGTTGACGAGGTCGACCGATAAATCGACACACAATGACTCCAACTGCGAGCCGTGCTCAAAAAGACAGCCGTTAAGCTGTTGAACAATGTCTGCAAACACAGCCCACAGAAAAAGTAAATGCACGGCGACCCGCCAATCGGCCACGCCAGTGTGCACAGGCTCTTAGCCGACTGTTAGTTTGGGCTGGTGCAGAGTATGAAATAACAAAAAACATAAAAAAAGGCCCATAAGCCGTCTCGGTCTCCTCGATGCACCACTATCGAGGTGTAATGCAATAACCATCTTAAAGCAGGTGTCTGCTCAAATATGGTTGAAGATGTTTGCAATACCGTCAAACCCGTCAACCTAGGAGAGGGATTATGCCTATTGATTTTACACATAGGTTTTTGCAATTAGCGGAGGCAGATATGCACTATTTGCTGGCACATAAATCTAATGTGTGTATTTACAAGAAATGTTAATCTTACATTCACATTTCATAACTATAAGGCACACAAAACCCGATTTTATAACAATACGCACATATAACTAATGTGTGCGCATACATAGTTTATACAGTTGACACATAGAAGGTATGTTTGCGCATGATAACAATAGCATTTCTTCTTCAGATGAATTTTAAGTGGCTTGAAGAAAGTAGAATTAACGTTTGGTTTTTTTTTTTCAGTGTAGTCTCCTCCAAAAAAAACTCCAAGGGCGCGTTCGTCCTCCACGAGCATAGTCTAGGTCTCGTGGCCGTAGAGGACCACCGGTCTAATCAGCGTCTTGTAGATAATCAACTTCATGCGGCGGCGAATTTTGTTCGACCGGAGCGTCCTCCGATTTCTAGCCAAGATCCGTCTTTGAATTTCTCTGCTGGTATCATTGTCGGCGGTTACCAGTGAGCCAAAATACATGAATTCGTCGACCATCTCGATTTCGTCACCGTCAATCCGAACTCGGGAAGGGATGGGAAAATGTTAGAACCGAAATCAAAAGTTATCAATCCTTTTTTTCTCTTAAATTGGTTTATTTAGGCCCAAATGCGGTAGCTTAACGAGGCCGATAATTCATTTTTTTTAAAGTACATGATCAATACTTCGACCCAGATCTTTCATTAGGGCCTAAGTCGCGATGTACTGAAATGGAGAAAAATCAGTTTCAATATTCGACGATGCTTTTCTAAATGTAGTTTTTATTGTAGGTATAAATTACTCTATGACCATGTTTTTCCTGAAACATCTTTGGTTAAACCTTATGACAATATAACAAAGAATTTAATTCCTATGTGCTTTTAGTGAGTAGAAACTAAAAAATGCTTACGCCCAATTTGCATCCCAGTCGTGATTTCGCCCTTCAGCAACCACCATTTGCGGAAGGGCTAAATTGTGTACATAATTTTCAGAAGGGCGCGGTAAATGGGCGCATAGAAACCCAATGTAAATGAAAGGGCGCATGCATCTTTTCTTCGAATTACATGAAAATATTGAAATATTCGAATGTTTATGTGCAACAACTATCGAGTAGGCATGATCATAGTAGATATTGCTTATCATTTATATAATAGAACCGCCGTTGAAAGAATAATTTTGTGAATAATAACCGTACGCCCAGTTCTGTCAAAAAATGTAAGTTTAGCCTTTATATTCTATATGAGAATAAGGGCCTAAGTCGAAATCTTGAAGAAAATGCATGTTTCGCCGTTTTGTTTTCTTTAATTATAAATCGAACTAAAAAACATTTTAACTAATTTTCACCTCAATCTTGTAGTATTTTTGTCGCATAGTGTCATAATAGCGAAAACACAGTTTGTTTACATTTACGAGTTAAGCCCTAATGAAAGATCTACGCTACGCTACGCTTGTTTCGAGACAATGCAATATTACTTTGGTATATCACGACCAATAGGGATTTTAATTGTGCCAGTTTTTCATATGTATTGATAGCGGTTGTCCTTACGAGTGCACTCATAGCATTCTTAAATCTTAATTATTCTTTTCTGATTTTTAAATTTAAAAAAACCAAATTAAATTCAACCAACAAATTGACAGTTGTCCCACTAAATGGCGTATCTGCAAATATCTCGTTCGCCTCATTGTTAACCGGGACAGCACCCCACGCAGCATGATCTGGTACTTTGTCAATCCGCTATCAGCCTGCCATCCCAAGTTTTATCTGCAAACTATGGTAGATCTGATAAGGCAACCTATAGAGTCATGCAAGTCGCATGGGTTTAGATTTGTTATTGTCATAAAACGAAACAAACTAAAAAATGTTTTTAAATAGTTTCGGGCCTAAAAATTGAAAAAGAACTGAGATATTAACCCACGGTACTAATCTGCATCAGAATATGTCTTAACCCGCACACTCCTAAAAATCCCTATTCTTTTGTATTCTAGTAGTGTCCCTTTGGCGCAAAGCTTCGCGACATCAATTGCATATTAAATTTGCAAAAGGGCGAATACGATTTGTAAACAAACTTTTATTTTGATGGTTTCTCTAGTAAATTATACTGTTATTTCAAAGCAGGAAACATTTGAAATTACTTCTACGAAGGGTAAAAATTTACATTAACGCATATTTTTCATGAAATTTCACTCTGCAGCAGACTAATGAGCGAAACAAGTTTGCTTACAAAAACACTTTCGCTCTTTTGACGAATTAATATTGAGTTGTCCTAGATCCAATCAGGGTGGTCGATCATGCAGGTCAGAACCTGATTCCGATCAGTTCACGGATGAATAACCTGCAAATAGAAAAGGTTACAGAAGATCGCCTAAAATTTCAATATGCTTCTTACTAGAGTTTTGAAAACCAAATTTTTTTTGACCAAATTATCAAACGGGACGCCATGATGACAAAAATTCAATGCACGAAAAAATGAAGAACGTCATTTTTTAGTAAAATTGAATGATAAAAAAAACCATAACTTTATTATTACAGTAAACAATGCGGTTAACTATTACAAATGTTGTAAATGCATTGTTTCTACAACCAATGCTGACGTGCTTTTCTGTCCGGGCTCTCCTAGGTTAACGGTATTGCAAACATCATTAAGCATCAGTTTTAAAGAACCTCTGGCAGACAACTGCTTTAAGATGGCTACTGCATTATGCCTCGATAGTGGTGCATCGAGGAAACCGAGAGGACTCATGGGCCTTTTTTAGCCTGTGCACATTGGCGTGGCCGATTGGCGGGTCACGATGGGATCATTTTTTCTGTGGGCTGTGTTTGCACACATTGTTCAACAGCTTAATGGCAGTGTTTGTGAACACGGCTCGCAGTGGGAATCATTGTGTGTCGATGTATCTGTCGATTTCGTCAACGTGCGCAGGTGAAATAAATTTTTTTAAAGCTGTTGTGTTGTAATAATTGTAGTTTGTAGTACTAGTGTACAATTGTTATGTGCTAGTCGTATGTCTATCTGTGTATGTGTTCGTTTGAGTATTTGTTACAGATGCGTCGGGGAATGGATGCAGAACTGGCGTATATGATAGAATAGTCAGTCATCCTTCCTGGGATTCGTTGGTCAATTTTTACCGGTATTCAATTCGTGCATTCGATTAGATTCATTCGGGAAGATCGGATTGGATAAATTAAGATACGATTAATTTACCGATGCACGTGAATCATTCATTCCCGGTCAGCATAGCATGAAAAACTTCAAACGGAATACAATTGTCGTTAATGGTAAATAATGATCATTTGCTAGCATTTAGACAATTTTAAGTAGTTTGATTGAATGTTACATGTGTTCTCTTCTTCTACTTCATTACTGTTTTTTTCTTGTATTTCTAGTACTTTGCTTTTCCACTACTCATGTGTACCTAAAAATGATATCAATCAATTTATACGCTTCTACTTAATGTCTTTCCTTTTTCTTTATTCAGCATGTTATTTTCTCTTTTATTAAATTAGATCCATACTAACACTCACACAATAAATTGC
Organism: Topomyia yanbarensis; assembly: GCF_030247195.1. NCBI lineage: Eukaryota > Metazoa > Arthropoda > Insecta > Diptera > Culicidae > Topomyia > Topomyia yanbarensis. The sequence continues at coordinate 9,978,003 of NC_080672.1, forward strand.
TTATTCTCTTACATACACTTACAATCTCTCTCATTCCAAACGTACAAACGCGGCCTTCGCGGTAACACAAACCTGGTCACAAACGCAAACACCCGCGATCTCGCCAACATTAATATACCCTGGTAATTAGGCGAACATTTTGGCACATATAAATTTATAAACGCGATCTCAAGCATTAACTCACCGCTCGCGCGATCATGAATCGGTCACGTCCGGAAGTTTCTACCCTCGGTACTAGCAGCCTAGACTCATGCCTTCAATTGGGACCAATCAAAAAAATATATTCATATTCACTAGACAACACGTTATATGGCGACATGACCGGGACTCTAGTGATATGGAGGATCTCACTTTCTTCTGGCATCTGAACCGTACACCGAAACTCTTTGCTCTGACAGTCGGACTGCCCTAAAAGCACTTAGTTCGACAGATTCGAGATCGAAATTAGCAATCGCATGTCGAACTCAAGTCGAAGAACTTAGCATTTCCAATGCTATCTACCTTCTGTGGGTGCCCAGTCATTCCGGTATTACTGTAAATGCATGGGCGGACGAATAGCGGGCACTGCGACTGACTTCGTTGGTTCAGAATCAGTTCTACCACTTTCGATAAATTGGATAAAGCAGAGGATTCGCTCCTGTGCTGCATCCGAACATGCCACCCAGTGGGGTAGCTTGCAAACTTACGTTCAAACAAGGACTTTACTGCCGGACATGAGTCCGAAAAAGTCGAAGAATTTGTTGCATTTTTTCAAGCACAACTGCAGTATTCTAGTCACGGCACTGCCTGGACATTGCAAACTCAATTATCACATGGCTCTATTCAGCGTGCTTAGTATTATTCGTGCGATCTCTGTGAATCCGATTACGGAACATCATGCCCAGCAGTAATGCAATTGCGTATCCGGATTTTCGGTTCTCCATATATAGAGCTGAAACTCAAGGATGTGCTGTTGTTCCTAACCCAGTGTGGAAAAAGTTTAAGGCATATTTGAATTACAATATCTTTTCGGGGGTATAGTCGTTCTGTTATCTCAAAATCCCCTCGGGGGTGTTGATATATCTGCTCGCTGTTTAAATGAAAATTCCTCCGGAGGTTGAAAGTTTTAGTGCAGAATGCTCTGTTTTAATTGTTCTGTGTCGTTGTTTTCCTTATCCCCAACATTACCACTTCCCCAATCCTTCCCATTAGGAAAATGATGAAAAGACGATTCATGGTAAGGCACAAATCTCCGATCAACATGGGGAACGTGCCATTTGAGCCAGACGCTACTCATTCCTGATTCCACGGTACGCGCGCGATCATTCTAGAACACACGCGAATATGCGAGAGGCACACGGTTTTAATATAGAATTTACACATGCGAAGTTACGTACACGTTAACACACGCGACATACAAACGCAGACGCGATCGAACACGTTAACGTACAAATGCTCGAACCCTTCGCGATGATACACGCGATCGCGATGTCCCTACGCCCGCACATATCTGAACCGTACATTTTTTTTTTATCTTAAATACGTTTATTTAGGCCCAAATGCTTTAGCTTAACGAGGCCGATAATTCATTTTTTTTTTTAATTACATGTCACATGTTAGTGGGGGAAAGGAAAGCCGTATTTAGGGGCGGCTTGCTCCCCTCTTATGTAAGTAAAGGAAAAAGGTAGGAAGTGGGATACATATTGTGTAATTGACATCGTCGTTTGCTGATTGATCATTGTGGCGGATATGCACACTTTGTTGTAGTGTTGTAGTTTCCAGCCTGTAATCGCAGGGGCGAGGGGAGGGTCGATATTTCGGATAATTATTGGCACTCTGATACTGTCATGATGTTCTCTATATCATCTGCATGTGAGGTATGTCATGATGTTCTGGGTAGACGGTTATCAAGAAGGGTATGCACCGAAGACTCGTGAAGCAATGCCATATTGTAGATACAGGGATAGGTTGGTGAGATTCTACTGTGAATGAGAGAGGGGAAAATGTATTAAACTTGGACATCAATGGTTTTCAAAAAGATATAGATAAGAAAAATATAGGGGTGGTCACGGCTTGCCAGGACGTCCCGGACTGGCACATAGGGTGATCTACCTCGGGCCCGAAGGGAATCTATTAGTTGGGACCTGGCAACACAGTACTCTGCGCACAGCCAAACAACATGCTCGATGTCGTGGTAGCCGTTCTCACAAACACAATGATTACTTTCAGCAAGCCCTATACGACGGAGATGCGCGTCAAACGAGTAATGGTTGGACATGATCCTTGACATCGTACGAATAAAGTCCCGGTTCACATCCAACCCCTTAAACCAAGCATTCGTTGATACCTTCGGGATAATGGAATGTAGCCACCGTCCCAGATGCCCATTGCTCCATGAGGTTTGCCAACTATCGAGCGTCCTCTGACGAGAGATACTGAAAAATTCGTTGAAGCAAATTGGTCTTTCGTAAGTGTCGCCTTCTAATGCGCCCACCTTGGCTAAAGAGTCCGCCTTCTCATTGCCCGCAATAGAACAATGTGACGGGACCCAAACCAAGGTAATCTGGTAAGATTTTTCAGATAAAGCACTCAGATATTCCCGTATTTTCCCCAGGAAATACGGTGAGTGCTTTCCAGGCTTCGCCGCACGGATGGCCTCAATGGAGCTGAGACTATCCGAAACGATGAAGTAATGGTCTGAGGGCAGGGTGTCAATGATCCCGAGAGTATACTGAATGGCAGCTAATTCTGCGACGTAAATTGAAGCAGGATCATTGAGTTTGAATGAGGCAGCAAGATTTTCGTTGAAGATACCGAAGCCTGTGGACCCGTTGAGAATTGATCCGTCAGTGTAGAACATTTTGGCGCAGTCGACTTGATGGTATTTGTTAAAGAAAATATTTGGGACCACTTGTGGGCGAATATGATCCGGAATTCCACAAATCTCTTCCTTCATGGATGTATCGAAAAATACAGTGTGATCAGAAGTATCTAAGAGATGAGCACGGTTGACGTTATACGTAGATGAATTGATGTTCTGTGCCATGTAATCGAAGTACAAGGACATGAATCGGGTCTGAGAATTAAGCTCGACAAGCCTTTCGCAATTTGCAATCACCAATGGGTTCAGAATATCGCATCGAATGAGTAATCGATATGAGAGGTCCCAAAATCGATTTTTCAGAGGAAGAACGCCCGCCAGCACTTCGAGACTCATCGTATGGGTCGAGTGCATGCAACCCAAGGCAATACGCAAGCAACGATACTGGATTCGCTCCAGTTTGATGAAATGTATGTTCGCAGCAGAGCGAAAGCAGAAACATCCGTACTCCAACACTGATAATATCGTTGTTTGGTACAGCCTGATTAGGTCTCCTGGATGGGCACCCCACCATGTTCCAGTTATTGTACGGAAAAAGTTGATCCTTTGTTGGCACTTCTGTTTCAGATACCTAATGTGACATCCCCAGGTACCTTTAGAGTCGAACCATACCCCGAGATATTTGAATGTTGAAGCCTGAGCAATAGTTTGATCCATTAATTGAAGCTGTAGTTGCGCTGGTTCACGCTTTCTAGAAAATACGACTAGCTCAGTTTTTTCCGTGGAGAACTCGATACCCAGCTGGAGAGCCCAAGCAGACAAATTGTCCAAGGTATCTTGCAGTGGTCCTTGCAAGTCGACGGCTTTAGGACCTGTAATAGAGACCACACCGTCATCTGCAAGCTGCCTTAGCGTGCAGGAATTGACAAGACATTCGTCAATGTCATTCACGTAAAAATTGTAGAGGAGAGGGCTTAGACATGAGCCCTGGGGAAGGTCCATGTATGAACCGTACATTGAATATCACATTCAGAATCACGGCCCGCTGCAATTAGCCTTAAGCAGTGTTTTAGTGGGCGACATTGCCTGTCTCGTCTGCAATTGTAGTGCGTGATTCTGACGGGGAGCCCTTCAGCTCCAGTAGGACAACAAGCTCCACAGCTCCAGTAGGACACCTCTCGAAAAAAAAGTATGTTGCATTGAATTTCTGATCATGTCATTGGTAAGACAGCTTCCATCTGGCACACTTTTTTAAAAAAAAAAGTTACTCAGAATTGCTCGCAATGCATGAGCATGATAACCATACAATTTCTATTCGTTTGATTTTTTTTTTAATATTTTACCCTACCGGTCATTCGCCCATAGAGTACAATTTCTAGTGGCTACTCCGTGATTGAACAGAACCAATCGTAACTGCACCGAGAATCAACGAATGGAGCCTGCAAGTAACTATCCATCCCCAAGAACACGTTTCTAGAATTCTATACTTTGTAATGCCAATAAGGCTACATCCATAAATGACGTAGCATGTTTAAATGATTTTCCGACGTATTCCGAGATAAATCCTTTCATGTGGTTTAATTTGGTGGCGGCGCTAGATCGTTTGAACGTACTTCGATTTTACCGTCATCGATGTAAACGGGGATCTTGGTTTCAACGTTCCCATGTTCGACTTAGTGTTGTTCGCCATGAAATTTTCTGCCTAAGGTGTAGCTGTAAGTATACTGCAGATTAAACTGCATTTTCACTTTCAGTAACTGTTCCACGTCGTGGAGTTCAGGTCTAATATGAGTAAATCAAAATCATGTTTTCCTACTGGCAGTGTTATTTTATGTGGTTCGTTCATTTGGTTACGCATCCGGAGGTAACGATATCATTTTTGTGTTTCGATTATAGATATTTCAACCTTAGTGTCATTCGCATCTTTTTCGGGTTAGTAAAATCTCTAACCCTATGTGCGGGGTTGGGATTAGAACCCGGGTTTAGCTGCATACAAGGCAATAGATTTACCAACTATGCTTGCTTTATATGGTTTGTGCAGTGGATAAGCAACAACGTGGTTGATAGAATTGTTTGCTTACGGTTCCTAGCGCTCGACTGCAGCACTGGTATATTCCGTTTCAGTGATAGAACCTGACAATCTTATCCTATACCAATGTGGGGAGAGACTGGCGGGTTGAAGGTCCATTCCGTTCGAACAGTGGTGAACTTCTGCATGAGCGTTTGTTGCGGAGGGAACTGTTATCATAAACATAAACCCACATCCGGATTACCCGTTAGTTTATCTCTACCGGATCTGTTTTGACCACTCAAAAGCCTATCGTCAACGTAGTATTGCTTCACGATGGCGCGAATTTTTTCACGTATTGTGCCGTACTCGGCGAGCAGCATGCATCGAACGTCATTACTTGCATTACGTAGACTCTTGGGTCGCAATCTGTCTCGCTAGCCTTCTTAAAAAGCGTTGGCAATGCTTTTCTGGGATTGCATCAGCACGGAAACAAGAGATGTTAGCTGATCTGGGCCTTTTAACAAAACTGAGTTGAGCGAAACTTCGAAAGCGGTGGCTGCTGATTCCCATACTAGTCTTGTTTTATCCGGCTTTTCGGGTTGACGATCGGGAACATCGAAAGGCTCCAGATTTGAAGATCTACTTCCAACTCTTCCGCAGATAACTTGCGGATGTATCCCTTGTCGATATTATCCTGGATTTTAGTGTTCAGCTTCCACGCCAGAAGTGAGCCCCTCTTCTTGTGGTTATCTAAGCATCACCGTCTCCGCAATTCTTTCGCTGCACTATCTGGCAGTCACATGGTTTCGTACTTCCAGAAAAGTTCGGACTCTAAGCGACTGTCTACGAGCCGGGTGAGTGGTTCTAACATTAACCTTCCCGCAGTCGCGCTAGTGCACTGAGTGCACGCTCCTCTGAAAATCTAGCGAAATCGCCTTAGCGCACCAGCGGCTGCTCGTTCAGTGGGCCATTTGCGCGACTTCCGGAGGGTTAATTGTGCTCGCTGGTCTCACCTGACAGAAGTGTTGTGCTTATAAATTTTTAACCTGTCGAGGGCGAAGAAGTACGAAGTGCCCAGCATTCTACTCTTCCACACGACTACCGAAAAATAATCCAGCCGAGGCATGTAAAACAATAAGACAATCAATGGTTAAATAGATTTTCCGTTTCATGTTGTGTATAATAACAAAATTGTCGTTTATTTTTTGATAACTTTATTTCATATGTTTAAACAGTTTCTATGCTTCAACGCTTTCCTTTCTTCGATTGCTTCGGACCAAATGCTTTACCTTTGTTTTGCTTATTAAACCCTTTTTTGTTGCGGAACTTGTCAGCGCTCATTTTCATACCGTCCATTTTACTTTTATCCATTTTACCTTTACCCATTTTATCCATTTTTTGTTTTTTGGTGGCATCGTATCTATATGAATAAATATTCAACATTAGCACCTTCAATTAACGTTAATCTAGATTAAGAAATTACCTTAGCTTTTTCACTCCTTTCTTGCTTATATCGGTGAGATCACGTTCAAAACGAGAAGTTCGATGTTTACGTTTGCCACCAGGTTTACTAGCAGCCTTTTCTGGATGACGCTCATCGCCAGTGGCAGTAACTCGCAGCGGACGATTCTTGATTTTTGCAAGTTTAGCCTGAACCAGCGATACTTTGGTCAATTCCTGCAAAGCTCGCTCTTTCGCTAATTGACTGGGTGTTTTGTTAGGTTCAGCCTTTTTCTTCGCAGTTTTCTGCATCTTATTTTGCTGATATTTGATTGGATCAAAATCGTCGTCGCTGTCGTGGCCACGTTTTCGTTTTTTAGACTTTTTCTTGTTCTCCGTATCTTTCTCGGTCTTTAGTGAGAGTCGCTCTTGTTCTTCCTTACGATCTCGACGATTCTGAAACCATTCTCGGCTGTAATAAAATTACGTACAGAAATTCAACATGAGCAAAAACATTATTACTAGAACTATAAACTATTACCTAGGACCGCTAACGACACCTTTAAGCTTCCGTTCCGTTTTGTCGAGTTGTTGTTCTGTTTGACGCAATAACTTTTCAGCTCGCTCCTCCTGCAGTACTTTCTCGATTTCCGTTTCTAATGCTTGAACTTTCTTCCTATATTTTTCAACAATTTCCGTCGGTATTATCCGATTTTTAACGGGATTTATTGCATTTTTAATTATGTCCTTGACAATCTTTCGTTCCAATTCACCCGCCAACGACACCGAAACGCCGGCTTTTCCAGCACGGGCCGTTCGACCTACACGATGAATGTAGTGCTCTAGTGTTACTGGCATTACGAAGTTGACCACCGTTTTGACACCACTGATATCTAGACCACGTGCAGCAACATCCGTCGCGACGAGAACATCGATTTGTTCATCTTTAAACTGCTTGAGCGATTCAAGGCGCTGCGACTGAGTCAAGTCTCCGTGCAATTCACCTGCTTTGATACCAAGTAACCCAAGCAAAATTCTCAATCTATGAGCTGTTTTCTTAGTCTGTACAAAAACCATGACGTGATCGTGAAAAGTTCGGCAGAGCAATGCTGCCAGCAGAGGTTCCCGGTCAGCATCGCGTCCATCACGAATTCGAATAAATTCCTGCCGCAGATTGAAAGCCACCGTTTGATTGTTGTTAACAAACACTTTGACGGGTTTGCTGAGTGAAACCGCCGCCAAGTCCTGTACCTGTTCGGTCATCGTAGCAGAGAACAACATAGTTTGACGTGTTTTACAGCAACTTTGAATGATTTCCTTCATTTGTTCGGCAAAATATTCATCCAGCATCCGGTCAGCTTCGTCCAGAATTAGGACCTGAGATAAACCGGAAAACACTGTTAGTAAATCTTTCGTCAAAAGTGATTGCATTTGCTATGATAAGATATCAGTAACTAAAACAGATTGCTCGGCAATCTACATAGTAATCGAGCACATCAGATTTTTTTTTTCAGAGCGCAAGGATAGTTTTCATCATAAATAAATAAAAGGGAAAAACAGATTGGTTAGCTTCTTACCTCAATAGAATCCAGCGAAAAGCTGGGAGTGTTTTTAATGTGATCGATCAAACGTCCCGGTGTGGCGATAACAACATCGGGATTTCTCCTCAAGACAGCTTCTTGAGCCTTTACGTCCAATCCACCGATGGCAATCCCAACTTCGATGTTAGTGAATTGGGTCAATTGTTTTGTAACCTGATACACCTGAGCGCCTAATTCGCGAGTCGGAACCAACACAAGGACCCTTGTAACGGCTTGGGCCGAAGCTGGTTTATACAGCAGACGTTCCAACGTTGGGAGCATGTATGCGGCTGTTTTCCCCGTACCCGTTGCTGCACAACCGCAAATATCTCGACCTAGTAAACCAATAGGAATAGTTGCGGCTTGAATTGGGGTTGGATAGATGTAACCGAGGACGCCGATAGCTTTCATCAACGGACGAGACAAGTTCATTTGGTAGAAGGAAGATATCTCTTCATTGTGTTCGACTTCTTCGAAAAAGTCTGCTTGCTCTTCGCCGTCATGTTCAATTTTAACTTCGTCATTTTCGGTTGGTGCTTCCCGTTTCCTGCCCTTCTTTTCCTTCACTCGCATAACGTCATGTTTCAGCTCATCGTCCGATAAATCTACCTCATTGTGATACGTATCTGGATCCAGCTCGTCGTTAGCCCCATTCAAAACATCAGCCTTTTCCTTCGAGCGTCCCTTGATAACATTGGCGATTTTATCATCCACCTTGCCGCGATTCTTTTTCTTGACAAACTTCATCAAGTCATCCCAGGTATCGTGGTTGTACTCACTTACCGAAGAGACAAATTTGAAACTGTTGTCGAAATCGCCCTTCTTCTGGGCTTTAAGCTTGGTTGGTTGATACTGGAAAGATATATTATGAGAATACCCATTATTCCAATCAACTAGCTTGCATTTTATTTGTTGATTTTTGGAAAGAAAATTAACACAAATTGAACGAATATTTTCAAAACGAATGATTGCAATCAACGTTCTTACCTCAACTTCAACATCCGACTCCTCGGAGAGATTTTCAACTTCTTCATCTTCGTTGATTGTTTTGATCAGATCAAATTTGTTATCAATCACATCGGATGCTTTCTTCACTCGTTTTTGAGCAATTTTTGCATCCTTTTTCGTTATTTTAACCATAGTTTCAACAGAAATCTATCACACACGTGTTTACCTACAAAATAATCAAGAAAAACGCACGCGCAGCGCAGCGCATTTAATAATGACAGACATCAGCTGCGCATCTTTTGACACACACGTTTCGTGTTTCTCTTTTCGCCAGGGATGCCAGATATTCGAATCTTTAATCCCGACCACTTTTTCAAATTGACATATGTAACATTTGGTAGAAACCGAAAGAAACGGGCTCGAAGTTTCTTGCGGAAATTTTAAAATCCTATTTTAAAAATACTGGATAAATTCCAACAGCGATTTTACATCCTTCCGACAGTCGCGCTAGTGCACTGAGTGCACGTTGCTCTGAAAATCTAGCGAAATTGTCTTAGAGCACCAGCGGATTCTCGTTCAGTGAGCCATTTGCGCGACTTCCGGAGGGTTAACATTATTTTTCTCAGAGTGTATGTAAGGAGCTTGAAGACAACTATCATGATTATCTGTCAGTGATATTCCAAACGAACAAACGACCTCTCAAAATACATGAATTTGACTCTTCTGGAATGACACTGATAAATAAACATTATTTGATTTTTGACAGTTGTCCTCACTCTCGTTAAATGCAATGCACTCAGATTTTCCTCACATTTTATGTTATGTAACATACTTACAAGTTTGATTCGGGTACCATGTTAAAACTAAAATAAGAGCTTGACTCGGCAACTATTAAATTTGAATTAAATATTAGCTCGACAAGCACGTGATTAGAACTCAAAGCCAAATGTAAAAATTCAGTTTGAAGAGAAATTCTGGAGAAACCGTTATTACCCAAGCACGGTGCATAGCAGTCAACGAAGGAAAAGACTTTTCTCTTTTGTTTGCTATTAACGGCAGTGCTGGGCGATTAACGGTTTAAAATTCCAACATTGATTTCATACTTACACAATTCATTTTCACACATTTTACATTTCTTATAAAAGAAATGAATAGAATACGCTCAAACTTTCAAGATTTTTTCCGAGGCCCGGAGGGCTGAGTCTTATATATCATTCGACTCAGCTCGACGATTTGGGACAATGTCTCTCTCTCTCTCTGTGTATGTGTGTGTAACGGACAAACTCTCATTCGTGTTTCTCAGCAATGGCTGAACCGATCTCATTCAAACCAATTGCAAATGAAAGGCATCACAACCAGGCAGAACGCTATTAATTCGTTTTTGATTCTGATGTTTATTCGCTAAGATATGGATGTTTGAATGTCTTAAAAAGGTACTTTTCGAAGTTTTTTGAAATTACTGTCGAAACTGACAACATAGATAAATACTTTATAATCTTCAGACAGCTTATACGAATACCTTTCGAACGAACTATAGTTTGTTGGAATCGGACTATTAGCGAAGGAGATATTTAACATTAAATACGGACGACAGGTTCTTGCCGTTTTCCAAAAGCTAGAAATAAGACCAAAAACATGAGATTGACTACAGTCGTGATTCGCTGGTTGGGCCACACATAGGTCCAACTAACGAATTTGATTCGTTAGTTGGACCGACTGACAAATGTCAAAAACTCTCCAAAGGAAACGTTAGTAGTGTAATTGCATCTATTCACATCTCTAATAATTGTCAGATTGATTGTCAAAGTAAATTTTACATAAGATTTTGACATTCAGATGCTTTTTAGTTGGGCAATGGTCCAACTAGCGGAGGTCCAACTATAAAAGCGGCCCAGTTAAAAAATGTCCAACCAGCGAATCACGACTTTATTTTCTTTTAAGTGATTATATTGAGATGATGTTTTCTGCAAATTTATAGCTCTTTCTTTTGCAAACAACTTTGCAGAAGACATCAAGTGTCTGTCTTGTATGCTTTAAAAGTTGCTATAACTTGTTATTTATCGTTCAATGTAGTAATGATCTGTTTCAATATACCAGCCGAATTTTTTATCGATAAAACGGAAAAGGATGATATCGGGACATATTTGTTTTTCATTTTCTACCTACCACCGCTTGGATTAAGCACCAAACAATTTCAAGTTGTCTGATTGTGTCTTGATCACTTATCAATGCAATCTTTCATTTGCCAGTACCTTCTGACAGCTAATTTTCTAATTTGACCCTTTGATCGATCTAAAATATATCTTGGAAAACGAGAAGCGAAACCCAAGTAACCATAAGCATTAAGCCATTGCACTATATTGGCTATACATTTGCACTAATGTTGCATTAAAAGTCTATTACAGCATTAACAATGGAATAAAGCTCTATTTTAACATCAATAATGCATAAATGCGCAGCCGAAATATAGCATTATCGCTTGCTCTATATCCGTATATAAAGCTATAACGCGTAAATGTTTCAAGGATCTTTAAAGCATGTAAGCTTTACATGTGGCATTTAGTGCCATTATACAAAAGAAAGCCTATATAATGCTATTGTAATGCTGTGGGTTTATTTGTTATGTAACTCTTCTTGTAGATTATATTCGGAATATTTCTTTTCAATCGAACATATGCAATATAGTCCAGGCAACGCACTTACCGTGAAGGACGAGGCAAGGTACCTCAGTTCGAGACTTACTAAAGGTAATTTTCGTAAAACATTCATATCATGTGAGAACGAAAACCCATTAAGGATATTCATTACAATGCATTAGAAGAGAGTCAATTACGGTTTTAACAGAACATTTTATTTTAATTTGTTTCCTTTTTACTCATCATACCGAAAGGATACATAAGAAATGGTTTTAAAACCATGGCGGACAATGGCAGCCAGCTGAAGCTTTTTAATAGCATTAGTAGTGCCAATATAAGGCTTTCAAATTTGACATTTGTGCGCTGGTGCTATATAATAGCATTAGTACTGCAGAAAAGACCTGTCAATCTCTGCACAGTAATAGCACTATATTTCGCCTTTTCTAGCATTATACTAGCATTATATCAGTATTTAGGGCTTCACGGCTCTATAAGACTGCTTATTGGTTACTTGGGAATAAACGACTTCAAGCAAGTGGAAACAAAGTCATTATAAACTCGTTCACAAGAAACTTCTTCGAATACTGTCTAGTTGAGGATTATTTTTGAGGATATCTTTATTCTATTGCATCGAACTACACCATTTTTGGTAGTTTGTTAAAAGAATAATTTAACGGCTTCTTTCGAAATTTGGCGAACCTTCTCCCATTCGTTCATTTGTTTGGGTAGTTTATGTAAAAAAAAGTGTCCCAAATTAATAAATACAATTAAGGGAGTGCTTTGGGAGACAAACAAGAGGCTAGTTTTCGTGATTTTTTAAAAGGGAAAGAAACATCCTAACTTTTTGAAAATTCATGTATACTCGTACACACATTTGGGAAGTTACAATAAACATTTTCCTTGGAAAATTGCACAATATGGCGGAGTAAAGGAATATTTCCTTACTGGAAAACTGCAGCTGGTAGTTATGGTTGAAATCAATGAAACACCAAATTTCCAATTTACATAAGTATACCTTCTGTTTGATTTTCTGTACCCATTTTTTTCGCGGTCTTCTAGAAATCATCCTCTGGGGAAATTTTTTCACATGGTTGCTTAGCTTCACTCACCATTTTCGATCGTTTTCCCCGTTGGATACCACCAGTCCTAAAAACCCTCTAAGAACGGTTGGTTTCAAAATCTTCCAATAAAGGACGTTCGTTGGACCAATTTGGACAACGTCCAAATAACCGTTCAACAAACGTCCATCGTTGGACTCGTGTTGAACGATTTTGAAGCAATTTTTTGGACGTCACAGTGGGAATTTCCGCTCCAGTGGGACCTATCCATATTCCGGGATACGATTTCATAAAACATTCTTTAACTTCAAAACGAGGTACGAAAACTCGCGGAGGAGTTTACGTACGTAAAGGAATCAAAGCAGCAACGATACTGACATCTACTAATGACCCAAACCTACCTGCTGCACAGCGTTTCGAATTTCTAGCTATTCAGTCCAAAATTAATGACCTCGATGTATGTGCTGTAGCAATATACAACTCTTCAGAAATATGAAAAGCAGCTGTTGGATCTTCAGGATTTTTACTTTGATAGAACATACTTCGTGGGTGACTTCAATATTAACACTTCCACAAATCAACCATCAGGAAACCTCCGCGTACTCGACCACATCAATAGTACTTTCCGATCAGACGGTAATAAAAACCCGGGCCTTGGATAATCATATGTTCTTTCTGGGATGTCACCATACTCAGGGATAGCATAAGGGTTAGTGCATTGGGCCGGAGTCTCAAAGTTTGCGAGTTCGAATCTCGCTTGTGGGGGATTTTTTTGACATGATTGCTTAGCTTCACTCACCATTTTCGATCGTTTTTCCCCGTTGGATACCACCAGTCCTAAATAAGGTATCGACACTTCAGTTCAAAACCAAAAAAAACTTAAATTATTGGTTCGAAATTTTTAGTTTAGTTTTGGTTACTCCAAAGAAGTGATATTTATTATTGTACAGTAAGAGTTTTAAACCATCTATGTGACGTTCGAGACTTCGAACATTCAGGTGTCCAATTCGAAGATTACTGAAGTTTATTCGTGGCATAATCGGCGAGAAAATTGTCATAATGAATGAAATCGTTGGCATGTGGTGTAAGTTACTTTTGGAGGGAACACTCAGTAGATTCTGCCTAAAAAAATGAAGATTTGTCTAGATAGTAAGTTTAAGAAGATGATTGCGTTCCTCAATCGGTGTGTACTTTTTCAGTCAGAACAGGTCATTTTTTGCAAACACTGACTGGATAAGCTTTTTCTACTTCATTTTTAAAGCAAGGTTGCGAATGCGATAACTTTTTATGGATAGCATTTCATTTACGCTGAAACGGTATTCGAGCGGGAGACCTACTCAACGCTGCCAATGGATTCCAATCATGATATTAAACCTGTTTCTAATGACCCTGCCACTTCTAGTTCACATCCTTGCGCTCATTTGAGTACTATGGCTCTAAAATTTCATAAACTTCCCTACCCAGTAATCTCTAGCTAATTGAATGTCGTTAAAATGTAAAAAAGAAAATTAACTATACATATTAGTCGAAATAAAAAAGGAAGAAAGCAAAAAGTTTTTTTTGACAAATACTGGTAACATGGTAGCTATAGACGACGAACTGCGCAAGATTGATCTGCAACAAAACGCAAAACAACCCATTAACATCGTTCTTTCAACGCAGCCAAAATATTTACGGCTGGCTAACCTATTTTGTGCACGTCCAAAATCTTTCAAATCATCGATTAAATAAATTCTCAGCCGTAGTTTGATCTCCTTTCCATCTGCTTGAAAACCTTCGTGATACTGGTACTCCACAATTATATGCATTATATTTCTCCGCGAACTTAGCGCTCCGTCATATTAGACATCACATTCGTCTCCTTCTCGTAGAAGTTAATATGGTGCTTCAGTTTGACCAGTTCGACGATAGCTATTCAGATCTCCGGCACAATACGCGAACAATAGGTTAGCTTACGACCAAAGTACGGATATTTTATTATGTAAGTGACTATCAGAATAAGCAGAGTGGCCTTATCACCTGCCCTCGAGGGCATCTCCAGAAGGCAAGTTACCGCCGAAGCTTCGCTTCAGCTCTAACATATACGCGTACTGCTCTACACTTACGAGACGCACAGAAGTGAGATAGAGAGAACAAAATACTCGCGATACTTTAGTCAGGCTTGAAGCGAAACTGAGTCAGTTGTTAACCCTAACTGCTGTCAAAATGTATGAACTGACAGCGGTTGGGGCTAGAACCTGACTCAGTTTCGGGTTCAAACAAAAGCGTCATTAATTTAAAACCGCTTTTTTTCACTTACATCGCTTTTATGAGCGCGTATATGCGCTTTCCGTAAAGCTCGTCAATTTGACAGATGCGAGGCTGGTGTACCCAACAAAAATCCAAGTGACAGCTATTCATAGTGAGTATTGAAGAGGTAATCGGCAAGTATGAGCCTCAGCCTCCTCTTTATCTGCCATCACTCTGAATTCCGAAAACCTCGAAAAAATAATAATTTTAGCACGTCAGATTCTTCAATTAAGGAAGTTCTGAATTTACTTACTTGATGCTATATTGATCCTATAAATTCGTGAAAAATCTAATAAATTAAATGCACTTTGTGTGAAACTTTTCATTGTAATGGCGGTGTCATGTAAAAATATAAAAATGGGAACTCAAATATTGACAAGATGCATAGTCAATAGTAATACAAAGCATAGTCATCTGAAAATTACTATTACTTTATTACTACTATTAATACTAAATAATTCGTCTTTGTGACTTATTATTAAATTTTAAAACGGACAATCAAAATGAAAGTAGTCATATGACATTGATACTGGTCGGATGCTCGAATTTTCAGTTTTACTTTTACATGGTCTCTCCAACAATAAG
Organism: Topomyia yanbarensis; assembly: GCF_030247195.1. Lineage (NCBI taxonomy): Eukaryota > Metazoa > Arthropoda > Insecta > Diptera > Culicidae > Topomyia > Topomyia yanbarensis. Next base: position 9,993,350 of record NC_080672.1, read on the forward strand.
TGCCATTACAAAACTGACAATAGAATAGTCTGAATCACCATATAAGGTGTTTTATTTTATTCCGTGGTCATTTTTGAGATAGTAAATATTGTTACAGTTACCATATTCGATACGTCATGAATACCAAGAGTACAATTAAGCGGTAGCTATTTTTGTAGTATTTTATACAATACAGAAATGTAGTATTATCGATCTTAGGATCAATACTACTATTTTAGTGAATAGTTGAAGCAACCAGAAAAGTCTGATCATAGATACTATAATTCTTTTCTCAGAGCATGTTTTCACAACATTTTAAATATCTTCAATATGAGGACTTGTTTTACCATCTGGCATCGCTGCTGATGACTGTCAGTTGAACTGAACCCACCCCTGGCAAAACAATGCAAACAAACCATCATATACGTCAAAAGTCATTTGAACATCGCCCTGTCTGTTGTGTTACCTCAGCTCCAACGAGTAGGAGATACGCAGGAAAATAATGAAATCTGCGATTATTTTACGTGTTTTATAAGTTTTACCTTTTAATCTGCGTTATCCGCATTAGTTAACTACAAGATAAATATATTGGTGCATTTCAGACAGTGACGGTAAGCAGAAATAATAAAATTGTTATCAACCTTCTTAAAACCTTCAACTTTCTGTGGGATTTTTGCTATAGAGCAAACATTCTAACATTATAAATATACAGGTGCTCTGTGAAGTAAAAAGGAATATCTGTTTGTGACTGTAACGATGACAATGACGTAGAACCGTTCACCTTATTTGTATTAGCTGGTTATCAAGTTCCATCACCAATGTAATCGAACGAAAAATGACACATGAGCAAAACAATGAAATATGAACTAATTGCTTGTATTTCAAGTTTTATTTCCCTGCAGATTAGCTTTTATTGGATGTGATTCAACAAAAACAATGGGGAACTCACACAGTAGTAAAAATATCTCGAGCGCAACAGCTACCAGTCCTGCGTTTGCTTCACCAAACGATGTCCAACATAATCCCGCCGGCAGCAGTAGCAACAACTCTATCAAGGGTATGACACGAACACCAAGCGGAGCTGATCTGCAGGATCGCTCTCAAGCTCAGTATCATCCGGTGGAGAAGCTCGGTAAAATCTTGACTAAAAAGTGTGAGGACGAATTCGGAATTAATGGAATCACTGCGGAGGTTTTTGCTGTACGTATATAAATTTTTTGAAGCAAATATTTTTTTAATGTTACTATTATTCTATCAGAGATATGTTTTTCCAAAATTTCCGGATATGGGAAAAAGATTGTTTAAATATCTGCGGCATAACAGTCGAGCAAAAACCGAACACATGGGGCTGACCGCATTCAGGCAGCAGTGCGAAAAATTTCTCGGTGTGTTGGACGATTCGGTCATACTGGAAAGTTATGTTAAAATGTTCGGAAACCTAAATGAAACTGATTTGATTAAGCCGGAGAACTTCAAAGATCTACTCAGAACATGCTATAACCTTGCTATGGCCCACTATCTAGATGGACCGCAAACGTGCCTGCTTGTAAGTAATGAATTTGATATTTTCTGTAGTCGCTTGAACAAGTATCTCAATTGCCATTTTACTTTAAATGCTGCAAAAATATAATGAAAGGAGGATGACGAAGAGTCGGTAATTTTCTTCTGTAAACTAACAGCATATTACTTTGAAAATACGCATGACAACAATTAAAGACTAGTTTCTGTACATTATTTTTAGCTTGACCGAACGCTTAATTCGGTGGTGCAGTCGTGCTTCTTTTCGAAGGAATCACTTAGCTCCGGCTACATATGTCGATGGCTTGAGAACAATGTGCCTCGTCTAGTGCCTCCGTTACACAAATACTGTGTACATGCACTTAGCACTTCCCATCGAATTATTATCGATAACAGCATGAAGAATAACAGCGATACCGTGGTATCAATCAGTGCCATCAATGCTGGTGAGGCAAGCTATGGTTTGGAATTGCAGACGCCTATCTTGGAGAAGGGAAGTCCATGTTTCATGAACAATGATACAACTTCTGCCAATTCAGGGGAACCGCTTTCTCAGCGAGAACGAGACAGGATAAGCATGCAACAACCACTATTACCAATATCGGAAGCTTGGCTATTGGCAAGTTCATTGCCACCATGTTATTCTAAGCCGCAGTCCATTCAGTCTCCTCTTAATTCATCATCAAACTTAGCGTCTCAGGTATTTAATAGTTCTTAGCATCTAAGGACCGTATTAACCTCAGTTAATTGACAGGTGTTTATGGCTAAACTGCTGTCAATGGTTCCTTCTCACTGGACTATGCTGTATGACTCGCGACAGGACGGCGCTGGCACGAATCGATTTCTGCACCATGTCCTGGGATATCGAGGCCCGAACTTAATACTGTTTCGGTGTGATGATGATTTGTTGTTTTGTGTAGCAAATCCGAACGAATGGCGCGAAACTCATTTGTACTATGGCCCAGATGATAGTTGCTGTTTGCAGTTGCTTCCTAAGTTAGTATGCTAAATTTATTAATATTTATTCAGTACTGAATGTGATCTATTGGAACGTTCATAGATTAGATCAGTCCGGATTGTTTTCAATCTTTCTGTTTCGTTGTAGATTTGTGATGCTGGAAAAGAAGCCTAAAAGTCTCTATTTGAATACGCACATTCGTGGATATCCGAAAGGGCTGCGGGCAGGTTCGGACCCCCGGAAGCCTATTCTGATTGTGGACGAACACTTTGAAAAATTAGAGCACCGTGGACTTCAGCACAAGATATTATCGATCGAGGTATGGGGATGTGGGGATCTGCAGCAACGTGAAATTCAGCTGGACATAAAAAAGTGGCAAATTAAAGAAGCCGAACGGCAGCGAACGGTGAAAATGACCGCTGCTGATTGGATGGACCATCCTGATCGATACCTGCTAGAACTGGGAGGTCGTCAAAATTATAACAATTCATCGACCTAACACGGTGTTGGCTGAGCCAATGGATAAGCTAACGATGGGAGTATTTCTTTCAATATTGACGTGTTAGTACTTTTCAGTCCTATAAGAAATATAATATGTACTTATGTTTTGATTATTTATGCTGTATTTTACAAAGCCACTTACAAATTATACAAATATTTGTTTATACAGAAAATATATAGTTGAAACATTTGTTGAATCTAATGAATATGTTCTAAAACATTTAATCAAGATCTTGGTTGGAATTTAACCACTGACGACCTTGAATAAAATTTTATTGCAACGGTGAGCAAATAATAATAATTGGACCTTGAAGTCTTTTTTGTGTTTTCTTTTGGTCTATTTAAGTAAAGATGTCATACGCGTAGTAGTTATTCCGTTTGCAGTTGTTTCTCACTGTTTGCTGGTTTGGAAGCACTATCGGTTCGTGGTCTTCGAGACTTTAAATTTCCTATAAAAACCACATAACGACTTATTTTTAGGAGGCAAGGGGTGACTCCTGGAAGGATTATTTTATGAAAGTCATTTCCCATTCGAAATCCCATGTAAACTTTAAACCGTTGGCACAAAAATATAGCTTCACTGATCGAGCTAATTGCATAGTTCAAGAGTGCTGATATAAATGGTCCTTAGTGACAAATGTAAACAAACTGAGTTATTTGCAGCACAGCATGTGATCATAATATATCTAACAAATACCGAAAACCAGAACTCATTATACCCTGTATTTATCAAAATAAGCATTATACAAAAAGTCGTATTGGCGAGATGGACCGTGATCGGTCTTAGCCGGTTGTACGACTTTCCTCCGAAAACCATTTCCAAGAAACTAAAACACCGAAGTTTTTTCCCCAGAAAGAACCATTCTCCAGAAAACCATTCCGTCGAAAGTACTAATTACCAGAAAACCTTTTCCCAGAAAGTATTTTTGCCCAGAAAACCGTTACCCAGAATGAACAAATACCCAGAAGTTCATACCCCAGAAAAAACCATTTCCCAGAAATTGAGGTATTTTAACTGAAGATGACTTATTTATTAGTATTAATATTCAGGTTTGGTTTTGTAATATAAGAGCTATTGATAAAATGGTATCTTTTAATGTTGTACCATCTTCCTGGTCGGCAATTAAAACTTCTTTTAATTTTTTGTCTCCTGCATGTTTTTTTTTACAGCGACGCCGGTTTATCATATCTCCTTGCAGATATCGCATATATTCCGCCGACGTGGACTGCTCTTCCACTTTGAATGCTTTCACAACCGCATAAAGTTTAAGGGCACTGGTACCTTTTAAGAGTGCATTTAATTCGTTGTGATACCCTTCTATTGCGTTTGAGGTTATGGGTATGTCATTGAGGGTGTTGTATCGCATGTGGAATTCAGGAGAAAATCTGGCCTGTGCCTGTGCGCAGTCTTTTCCAACCCTTCGCTTCCCCAAAACGTATTTTTTATGTAATCGAAGTACGGAGACATTTATTCCGGAGCTGAAGCACGGACAATACCCAAGCCTTCAGGCACATCTTGAGGTTTCAAAAAGTCCAAGGCCTGGGTTTGTCTGAAAGAGATCTGCATTTGCACACTTTTCAAATAAATTCCAGATAATCCCAATTTTTGGATCCGTATCCACCAATTTTTCGTTAGGTGGAAAAAGCAACCATATCGCACAGAATTGGGAACAATCCTTGCTATAGCGTTTATCTCAGCGGTTTCAAAATCTGTCAATACAATCGACGGATTAATTATAATATTGTTGTTGGCAATATGGATATCAAAACGTCTTGTCTTAGGAGTCTGGTACCGGACCATATGGCAATTCGACCTCGGAATAGCCGTTCACGACCCCACGAGAACCTGCTCCGGAATTTCCGTTCCGGGATCAAATCACCAAATGGTTCGAAAATTATGAGATATAGCCTGCTCATGCAATTCCAAGAATTTTGGTGTTCATATTGCCAGTATTCCATTGAAAGCTCACTGCATGGCGACAAAGAAATCATGCGAATCTCGACTCCGCATTCTAAAGACAATCGGAGCAAAACTCCAGCACGGTAACCGAAAAAGACTACTACAAATCGGATCGGCTATCGTTACATCGAAACTGCTATATGGAGTTGGTTTGGTAAGCCGAGGACAGGCACACCTTCAGATCCTTGCACCAGTGTATAATCGCACAATCTGTTATGCGTGCGGCGCTTTTGTTACAAGCCCGATCCTATCGATCATAGCAGAGGCAGGGACTCTTTCATTTGATCTGCTAGCAATACAATGCATTTCACGAATCGCAATCCGTATACTGGAAAAGGATGGTAGCAACAATGAGCCGAACGTCGGACCGCATCCAACAGCTTACGGGAACAATGCTGCCGAGTGTAAAACAACTTATAAGACAAAAAATCGAGCGTGGTATATACCAAAGCCGGTGATACTGTGGGACATAAAGAAAATTGTGCGAGCTGGTGACCCGCCAGAGAAAGTTAGACTAATCGTCCAACAGCTACTAGACAGTCGATTTAGGCATTCAACCGTCATCTACACCAATTGCTCGAAATCCGGCAATATGGTTGGCGCAGAGCTCTATGCAAACGGAATCGCGATGAATTCAATCCATCCACAATTCTACAGCGTTTTTTCGGCGGAGGCATTCACCTTAAAAATGGCTGTCAGCATCCCCAATATAACCGGCAAAATAGCGAACCTAACGAATTCAGCAAGCTGTTTATTGAAGCCGGTAAATCAAAGCACCCAAACAATACGCAGGAGGTGAAACCAATAGTACAGAACAGGAAATTCCGTTCCTGTTGGATCCCTGGTTACGGTAACAATGCAGTTAGTTGAATGCAACTTCTTCCAGATAATAAATAAACCGGTTTTACCACACACCGAACCAATTCAAGCTTCCTAATTTCCTTTTCCTATTTATCCCAGAAAACTTTAAAAGTTTCGTTTATTTTCAGCTCGTTCGTTTTGTCCTTAGATATGTTTATTATTTATTTTTCTTGGATACCTGTTGTCGATAGAAAAATGAGTGCCCGTATTTATCATGACAGTAAAACGTCATGGTTGCGTTTGACATTTCGAGGGACAGTGAGTTACTTATTGGCGAATCCAAAATGAGCCAAAAAATAAACGTTAGAGGCAAGGCCCTGGTTCATCTGTACACATCGAAATTTGATAATCGAAACTCAACAAAACTTCACCGAACTACCATCAGCCGAGAGTCTCAGCAAACCCCCAGCCAACAAAAATTCGGCAAAATTAAGTGGATCATCGGTGAATAAACTTCGGTGTGTAGAGTGAACGTTCCGCTGCGTAATGCAGCATACTGGGGAGTTCGCCCAACTCTTCCCAGGCTCCGTTCGCCATTGAGAACCCCCTCAACAATTTTACCCATAGCACGAGTCGCATGACACTATGGAATAGGGATCTTTAATTTGGAAAAATTGTGCCAGTTTTTCATATTTATTGATAACAGGTGTCCTTACGAGTGCACTCATATCATTCTTAAACCTTAATTATTCTTTTCTGATTTTTAAATTAAAAAAAAAAACAAATTAAATTCAACTAACAAACTGACAGTTGTCCCACTAAATGACGTATCTGTCAGGCGATTTAAACAGTTTGACGTTTAACTCAACTCGCCTGTGCTAATTGCCCCTAGGAACAAATGTAATTTGCGAATGCGATTTAAAGGCAATTTCAACATTTAGACAAATTTTCTGGCGGCTGAAAAGGACTTGGTTGTATTTGCGTTTTTCAAACATGGCGGTTCATGTTTGGCTTAAGCTTAAAATAGTTTTTTTAACGATTGGCGTGTTCTCGCTTGTATTTTGTTTTTCTAGTGCACTTCAGTTAACCAACAAATGAGGGAAATTGTGGAAACGTGTGTAAATATAGTGGAACAAAATATCTGACCTAAACTCTTAATAAAAGTCAGATTGTGGTAAGTTTTGGTGTGCAATGCCAATTTAACCATTGATTTTTCCTATAATTTGGTGGTGATTACCTAGTGTAGTGATAAGTTTATGTGAGTAGATAATGAATCCGAAAATAAGTAATATTTGTAATTTTCATATTAGGCAATTAAGGGCGATAAAAAGGCGTGTTCCCTGGGCGATTTGGGGGCGATTTAAGGGCGGATAGAGCGGGTAAAAAATGACGGCGGCAAATCGCCCAAATGTTGCCGCCCCCTAATTGCCAGCAATTTGCTGGCAAATTGAAGGGCAATTAGCGCAACCGAGTTGGCAAATAGCCCCCCGTTAGCCAGCAACTTGCCCTTTTTGACTGGGTTTTGACTGTGTAGTAAAAATGTCCTAAGCATCAAAACAAAAATTATTTTCTTTTGTTCATGCGACTTTTTTTCGAAGTTGAATTTGGAAAGTAAATTCAATTAAATTATATTCAATCAGACATATACCGATCGCCAGCATCTTCAACTCGCCAAGTCGCCATTCCGTTTACTGGGTAATTATGTCGACCATAAAACGAAAAACATATCACCCACCCCTGCCACAATTTAGACAGTTTTGCTGTGTTTTTCTTCGTATTGTCAGTCAACGAGAGAAACTGCAAAGGAAAGGTTGTTATTTTCTGTTTTCATCACGAATTTTTGTGCAAGAAAAAATAGTTTTTAGTGTGGGAGTTTTACCAACAGCAAAAGTATAAATCAGTGATGCATACGTTCAGCGAAACCGGTACCGGAGTTCCGGCATTCCTGGCTAAGCTGTGGAGGCTGGTAGAGGACCCGGAGACAAACGATCTGATTTCCTGGAGCACGGTAAGCTACAAATTCGTCGATCCATCCATCAAAATGGTAAAAAGGAAAATGGCCGACTTGTTTTTTAAAAGGTCCCGATGTACTACCGAGACAGTAGTATAAGGTGTCCAACTAGGGTGTAGTAAAATGAAGGCGAAACAGCTTTCAATCTGGTAGAAATCAAGTTTTCGTTAGTTTGCTGCTGCTGTCTAGCAGTAGAACTGATTGTGAAATATGTGTATCGTTTCCAAATCAGTAATGACGACGTAAGTCTTCGTCTGTGTTTTGTGTAACTAGGTAATAACATCAAAACAAAAAATGGTACGAAATATACCAAGATGTGGATCTACATTTTCTTTGGGCTGCTTCTATCGACAGTTCTACCACAGGTTATACTGTACAATATGGTATCGAAAAACGTTTCGGACCAGACGTGACCTTGACATGCCCAGAAATGTTAACATTCTCACAAACATTCGAAGACGTTTCCTAAAGTTTATTTTTATATTATATTTACATTAGTCATTCTGTACTGTTTTAATGTAACTGTATATTATAGTTTTTTTATGACCTGGCATTTTATATTTACAGGATGGTAGGAGTTTCATAATCCAAAATCAGGCTCAATTTGCCAAAGAGCTCCTGCCGCTCAATTACAAACACAACAACATGGCAAGTTTCATACGACAGCTAAATATGTGTAAGTATGCAACAAAATAAAACATGTCAAAATCCCGATTAAATTGTGCCTGTTTCAGATGGTTTCCACAAGATAACTTCTATTGACAACGGTGGGCTGCGATTCGATAAGGACGAAATGGAATTCACCCATCCGTGCTTTCAAAAGGACCATCCATATCTGTTGGAACACATCAAACGTAAAATCGCTACGTCGAAGCAGCAACAACAGCAGCAGCAGCAGGACGAGAAAGGTGGACTAAAAATCGAAGCTGTAAATCGAGTGCTGTCGGAAATAAAAAATATGCGCGGTCGTCAGGACACGTTGGATTCGCGATTTTCCACGATGAAACAGGAGAATGAAGCTTTGTGGCGAGAGGTGGCTATCTTGAGGCAGAAACATCTCAAACAGCAACAGATTGTCAATAAGGTAGGGATCCAGGTGGAATGTAATCGCCGTGTTACTTTACAGCTAGACGTATTGGTTTTGTTTTTTGCAGCTAATCCAATTCTTGGTTACAATCGTTCAACCATCACGAAGTGGGCTTAGCACTATGGGAGCAGGAAACAAGCGTCGATTTCAGCTAATGATAAACGATGCGCCACAGTCGAAAGTAAGACTGGACTGGACGAGAACTGCGATCGATATTGATTGTCTTTTTTTCGTTGTAGGTTAAAAAAACGGATAACAATGAAGGGGCTACGATACAAGAACTGGGAGAAGTATTGGAGGAAGTGGCTTACGAGAATGAACAGGAGTTGCTGTAAGTATTCGGTGTGGACTATGACTGATCGTTAATGTCATTCAATTTGGTTTACCTATCACGAAGATATCAAGTCAACTATTGTATCACTTTAGTTTTCTTCAACTGATGTACTCTTCTCATAATGGTATGCCGTGGTCGCACTCTCCCTTTGTGAAGTGTTGACCTTCTATTTCAATTAATTTCACAGTCAACTTTCAGTGTGTTCGCTTTACTTCTTGAAAATCCATTACAGACAATACTAGCAGTATTTAAGAAACGATTTTTCCTTTTTTTAACTGCCACAACGGTTTTCGTGGCTGGTTGAATGGTAACTTAAATATAAATGTTGATTCTAGTAATCTAAGCAATTGCAATGGAGCAGAAGTTTATAAACTAGATTTTTATTCGAAGCTATGTTTTGGCTTTGGAAGGTGATAATTAATCAATCCAATTTTTATTCAATACAATTTTTGTGAATTATTTGTGTTTATGATCAATGTGAATTCATCCATAGTTGTTCAAATTGAGATTTTTTCAATCATTTTGAATCAACAAAAGATCATAATATTACTCTGTTTCATTACAAAATATTGTTTCCGTCTTAATGATGTGTGTGTACTACATACATACTTCTAGGTTGCAGGATACAGGCGAAAAAGGAAAACTCTCATCTAGCGGTAGTATTAGTAAGAAAAAGAAACGTACGTCCAGCAAGTCGACCAGGTAATCACTGTAAATTGTATCATTAGACTGAATGGATTTAGTTGATTGTGGTAGGTGCAACTTGGACAGGTCTAGGTTGTTTTATCCATTTCAATTTAAAAAATTCTCCACTCATGTTATCCAAAACTTTGGAGTTCTCCAGTCGAAGAGTAAGTTACAAGCTGGATCAGAATGTAAAACATTAAATTATGCACAGGTGTTGCACCTCACATAGTTTCACAACTAATTTCAGTTCTCTTGCATCAAACGGACAATTAGCCTGTGTTGTACAATGATTTGTTTCAATTGCTTACATTATTTTGCTATTATATTCGAAGATTTTTAGTTTCGAAGCCGTAATGACGACGTGGCAGACAAAATCTCGTTAAAGGAGTAATTGTAATACCGCGGGATTTCAGTTGTTTACCGCGGCGTCACAGTGAAGTGCTGAATAATTATGCAAACAAAACCTATCTCTAATTTATCTAACTAGCGGCTGTTTCAATTATCTGATCAACCTATTAACTAACCGCAGGACATCCGATATGCCAGAGGTTACTTCTCCAATATCCACCCAGGAATCGCCGTATCATCCGGGAATTGTGAATGATAACATTGAGGAAGTTGTAAGTCCGGGAACGCCAACCTTCACACCCCAGCAAAGATCAGTTGGCATCAAACAGGAGAGGCCTGAATGTGCCCCAGATCTCACGGAAAACATTATACAATTAATTGACGGGGAAACCTACGATGGGCAGGATGCAATTGAATACGACGATGAAGGCTACTTGGTGGATCATGTAGACGAGATCAATTCTGATAATATAACTGGATACAACGACACCGACATGTTGAATACTCCACTGGTTATCAAAGAGATGCAAAAGCAGAATCAGCAGATGCAGCAAAATCCTCCACAGATCCGGCAGCAGCAGCAGCAGCAGCAACAACAACAGCAAAAGTCAATAAACAATGGTGAAAGTTTGCTTAAAACAAAGAAAAACGGAATTGCTACCAAAACACAGAAAAGTTTGTTGAACAACAACAGATTGCCCCAACCAGCAGGATCTGGCGTCAGCAACGTTTCAACGCGAGGAGGTAAGAAAATCCAAGCATCAGGGAAACAGATGAGTTTGATGAAGGATAACGTTGAAGCGGTAGCTGGTTCTTCTGGAATAAGTGCGAACTTTACCGCAAATGTAGAACCGCTATCGACGTCCTCACCTGCAGGCTACGGGGTTGGCGATTTTATCGTTAACGAAGTGCCAGCCGATCTTTTCGATGACAACAGTCAGTTGGAGAAGGAATCCCCTATGCTAGGTGCGTTTAACTTTGAAAGTGGTTTCTACAACCCCAATATCAATATAAACGAGATGAAGGGACGACAGCTGTTGGTTCAACAGCAGCAGCAGCAGCAACAACAACAACAACAGCAGCAGGAACAAACCGAACAGGACTTTGCCGACAGTCAGATCACCAACAATGAGCATAACCAGCATGACGACGATGAGGAGGAAACATCCAACGCCCGTACCCTGACACGATTTGTAAGCAACGAAATGGATGTCAATCGTTTGCAGTCTCTGTAAGTGGGTTAATTTTTGTTAGTCGGATAGTGCGAAGTTTCATGTTTTATGTTTATTCTAGGGCTGAGTACGGTCAGCAAATAGATGCCGTTCAGACGGATTTGGACTCTTTGAAGGATCTACTGAAGGGCGAAGGTTACCAGTTGGATGCCAATGCCTTGCTTGGGGTAAGTTGCTGCTGAGGGTTTAATTTTGCATGCATGATTGGTATTTCTTTTAAATAATAGTTTCATCGTGTAACGTATCCAGCCTTTTGTCTGCGTTGTTCAAAAAGAAATTTAAAGGTGACAGTAGATCGCGACGTTTCATGTATTTCTAAGCTATTTTGCATTAAAAACGTGAATCCAATTTTTGAAATTGGCGATTTTTCATGGGTTTTTAAACTGTAACTAATACCTATGGATAACTATAAATGCATCGTGACACTCCATCATCAGAAAATGCTCTTTGGATGTCATTAAATAATATTCCGGTTCGAATATCACATACACTCGTATCGTGAAAGTCTTAAATTAGCATTCAAATAGGTGTGTAGTTTCCAGTTTCTCGAAGAAAGTTCTGTGTCTTCGTTTCGATTCCTGGTACGTTGCTCAGTTTATCTCTTAGGGTAGTTGTGCTGATTTCTGTGTTGTTGACTTTCGTTGACGTATTTCCTGCAATATTGGACCAAGTGCCTTACCTTCAGCAGAAAGGTGGTTTTCCTTCGCGTATGGTTGATCGATGGCGTTGTTTCGCTCCATCCACTTTTGTTCAGTTTTTATTTCTCTCGGGAGTCAAATAACTGCATATCCTACTGTCATCGTATCGCATATCCAACTGCTCTCCAAGGATCTTCTACTGTGATCATCAATTCTGCCAATTCAAGATCTTCCACGTCGTTATCGGCTGTGACGCTATGTCCTGGAATTCAAACGAGTCAAGTAGGTTTTGCGCTGTACTAATGTTTCTATCTGTTGTGTCCATTGATGTTTCGATTTACGGCCATCGATAATAGCATCTTAATTGCATACGCCTCCACAGAGAAAACATTTCAATGTTTCGAAGCCTTGATGTTCTCACTATATCATTGGACTGGACCCGAATGTATCATTGCAAATATCGTGCATAATCGCAATCAGGTCCACCGTAGTTCTCCGATTATTGGACGTACTTTATCAGGTAGATCCCCGGTTATTACAGTTTTGTTTATATTCCTAACAATTGATGGTTTTGACATTTTTCACCATTTCTTTTTTCTGGTAATCGCATCTATTATGGCCAGCGCTGCTCTTGCAATTTCCTGAGTACGCTTCGACGCTCGTCAAATAAATAAGAGGTCGCTGTTGCAACGATCATTTTCTATTAAATGTAAGGCAACCCGTGCGATAGAATGTACTACTGATAGTTTGAAAGGAAGAGTACTCGCTTCAGCCATGATCGATTGAATTGGACTGGAACCGAAGGTCCCAGAGGCGAAGCGAACCATTTTGTTGTAAGCAGACGCGAGTGTCTTCAGCGATGTTTGACCTCCTCTGCTCACTAGGTCAATGTCGTATTTTTTATAATAACGTTCAAAAAGCTTTAAAAGCCTGGCCTGTAGTGTATTGGTACTGTGTGGGACTCACGACTCTCTGTCGTACCTAACCATGCTGATTTTCTGAGCCATTGAGCTACTATTTCCGTAAGTCATTAAGCGCCCAGCTTTATCACTATCTATTCGGATCGTACCAGGCGGTGAACTAATCCTACTCCGACTGAGAGTTCCTCGACGGAGGAATTTCTCCCGACAGCCATACCCACTCTCTTGAACCATTTAGTTCGCAGCTTTATCTACCCTACTCCGACTGAGAGTTCACCGGCGGAGGAAATTCTGTCGGTATCGATTTCGTAAGCCAATTAGCTCCCAGTCAATTTGAATATACCCTACTGTGAAATCGGCGGTGGATTTATACCGATACCGATGCTTGTTTTCGTAAGCCATTAAGCTCCCCGCTTCATCCTACTCTACTCCATAGAGTCCCCGGCGGTGGACCAAGTCTACTCAAAAGGGGCCAGCAGCGTAGCTTTCGGTTTACTGGCGCATATACGACACGTTGCTGGCTGTTCGACACGATCTACTCAAGCTAGTCCTGGTGAAGCCTGGCGTCTGGTTCGCTGGCGTCCCGATGGTCCAAACTCGGTGCTGTGTCACGTACTACTCAACCGGTGCCCGGTGGTGGATCTTGTCTTCTACGGCGGAGGGTTCCCCTGCGGCCGAATTTTCCCGAATCCAATCTGTTCGGCGGCTTTCTAGTCGGCGGCGTTGATTTGCTGGTCTCTGCGCCACTTCCTCTGCAACTGGGAGAGTATACTTGTCATTACTTTGTTGATCATCTGGGAGATATTATCGACGGTCACGCCGGGTATACCCACGCCGACACATTTGAGATGAGGGTCCACCTTTCTTTCTCCGCGTTGTCTCACTCTTGCTGCTACTTAGTCAACGAGTCCGCTTTGATCAGCCTCCTTGCATTTCGTGTATTCCTCCGCTGAGAGCAGCCTCGGCCAGAGTGATGCAGATGAGAATCATCCCAATGACACATACCGCATCCGACTACCGTTCTGTGCGCGCTTGCGACACGAATTTCTATAAGGCGAAACGTTCAGCGAAGCAGCCCAGGCCGGTACGCCATACCTCAGCCTTGACGCCTCATCGTCCCGCCAGGAGATATCTCGTGCTGCATTTTGCTTCTCCGATGTTCGGCATGATCCTTGCTAATATGACAGTTATCTTCGCAGCCTTCTCACAAACATTGGCTGTCAATGCCGCATGTTAAATTCAAAGTGATCATAACCAATTCAACTTTTAGTATTGTCGTACGTTTATAACGCGGTAGTTTGGCACGTACGATGGTTTGGACGATGTTCGATTTGGTGGTAGGTATTCCATGAGACCAAGTTGTGTCGTGTGCTTAAAAGTTGTCCAAAGAAGCTATGTTCAGCTATTAGTACATCATCCAGAACAAAAAGCGTGTTGCCGTTCATCGTGTCGTCAGTTTACGATGTGCTCGAACCAAGTTTGCCGTGCAGCTAGTGAGCGAAATCGGCCGGAAAGCAGAAAGTCCAGAATCGTTAGAATGGGGTATTGGAATGGCAGTAATTCTAGCGATCCGCCAGCTATCGGTAGTCCACAAAAGCTTATTCAGCGTGAGGTCGGTGTTCTATACATCACCGGTATAGGGTGAGTGATTCACACCATGCCGTTCCACTCGTACCTTCGCTTGAAAGATTGGAAAGTAGCTCGAGGTTACCGATTTTTCGCAGTAATGTTTTGCGGTGCGGTGTGTAGTTTATTTTTCACGCGATAAAATTCGTGACACTGATTCATCGATGCGTAGCTGAATGAAATCGGTCTACCTCCTACAATATTTTTAAATGATGAAGTTGGGAATAATTATCTGCAAATTGTTCGCTTCGAAGTTTGCAAGTGTATGTTTGTCGATGAGACTCTGTCCTCGTAGACATCACTAACTATTTTATTTAACTATGATCTATCAGGACGCATCGATTCTCCAGCATTATTAGAGCGAGTCAACATTTAAGTAAGGTCTAGAACGTTACGGGAAAAAGTTTTTCTGAGAATGCCTTTTCGACGAACTAATCACACCGCTAATACCGCTATCATGGCACTACAAACTCTCTTCAATCGTGTATCACACTTGTTTGACTTATATCTGCCTCTGACAACCACCATTGTCATGCATCTGTTTCTGTGTGAGTTAACTAAATTAATATGCTAGTTTTTCCGCTTCCGGATTGTCCGTAAAGCCATTCGCTCGCTTCAGTACTACAGTGCTTCACTGCCGATTGCCACGCAGAGTATTCACTGTACACCACAGTCCGGTCGTTGTTATGTTCGGCAAAGTCTTAGTCACAAAATGTTCCCACGATTTTTATTTCGCTAATTTGATTTCTTTCCGTGACGCTGCTCTTGATTCCTGGAATCATTTGACTGCTCTTGATCTATCTGGGCCAGAGATATCTAGACGTCGAAGTACTTTCTACGTTTGTTAACGGTTGCTGTTTTTGCGTGACCCCGAAATGGAGTCAGGTAGCAACTCCTAATCGTTTTCAATTCGTACATACAATTATTATTAACGTTTCATATCTTCAGGTCTTTTGCGTATTCAATGTCGTTACAACATATAAGAACAACAATGTGACTCACTCAAGTCACATTGCTAAACAAGAAAAATAGAAAAAAACTGTTTTGGATGAAACTTTTTCTTTTTGAACCTGGAATTTTGTTCACAAGGCCCTGGAAAACCTGGAATACTTAGGGAATTTTTTTCTTCAAATTGAGTAGACACCATGGTAATGAGAAAGGGTTTTGTGGCAATGACTGTGGACTAAAAAAGAATATTGTAACACCTTCGGTTTATTAAAAAGAAAGAAAAAAATGATATCCCAATTTTGCTAATCTCCCCGTTTTTTCCGACTAAAATTAACCAAGGGTCTGATAAAAAAGGGTCTTCACCGAATTTTTTATTGAAATATAACGGGTGCTGGATCGGTGGCCTTCAACTGGCATGGTCTATTCTCGTTGATACGACTGTCTTTACGACTAGTTGGTAAATGTGCACTCCTAAACATTGATCAATTTTCTGTAGTAGGGGTACATGTCGGGTCTGTTAGTGTTCGTCCTTGTTTGACCATGTTGTCGTGAATGAAGCGGTTGCATGCACTGGTTGCATCATCAAATTAATTTTATTTTATTGTATCAAGATGTCCAGTTACAAAGAATCTAAACGCTTAAATTTCATGTCAACTTTATTTTGACAATCAAACTGACAACATTTACATTACATATTAACATCTGTCGGTCGCTCCAACTAGCGAGTCGAGTTCGTGATAGTCCGAGCAGCGGATAAAGACCGTGTGCGAGGTTGGGAAGGGACTTTGCGGAGTTTGGACTCAGTCAGGCCTGACTGCAAGGCGATCGAGGTTAGAGTGGTTTCACCTGCGTGAGGGGGAGACCATTTAGTGTATCGGGGTCGTGATCATATTTTTGATGCCGGATAGTGAGGGTGGGGCATTGGAGTCAGGAGTCGATCCGAAGGGAATCTTTTTGGAATCGACTTTTTGGGGCTTTTGGTCAGTATGGGTTCAGGAGTGCAGTAGTTGGTTTTATTTTGCCTCGGAAAAGGTGCAATTTTGGGAGTTGTGATACTGGGTTGGAGACCGATTTTCGAACTTTCCTCAGACATTTTTTGGGTTTCGGTGGGGCTATTTTCAGGAGAAGGACTCTCTTCGAGATGACGCCGGATTTCGACGGTTCATGGTCCTGGTCACTTCTCGCGGATGCGTATTTTCTGACTTTGATCGCTTTGCTGTGCCCCTTGATTGTGTTCGATTGGGCAGTGGTTTGGCGTGGCGACTCTGGGTGCTTTAGCTTTTGTGGTGAGTCCGTGTAGAAAAATCAGGATGACCATTCTTATAGATGCTCTACTGTACACCCTACGAATTTAGAAACAACTGGGATTATACAAACGCCAATTCCCACGCATTCGCGGATCGCGTGCGCGGGAAAGCCGCAAAACTCGGTGCGCACTGCCCTAAAAACAAAAATTGTATATGAGTCTCGGCGCGAGATTGCAAACATTGGCCCTTGCAGCCTAGATCCATGGTCTCAGTGGCGCACCAAAAAAAAATGACGCTCATATCCACTAGAAAACGCGTTTCATGGCGACATGATCGGGAACTCTAGTGATATGAGGGAACTCACTAGCATCTGAACCGTTCATCGAAAATTAAATATCAGATTCACGGTCCGAGCGATCATTCAAGAACACACGCGAATATGCGAATGTCCACACGTCAACAAAATTAAATTTATACATGCAGTAGCTTGCATGGTAGCACACCACCAAAACCATTGGCTTAAGTGAATATTCTATGCTTTGAAAGACATTTGGCTTAAAGTTCGTTTCGAATAAAGGTCAATGGGTTTATGGTACGAAAAAAGCTTCTGCCACATTGTGCATTCATTTCGATTTCAGTACAGATTCAAAAAATGTTTGAAAGAAGGAATCAAACCCCACGTTAGAGTAAGCCGGGCAAACGAGTGGATCAAGAGTTTGCTTGCGAGAGTTTTTTGGTTTATAGATTCAAAGAACTGCCCTTGAAAGAAGGAGTCAACCCAAATGTTTTAGCAAACCGGGCAAATGAGTGGATCACCAGTTCACTTGCGAACCTATTTGGCATACAGATTCATTGAGCTGCTCATGTTTGAAAGGTATTTGTCGATATTATTCGGTAACCTATTAATTAATCGACTTCGTAACTACAACATCCATTTCCGATTTCTCTTTAGCATCCAAATCGTCCCCGGTGAGTTTTAGCATTTGACAGATACCGTCTTAGCCCGGTTATCGAACGGTTCCTGTAGTATGATGAAGATGGGTACATCGAGATGTTTGATTTTTAATAGTACTGTTTGTTGGACACTAGTATTGTCACTAGCAATGATAAGCGGTCTTATAAGCATAACGTTACCTTCCGTTGGATTTGGTTTTATTTTTTTTGTTTGGGTGAATGCGGTATTCGGATTAATGACATTCGGGCAAGTGGTCTATTCGGGTTCATGGCATTCGGGTAAATGGTCCATACGGGTAAATGGCTTTCGGGCGAACGTCATTCGGGTAAATGAGTTGGGCGAATGACATTCGGGTGAATGTGATAGAACCGGAAACACATACAAACACGCTTGCTTGCGCGATCATGAATACATCACGTACGGAAATCCCTACCCTCGGTTCTAACAGTCTCCAGTTGGACCAACCAAAAAAGAACGCTTATATCGACTACAACAGCACGTCGCAACATTCAAACGTCCACGCGATCGAACACGTTGGCATACAAATAATCAAACCCTTTGCAATGATACACAATGACGAACATGCAATCGCAATCGTTCACGCACAACTACGCCCAAGATGATTTGGTAAACGCTATAGCACTTATAATCCAACGAACATACTTTATATTTGAGGGGCTACAGCTGTTCCTCGATGCGCCTACGTCGAATAGAGTATCCTCCTCCACTGGACTCAATCCTGGGTCTATCGCTTCCAGTCGCCTTGAACGTTGAGCACCCTCAGGGTCCTCCTCAACCCTACAAAGCCATCGTGTACGCGGTCTGCCTTGAAGCTGACGGCCTCTTCCGGTTTCCCTGTTGAATATCCGGCATCCGGACCACGTGGCCAGTCCACCGCAGTCTACCGTGTTGTGTCAACTTCACAATACTCATCTCTTTATATATTGGTAGAATTTACGGTTCATGCGACGTCGCCAGGTTCCATTCTCCTGCTTACCGCCGAATATTGTTCACAACACTTTACGCTCGAATACTCCGAACGCTCTACGGTCGGCTTCCTTTAACGTCCCTGCCTCATGACCGTATAAAGTCACCGGGAGAGTCAGGGACGTATATAGAGCAAATTTTGTATTCGTTCGCAGACTGAGAAACTTAAGCTGGTTCCTATTCGCAGCTACAATACGCGTTTTCATCTCGCGTGTAACATCGTTATCTAGAAATCCAAGGTACACAAATTAACCATCTAGCACCACTACACTACCACTACTGAACCCGCGTTGTTTACCAGTGACCATGTACTTTGTTTTGCCGGTATTGATCATGAGTCCAATTCTCACTGCCTCCCTCTTAAAATGCGCGAATGCCTTTTCCATAGCATATCGTTTGAACCCGATAATATGTATTTATGTATTTAACAATTTAAGTCCAACTGACAATGAGTCTTAATGAACTAAATTGCAAATAATTAACCTAAAGTTATAACAAACGTTTTCGCAACTGTGCAGAACTAATGACAAAGTCAATGATGTCGGTAAAATCGTTGAAGCGACGGACTATTGCTAGTATCGGGCTTTTGGCAGCGTAGTTAGTGTTGCGCATTTCAGTCTGTAGAAGTGTTCGAGGACGAAGGACACGGGTTGGTGCGTAGAGGTTAATATGTGATAGGAGATCCGGACTATCATATTCGGCGAGTAGAAGCTTAGATACGAAGGTAGCTTGCGACGCGTGCTTACGATCTTCTAAAGTGTGCAGTCCTAGTAATCGACGGTTCAGCGGATCATTCCAAGGCAATTGACGTAACGCATATCTTGTGAATCTGCGCTGGACGGCTTCAATTTTTTGGCTTCAAGTTGCATGGTAGGGGCACTAGACGACGTTTGTGAATTTCAACTGAGAGCACACCAGTGCAAAATATTACGCTTTGAAGTACAAAGGATCCCGGAATTCGTTGGATATTTTGAACACAAAACCTAGTGGACGATTAGTTTTGTCAATGATCGCTAAGAAGTGATGGGTGTACGTTGGCCTTTCATCTAGGATGACGCCCAAACCTTTTACATGATCAACGCGTTGCAGCTGAGTTCCAGCGATCTTGTAGTTGAAAGTAAACATGTTCCTCGTTTGATGAAAGCAACACTAAGATGTATCATTTTCTTTTACACTAACTGTAAAAGGTATCAACGAGATACTGTAGCTCACGGCAATCGGCTTCTTTTCTTATAACTAGAAATGTTTTCGAGTCGTCGGCGAAGAACAGTTTCCCTCCACGCATTAAGACGAAAACCACCTCATTCACGAACAGTGAAAACAGTAGCGGACTTTGAGGAACTCCAGAATGGTTGGAAGAGGAATCAGATTCATTGTCACCAATTTGAACAACGACTTTACGGTGAACAAGGTATGATCGAAGGCAACGGCAGAATCGGGTAATGCATCCAAGTTTATCAAGCTTCGTTAGCAGTATCTCATGGTTAACAGTGTCGAAAGCAGCCTTAAGATCTGAGTACATCGTGTCCACCTGCAGTTGTTTGGACATTTCTTCTGTACAGAAGGATGTGAAGGAGACCAGGTTCGTCTCCACCGATCGACCGGGAAAAAATCCATGCTGATAAGTGCTTATGTAATGTTTACTAGCATGCGGTTCACATATCTTTTGTACAGCAATTTGTTGTAACAGCGGTACTCATTGCTGGCTATTGCGAAAAAGCGCTTGAGAATAGGGCATCGTCGATTTGTGTACGCACGTAGAGCTTTGGCACGGATGCTTTTCAGATTTTGAAGCATTGCGTTCGACCAGGGAGGCTTCCTGGGAGGTTGATAATTTGGAACAGATTTTTCATCACAGTCAAGGAGTAATCGATTATAGTAGTACACTCCAGTCAATCAACAATAGTGAACGGCGTAGAGATGCTAGATCAGCTTTGCGAAAATTACAACGATTGGCAGCTAAAGCTTCTCCATGTAGTGGTGAACTAATAGTGGAAATGAATATTTCTAAAGCGGAATGATAGTTACCCAAATGAACGATCACACTGGAAGCTTCACTCACAGAACACTCAGGCAAAGCATTCTCATTGACGAAGACAAGGTCAAGAAAACGAGATTGATGGCTGGAAATCGTGCTTACTTGACTTAGTCTGTGAAAAGCCGTCCCGTCCAGAAGTAAGCGGCTGGCAGGATTTGTTGTCGAGGATAACGGGTTAGGGTAAGCGTACCCACGTCCAGAATAAACCCACATGAGTCTTGGTTGGTTGAAATCGCCAAGGACTATCATCACATCGTTTGTATCTGCCTGAGAAGAAGCGCGCTCTATGGAGTCTAGATGGAACTGCGTAATAGAGCAATCAAATCGTTTTTCTGGAGGAATGTAAACAGATCCAATAAAGTAGTTCTTCGTTTGCGTAGTAATCTTCGTCAAAACTGCTTCAATGTTTGATGAACACCAAATTCACAGGAGGCAAGTGCGGAAGAAACAGCAATCAAAACTCCCCTGCCGCGACAATGGATACTGTTACGAGCACCTCGATCCGTACGATAAACCGCGTAAGAATCCCCGAAGAGCTGCATCAATGTAATACGATCATCAAGCCAAGTTTTTGTCAGAATGTAAATATCGTAGTCGCCGTCAAGAACAGCCAAGTACAAGTCCTTGATTTTCGTCCTTAGCCCTCTGACGTTTTGGTAGTATAACCGCAAACCATCGGCACCACGTGCTAAGCGTCCCGACATATTGCAAGGACGTGATGTACCCGACGGCAAACTGGAAACCAGAAGGTTTTCAAGAAGCGGATCGTCATTTAAAGCAGAATACTCGCCTGAGAAGGGAAGGAAGACCCCCTTACGACCTCCGAATGCAGGGCCGGGACGACTAAGCTGGTCGCTGGCTGGTAGCACGACTGCGTCGGAGCGCTCGAGGGCTTCCGTAGTGCGGCATAACAGGCGTCCCGGTGATGGCAGCGCAGCGTGAATTCTTTTGGGCAGTCTCGACGATGACGCCAGACCAATGCTTCTTCGTAACGGTGGCAAGTTGTGCAAGAAAGGAATTCGGAAGTCGGCGATGTCCGCTTGAAGTTTGGAGTCGGTTTTGTCCGGGTTCACGATTGGGTTTTATTGATATGTCGATGAATTCTCGAAACAGCAGGCCCTCGGACCAAGTAGACGGAGTAAGTGCTATCTGTTTCAGTACTGGATCAAGGTGACACGAAAGACAAATTTGTCGTGTCTTTACCCTTTGACACTAAACGCACGATATCAGTGGTACCTTCAACATTCAAACAACGAATAAGGATTTTCTGGACGTCACTGTCGGTGATCATAGGGTGAAAACCAGACATGTATAACCAGAACTTTGGCGGTGGTGCTACAGGTGTACTAGACGGTCAACCACATTTGTTCCATGGTTAATCGTAGCACGTACAGTCTGGCCTTGATTTCCACGGCGACGTTTCACTCCCAGTCTAGGCCAAACTGGCGCATCAGATTGACCACTAGAGCGAATTGGTTCATCATTCGTTCGATCGGTATGGTTTTGGCACACAGTCAAGCGGTCGACTTTTTGGCTCAACATATGAAGAAAGTTGTTGAATTTGTGATAAAAGATTTTCAACATTCGGTGTGGCAATTCCTGGTTCGACTTCGAGCCGCGATATAAGAGCGGGCACTCCTTCCATTGAGCTCATCGCGACACGGTGAGCAGAAAACGATAATCTTTCCCTGCGACAACAATTCCTTATTAGCGCGATGGTTAAAACTTAAGCAATGCTGGCCGATGTAAAAATATGTACCGCCAAAGCCTCAACAGACCGGCTCAAGGTCATTAATCGGCAAATTACAAGCTCCGCACTGCTGCTTCTCCACCACTGCTATCTACGCTAGCACTATACGACACGAAAAATGTAGTGCTGGTAACGATGAAGAATGCAAAACAGACTCGGTAGCGGGCATTTTTCTCAACACAAAACAGCGAATACACAGTTACTTCATCACTTCCCGATCAACAACACAAAGTTTGCGAAACGATTGGTGCCAACACAACAATTAAAACACACATAAAACGAGTCTAAAGTTAAAAAATAGTCGGAGCAATCAAAACAAAACAAATTTCGGTTCAATCAAAACAACAATTCTATATCGTCCGCAAAGCCCAGGAGCATGTGCGATCGTGTGATTATGGTACCGCTCCTCTGTACGCCAGCTGTCCTAATCGCTCCCTCGAACGCTATGTTGAACAGTAGATTCGACAATGCCCAGCCTCAATCCATCCAAGGTTACGAAGGATGTCAAAATTTCATTTCACTTGATTTCGATCCATCCAGCGTTACACGAATCAGCCGTATTAGTTTCGTCGGAAAACCATATTCTAGCATAATTTGCCATAATTCATTTCGTTTCACTGAATCGTATGAACAAATGATGCGTCTGCAAGTTGCAAGCGCGAACATATAAACGCTCATTCCCACGCGATCGTGCTGTCTCTACGCCCGCACATCTCAATCGTACAACCAATGTCGTAATGTGATTCACGCTGGGTCGATTGGTGTTTGAATTGTGAAAATCCATAAACAACAGAAAAAGCGAACACTTTATTTATTTCTCACATTTTGACAATAATACGGATTATTCAATAGTGCACACTTGCAAACAATTTTTAAGTTGGCTTGTTTTGAATCGTTTGATGATTAAATAACGTAAATCCGCCAACAATTAACAGCGCTACAAATGTTTAAAATTATGCCATATTTTCTTGAAGCGGATTGAATTTCAAATTGCAGTTTTACGCATAGTCCCCAACCGCATACAGTCGCAAAATTGATTGTGTAAATGCAATCATCAACTGTACACTGATTGACCGTCATGCCGAAAGATATCCAACTGGCACTCCGGATTCGCTGAGAACATGCATAATTGCCGAAAACAAACAACAAACAGCCCTTTTCAGGGCCATCCGATCAATCTGATAAGAGTTGGAACTAAAACTTTTGCATTGTGAATAACAACATACTTCTCGCATTCGTTTCCAGATGTCAGAGAAAACGTCAGATATATAACGCGCATGCATCTCCACCAAAAGTTGTTTGTTTGCTAGGAAAGCTTCCAATTGGGATTTTTCCATTCGTATTGTCTGCAAACTACAACCTATCTTAAATCAAGCGATAGTCTTGATACGATCATAATTTCACAGTCATTGGTAGTGCAAAAATCCCGTTGAATATCTACATATTCATATAAATAATCCTATGTGTATTCCACTTCATTGTGGTTATGTCTCCGACATTACACACCCATCTTTTAAAATACTACACGTATCGAGAGAAAACTTTGATTTATGAAACGTTTATTTTCCCAACAAATCGCTGTCAACACATTCAGAGTCAGACCACCAGAGGCGCTGCTGCAGAGCAGATATGCGTCCCCGATTTCATCATCCTCGCTTAAGTTTTGGACCAGTTTTACTGGTACGATTAAACATGGCTCAGGCGTTAAGCGAGGGCGAAGAAATCGGCCCTAAGTGACGCAGACCTTAAACAACAAGCATTATCAAAATTCAGCATGAAAATGGTGAATCAAAACATCTGAAATTTCGAAAATGTATTAAATTTGGATTAGCCGCACTGTTAATTATTATGCTTTTCTCTTTTCTCCAATGCCATGTGTCCGTATTTTCTAAATATGTCAAAATATAAACATTCACTACATTTAAATGACACTGATGATCTACAATCAACCCTAATGACGATGATATTACTGATGATGCTGATTAAACTGTGCCATATTTACCCGAACTGAAAATTTTTAATTGTTTAGACGGCAGGCGGAAATACTCCACAGTATGGCAGAGTTTTCTTCTCGCCAACTGCATCGTCTGCATTTGATATCAACAAGGTTAGATACTTGATTTATATTATATAAGAAAAAAAAATTAAACCCCTGTAGTATTGTGCGTCACTTATCGAACTGGAACATGTGGGGTTCCTCTGGAGCATACTTATTATTTTATTGAAATAATACTCATTTCAAAATTTTGAAATAGCTCAAAACCCACTGACAATGGTACTTTTTTACGAATAATAAGCATGTTCTGTTTCGTTCCAGCTATTCAATGGCAATGAAGATATCGTCGGTTACGATTTCCCAATGAACCTTCCCGACATGAGTGACACACAGAAGAAGAGTGATGGTAGTACGATGGCGGTAACCGATGCGAGCGGAGCTAGCAATTCGATTGGTAAGTTTTAACCAGTTTGAATCGGATGATTATGTAGTACATTTTTACATATTTATTTATATTATAATTTAATTAAAAAGTGTGGAAGGTAAAGATTGTCGATTGTTTTACTATTCAAACAGTGCTGGAAGAATGATGTGAATCAAAATTTAATCTACGCTAGTGGTCAAGCGTAAAACAAGTACATAATTGATTGCACTCTCATTCGAGTCCTAAGTCTGTCTCCACTTGGTTTTATACACTGCTAGGTATAACGTGTTTGGGTGACTTACCTTCCTCCAACCGCTAAGAATGTTTAGCCAACAATCGCATGACAAGGTTTGAAAAAGAGAGAATATTATCAGAAACAACCGACGAATGAAACCATTAAATGTGATTCTGATATTAGAATCATTCCACAAGCATCGGAATCTACTGTATCGATTATGACTATGACTATGTATTATGTCTATTTTCGGCAAATTTACGACTAAGATAATCGAAAGCGATAAAATTGAAATACGGATAGGTATTCTAAAGCGAATAAGTTAGAACGGAAAATTAGGACAAGGCAGGCTCATATGAACATGATCGAAAGGAAATGTGAAGAATCTTTTGCCTTCTGCTGGTAGAAGTTGGGCGTTCCACCCAGGTCTACCGCATGGTCGCTGATAGAACATAACTTATCATCGTATTTTACTGCCGACACCGGCACACACTGGACTAACTTTAAATTGAACGCAGAGTTCTTCTTTGATACACAACAAGCACTCGCTAGTTTGTTTTCTTCAACGCCCATAACTCATGGACGTGCAGAGCAACAGGGAGTATCAGCGATTTGTATAGAACAAGTTATGAGCGCGTCTTTAAGCTACGGGGTTTTACTTGACTACGTAAAACTTACAATTAAAAATTTTGTTCTTTGGTGTAAAACCGGTGAAAAAACTATAAGAGACTCATATGCGGATACTTTTTTCGATCAATGCAAATGAACTCACATATCAGTCCCATCTGGCGGTGGCCATACCGGCAGAATAACACATTCTTCCAGCACAGTACCTATTGGATCAACGGATATAACGATTACACTGTTGAAGAAAACAAACATTTTGCTTAAAAATCGCCTTCAATTGAAACGTATAACCGAATTCTTTGCCTGGTGACGCCCAATACTGTTATTCACGTTCATAATAATCATTATGACTTCTCTTCACAGGAATGTCTGTAGCGACGTTGTTGAAAAAATGTGGTTGAAGATTGGTTGTGGTTGTTAATTGATTGTTGAGAGCAAGTTTAGCAGGCAAACTGGTGATGATGCGTAAATTTATCTGAAAACCCCTAGAGACAAGACTGGCGCTTTAAAGTATTCAGGTATCTATCTCTGCAGCGCCAAATTTTAGTCACGGTGATAGAGAGTTCGGCTGAATATTCAATTTAATGTACATTTTTTTTTTCTTACAACACACTTAAGACAGAGTGATCGATATGTCTGTAGCTTCTGAATGATTATTTGTAGCATGCAAGATTTTGGAATGAATGAGATTTTTCTACAGTATAAAAGGCCGTGCTGAAAAAAAAATTACAGATTTAAGTCTAATCTTCGTCAACTGGTATTATGTCATGTTGTTAATGTTCGATCTTGCATTCTTTCAGGTAATATATCGCCAAATACTTCAGCTGCGAATCAGCTAATTGCCTACAAAACAGTTCCAGCAAGTACCCCAACCGGTGATTACATCGATCTGAACGAACTTCTCAATCTCGATGAAGAGGAAGATGAAAATTCGATTATGATTTAGGCATGTCCGCAGTGCAACAGCGGTATCTGTTTCTTGTTTTTTTATATAACTACCAATTTTGTTTGTTTAAAGGTACCTCTAAAATAAGAATATATATATATATACATATAGAATATGTTCACACAGCAGTCCTTAATCGTATGGTACGGTCTCGACACGGAACTCATCTTGTACTTTCACGATAATATTGCGTTAGAGGTTTTGCCCCAAACAGTGATACATGGAAGTGATACGGTAGGGCTGAATGCACACTTTCACAGTCATAAGGATAGAAAAGATAGATGCAGACTCTCCAGATCCGTACGTTTGCTTATAGAATATTGGCGCACAGTTTGAGAGCAAACAAACGTACGTGTCTGATCTGCTTCGAGAACAGGAAAAATATATATATTATACTCGTTATTCAGTCATTTAACAGTTGTTTTTTCTCTTATTTTTACATAACTATGTATCAAGTCACAGTACCACTAAGCGGTTTGGGTCAGACTATTTTACCGATATGCCAGAAATATGAAGGCAGTACCTGTTTGATTTGTTACAAAGAATAATATAATGAAGGCCGGCCAAAATCTTTTTTTATCCATAAAGCTATGCTAAACTATTGCATTTAGTGTACTAAAAGCCGACGATCAAGCCTTGAATGAAAAACATGTTCATAACAAAGATAGGTATTTGTAACAAGTTCGGTGTGATTGGTCCATCGTTTGAAAAGTACTGAGTGAACACTGATAATTATTCGATCTGCTGTAAGTTTGAATGTGAATAATGTCTTATCGCATTGTCTGAAGCGAACACGCAGAATAAATTATTCTGTTTCAGTTACACACTACTGTTCTTTCATTTTTGTGATTTGAAAGAAAAGTAACCCTCTATCCCCTGTGGTGTAGTGTTAGGTTCCTGAAAAATGGTAATGTTACATGAAGAAACCTGCAGGTCACGAACGTGTATTCGTGTTTTTTGTCATTTACTTTATCGTTGGTGGTGCTGGCTGTTGATTTGAAAGTACTAGATGCATCACAATGGTCGAACATGCTGTGCGTAGGTTCTATTGTAGCAGCACTCTGATATGTCCACCTATACACGTACTCGAAAAAGTGCGCCCATCTATCTTGTAAAAATAGCTACAATCATATAACGCTAGATAACGCCATTGAGTGGTGTAGTTTAGGTAAATTAGTAACGAAATTTATACCAATCACTTTTTGCTGAACTGTTAACAAAATGAGCCGACTTTTTCTCTACTTCAGAAACAACCTTTATTAACTGGCGACGAGGAATAAATTAGAAGCAGGTATTTTTTTTAAAGTTTACCGGAAAGTAGTTTCATTGGTGAAATGATTCTAAAACAAAAAAGTAAATATTCTTGTTGAGACTCGGACAGATCCAATCGGCAATGATGCCGAAAAAAAGGGTACGTAGACGGTCTGCGAGAGACGCCATTGCGATTACCAGTCGAAATCATTACCATCTTCAGGACAAAGACGCCATCGTGAAATTCGCTAGCGTCGGGAAACTGAAGGCAGCTTGAACAGTCCACGATAATTTTGAAGGCTGGTCTGAGAGGATTCGAAGGACGACGGTAATTTTAAGTTAAGTTAAGGAGTTTTTTAGCGGAAAATAGGCAAATGGGCGTAAATTTTAACATCATTGGTGGAGGTCAAGACAATAGAAGAAAGGTAGGAAAAAATCAACCGAAAAATTTCGAAAGCTTTTTTTAGATTCGTTTCGACGGAGTGTCGCATAAAAATTAAAAGTATTTGTTTTGAAGTGTGATAATGGTGACATTGTTCTTTGTATTGTGCTGGAGTTTTCTATTGTTTCAGGTTACAAAGGGCTACGGATCCTTTTGTTTAAGAACAATTGTTCTTTTTTTTAATTTCATATAAAATAACTAAGAGTGTTTTTCTATATATTTTAGTCGAAAAGTAGTTGTCGGAGATCGTGCTATTCTAGAAATAAATATGAATAAAAAAAATACTGGCAAATAAGGATGAGGAAACAAAATTGAAGTACGACAATTGTCGGATAGTCGGCAAAGGCCGCAACCAGCTACGGGTGAGTTTTTTTAATTTTTATTTGGTGCGTGAACTGCAATTACAGTTGATTCTAAATAGTATTCCTCTTGAGCAATGACTAAAAATAACGGCCACATGGCTTCCAGTACCGAGCCGTACAGGAAAGGCACATGCTTCTCTGAATGGGCCGATGGATTAGAAACTTTCATGAATTTATGTGGGCCACATAATTAAAAATTGTGTTTCAAAAGGATACATTAACCACAGTACGATACATTAAAATTATAAGCAAATAAAACGATTTGATTGAACCGAACCAGATCTAGTGCAGCGGTATTGGTTTAGTCATCGCGTCAGCAACCCGATAAATCCGCAGAAGATTTCGCTTTGGTAGTGAAACTGCAAGCAAAATTCTGTGGATTCGGAGCGTTTAAGGATATAGCAATTCAAGATAGGGTACTTGCAGCACTTAAACAAAGACTGCCTAATAAGGAAAATCTAACTCTTTAGTTCTTTTTTCTCTTTAATTAGCATGAGACTGAAAGGTGTGAAATATATTTTTCAATATTAAGAGCCATAGTACTCAAGAAAGGGCAAGGAGTTGAAGGAAGAAAGTTTAGAAAAGCGTGGTATGGGGTCATATGAACAGGCATAGAGTTTCCTGGCGACTTAACCCTTTGTCTTCAACCGCAGGAGTCAGAATATTTTGCCATTTGAAATGCAAATCACCTGAGTCTGTAGCATGTCCGGAGAACTGTAAAGTGACTCTCAACCTTCCCTGTAGACACCCAGACAGATGTGATCTGTGCAGAAAATGTGGGCAGATGGGACACATTGCTAGAGACTGAACAATGCAACCGAAGTGCATGCTTTGCACAAAGGAGGGCTGCAAGGACCACATGTCAGGTAGCTTTTTATGCCCACAGTACAAAAAGGCGATTGCAGGCCAGTGGTGATGGAGATAACCCAGCTTAATCTCAATCATTGCGACACAACAACTGTTGTGGCAGTCAACGACAGAAACGAAGTTGTAATTTTTACAGAGTAGTGATTGTTCCTCCCGATAACGGTAACTGGGTGGTGGATAATGTAGGAATGGTAGCAATTCAAGTGATAGGTCTCCCTGTCCAAGAGGTGGTGAATAGAACACACGAAGGCTTCGTGATCGCCAGGATCAACGGCGTATTCGTATGTAGCTGTTATGCTCCCCACGGTGGATACCAGAGCAGTATAATCGGATGCTGGAAGCTCAAAACATTCAAAGGAAGTCAAACGCTTAGGCCGTGGAGTGAGATAGCAGGCTGACCAACGCAATAGGTTACAGCCTGTTGGAAGCCCTGGCAAAACTGGATGTAAGGCTGTGCAACAAAGGTTCCGCTGGCACATTCCGTAAAGACGACCGGGAATCCATCATCGACGTAACATTCCGCAGTGCGTCGCTTATGGTTAACTTGAATTGGCGAGTAAGTGAACAGTACAGCGACCACCAGGCGATCCACTACACCATTGGTCGGCGGAATTGCATTGTAACGCGGGAATGAGGATTGGTAAGCGGAAATGGAAAATAAGATTTCGACAACCTATTTGTGAAAGCGCTTCGTGCTTACAGCCTCGCTCCAATTTCGAATTCAGATGAGCTGTCGGAAACATTAGCAAGGGCATGTGACGTAACAATGAAGACGAAAATTCCGGTTATTGGTGGAACAACCGGCTCAGAAGATGCGTTCCGGGAGCAAGATCTTGAGACAGTCAGAGAAGAGTGAGGTAGCATACTTAGTAAGTGCACCTGCTACAAGGACTTGTAGTGGATTGACTTATTATCTTGCATATCACTATCTTGCGTTTAAAATCGGCCCTAGTAGTGTGCAGAGAAGTAGACGCT
The DNA here is from genome assembly GCF_030247195.1 of Topomyia yanbarensis. Classification (NCBI taxonomy): domain Eukaryota; kingdom Metazoa; phylum Arthropoda; class Insecta; order Diptera; family Culicidae; genus Topomyia; species Topomyia yanbarensis. Next base: position 10,024,000 of record NC_080672.1, read on the forward strand.
AACCCCTGGGGGAACGCTTATCGTATCATGATGGTCAAGATGAAGAGTCCTACGCATCCAACTGAAATGTGCGCTGACAAGCTGAAAATTTTAATGAAAGATCTTTTCCCTAATCACGGTCCAACCACATGGCCGTCTCTATCGTTCGTTCATGCAGACGGTGGAAATACTGGTGAAAATCGAATATTCAACGACGAGCTCCCTATAGTGGCGAAAGGGCCGAATGCGCAGAAAGCTCCCGATCTGCGCGGTATCCCCAACGCGTTTCTGGACATGTTCAGTATAGTTTTACAGAAATGCCTCGACGAAGACTACTTCCCGGATCCGGATCCAGAAGCTGGTGTTGCTGCCAAGATCAGGGAAGCCATCAGGAGATCCAGCATCGTATCGGTCTATATGTCTACTGGATACTCTTGGAAAGGGTCATCTTCAATAGGCTGACGAACTACGCTGAAAGCGAGAACGAACTATCGCAGAGGCAGCTCAGATACCGGAAAGGGATCACGATGGTGGACGTCATCCGAACAGTAACCGCGAGCGCGGAGAAAGCATTGAAGTAAAGGTGAAGAGGTAATCGCTACTGCACCGTGGTTACTATCAACGTGACGAACGCGATCAACAACGCCAGCTGGGTGGTTGTCGCCGTAGCGCTGCACAAATTGCGGGTCCCGGAATATTTTTGCAAGGTTCTGAAATGTTAACCGAGTACAGGTCTACGAGACGAGCATGTGCAGAGGTCGATTAGGGTCATGGCGGGAATTCTTCAGGGCTCCATACTCGGCCCAACGCTCTGGAATATAATGTACAACGGAGTGTTAACATTGGAACTGCCCAGGGAAGTTGACGGCAGGGACAATAGGCATCGCGGAAACCTGCATGGCTGACGTCAAGTTGTAGCTGGCTCCCCATAAGACGTCAGTGTCGGAGGACACTTAATCCCCTCGATGCGTGCGTTTAAGTACCTGGGTGTAATGGTGGACGATCGATTAAAATGTAACAGTCATGTCGACTATGCATGTGAGCAGGCTGTGAGAACAACTCACGCATTGAAAAGGGTTATGCCGAATCCCGGAGAAACTAGATTCAGCACGAGACGTTTCCTGACGTGTATCTCATCCTCAATATTAACGTATGGCGTACCGGCCTCTTCTGCTGCGCTGAACTCAAGGCGGAACTTCCATTTGACGCTGTTTTTGTTTGGGCCCTAGGTTCGAATAAGTTTGAAAGGGTATGCCTGGAGTGACAGTTGACAATATCGTCGAAAAGATGTGCCGCGACGAGCATATCTGGAATGCTGTCAACAGTGTAGTAACGAGCACACTCTCCAAGCTGCAGAGAAAATGGCAAAGATACCAACAAAGTAGCGCCATCGGTTAGAAAGTCGTCGTGAAACCACAAATCGGGTCTCGGGAGAAATTCCATCATCGGGGAAGTCCGCAGGGGTAGATTAGGTGTACCACCGGAGAGTAGTACGCGACATAGCACCGGGTTCGGGTTGTTGCGGCGCCAGTGAACCAGTCGTAAGACTCCATCGGAATCGCCGGACCGACCTCTACACCTTACCGTGAGTAGGCTAGGCCACCGCCGGGGATTAGAGCGAGTAAATCGCGTCGAACAGCTAGCAGTGGGTCGTTGGAGCGCCAGTGAACCGGAAGCTACGCTCCACCCGGGATCTGGACAGACCTTAGCACCTACTGGCTGGCCCATAGAGTGGGCTAGGTTCACCGCCGGGGACTAAATCGATTAGATCAGGAAAAAGCGGGGAGCTAAATGGCTCATGAAAACGAACAGTAGGGTGGATTCAACGCCGTGTACTATCCGACTATATCGTGACAAAAATAGGAATTGGCACGCGAAACAGCATCGGTACCGAAAAAAATTCCGTCGCCAGGGATCTTAGTCGGAATAGGGGGAGTTCACCGCCGGGGACTACGGTGTGTTTACTGAGGCATTACGGTACCTGCCACGTGAAATCACCGTGTGGAAGGAACGCTTGCTCGTTCATGCACAACACATTGTTGCAGGACGACAAGCGATATCACAAAGGTTTGACTCGCGAACCAGTGCAGCAGCCTAACGAGAGTTCAACAACACACGATCTACGGTAATGGAAAACAAGTGACAATCTATGTTTTCCTCGACGATGTGTCGTCGGCGACTTTGATGGAGCACAGCCTACTGAAAGAATTAGATCTTAAAGGAACGCCCTATCCATTGTGCTTGAATTGGACCAGCGGGAAGAAGATGAGTCGGTCTTACTGACGTTGAAGATCTCCGGTGTAAATGACACTCGCGAAGTGTTCGACCTTCCAGAAGTTTATACGGTTACGGATCTTTTTTCTTCCGAAACAGTCGGTCTCAGTCTCGCAGTTGGCAACTAAGTACAGCTATCTTAAAGGTTTGTCATTGAAATTCTACGATGGTTTCTCTCCACGGATGAACAATTGCCGCCTGGGTCACACCCTGAGTAGCGTTGAAGGTGGTGTCCAAAACCCGACTTGGATGGATGATATACGGACCTTGCGCCATGGAATCTGGTACGACGAACTCCGGCAATAGCAGTTATCACAATTTTCACATCTGTCCTGTGTCAAGGAAGAAGAAAGGGATCTGAATGCGGCGCTTAAGGAATACTAATCAATTGAGTCGTTGGGAATATCTGGTTCACAAAAATCGCTACCTTCGAAGGATGAGGAGCGCGCGATTAAAATTCTGTCAACCGAATCACGACTGGTAGGAAATCGCTATGAGACCGGCCTATTGTCGGGAACCCGAATTAGCTGCGGCGATGCAATCGAAAATGCTTTAGTACGAGGAGAAGGGTTACATTTGGCGGCTGTCTGCAATGGAGAATGCGGAGAGACATTTTAACGACTGGTATCTGCCAATCTTCCCAGTAACCAACCCGAACAAAATGGGGAAGCTACGAATCGTATTCGACGCGGCCGCAAAGGTCAACGGCGTCTCATTAAACTCGTTCCTGATATGACCCGATCAATTGGTGTCACAGTTCTGTAAGAGTTTCGCGTCGCCGTAGTGGGAGACATTCGGGAAATGTTTTTCCAAGTACAGATGAAGAAGCTAGACCAACGAAGCCAGATGATTCTGTGGAACAACGGTAATCTGGAGGATGAACCCGAAGTGTATGCGGTAGCAGTTATGACATGAAGAACCGAAACGCTGAAAGATTCGAAGAGCAGTATCCACGAGCGGTTGAGTGCATACAGTATGAGTAAGCTGACCAACTCTAACGAAAAAATCCGTACACCATACCGCAAAGAAGCGATATCATTCACCACGCTCAGGCAAACAGTCCGCACAGTGTACGGATTTTTTTGTCAAAGTTGGTCAGCTTAAGTATGAGCATTATGTCGACGACACGTTGATGAGTGTTGAGACTAAGAAGAAAGCTGTAAAACAAGCCAGCGAGGTACGATCTATCCACTCTCAGGGAGGATTCGAGATACGCAGTTGGTTATCGAATTCCCGTTCGGTCATCGATAACCTGCACGAGGTCAGTGCCATGGAAAAGAACATGAGCTTCTGCGTGGAGATGACGACGGAAAAGCTGTTCGGAATGTGGTGAAGTTCTGAGAACATTGATGGCAATATATGTTGGGTGTTATATCGGTAACTTCCTCATCTAACTGAAGATCCTAATGCAGGAAATCTGGCGTTGTGGATGTGGTTGGGATGAGAAATCAAGTTGGCCGAAAGGTGGCTCACGTGGATCGAAGCGTTGCCGAACGTCCACCAAGTTAAGATTCCTCGCTGTTACAGAATTAGCCAAGCCAACAAACAATGTGGAATTGCATATTTTCTGCGATGCCAGCGAGAATGGGATGGCTGCTGTGATCTACTCCAGGTTCGAAGAGGAAGGAAAGGTGGAATGTGCAATGATTGGATCCAAAACACGCGTAGCCCCTCTGAAGTTCCTCACTATCCCTCGTCTTGAGTTACAAGCTGCCGTTAATGAAGCTCGTCTAGCTGACTGTATCATAAAATCACATCGTATGAAGATCGCGCGCCGCGTTTTCTGGACCGACTCCCGTGATGTGATACGCTGGGTACGATCTGACCATCAGCGCTATAGCCAATTCGTTGCCTTCAGGGTCAGCGAGCTGCTGGATACAACACAAGTGGATGAGTGGAGATGATTAGCAACTAAGACGAACGAACGTAGCGAACGAAGGTACCTTCGACCTAGTAGCCGCTGGTTTCGAGCACAGGATTTTCTTTGGGAATCGGAAACCAAATGGCCTGGTCATAATCGAGACCAAAGATCAATCGTAGAAGAAATTCGACCCAGTGTCCTACATCATACAGTTACCGAGCCGCTAGTGAGTTTCGAGCGCTTCTCCAAATGGAAACGGCTGAGATCGATGGCATATGCCCATCGTTTCATCATGAATCTTCATAAACGCGTCGATGGGGCCACCGCCAAGTTGATCCGTAACAATTGCTCAAATGCTAGTCCGTGGAAACGCACCTTGCCAAAAACCAGCCCGTTGTACAAGCTGAGTCCAGCCATCGATGAACACGGGGTTCTACGGATGCGAGGGCGCATAAACGCATGCGAATAGGTTAACGAGGCGACCAAAAACCCAATCCTGCTTCCAAGACGGTATATCGTGACCGATTTGGTGCTCGCTGACTACCACGCTTCTTGCCGTCATCAGAGTCATCACAGAGCGCTGAACCAGGTTCGATTGAAATTCAGCATCCCTTGTCTTCGTTCAGAGTTCGATCGTGTCCGCAGAAACTGTCAGCGTTGTTAAGTCTGACAATCAAGACCACAACACCCAGCGATGGGAAGCTTCCCGCCTGCCCGTATGGCAGCATTTCAAAGACCGTTCTCGTTCAACGAAAGAAGGACCGAGGAAGATGGGGAGTCCTACTCATCTGCATGACAACCCGAGGTGTGCACATTGAAGTAGCACATTCGTTAACGACGGATTCGTGTATTCTGGTACTGCGCAATTTCATTGCGAGGAGGAGTGCCCCGCCCCGCTGAGATTATAAGCGATCAACGAACTAACTTCATAGGGGCGTCGCGAGAACTGCGTGAAGCCATGCAGCAAATCGACTAGAAGAAACTTATGGTTGAGTTTGTCAGTCCTAACACGAAGTGGACGTTCGCGTACCCAGTAGCTAACGCCTAATTGACGAAATTATAATGGCTGAATGGTACAGGAATCGCACGAGTGAAGCAGACGACAGGTTTTCTATTCTGAGATATAAAGAGGTGGGATTTTTTTTCTTCAGTCAAACTTCGCATTTGTAAATTGTACAGTTAACAGTCCGATCAAAAACGAAGACACTTCATTAATTTTGTGTGCGTGACACTTACGCCTAGTTGTGATCAGTAGTTAAATTAAGTTTGATTTTTGTGTTTCGAATTCATCTCGTCAGTAACTATCATCAACTAGGTGTCTAGTTAGACGACTATGATTACTATTTAAACAAATTGGCCGTGAAGAGAGAAACAGTGAATATCAGAACAATGAATAACGATTTCAGTAGTTTTTTTATTCGTCATATCGTTAATAATAGTTTACGATATAGTATTTTGCAAAAAACTTTAACAAATCATCTTAAAAAAATTAGTTTCTTACTAGTATAATAGAAAATAAATAATCAATACTAAAACAACGAGCAACAAACCGCCAGCATCGAGCAAAAGCAAATATTAAATGCGTTTTGGCATCGGGGGTGGGGCCGGTTTCTTGACAAAGTACCCGGGTTCACCGACGTAGGGCCCGGGTTTACTCATGTGCACTGTCCTCAGTGTAGGCACGTTGGCTAGGCGCAGGTTTGGTTCAGCACACATGTTTCTGCAGCCTCGCACGTCCAGCGTGCGTAACGCCTTGCAGTGAATTGCAATATAGTCTAAACTGTAAAGATAATAAAAATGTTTCGTTTTGACATATCTTTAGGGTTACCCAGGAGACGTATACCTAAAATCGGAAAGCTGGAAGCACCGTTCAAGGGACAACGTTTGTAGCCGTTTTAAATGGATCGCTAGCAGTTCGATGGCTTTGTCATTAATGTTGTGACACTCACTGAGATCGACAATCTCAAGCGATGGACAGTTGTGCGCTAATGATCGGATTCCTTCTATCGATATTTGTTGACATTTAGACAAACTTATTTCCTTCAACTCTTTCAGCTTGAAAGCATACATCAGTGAAATGTCGGAAAGTTTATTGCACTGGGAGAGTCGTAACACTCGTAGCCCTTTCAGGCTATCAATGCTAAAGTCACTGCCGGCTTCATCTTTTAGCAATTCGTTCTGCTGGCACATCTCCATCATGGCGCGTTTTCGCATGGCATCGTTTACAATTTCTTGTTCCGCTTTGCTACGAATCGAAATTTTGAACGGTTCGTCTGGTTGATTTCCCAGGAGCGACCTGCCCGAGGTAGATGGCTGCGGATCAATTTCTTCTACATATTGGGTACTCGGCTCTGCCGGGTTAGGTGCCGTAGTTTTGCTGGTCTCCTGGACCTCCAGTAGCATTCCTACACCAGTCATTGCTCTGTCGGAGATCTGAAACCACACTAAGAATTAGAATCCCTCAACACCTTTTCATTGAAATAATACCTTGTCACAGTAATCCAGATTCAGATGTCTAAGCCAGACCATGTTTTTGAATATCATCTGCAAGCAACGATCCGAAACCGAGTGGAAACAATAGCTTAGATCCAACACGCGTAAAGAAGGAAAATTTTCGGCGATTCTCATTACTGAACTTTCACACAAGTTCAACGCACTGACGTACAGTTCCAAAAGAACGGAATTCGGTGCAGATGCGATTCCTTTGATAATCCCCTGTCCTGTCACTGATTCACACTCCGAAATATCCAAGACCTGCAGTTTTTGCAGTTGTACTAATTCTTTGATCCCCAGGTCTGTTAATGCTCGACAGCGACGTAATTTGATCGATTTCAGATTGGGTAGATGCACACAAATTTTCTGCAGACAAGCATCCGTAAAGCGCACCGATTTCGAGAAATTCAAGTGTTGCAGTGAGTTCTGATTTTGAGCAAGTGCTGCGATTCCCGAGTTGGTCAGCTGATCGCACGAATTCAGATCAAGTGTATCAAGGTGTAGCTTGTCGATTCCGGCCAGCGTTTCCAACGAATCTCCGTCAATTAGAGTTGAGCTAAAGTTCAACATTTTCAGCTTCTCTGCCTGATATTCGATAAATTGCGATATGTAGTGGAAAGTCAGGACGCTCTCGGAAGCGTCATCGGATCGGGTGGGGTAGAACTTCCGATACAAACCTTTGTGGAAAGAAATCGAGCATCCACTAAGGTCTAGGTTTTCCAGATTAGGTGTCAGTGATACGATACGTCGAAATAGAGCATCGGAAAGATACCGACCGTACGCTAAACTCATTGTAGAAACATTATGCAACGTATGCGTTAGCTTTTGCTCTTTGGCGCTCTCGAAAAGCCTTCCGGACATTAACAATTCTCGGCAACCTTCGATGCGCAGCACTCGTATATTGGGAACAGTCACCAGTATGCCATAGAACGATTTCTCGCGTATATCACATGCTTTCAAGCTCAGTTCATAAATGTGTTTGCCGAAACGGGAAAAGAACAGTTCAGTTCCGTTGAATTCAACCTGGGATAGTACAATATTCTGAAAATTTCGCGAACTTCTCAATAGGTCACGAACTGGACTGGTAGAGTCGCTGAAATACGTTTTGTGGAGGTTGAGACAAATATCGTTCACAAACAGTTGATACTGTGTGGCCTCCAGCCATCGTTTGCAGGTCAAACCGACAGCAAATCTATCGCCTACGTTCAGGTATCGGAATATTTTGACCAGAATCTGAAAACAATGAATGATACTTTATTTAGCGGAAAATAATAGCGTATATTGTTATGTGCATCAGATAACAAACACACGATGATGACGTAGTGTCTGAGCAGGTACTAATTCATCAAATGACTCGTTCTCACACTGTGTGAATGTCTGTTTTCAATTGCTACTACATGTATACCCAGAATGGATTCGGTCGTTGCTTTTGTTGTTTTAGATAAGAGGTTTTCGTGAGTAAATATCGAATAATCGCAATCCTGTCACGGGATCGCATCACTTACCTCCATCGGCAGATCACTATATCTAGGCCCAAAATCGTCCAAATTGTACTGCGCCATTTCACCGTCTTACACCTAATCTACCTGGAACGGTTTGTACGTCAATTGATCATATTTAATGACGAGTTAGAACAAAAATCTCACCTAATGTATCAGCAAACACCCCCAACTGTTGTGATTATCGATTCAGTACTGATGTGTTGACATAACATCAACACAACACAAGTATAGACTTATCCAGCTGCGTTAGTATTGTGCCGTTTTGACGTTTAAATTGGGAGGAAAACAAATCATTTGCACTGCGAATTGGGAGGAAAACAAACCGCTTGTGGGCTTAAGGGGAGGGCGGTAGTATAAAAATGCGAAATCTCAGTGTGCGTATTTTAAACGTCAGATATCTCAATAGAGGCTGACAGCTGATTAATGCACGCCAACTTGGAACTGAATTTTCGTGGAATTAAACAGAACAAGAACATTTGAACACACGATTTCATCGATGTTAGGACTTTCCGTGTTAGATTCCTGAAGAAGTTTCAGCTGTCCCATTGAATGACCAGCCGAATCTTGATGAAGGAATCGAAAAACTAATGAAGCCAGTGGAATCTAGGAGAGGGTTACGGTAAGGCGGTGAGTTGCTTAGGAGATGCAATAAAGGAAAACGAGAATCGACACAAGCGTTAGATTCTCCGGAAGCCTGATTAGCTTTTGGGCTTCGCACACGATGGATACAACCGATTGAGGTTTGAAGTAAACCGGGTTAAACTGCACGCAGAAAAATGTATTGTAGATATAACAATATTCTGGGTTAAATTCAACAATAATTGTCTCAGGGCTACATTCAATAATTGATTCAATCCATATTATCATTTCTACAATATCAATGGTTTTGAAGCTTCTAGATTTAAATCGTATTATCGGTTGAATCAACAATAACCCCGGCGATGATGAGTTATGTTCTATCAACGACCATGCGGTACACTTGGGTGGAAAGCCCAACTCCTACCAGCAGAAGGCAAAGTATTCTTCACATTTCCTTTCGATCATGTCCATATGAGCCTGCCTAGTTCTAGTTTTCCGTTCTAAGTTTATAACTGATTCGCTCTAGAATATTTCATTGCTTTCATTTCTCTTAGTCTTAAATTTGCCGAATATATCCAACAAAATCGATACAGTAGAACCTTGCGGCAATTAACACATAGTAACAAACTATATTTGTGCAGAGACTTTCCAACCACATCGCTCAGAAAATCGAAGGACATTTCTGTACTCTTTGCGAGCCAATAGATACCTCCGACTCGTCTCTGCGTCTGCGATTCCAAGTAATTGTACGTAACTTTTTGAGTCGAACAAGTTCGATATTCCACCAATGTGTTCTCTACCCGAATAGAATTTTACAATAGCATTTACCCTACAAACAACCATAAAACAATAAATATTATAGTTATTACTGTTTCAACATTATTAGTCGCAGTGTTCTCGCAGTAGATTTACAATAAAATTTCATGCAACAATCAATTTTACTGTTCAGCAAAAAACTGACACAGTAAATTCACATTAAATTTAACTGTTTTCAAGAGAAAAAATGCATGGAGAAAAATCGATTTTTTTAATGTTAAGATACATAACCACCCCCCCCCCCCCCCCCTTTTTACTGTAAAAGTCGTTTTTACATTGCAATTTACCGTAAATACGTTAAAGTTTATTGTTTTTTCATTGTCACATAACATTAGAACTTACTGTAAATTATTGTAAAATTACTGTACTGTCACAGTGAAAATCATGGTTTTGTTACAGTACATTTCTATTCGGGTAGAAGCTTAAATCGAAGCGGACAAGCCGCTTGATATGCTGCTACTAAGAGTGAGTTTGATTTCTCCGCGACATCATCCGAGTCACTTGGAGATTCAATCGTTGGAAAATACCCATGAAACCTAGTGGCCAAGCCCTCTTCGTAGAGGTGCCAGTTCGCAGATTTGGGATTACGATATGTGATGATATCTAGCGAGTCGTTAAAATGATCAAAGTCGATGTACTTATGATCAGATAACGACGGTTTGAGCTCGTTTGGTACGAGCCAGTTTGCCAACTCATGCATAATACCGTTAGAACAGAGAGTTACATCTAACACCTCTTCTCTGTCAGTACGTGCAAATGTTGGGCGATTTCCTACATGTATGTGCAGTATGTGCAGATTTGTACTACTTAAGTATTCAAGCAATTCCCAAATTGACTTCTGAGCTGCCCCAAATTAGGTGGTGGGTATTTGCATCACTGACGATTAGGAGGGAAACCCCAGTTCTGCCACAGTACGATACAACCCTTTCGAAATCATCAGAAGGTGATAGTTCATTATGCGGAAAAATCTATCGAATAGACGTAATTCTTGTTTGTGTTATCAACAGTCATATTCACCGTTATTCTTGTTTACGACGAATGCGAGATTCGTTCAAAAGCGATTCGAACGAATAGTAAGCCCATTTGGGGCTCTATTCTCACAGTCACGTCACTTAGTGACTAGAAGGAAATTTTCTTCTAGTCACTAGGTGACGTGACTGTGGGAATAGGGCCCTTGATTTTGCTGTCGTAAACGGGAATACAAACCACTTTCGAACGAATCTTGCATTCGTCGTAGGCAAGAATAAGGCTGATTGACTGTAACAGCACAAATATCGTAAGTTGTGAAGTCACATATAAGACATGCGTCAATAGTATTTTTCACAAGTAAGGAGTAACTTTTGACGTAGGACTACGTCTTTGTTTTCGATATAGGGGTGCACGTTGCAAATTCTACAAAAATGGTATGTAACGAAAAGTGGTCCAATTTTAATCGCATATAATTCAGCCATCTCACGATAAATTTTCAATTTTTTTGCGCGCATCGTCCCGAAATACTTCTAAGAATGGATTCCAATTGATAAACCCAAAGATTTTTGATATCATGGCATTGAAAATTTAAATCATGAACAACCTAGTCAAAATATCGCGCATTTACACACAGAAGATAGCGCTTCCCTAGTCCAGCACGACAGATTTGTGTACCTAGCGCGCTACGCTTCTATGAATGACGTCATCATCGACTATTTAAACGGACGGATTTCGCAAGACCACCAGCTCAGTTACCCGTTGAACAGCAGGCGAAGCAGATCACTGCGCTGTGTGTTTTCACAGCCAGTGTAGCTGAGTTAGAAGTCCGTTACACTGCCTGTGGTGGTACGCTATGCTATCTTTTGTGTTGTGCTCGTTTCAAGCACACTTTAATGTATAATTATTCGTACACAAAATAGTTTGCACATGCGAGCTCCATTTGCAAACACGGCTAACATAGTGTCGTGGTATTAATTGTCTCTTTCACTCTACCCATAATCATCAGCGTTAATTCATTTTGCTTTGCGCGCGGGTTCAATGTTTGAGGCGAATGTGTAGGTAGGTAGATCTAATTTGTTACTAAATTGCACAACGAAAGTTTATTATTTACGTTCGATCAATTCATTGATTCATTTCCCCATCACGTCATTCATTCCCACTCAGCCTATAGTATTTTGATTCTACTAATAGGTACATACTACAAAGTCTATTTATGAATGAATACACTGCCACTTGAAAAACCGTTGCAAGAACGCATCTTGTCCATATATAAAATTGTTTTCGATTCTTGTATATTTATAGTTTCGGTAATGCATTCGCTATATTTGTATGCGTACTTTAGGAAAGTTACAATAATGGCAAAATATAACTAGAATGCTTGGTCTAAACATGAAATGTGATTATATTGCCTAAAATTTGATTTTATTTCACTGGTCCGGGTTTTTTACCACACACAATCGAAATTTTTTTACAAGCTTATGCTATAAAGATTTAGTTCCAGATATTAGTTCGGTTAGTTTTCTGTCTTCTTTCTTCAGATCTTCTTAAATAAGTTTAATCGGATTCGATCACCTACTACAAATGAAATGACCTGATAACCAAGAAGGTCTCGTTCAATATGTAATATTCGATGTTGATTGGTTGTGATTAAACCATACGTAAGAAATATATTTGATTTATTATTACTGTAAATGTACTAAGAAAATAACTATTTTACATTAAGTAGTATAATGTGTACGCTGGGAGGGAGAAACAGACACTACGCATGAAGTGTAAATAATAGCACTTGTCAAGAAGCAAGAAAACTTTCGACAGCCAAAATCTATCAAGGTTTGCGACGTATAAATGAGCAAATTTCTTTTTGCGTGTCATTTATGCAAGCGTGTTACCAGCACATGACTTCAATCGTGTGATGGAAAGGAGCTTGGGACAGCATAAAATCAGTGAGTTTTTTCCGGGTGCTTTACATTGATTTGAAGATAAAGTCAGACGACAGTTTGCTTCCAGTACTCGAGTGCAAAGGGACAAATTTCGGAACGATGTGCCTAATCTTCTATTTTAAAAACAGGAATTTTGTACCGTTCTTTTCCTTCATTCTACCACGGTTTCCTAATAAATTTCTTACACTGATTATTAAAAACCGATGCAATATTAAATTCAATCTGAAAAATAGAATTTAATTTTATAAAAATTTAACTAACAGAATCCTTGAATAAGGAAACTCGCCGATAGAGGCATGTTTATCTGATTTGTGAAATGTTGACCAATGCATAGGTATTTGATAGGTAGATAGGTACGGCTGCAGCCTTGGAACGTAAATATCCACATAATGAAATACCCGAAAAAACGTTTGATATAACATGTTTTCGTTTTTATATTTGCCCTTTATTTACTACTGAAAAATATTGCCAACCTAAATAAAGTACAGAAAACTGTTTCCACCTTTCTTTTTACATCATCCAACAATTTGAACCGTCGAACTGTCAAATTTAGCCAAGGTTATTTTGCAAATAACTTTCGAAGTGTAAGATTTTAACTAATAGATAGAAATGGAATTTTTTTCATGATTCGGATCATCAGATTAAGCTGCATGAGCACCCGAACATTGAAAATATTATGTCGATGTCAAACTTAATTTTTTTCGAAACTTTGTTTATATTTATTAGCATGCATATAAGCCTACGTTGATGATTTTCATTTTCTCAGCATACTCTCAAAAGAAACTTTAAACTGGAGAACCGTCAAATCTGACTAGCAAGGCGTCACTCATTCTAAAATTGTTAAATAAGTCACAAATGTTTAAAACTTTCTTCGCACGATTTACACCATTATTATTTGTCTTTACTATAGATATGAAAATAGCTTTTATCACATGTTTTAAATAGAAAGATGATATAAACTATTTTAAACCAAAAAGTATTTATGAATTACCAAAAAACGCACGTCACAGCATATTTTTTGATTCTATATTCCCATTTCTTGAAGTAGAGAACATTTACAGCGTCGTCTCATTTCCATAACTGGTTTCATAACAAGCATAAAATATATTTTAGGTGTAGTTCATTGAGCTTGCAGGCGACGATACAGATAAATTACATAATTCAAACACCATAAAGACTTATTAAGATTTATAAAGATTCAAGTGAAAAAGACGCTTTTGTTGAATCCCCCTCCAGTTGTTTTTTATAGTGACCATTTCCTCTTTATGTTCATAAACTGTCGTTCTGTCTGGTATTTTGATTATTTCATTAAAATGTAAATATTATTTGAAATTTTCATATAAAATTAGCGTTTATTTTACATTATAGCAAGATCGCAATATTGTCTTAAAACGGTTCTATCACATTCGCCCGAATGACATTCGCCCGAAAGTCATTTACCCGAATGACGTTCGCCCGAAAACCATTTACCAGAATGGACTATTTACCCGAATGTCATTAACCCGAATGGACCATTTACCCGAATGCCATCAACCCGAATGGACCACTCGCCCGAATGTCATTAACCCGAATACCACATTCACTCAAACATAATATAAAATCGGTAATTGTCTAGTTTAGTGACTTTAGTGATAGAAGTCCGACTTTAATGCGGTTTTTTACCAAAAGGATGTATTTTAACCTAAATAAACCAAATCCGAGCGGGAAATGTGAAATCTTTAACCAAAGTTTGATAAACTGAACAATAACAAGTGAGCTGATGCAGCGGAGCTAGTGTGATGCGGCTTGGCCGCATATCCGAGGCCAAGGATCCGAAGCGGCGCAAAGCCGCTGAGGTTCCGTTGGACGAGGCGTTGATCCACCCGTCGCCGGAGTTATAAGCATACTTGTGATCCTCTTGTTTGCCCGGTTAACTCAAACATAGGGGCTATAGCTAGTTTAAAGCCGACTGAGCGGCAGCGAAGTCGGATAGTGCACTAAAAAGCGATGTGGCGTAACCACATTAGTCAACCGTACACTGACCAATGTGGCTATGCGACATCGCTTTTAGGTGTACTATCCGACGTCAATGAGATTCTGTTGCCAACGCCACAAATGCTCTTCAGGTGCAAACTGATGCATATAGGACGCAGTTGTCAGCTCGAGCGGTGAAATTTTGTGATAAACCGGACAAAATAATAAGAAATCTTTCGGAAACACCATCGATCGAGGTAAATATATATTAAGATGTTCTGTTAACGAATTGAATCAACTAAATTAGTAATTATATCTTGCATGGTGGAAGTCCATTTGGCACAACACCGCGGTTAGTAAATAGTAGCTCATAAATGTTATGTGACGAAGCTAGTGTGATGCGGCTTTGTCACAATTACCGAGGTCGAGGAACCGAAGCGGAGGTCCCTACTCGGCAAATCTGTGATCCATTGGTAAGCTTGGTTTACTGAAGCATAGGGGTTGATTCCTTCTTTAAATATGAGCAGTTCTTTGAGTTTGTATACCAATAACCCTCGCAATTAAACCGGTGATCCACTCGTTTGCCTGGTTTACTCACACTTAGGGATTGATTCCTTCTTTTCAACATGAGCAGCTCTTTTCCCACAATTAGGGGTTCATTGCTTCTTTCAAACATGACAAATCCTTGGATCTGCATGCCAAATAAGTTTGCAAAGAAACTGTTAATCCACTCGTCTGCCCGGTATACTCAAACATAAGGGTTGATTCCTGTTTCAAAACAAGAGCAATTTCTTGAATCTATATACCAAATAGCTCTCTACGTAATATTGGATTTTGAGACAGGATGATTCTTTCACCTAATTCACGGATGATTCTTCCATCTAAACCAAAGTTTTTTCAGAAAAATAAAACAACTTGGTCATCAGACAAAATATTCGGAAGATCACCGAATACAACTAATTTACAAAAAAGTTGTTGCCTTGGCTTTCTTGCCCCATCAAGGTGTTCCAATGGCACCCGAAGAATTGAGGAAAAGTTGTCCAAAGGCTTTCGACGATTTTTTGGATTAATTGTATTTTTGGTAGGAAGGAAACTAATCAAAAAGTTTCTCGATAACCGTTGTTTGTCCCCCGCTTCGTGGTCAGTTTTCGAAAATGTATCGACAAAAATTCCTAGAACCACCAATAATGTGGAAGACTAGCACAATAAATGGAACGGTTTGTTAAGCCGTGGAAATTCTATGGTGTGTTGAAGCAGTTGCAGCTTGAAGAGAAAAACCCTAGTACATATGTTTTACGTACACTACAAGCGCTACCAACAGCTAAAAAGTCTAAAAAGAACTCACGAAAGGACCTAAAACTGGAAACCCTAGTTAAATCATACAAATCAGGTGATTGGATTAACTATTCGTCTGGTATAGCTTTAGTGTTAATTTCTTCATAGCATCAAATGTAATAAAATTTGTATTTCATCTTAATAAATTAAATTTTGTCGATTGACATTTCGATGTTTTTCGGGTATATGGAATTCGGGCGAATGGCATTCGGGTTTATGTTGCATTCGGGCGAATGTCTTTCGGGTGTTCGTGGCATTCGGGTGAATGACATTCGGGTGGATGACATTCGGGCAAATGTCCTTCGGGTAAATGGCTTTCGGGCGAACGTGACAGAATCCTTAAAACGATGCTCGAAACTTTTGAACGCATCTAAATTCTTATTCATCATTGAATACATTGAAATACAATTTATTTGATAATGGCAGCACGGATTACCGAAAAATTCATCTGAGTAATTTGAAAATGGCTTTAAAATCACAGAAAAACTTTAATAATATTTACTGCCACACCCAATCTAGACAAAAAATCAAGGAAACTCATCGTTCGGAAACATTTTCTAGCAAGCATATGATAACAATACTCTCATTTCCTCGATGAACACTTTTTTGTGGCTCGGAGTGACAGTTTCGTTCTGGCTGGCTATGACATTCACATTTATTGAGTCTGTTTCTCTCTCCAAGGTCCTACGTCTACAGCTCGTGCAACCCCAAAGGAATGCCCCTTGTAGTTTTTTGCTTTTGATCTCGAGTTTCGGCTCCAAACTGGTACCGTTTTTGCTTGACCTCGTAACTGAGTCAATGGAACAACCGCTGGAAATCCCCTACAGTAAAGCGAAGACAACAACCGCCAAAGTCAAATGCCACCGCCAATGCGCCACCTGGCGGTGAGCATACACAACCACCGCGGAAATGCCCCTTATAAGTAGGGATGGTATGAATTAAAATATTATTAGGTACCTATATATTACTTGCATATTGAAATGACAATAAAAATTTATAACGGTGAGTGTTATCCGAACACTTTAAATATATTCGAGGGATATCTGTATTGGTAGAACAACCCACACTTATCTCTAAGATTGAAAATACCACCTGTTGTAACTATTATTATTTCGTTCATGAGATAAACAGCTACCATCTGGCGAAATATGATGTTCTAATTCAGGGTTGGAGTCAAATAATGGGCTGAAACTCGGAAACGACTTGATCTACGTTACTGAGCCGACAATCGAATTTTATAAAAAAGACGGTTTGGTAAGCGTATTGAAAATTACAAGGTATAATTCAACGTTCAACAAAGATACGAAACACTTCTACAACTGGTCGGTGTTAAGTCAGACCGGACTAAGTAGCAGAACCTTAAAAAATGATAATCATATGGATAAAGAATTTCTTCAGTTACATTCGACTTTTAGCTGATTTGAAATATGTTACAATAAGCAAGAATTATAGCAAAAACATATTTCAAATTATAATGTACAAGATGCTGCGATTCAAACATAAAACTCGTTTTTCTCGAAATCAATACAATGTCGCTTAGTTCAGTCTGGCTTAACACCGATCAACTGGTCGGTGTTATGTCAGACCGGACTAAGTGACAAAATATTGATTTCGAGAAAAACGAGTTTAAAGTTTGAATCGCAGCATCCTTTAAATTATGATTGGCAATTAATTTTTGCCATAATTCTTGTTTACTGTTATATATTTCAAATCTGGCAAAAGTCGAATGTAGCTGACGAAATTCTGTATCCAGAGCTATCATTATCTCATTTTTTGATGTTTTGCGACTTAGTCCGGTCTGGCTTAACACCGACCAGCTGTTGTTCTCAGATGTGTATTCGCTGCTTACTATGATTGATTGCTAGTGTGAACTGCAGCGTGTCGCTGCAAGGTATTTTTGTGAATAAATTTTCTGCCACATATCTCGCACTCATGCCGCCGCTGACCATTGTGAATGAGTTGATGCAAATTCAAGTTACGCCGCTGGTTAAATGTCTTGCCACATACATCACATTTGTATGGGCGCTCGTCAGTGTGGGTAATAAGATGTTGCTGCAGATCATACTTGTGAAGATATTCTTTTTCACATACTCCACATTTATGCTGCCGTTCACTATTGTGAGTGCGTCTATGGGTGACCAAAATACGGCGTTTTTTATATGCTTTGCCACATACATCACATTTATATGGGCGCTCGCTAGAGTGAGTGATTACGTGTTGCTGCAGATCATAGTTGGTATAATATTCTTTATCACATAGCTCACATTTATGCCGCGGTTCACTATTGTGAATGAGTCGGTGTGAGACCAAAATACGCTGCTGTTTGAATACTTTGCCACATACATCACATTGGTACTTGGACTCGTTTGTGTGAGTGTCAAAGTGTCGCTGCATGATTTGCTTATGAACAAATTGTTTACCACATATCTCGCACTTATAGGGTAGTTCAGCATTGTGCGTGTGTCTGTGCGCGGTTAAGTAACTTTGGGTAATAAATCCTTTGCTACATATGTCACATTTATAAGGCAGCTCACCAGTGTGAGTTAGCACGTGTCGCTGCAGGGACTGCTTCTGAACGAATTGTTTGCCACATACTTCACAATTGAACAACAGTTCACGACTGTGGATGCGTTTGTGCTTGATTAAGGTACCAGGATGGTTGAATCCTTTGTCACATACATCACATTCATACGGCCGTTCGCCAGTGTGAGAAAAAATGTGTCGCTGTAGGCGATCCTTTAGTGCGAAGTCTTTGCCACATACCTCGCACTTATGCGGTCTACTACTAGTGTGATTAAGCTTGTGCGAGACTAGGGAATCTGGCCGTGTTAATACTTTGTCACATATTTCACATTTGTACGTGCGTTTGTTAGTGTGGGTGACTATGTGTCGCTGAAGGCCACGTTTTTGCCCAAATACTTTGTCACAAACGTCGCATTCATATGGCCGATCGCCATTGTGGATAGCAAGGTGTCGCTCCAGGAAACCCCTCCGAAGAAATATTTTTCCGCATACCGCACAGTTGATTCCAATCTGCTGCTTTGAAGATATGTCTATCTGATCCTTACACTCCGACTGTAAATTCGGTAATGTTGGGATGTGGCTGTCAGTACCAATGCTATAAAGAAAGGGATAAGCTTTTGTTTACTTGAAATACAATGATTGCAAACCTTGCATTGTTGATATTGTCTATCAAACTTGTGTTGTCGGTATCGTGGTCATCAGCAGCTAGTATATGTTTGGACTCCGGAATCTCGATCTTCACACTCGTCCGATGACTTGGAAATATATCTACACATGCCGTACTTAATGAGGAATCATACCCATTTGGTGGAACCGTAGGTGTATGTGTAGTGCCGCTGATTTTCATTTTATTTCTTTGGCCTGATTAACAGTGTACGGTAGCAGACTATCGTTTACGATAAAAATTACAATCGTTTTAGAACTAAAAATCCGTTCTGAAATTCACAACTTTATAAACAATAAACAGCTGGTGGACCCCAGTCAAGAAAAGCCCAACCAACATTGTCAGGCGAATTAAACTTTTTGACGTTTGACTCTACCCCAGTGAGCAAATTTTCTGGCAGAGCCCGGTCAGCGTGGCAAGCAGAAAGTTAGCAAAAGTTGAGCAAAGCGAAATTGATGCTGGCAGAGTTTCTGCGAAACTTTTGCGCGATTTATGCGAAAATTCTGGCAACGAATTCGCTCAAATGCAACAACCGTTTCTGACAGAAGCGGTTAAACCAACCGATGCTGCTCACTTTTATCCAGAATCGAGCCCGAAATGTACGGCCAAAATCTCTGCACGCTTCCTGCCACATCTTTGCCAGATGTTTTGCTCGATTCGTGCTAAATTCTAGCAGGTAGGAATTGCCAAGATCTTTGCACAGTTTATATCCGAGTTCAGCCAAGGTTTAGCTCGGTTCCTATCAAAATTTGCCAGAAAACGCGAGCGAAACCGAATTCGCCCTAGCTCAACTAACCCGACAGAATACGCACAGAAATCTGACAGGGCTGCCAAACCAAGACTTACAGAAATCTAGCAGAGCGGTCTCTGCCAGAAAATTTGCTCACTGGCAATTCCTACCTGGTAGAATTTAGCACGAATCGAGCAAAATATCTGACAAAGATGTGGCAGGAATCGTGCAGAGATCTTGGCCGTCCATTTCTGGCTCGATTCTGGATAAAAGTGAGCAGCATCGGTTGATTTAACCGCTTGTGTCAGAAACGGTTGTTGCATTTGAGCGAATTCGTTGCCAGAATTCTCGCACAAATCGCGCAAAATGCTCGCAGCAACTCTGCCAGCATCAATTTCGCTTTGCTCAACTTTTGCTAACTTTCTGCTTGCCACGCTGACCGGGCTCTGCCAGAAAATTTGCTCACTGGGCGGCGGTGGAGCATTATTTGCTGGGGAAGTTCCCTGACCCTCACATTTCTTTGACATAACGATCGATAAACGGATTTTATAAATTTATGCGCTAGTAATCGTTCTGTCCAACTAACGAATTAGATACGCTAGTTGGACCGAAAACGCATCTGCTAACATCTCTAATTCATGTCAGTTTGATTGTCAAAGTGAATTTGACACGAGATTTTCACATTCAATTAAAAAGTGCCCATTTTGACATTCAGTTAAAAAATGTTGTTCTCAATACTTGCTAGAAAAATTATATAAAAAAAATTACAGCTGACCTCTGATCGCTTCTTTCTATTCTCTTTATTAAAACATGTTACAAAACGTATTCGTTCCTCAGTATTTTTCGTTTCATAGGCCTTTTTGTTGTACGATGTATACTTTAGTTGGCAAACAACATAGGTGTCTTGTTGTCGAAATGCTCATCCACATAGTATCACACTTGCACTTGTTGTATCTTTTAGTGTACGCTTGCCAGTGTGAGTTACAACGTGCCGCTGAAGGGTCTGTTTGCGTAAAAATGTTTTGCCACACATATCGCACTTATGCGAACGTTCACCATTGTGAATGAGTATGTGCAACTTTAAGCTACTCCGGTGGTTGAATGCTTTGCCACATATGTCACATTTGTACGGATACTCGTCTTTATTACTATGAATGAGTCTGTGCGAGTTCAAAACAGACTGCTGTTTATATGCTTTGCCACATACATCACATTTGTACGGGCGCTCACTAGTGTGGGTTTCAATGTGCCGCTGAAGGCGATGCTTCAGTGTGAATTGTTTGCCGCACACTTCACATTTATGCGGACGATCACCATGAATAAGTTCATGTAAATGTAAATAATTTTTCCGGGCAAATGTTTTGTCACATGTTCCACATTTAAACGGACGTTCACTAGTGTGAGTAATCCTGTGTCGTTGCAGGTCAGCCTTTTGAACAAATACTTTGCTACACGTTTCACATTTATATGGCCGCTTGCCAGTGTGACATAACACGTGTTTCTGCAGGTTAGTGTTATGATGAAACGCCTTGTCACATATTTCACATTTATACGGCCGCTCGCTAGTGTGAGTCAACATGTGTCGCTGCAGGTCACCCTCCTGAAAGAATACTTTGCCACACACTTCGCACTTATGCGGCAGCCTACTAGTGTGCACAAGTTTGTGCGCAACTAGGCGATCCCGACGAAGAAATACTTTGTCACATATTTCACATTTGTGCGGTTTCTCGCCAGTGTGGCTGGATATGTGTAGCTTCAGGCGATTCTTCAGTGCGTATTGTTTGCCACACACCTCACACGTATGCGGCAAATCACTACTGTGAATGAATTTATGTATTGTCAAGTAACGCTGATGGATAAATGCTTTGCCGCAAACATCACACCTGTGCGGACGCTCGCCAACGTGGGTTGCCATGTGCCATTGCAGGGACTTTTTGTGGAGGTATTCTTTATCGCATACTTCGCACTTATGCTGTCGTTCATTACTGTGACTGAGTTTGTGCAAGTTCAGATCATACTGCTGTTTATATGCTTTGTCACATATCTTACATTTGTACAGTCGCTCGGCAGTATGGGTCATAGAAACGTGTCGCTGCAGGCGATGCTTCAGCGTAAATTGTTTGCCACACATTTCACATTTATGCGGACGATCACCACTGTGAATAAGTTCATGAAAAGTTAAGTAATCGGGCTGGGCGAATATTTTGTCACATATCCCACATTTGTATGGCCGCTCACCAGTGTGAGTCATCGTGTGACGCTGCAGGTCTCTCTTTTGGATAAATACTTTGCCACATATTTCACATTTGTATGGCCGCTCGCCTGTGTGGCTGGCCATGTGTCGCTTCAGCAGCGCCCGAAGGACTTTTTGGCCACATACCTCACAGTCTGTTCGCTTCTGCTGCTTCGAAGACATGCCTGTCTGATTACTACTAAGCTCCGATTGTGGATCCACTGATGTGGAAAGCTCGTTCTCAGTACCAGTGCTGCAATAAAAAAAGCTTTTGTTAGACACAATGATGACAATGCTGTAGATATTATCCATTAAGTTTGTGTTGTCTTACTTTTATATTGAAATTCTATACAGTCACTTTATATAAGACACTATTTGACTATTATATTTAGAGATGTGAACAGTGAATTTACACTGCCAACATCTTTTTTGGACAGTTTTTGACATTTGTCAGTCGGTCAGACTAGCGAATCAAATTCGTTAGTTGGACAAGGCTGTGGCCAAACCAGCGAATCACAACTGGATGCCGTTTTTTCATGTTTTAACTATTCTTGCATGAACCTCCTACTCTGTTAGCATCTTCGTATAAAATTCACTTGTCCTGAACTTAAATCTTTATCACCCTTATTCTTGTTTACGACGAATGTGAGATTCGTTCGAAAGTGGTTTGTATTCCCGTTTACGACAGCAAAATCAAATGGGCTTACTATTCGTTCGAATCGCTTTCGAACGAATCTCGCATTCGTCGTAAACAAGAATAAGGGTGTATATTTGGACAAACTCGATGAAACTTTTAACACTATTGCAATATTTCGCGTATTTCATTGCAACGCTTCGTTAAAAACGCTGATTATCCATTTTCAAAATTAACTCAATGTGACAAACGGTAAACAAAAACCTTGAGTTTTTGGATTAAGACAATTTTTTGGGATATTTTCGAGGTATGTATATAAGGTTTTTCTTGTACTCATATCATATTTTGTTTTCAAAAGTAATACATTTCGCATAATCTAGGATCAATTTAGTAACGATTTCTCCCATAATTGATAGGAAATGGCCATAAAATCCAACTGCCACAATATACTTAGCGGAGAAAATTTGAATAAATCGCTTCACGCTAACCACTAATTTGGACAAATACTGCTGTGGTTTGCATTCAATCAGAAACAGTGTGTCCCAACATTTCGTCTTGAACGGAATTATAATAGCTGACCTAAACGATCATAACCTTAATTATGCGACGTATGGTCCTTTCTAAAACATAAATGTAAACAAACCCTTGTAACCAAGCAATACCTTCCGATGAATGGTAGTTCCTTTGAACCTATCGGGAAAGATTACAAACTTGAACCAAAAGCACAAATAGTTTCCTGTCTCTGTCAAACATCTGAATTTTCAGAAGGTCAATTAGAATTGTCAACGAAGAAGTTGTAATGAATCCCGTCAAATATTTTCATGCCACTGAGCCCAATTATTTTTTGGTTGAAATAAGTGCGAGAAAATATATTTCCAAACCACTAGGCCTCACCACACACATACATACATACATACTTTTCTTATCCTTTGTACTCTACCTTTCTTTGTTTGTTTCAGTACGTTTGTATTCTTATATATTTCTATGTTTCTTTGTTTCTTTACCTTTGTTTTTGCTTATAATCATATGTGTATACACACACATACACATACATATATATATATATATATATATATATATATATATATATATATATATATATATATATATATATATATATATATATATATATATATATATATATATATATATATATATATATATATATATATATATATATATATATATATACATATATATATATACATATATATATATACATATATATATACATATATATATATACATATATACACACATATATACACACATATATACACATACACATACATATACATATATACTTGGGTGGGGCATTGTTATATGGATAAACGTAATCATAGCCACATCAACTGAGCACAGCACTTTTTGGTTCCTTTTGGGGTCCCAAACAACTGTGCAAAATTTGGGGTCGATTGGTGGTGACTCGGCGTAGCGCATTGCGTTTGAAATTTGTATGGAGATTAGTATGGGAAAACCTACATTTTTGCATTTTTAATTCTACAGACTACAATTATTCCTGTAGTGTACCAACAAATAGATAGAAGTATAGTCCAGGATATGCTGAACAACTTTGCCGAAGGATGTATGGTGTTAGAATGTCTCTAAGCCGAGTTATAGCTGTTCAAAGTTCGACACATCGAATTAAATGCCAAAAATCATTTTTATTGCCAACACTGGTACACCGGCAATGGTATTTCATATAGCATTCCAAAATAACATTATATATTTTAATTTTACCACATTGGTATGTTTGGATGAATTATTCAAAAGCCTTAGCTCAATTTCATGAGCGTAGGTAGTTGAGCAATAGGGCGTAGTGAGCGGTGAGGGAGGAGGGGGGGGGGACTTTAATATGTAGAAATTCGAACTGAAATGTTGCCGACTTGGAATGTTCAGATGAATTATTTCAAAACAATTACACAATGTCCTACGCATAATAGTAACGATGAAATAAAACATACTGTATCCCTTTGCCTTGACTTTTATCAATAGAAGTTACGTTACAGACTGAATCAACTGATGTCGAGTTGATATGCCAGAGGATTATATTTCGGTTTAATACGCATTATGATTTGATAGCATGCTCTTTTCTTTGCTGTTCGATCACCTGAAGCAAAAATTCTTGTAGGGATCTGGTGGATTTCATGTTGAAATCCAGAAATTAGCTTCACGCCTCTTGATCGAACAGCATAGAAATGAGCATGCTGTCAAATTATAATGCGTATTAAACCGAAATATAATCCTCTGACATATCAACTCGACATCAGTTGATTCAGTCTGTAACGTAATTCTATTGATAAAAGTCAAGGCAAAGGGATACAGTATGTTTTATTTCATCGTTACTATTATGCGTAGGACATTGTGTAATTGTTTTGAAATAATTCATCTGAACATTCCAACTCGACTACATTTCAGTTCGAATTTCTACATATTAAAGTCTCCCCCCATCCCCCCTCACTACGCCCTATTGCTCAACTACCTACGTCCATGAAATTGATCTAAGGCTTTTGAATAATTCATTCAAACATACCAATGTGGTAAAATTAAAATATATAATGTTATTTCGGAATGCTATATGAAATACTATTGGTACACCCGCAGTGTTGGCAATAAAAATGATTTTTGGCATTTAATTCGATGTATCGAACTTTGAACAGCTATAACTTGGCTTAGAGACATTCTAACACCATACATCCTTCGGCAAAGTTGTTCAGTATATCCTGGACTACGCTTCTATCTATTTGTATGCATACTAAAGGAAGAATTGTAGTCTTTAGAATTAAAAATGCAAAAATGTAGGTTTTCCCATACTAATCTCCATACAAATTTCAAACGCAATGCGCTACGCCGAGTCAACACCAATCGACCCCAAATTTTGCACAGTTATTTGGGACCCCAAAAGGAACCAAAAAAGTGCTGTGCTGAAAAAACGATCATTTTGCCCCACCCTAATATATACATGTATTTCTTCATCTTATTCATTGTTTCCGAATCTCCCGGGTTAAAAGGAATATCAACAGATCTCCCATACTTAACCGTCCGGTGAGGGCGTTGATTTGTGCGGCACTAGCAGAGCTAAAACGATACAGAAAGGGAAAAGGTGAGTGTTATGGATAAATAAAGTTATTTTGGCCACTCAGTATGGTTCCACGGACATGAAACAGGAACATGGTTGTTCATATTTTGTGATACATACACACTTGAATATTAATTAATTTTAATTATATTATATTATAGTTTATTGACCCGAAGCAGTTGGCAAATTATGACAATGTAAACTAAACTGCTTTTAATGAGGTACATGTTTCCATTTCAAAGTCTTCGATTGATCCTTGACAGTGATTGCCATCGGCTCTGGCACTTTTGTCCGTCAAGCATTCACCGACTTATAATCGAATTGTGCCTCGACCAACCTGGCACAACGCGCTTATTCCCCTTACTGAGCCAAAGGGCAGGGGATTTCAGATCAATTTTTAGTTGTAAACAAACTTGTAGACAATTAAATTTTCTATCAAATTCTCACTTTTAGTGTTGTTCGAATCCTTAAAGCACCATCTAGGGACAGAAATATGAACTAGCTAGAGTAGTAAAACCTACCACCTGGCCAAATACATAGCAAGCATACTGAAGGAAGCAACAACCAGCAAATACAACATTAAAAATTCGTTTGAATTCTGCCAAACCGTAAACAGTATAACATTACCTCCCAACTACATTATGATTTCATTAGATGTGGTATCGCTGTTCATCATAGAGCGGTGGCCAGATATAAGGGAAAAAACAACCATAAACTTAGACTTATTCCTCGAAATCGTAAACTTCCTTATGGAAACCAGCTACTTTTGCTACCAAAACAAATTTTATCAACAAAAATTTGGCACCGCAATGGGCAGTCCTCTATCGCCGATTCATGCCGACATCGTATTAGACAGCATCATAGACACTACAGTAAAAACATTCAGTTTCACAATTCCAGTCTTAGGCAAATATGTCGATGATCTGTTTCTCGCAATTCCGAAGGACAAAGCCCAAATTGTTTTGGAACAGTTCAATAAACAGGAAGAACACCTACAATTCACCGCAGAAATAGAACAGAACAGCCGCCTACCCTATCTTGACATGGTAGTTGTTCGGAAGGCAGATCAATCGCTCAGAACAGAATGGTATTCCAAACCCATATCATCCGGCCGATTACTCAGCTTCCACTCATTCCACCAGCTCAGATACAAAATCAACGTAGCAAACAACTACATTCATCGAGTGTACGCTTTGTCAACAAATCATGACCGAGAAACACTAAAAGGAATTAGGAAACGACTATCCCAAAACTCTCATTAACAACCTCTTGCAACAGTATTTTAAAAAACAGCGAAGGAGCACCCAACCAGCACATCGGGTGTTGACGGACTAACCACCTGCAACATTAGCCCCGCCCGACAGTGATCCAGTAACCACACTAAACACTGCCTACCGATCCATAATCAGCATTCACGGACTGACACAACGCATCATCAGCATTTTCAAGCATGACTACAGCTCTTTAAGATTAGCCAGCAGACAAATACACACCGTAGGATCACTTCACAGCAAAGTTAAAGACCCGATTCATACCATGCAGCAACATAATGTGGTCTACAAGATTCCCTGTTATAGCTGCCCAGGTGTGTATATTGGTATGACAAAGAACTTGTTAAAAAGTAGATTATCCGGCCATAAGTCCAACGTAAACAAACTCGGTAATTTGATACAAGACCAGATCATCACAACAGATAGCCGAGTGGCCTCTCTCGGAGCACAAACAGCTTTAATAGAACATTGTATGCAATACCAGCATAGGTTCCCATTTGAGAAGACCACGATAGTAGATCGCACATTCCGTTCATCGTCTCTCCCATATTTAGAAATGTGTCACATTACTAATACACCCCATACCGTCAACAGTCGCTCAGATGTAGACAATCTTAGCGTCATATACGCAGCTATATTACACACCACAAAGAATTATTTCGCCCGCAAAAAGTCCACTCCACCATAAGCTCTATTTGAAACAATTCCACACCAGCACTGAAACATTTCACTTTCTACACAGAACTATATTTCACCCATTTTGTACGTCTGCTCTAAACAAGATCGATCATAGCCAAAGAATATTTAACCAAATGTGTAATTTCATTGTTATTGCAGTAAGTCCAGAATCAGTTTAAATAGTTAGTCAATGTTTATGTGTAGCTCGTTAAATTTATTGTGTATTATTTGTAGCGTTTGTGCCAGAAGCAAAATCCCCATATGATATTAACGAGGAACGATAATCAGTTTTTGTAAGTTCTTGTAATATTTTATTGTAATTGTTAAATGTAAAATTCGTCTACTCTGTTACTTCGCAATATAGTCTCCCCTGAAGAAGGCGCAGACAAGGCGTCGAAACGTTGGGATTTAAAAGCAAACAAATCGATTTAATCCACTAAGGACTGTAAAAAACGCCGTTCAAATTTCTAGGTAAAACCTATAGTTACGAAAAAAAACTTAAAAAAAAAGTTGCTCTGAACCCCCCGACGGATTATTTTGATCTTAGTTTCAAATGAAAGGGGAAAGGCCCTTCTTTCATATTCCGAAGTTTCAGAGAAGCTGATTGTTTTTTGCATAAACTTGTTCTAATAAATACACCGTGATTGTGCCTCGCGTCGCGTTTTCGTGAGTGTGGATCGAGTCCTTACGTTGGCACAGCCCCAAAAAACAAGTACTGTTAATTTGGTCAAGTGAAACAAACAGAGATGCCAGATTTGCAGACAAGTCTGCAAATTCGCAGACTTTTAATTTAAGCTGCAGATTTTTTGGATGACGCAGATATTTGCAGATTTTCTAGTTTGGTTGCAGATATTTGCAGATTTTTATGTTTTGTTGCAGATATTTGCAGATTTTTGAATATAAAGGCTTTTGGTTACACTAGCTTTCCTGACATTTTTTGTTCTTCCCAGACTTTTAAAATTATTATTGCAGACATTTGAAAAAAGTACCTGGCATCTCTGGAAACAAATAGGTTGCACCTGCTTTAATGTAAACTTCCATCAAATTGATTTATGATAAAGATTGCTTGCAGTTAAAATAAACCGCAACAGAATAAAAAGGATTGCAAATAGCTATGGGGCACAAATGAACCCCACAAAACCTTTCTAGGGTTAAAGCAGTGAACTACTGGGCGATTTTAACTTTTCGTTAAAATTGGATAGTTGATAGTTATTTTCTCTCGAATAGTTAAGTTCAAGACGAGAGCGACGCCCAAGGTGTTTAGAGTTCTAAGGTGATTCGTCTTTAGCAGTAACTAGGTGAGGAGTGAGGTAAGCGTGCAGCAGACTGCGGGGAAGAAAAATGACAGCCAACACCAACCTGAAATCCAAGCAAGCAAATGGAGAGATCTAGTAAACAATGTTGTTAGCTGTCGTTTCTAAAACCAACATGGCTGATCGGCGTTTTTGAGGATCGTATCACCTGAGAATAACAACTCCTTGGCGACGCCTTTCGTTCGCCCGTCACTTGCCTGCATTTATGGACGCGATTGGTGTTGGCAGGTGGGGCATCTCGCCTCCAATTCGCTAGCTATCTGCCGTGGTAATGTGGTGTGTTGTCATCGAACATGAGATTTTTTGTTGGCAAAGAGGTAGCTGGCAGGTCCTGTTCTATCCAGTAAAATTATTTGAAAATCAGAATCCTGAATCGATTCTGTATCGATTTAAGCGTTAATAAAATTGCAAAAAAATTCAATGTAAAATATACATCTTTAATAGGCTTCTTGAGCACGTCACGCATTCGTTCGAAAAGCATCTGGTCACTTTAATATAGGTGTAGAACTGTTCTTCACTGCCGATATCATGGCAATCAGCGGGCTGTTTGTTTAGATTTTTCGCACTTTCGCTGATGTTCAATCAACACAAACCATAATGGATAACAAAATTCGTACCTGATTGGATGAACCGTGATCGTTTCGGTGGTTTCCTTCACGGGCGTTGAGCAGAACATTCCTTACCAAGCTCCATTTCAATTTGTAAACTAAACTCAAACGTCTGTTGTTTGTCAGTTTATTTGTGAAACAAAACCATTTTGACGTTTTAAGGTTTACAGGGTGACGGTGTATAGCTTGTTAAACGTTACATATCCCAATGTGCGCGTTTTAAAGATGATCGCACACGAGGCGACAGGCATACGCCACAAAAAATATTCTATTGATCTCACATTTTTATACTACCGCCCTCCTCTCAAACCCAGAAGCGGTTTGTTTTCCTCCCAATTCGCCGTGCAATCGATGTTTTCCTCCCAATTCAAACGTCAAAACGGCACAATACCAACGCTGCTGGATAAGTCTATATTCCAATGCTGTTGTTCTAGAACAAAATACATGGTAAATATTTTTTGTGGTGTGTCCTGTCGCCTCGTGTGCGTATAGTTTGAACATCAGTTATCTCCCAAGTAGTCTCAAGTCTTTAGGAACGGGACTCGCGGATAGATGTTCTCTTTCCTATCGTTTCCCTGTATCGTTTCCCACAATGATGATCAATACACTTGTAAGCAGGAACACACGTCTACCTATCAGCCATGAAGACATCCGAACCAATTAGAATGCACCTGAGGAATGGACTACAGGCGAAGGCTGCATATTATGTGTCGGCTGCATCATATGCCTCTGTCGCTTCTCGTTTGTATGGCGGAAGGAAAGAAATATATCTTCTTAAACCTAATTTAGCTTAGGAGACCTAGCAATACCTTATTCTAGCTAACTGCAGCTTACCGCTGCTCAGTTCTTCCAGTGTTTCGATACCGTTGCTCGATCGCATCATAGAATCGGAGTCGCCATAATATCAAATCAAATCTGAAACGAGACATTATATATTACTTTATGCATACTCCCTAATCTCATCATCAACAAAGATGTGTCTGCCGATTCGAATGCAAAAATGCTAATGATGTGACCACCAAGAATACGTCAAACAACCTTAATTGAGCCAATTTGACACCAGTTCGGGCTTACCAAGCCGGGTGACGGTGTGAACTATCGAATAGGAATTGAGAACAGCTTGAAGCAACATATGAAGTAGCTTTAAATGTATATGATCCAAGACGGATAATCCATCGAGCCTAGTATGCATACCGTACATAACAAGGCTCACTGTTCTCCATTCATCCGCACGAACAGAGTTGCGGTGAAGTTAATAAAATTATAATTTTCAATTAAACCACATTTAAGTTTTAAAGAAGCATTCTTCAAGTATGAAATTAAACACAGCGATTCGTTCTTTAAGACTTCAGTCTTCTACGTGCACATATACCACACTTGAACGGTTGTACTTGGATGTGAATTTTCACAGGGTCGTCCTTTTTTTACGAATGCTGAGTTATGAGGTGTCGCTGCAGATTAGTTTTGTGAACGAATTGTTTACCACATAACTCGCATTCATGCTGCCGTTCACCTATGTGAGTGAGTATGTGCATGTCCAAATAACGCTTCTGGTTAAATGCTCTGCCACATATATCACATTTGAATGGCAGCTCGCCAGTGTGAGTACGTTGGTGAGTGATCAAGTTACTCTTCCGGTTAAATGCTTTGCCACATACATCACATTTGTACGGCCGCTCGCCTGTGTGGATGATAGTGTGTCGTTGAAGGCTAACCTTTTGAAAGAATCCTTTGTCACATATTTCGCATTTATATGGCCGCTCGCCTGTGTGTACAGCAAAGTGTCGCTCCATGTAACGCTTCTCTACGAATCCTTTTCCACATACCTCGCAGACGGTTCGCTTTCGCTGTTTGGAAGGCATGTCCGTCTGATCTCTAAACTCTGACTGTGAATCCGATGCTGGGAGTTGACTGTCGGTACCAATGCTGTGAAAAGAAAAGGATAAGCTTTTCTTTATTTAAACCAAAATGATTGCAAACCTTGCATTGTCGATATTGTTCATCAGAGTGGTGTTGCCGAAATCGTGATCCTCTGCAGATTGTATCTGTTTGGGCTCCTGAGCCTCGATCTTCACACTTGTCCGCTGATGTTGAAATATATCTGCACAAGTCGTACTGAATGAGGAGGATTCATACTCATTTGGTGAAATCGTAGGCTCATGTGCTGTACCGCTGGATTGCCTCATCATCGTTATTGAGGCTATAATTTTATTCAGAAAATTCTCAAATTTTTTATAGGCTCAGACGGCTAAGACCCGGTTCGATCCATCTCAATTTCCTTTTTCTTGATATAAAGTTTGTACTGGCAAGATATAGTATTCAATAACGGCGCTCCACCGAGAACAAATTAGATGAAATTCAAATCAGCACCTGATCCACTCACAAGGAAGTTATTCCAAGGTCCAAACCCTTTGCTGATAAGAGGAAATTACGGTTAAATGTTTTGTGATATGTATCCAAACTCCCAATTTTCTTTAATAATCACCTAGATGTACTGATTATCCGACGTATCTAGTGTAATCACTTGACATAATTTATGTAAATAATTATTTCGACACAGATCTTTCAATAGGGCCAAAGTCGCAATGTACTCAAATGGAGAAAAATCAGTTTCAATATACGGCGATGCCTTTCTAAATGTAGTTTTTATTGTAGGTATAAATTACTTTATGACCATGTTTTTCCGGAAGCATCTTTGGTTAAACCTTATGACAATATAAAAAAGAATTTAATTCCTATGTGCTTTTAGTGGGTAGAAACTAAAAAAATGCTTACGCCCAATTTGCATCCCAGTCGTGATTTCGCCCTTCAGCAACCACCATTTACGGAAGGGCTAAATGGTGTACATAATTTTCAGAAGGGCGCGGTAAAAGGGCTAAACTGACTCTGTCTTGCTGGGTAGGGCTGGGTAAATGGGCGAGCTTGACAGTATACTTTTTAATAGGGCTCAGCAAATGGGCGCATAGAAACCCAATGTAAATGATAGGGCGCGTGCATCTTTTCTTCGAATTTCATGAAAATATCGAAATATTCGAATGTTTATGTGCAACAACTATCGAGTAGACATGATCCTAGTAGATATTGCTTATCATTTATATAATAGAACCACCGTTTAAAGAATAATTTTGTGAATAATAACCGTACGCCCGGTTCTGTCAAAATATGTAAGTTTAGCCTTTATATTCCATATGAGAAGAAGGGCCTAAGTCGAAATCTCGAAGAAAATGCATGTTTCGCCGTTTTGTTTTCTTTAATTATAAATCGAACTAAAAACCATTTTAACTAATTTTCACCTCAATCTTGTAGTATTTTTGTCGCATAATGTCATAATAGCGAAAACGCAGTTTGTTTACATTTGCGATTTAAGCCCTAATGAAAGATCTATGTCGATTTGTGCATTATTATTTTCAGTCGTGAGACCTTTAATATTGTTAATGACCAACTTTCGGGAGACCAGTTTGTTTATTTCAGCGAGTTCAGCGACCTCACAGGAAACTGACATTCGCGTATGTAGCAGAACACGCAGTGTTACATAGCGTTACATTCCGAATCCCAGCCAGGGTTGCCACATTGAAATCTGTATTTTTTCGTGAATCTGGAAATCTGCATCGCGGGAGAAAAATTCTGTATCGAAAATCTGTATTCAAAAATTCTAGTTAGCTTCCCAAAAAATAATATTTGGCAATGAAAAATAATTAATATTTATCTGGATAACAAATGGTCGGTGTTAAGTCAGACCGGACTAAGTGACAAAATCTCGACAAACATATGATTACGGCCTAAAAGCCAACTGTCAAAATCCACTTTGAATCGAAATTCCGGACAAACCGTTACACGCCATTCACAGATGTTGGTAGTATACGAAAGAGAAAAGTTTTCTCTTTCAAAAACTGTTGTGAACTGTGTTCGACTAGTAACAGTTTGTCTGGAATTTCCAATCAAAGTGGATTTTGACAGTTGGCTTTTAGGCCGTAATCATATGTTTGTCGAGAAATGTTGATTTCGAGAAACACGAGTTCAAAGTTTGAATCGCAGCATCATTTACATTATGATTGGAAATTAATTTTGCCATAATTCTTGTTTATTGTTACATATTTCAAATCTGGCAAAGATCGAATGTTGCTGACGAAATGTTTTAACCAGTGCTACCATTATCTCATTTTTTGATGTTTTGCAACTTAGTCCGGTCTGACTTAACACCGACCAAATGGCCTGCGTTAAGCCAAACCGAACAGAGCGCCATAATTTTTTTTCTTGTATTTTTGCGCCAAAATTCATTTTTCGCTAACCACATTCACATAAAAGTTAAAGAACACTTACTTGCTTTCGTTAGCTATTTGAGTTCCCAAAAAATAAAATATATTGGAGTTCCTAGTGTTACATTGGATGCTATAGCGATTTTAGAGCATATACCTCAAAATGGCGCTTGGTTCTCTTTGGCTTAGCACAGGCCAAATGATATCGAAATTTGGCACTTTTATTCCACAACTTACTGGTTTCTTGAGATCTGAACTGTATAGGGTGCCTTTCAAGTGTTATTCGAAATCTACACTGAAAATCTGTTTTTTAGCCAAAAATCTGTAATTTGTATATACAGAACCTATCTAGAAAAAGCTGTAAAATACAGAATAATCTGTATATGTGGTAGCCCTGGCCCCAGCTCAACCGGAATGAATCAGTACACGCTGCGTTACATAGCGGCATTTTACGATGCCCTGCTCCCCTGCTCTACCGGAATGACATTTTTTTCCTTTGTGGTGTCAGGCTAAGATCATAGTTGATCCATCTGGCCGAGGAATGACATTTGCTGCGCTCTTCGTTTACTTGGCTGATCAGCTGTTCACAGGATCTGTATTTTTTGGTTTGCCCTCAATTTGTTTAGATTAACCCATTATATCCCAGGGGTTTCAAAAAGTGAGCCAAATGCAGTGATATCTTCAATTCCATAAAAAAATGGATCCATCAAAAAGATTATGGGAAAAATAAAATCGCCGCTTAAGGACATTATACAAGGAAGCTAGGCTACCCCCCTTCCTCCCTCCTGCCCCTGCCTAACCCTGCATCAGGCACCAACCAAAGTGAAAATACATTTTTCAATACACTAACCTTGCAAGATTGTCACCAAACTGCTACTCAAGGAAGATAGTATATTCCACTACCGATTGCAATTGAGTTTTTTGCAAAATAATAACTATAGCACTTGATTTGTGCAAAAGTATTGTAGTGAATACGACAAGTATCAGTTGGAGTTTCTTCTTAGATTCATATTATTAGTTTCGTCTCAAATCTACTACACTTTTTCAAACACACTTTTTTCACATTTCGCGTCAAAACGCACCAACGAAACTTTAATCGATTGTTCACGAAACTCGAAACATTCTTCTAATGTGTAAATTACTATCGAAAAACGCCGGAAAACTCGCATTTGTGCGTTTAAATTTTTAGTTCAGTTTTTAATTTTCCGCAATGTAAACAATCGCGACGGGAACTAGTATTGGTAAAACCACCCAACTTGTTTGAAAGTGGTGCCAAAACTGATTTAAAGAAATTGTTTAAAAGTTTCTCTAGATATTTTTATTTTGACTTATGGTGCATCAGTCAACCAATTCCAACAAAGCAAAATTACTTTATTTTCGAGTTAGTTATGTAACAAATGTTTGTAAAGAAATAATAACGCATGTTTCGAGAATATTAATCTCGAGTAAAACTTGCGCTCCAAGCCATCCGCAACACTGTAAGAATAGCTGGAGCTGCAAAAAGTAAACATTCAGTTCAAGTATTGCAATCAAACGAAATGCCTCTATCGACAAAAAAGAAGCGCTATCGTCCGCGAAATTCGAAACAGATCAATTCCGGAGCAGAAATGGAAGGATGTTTTGGCTTCGGGAGATATATGGAAGTCATGGCATTCGGTGTCTGGAGGCAAGATGTCATTCACTGGGTTCTTGCTCCCATATCTTTAGAAGCAACAAAATTAAAGATCGCTCGCTTGTTAATTTATTTCATCGCCCAAGCATTTTGTTTTTTTAATATATGTATATTGTTGCATTAAATTAATCAACTAGTTAATGACACTCTTGGCTGTAAAATAATGAACATTAATTTTGATAGAAAAGAGTATGCATGTTTGCATACTTGTGGAAAGCCTGATGGTTTCTGCGAATGCCAACTTGATTGTTATATTGCGTTGTATTCGTAAGAAGAGTTTTTTTCATAATCTTGTTACCTTATTTGCGTTAGGGTGCGAAAATACCCCAAGAAACAGTTCTAGGGTTGAGATAGGGTCTGGTATTCTGATGTCCCATGGGGTGGTTCAATTGAAGCAAAATTTTCGATTTTTATATATTGGCCCTAGATTACTCCACCAAAATTGGTTCAAATCTGTGTAGGTCGATTACATGTGCCTTGATCACTTCGTGCGGAATGACCCATATAACAGAAGAGCGAGTAATATTAGACCAGTGCTAGCAGTGATATGCGCCGCTTGATAACCTCTTTATTGCGTCCTCGAAATGCGAAAGAATTACTACAGTGAATAAATTCAAATCAGATTCACGAACAACACAAAAATGAATAGCGTACAAGTTAAATCGGTTGCATTCTTATAAGTGAATTGATCATTTTACAATTCACAACAAACTTTGACAGTTTATTTCTACAACAGTAGTGGTAACATCCAGTCTCTTTAAACAAACACCATCACTGTATGGAGAAAATGTAAATGTACTAATACTACATAAAATTTTCCTGGCTTCTACATATCTTCACCTTAAAATGGTTTTGAGAATGAAAATATCTCGTGCAAAAAATTTCGTACGATTAAATAAAAACAACAAATTTCAAGTTGTTTCACATATTTCTTCGGATTTTCTGATAGACAACACTTCTTTTATACCTGTGGGAACGTTTTGTCACATAATGGAATTATTAGAACGAACTCCAACAATACAATCTTACTAAATGTATTGCTTACTTTTCAGCCGCCATTTGTCCCTACTATGGACGGTTCAAAAATGTAAATAAAATTACAAAAAATGAAATTTCATACGCTAGGATATAATGGGTTAAAATTATATAGGGTAGACGTGCCCTTATTCATCTCCTTAGTCACGATGTTACACTATTTCGCTGATAACTCGACTTATACTGATTGGATTGCGCTTAAATAGATATCAACATCTTTGCTTCGTTCTGAGGAAGCAGATCAATAAAAAATCTGGCTTGGAAAATGTAAAATACTCGCGTTAGAGCGAAGCGAAAAGTCGAGTACAACGCACCCTTATTCATCCTACCATTTGAGCTAATGCGTTGAATAGAGATAGAAGACACTGCTCTCACTAATGTGTTCAAATGGGTGGGATGAACAGAGGTGCTAAGATGAATTAGGGCACAGTAAACCTACATGAACCAATTCCGTACGATTAGGTTTAGTTTAGATTTCATAGAAGAGTCGAAGTTATTTTTGACTCGATTTTTGAAATGTTTTAGAACCGAAAGCTTATTTCCCATTATCTAGTTGTCGTTTATATTCAGCTTTTTACGTGCCATAATGGCGATCTAAATTGTTCAGTTCGTAATATGTTTAATTTCCCTTTTTTGACAATAATCGTTTACGCCAGCTTGACAGCATCGCCCAGTTGAAGATGGCGGGCGTTCATTGAATAAACATCCAACGCATTGGACTAACGTAGGATGACTTAATCTCACTGGGCGCTTGACGTCAACGATTATTGTCAAAAAGAGGCCATTAAACGTATTACGAACTGAACAATTTAGACCGCCATTATGGCACGTAAAAACTGGATACCCTCTAAGCAGAATGAATAAACAGGCCGTGGTAGCTACTACCATTATAGATGATTTTCAAATAACAAGTCGAAAATTCGATAAAAATAAAAAAATAGTTATACAGTAAACAAATGTTGCTATAAACCAAAATTTCCAAACCATTTAATCATGATATAAGTTAGTTTCCAAATCTAACGCGTGTTGATGTCAATTTTATCCAATCACGAGCTGGTTCGATATAGTTATCCTGAAGAATAACTAGTACGATATTGGTTGAACGATGTGGGCCGTCATTATGACACGTAAAAGTATGGCTAATTTGAACTACTTTCAGAAATGATCATATCAAAGACCGATATTAAAAACGTATAACCCACGAAGAAAATCTCGGTATGGTTCATTTACGTCGTTTGGCATAAGCAATTCTTCTAGTGCTTACGGCACATACCAGTTTATGGTGCCCCAATTTGATGTTTTCTGGGTGTACCGAAAAATAACTATCATCAACACGGGTTGAATGAATCTCAGTTACTGCAGCGAGCATGCATTTGAAAATGTTTGGTGAGGAAATAATGCAAGGTTTTTTTTAGTTTTACCAATTAGATAAGGCCAAATCAGCACCAAATTGGGGGTAGTGACACAAAAATCAAAAAAAAAAAAAGTAAGCGAAGAACAACTTTTTGCCTACTAGTTGGACACATTTATACTTTTTGAATACTTAAACGTTTTCAAAACTATTTAGATTAGTACAAGTGTTTAGTCTGTCAGAGGTCACGTAGTGAGGCTGTGATACGAAACAAGGACACCATTGTAAAATTGAATAGGGAAACATTTTTCTGTAATAACAAATATTTTCAATTTTATTCCGCCAAATAGATAAAACAAAGATGCCTCGGGCCCTATTCTCAGTTACGTCACCTAGTGACTAGAAGGCAGACTTCCCAAATGAACATCGAACACCATGTTCGCTCTAGTTCAGTGCTCATCTTAAACTCACATTTCGTGTGCAAACTCGAACGCGCTAATGCGTACCAAAACACGTGCACATGTTCGTCTGCACAACCGAACCCCATGTACGTAAGCGGTGTTCGTACACACAGGTTCTTGATACTAGTTTTCTCTTTCTATCACTCATCATCACTAGTGTTGCCTCATTCTGTTTTGTGTGTGCCTTTCTTGTGTACGCACACGGTGTTTAAACCTAAGTTCGCACATCGTTCGCTTGGGTTCGGTGTTCGAGGCGACCCTGTACACAAAGGCAAAGCAAGTTTGAGGTTGAACGCGTGCACGAAATTTTGTACACAGGTTCAAACTTATCGATGTTCATGGGAAGACTGCTAGAAGGTAATTTCCTGCTAATCACCGGGTGACGCGACTTTGAGAATAGGGCCCCTCATGTATTCTAATCGATTTTTGTATTGCTAAAATAGCTCGCCACTCGTGGCTAGCTGTGCGAGGGCTACTCCTGCGATGTCGGCAGCAGAAGAGATGTAGATTCTATGACAATTCTCAAATACCCATCATCTACAGTAATCAATTTCTACTGCAAAATTCATCTGCAGTTCTGAATGTTCCATAGACGAGCTTAAAACAATCTTCAGTTAACCTCTGTACGTTTTTCTCCATCGTTGGCGCAAAACAAGCGCTTCCGTTTCCTTGTACGACGGGGGTACGCGACGGCTCGTATTTAAGCCTGGGAACAATACACCGGTTCTGTCGCTGAAATTCTCTTCCACATAAATCACACTGGTGCGGTTGTAAATTCACATATTGTATCCTCTGATGAACACTTGCCAGTGTGAGTTGCAACGTGTCGCCGCAGTGAAGTTTTGTGGCGGTATTTTTTGTCACATATGTCGCACTTATGCGACTGCTCACTATTATGAGTAGTAAGTCTGTGCAAGTTCAAGTCATGCTGCTGTTTATATGTTTTACCACAAATATCACATTTGTTCGGGTGCTCACCAGTGTGGGTGATCATGTGTTGTTGCATTTTAGTTTTTTGTATGAATAATTT
This sequence comes from Topomyia yanbarensis, assembly GCF_030247195.1. Classification (NCBI taxonomy): domain Eukaryota; kingdom Metazoa; phylum Arthropoda; class Insecta; order Diptera; family Culicidae; genus Topomyia; species Topomyia yanbarensis. Next base: position 10,063,239 of record NC_080672.1, read on the forward strand.
GCCACATATTTCACAATTATATGACCGCTTGTCAGTGTGAGTAATTCTGTGTAGCTGCAGCTCACCCTTCTGAAGGAACTTTTTTCCACATACTTCACAGCTATGCGGCACTTCACTACTGTGAGTGAGTTTGTGCAAAGTCAAGTGATACTGCTGGTAAAATGCTCTGCCACATACATCACATTTGCATGGGTACCCACCTGTATGAGTGTAGACGTGTAGCTTCAGGGCATGCTTGCGAGGGAAATTTTTGCCACATATCTCGCACTTGTGCGGTTGGTCACTATCGTGAATGACTCTGTGCGCGTTCAAGTTACTCTGCCTTTTAAATGCTTTGCCACATATATCACATTTGTACGGCCGCTCACTAGTGTGGGCTAAAACGTGTAGCTTTAGGCGACTCTTCAACATGAATTGTTTGCCACACATGTCACATTTATGCGGACGATCAACACTGTGAATAAGTTTATGTTCAACTAAGGAATCGCGGTTGGCAAACATTTTGTCACATATTCTACATTTGTACGGGCGCTCGCCAGTGTGGGTGATCAAATGGCGCTGCAGGTTCGACTTTTGAATAAATAGTTTGCCACATATTTCACATTTGTTTGGACGCTCGCCAGTGTGCGTGAACTCGTGTCGTTGCAGGGTAATCTTTTGATTGAATACCTGGTCACATATTTTACATTTATATGGCCGCTCGTTAGTGTGGGTTAAGACGTGTTTATGAAGGTTATTTTTTTGAATAAATGCTTTGCCACATATATCACATTTATAAGGTTCCTCGCCAGTGTGGGTTAACAGATGTTGCTGCAGGTAATATTTTTGGTGGAATTTTTTGCCGCATATTTCACACTCATTCCACAGCATGTCCGAGGTCGATTTACCAAGTTGCTTGGGTGCTCGTCCCTCAGTATGGACAAACATATGCCGCCGCAGGCTCTCCTTTAGAAGGAACACTTTGTCACACACATCGCACTTATGCGGTAGACTACTCGTGTGAATAAGTTTATGTGAAACTAGGCCGTCCCGCCGAGTGAATAATTTGTCGCAGATGTCACATTTGTACGGCCGCTCACCAGAGTGGGTAGCAAGGTGTCGCTTGAGCTGTTTCTGAAGCATTTCTTTGCCACATACCTCACAGTCTGTTCGCTTCCGCTGCTTCCTAGGCATGCTTGTATGATGCTTCCAGTCTGACCGTGAACTCGCCGACGTAGAAATGTTGCTGTCAGTACCAAGGCTGCAATAGAAAAAAAAGATAAATTGCTTTTTTGAAACATGATTTTTACAATGATTCCACAGTAGATATTATTCGTCAAGCTTGTGTTGTAGATCAGTTTTGAACGTCGTGGGGGAAATAGGTTCTACTCCTATAATAGGCACAACACCCTATACGTCAATCTAAAAAACAGGTGTCGAATTGTTCTTTATATTTTGCGTTATCGATATAATAGTGCGATCTCGATAATAATCAACCGGTTGATCCACTGAACTTTTCATAGTTGTGAACCTGATGATAATTACAAAACTATAACAGATAACACACCATACCTATTAAGCGGATTCGTGGATTCGGTGGATTCACATAGAGTATCGCTGGTGGTTTCGGTACTTTCCTTCACTGTCGTAATTTGGACAGAAAATTCGTTGCCAAGCTCCATTGTAAATTGGAAACTGTTCTTAAACTTTGTCACTCTTTTTACTTGTTAAATAAATTTACAACAACTCGTTTTTCTTGGCTTTGTCCAAGAATTTGGTTTTTGATTATGAACCTGATGACCTTAACTAAAAAATAATATTGCGCTTGACAAATGTAAACAAACTCCACTGCACTGAGAAAAATCGAAGCGTTTCATTCTAAAAGCGTTATACAGGGTTAGAACAGAGATGCCAGATACGTGGAATTCCGACATAGAACTTTTGACTATTCAAATGAAAACTTTGTTTTTAGAATACGCTTACGAAATGAGAGAGAGTATGTGAAATATTCCTCCAGATTTAAGCTCACTTTTCATAAATTTCATCCCATTTATCCTTAATCTCCAGCTAACACAACACTACGTAGATTAGACCAATATTACTGGTACTTTATGGGAAATTGAATATATCTACCAAAAATTGAAGGGAAACAATTTCCGTCAAGACGATTTTAAATGTGTATTCCAGTTCACTTAGAACAGTCCTGATCAGTTGGTTAGGTACTTTTTAAATCAATCGCTTTTTACTTGAACCTCCGCATGTCCAACTAGAAAGCAGCCGGATGTCAAAATCTCGTACCAAATGACAATCAAGCTGACAACAGCTAGCAGGGATGGAAATTATCATTCATTCGCATGATTCTTGGCGAATCCGTTCATTGCTTTGACAGTAGCCAGTCGTTCATTCACGATCCGACGAAAACTCTCCAAATGAATACAATTGAACGTAGGTAGAGATGAACTTCTGAAGAAGTGAGCCAGGTAAAAGAATGACACGTACTATGTTGAATGAAGAAGATTGGGGTTCTTTATTCGCGCATTGAATCGCAGGATTGTATTGTAAACATTCACAAGTGAATCAAATTTTAGTTCACAAATGAATGAGAGATTGTATTCTCCAGTTGGGTTAGGTCAACTTTATACTGCAAATGTACACTATAATCATTATTGGAAAGTATATTGCACTAGAATCCACTTGAAATTGATGTTATTATATGCAGGGAAACGTTTTATGAAGTTATTTCTGGGCAAATGCATGCTTGTACATGACATACATGAAAATTGTATAATTAACAATTTTTTCAAGCAATCCATGTTACGGTTCCGCGGTTCGGTTTTCTTGTTTGGCGGTGCTGGTATTACATTACTGCGTAGACAGCAGGGTGCATTTTAAAAATGTTCCTCTTGAAATTTTCGAGTATAAGCGGTGCTTGCTTACATTCGCAATTCTCATCTGCTTTACAGTGGAATTTTCTGCCCTCCTCCTAGATAACTTGCAACAGAATTTTTTTTTGGGTACAGCGTCGTTTCATTCTAAAAATTGTTTTTTTTTTCACCAGCGCTTCGCAAGCTACTTACTTGACAATTAGAGATCACTAAGAGAAAATTTCACAGGTCTATAAACAAGAATAAGTTTTTTTTTTATTAGAACGATCTGGTGAATGTTTTGAAATAAATCTTTGTGAATGAAAAAATGCATTCATTTGCGATCCTTTCTGCTTTCATTCAAAACTATATGTGATGGAGAATGAATCATTGGTTGAACACTAACATTGCCGCGCGCTGTCACTTTTTTCAGTTTTTGTTTTGTTTCTCGCTTTCGCATGAACGCGTAACTCTACACAAGAAGGGTTGCCGAGGTCGGGTTTCACAGTAGGAGCATGTTGGCGGATGATTTGAAATTGATCGTTTCGTGAAATGATTTTTTCCATGCCTGACAGCTAGAGACGTGATTTAGAGATGCATTCCACAGTCTTGGTAATTGGCATGACAGGAAGTGGGGAAATATAACCTTGTGAACAGTCAGGCTGCGACAGTGCGACCACGTTTACAAAATGAAATTTTTCAGATGAAAAAACGTGCTTTTGATTTTCACTTCGTTAGAATAGTGTTCAAGGAGACGTATAATGGTTATGGAAGAGGGAGAGAAGAGGCCCCTCTTGACAATAATTACGATAGTTTTGATTCAGCTAATGAGGAGAGGGAGATATTTCTATTGCCGACGTTATGGCTAAGGTGCGTAAAGCAAAATTGAGCAAAAACTGTACGTGGTGAACATGGAGCAAACAATAAAGAATGCCCTGAAAGAAACATAAGACCAAATTTTGAATAGCGATGTCTAATAAAAAATTGACGTTCTCAACCTATATCTCAAACCCAACCAATCACAGCAAATACGACTGCAATCCACTACACAACGAGGTGTATACAGGTGTACACATTTATTTCTATGTGTGCATCAGCTGTCATTTTTTTGGGGACAAACAAGAAGAAATGAAGAAAAAAACAGAAGCATACTTCATTCTGCTTGGTTAGTGATGTAAACATTTGCTCTTTTGCGATCCCGGACGCCATACTTATTTTTACCACGTGCTTACAAGCTTCGTTTCGATTGGTCAGTTTGTTGATTATGTGCTTCGCGGTCCTGGGCCGCCATGATTAATTTCACTAGCAACAAACCAACACACTCAAACATGACGAATGTGAACACCTATATGTACTGTAATGCATCTCGACTACACAATACCGCTCACCTAACACAAATTAGGATTCGTATAATTCACTAACTCCTAATTAAATCCAATAATAAAAGACCCAAATCAATGATCAAGAACCACAGCTTTCCATAACCTGAAGTAATTGAAGAACCGATCCACGAATTTAAAGAAACCCGTTACAAAGTAACAGAAATTGAAAAAAACAGGAACCGAAACTAGAAGTTAAGAAAATAAAAGATCAAATTAAAATTCAAACAAGCAAAGATACCAGCCATTGGAACTCAGATTTACTACTCATTAATTTGCACATTTTTCAACTTATATTAAAGTCGAAAGGGTGAACCGGCTTAATGCATGGACACACCGGGCCGCAATTATTTTTTTTTAATTCGTTTATTTGGCACGGCTCAAGGCGTTAGCTTTACGGAGCCGTGGGTCTTTTATATATTTACATTATGTAAACAATAAAAATAACAAACAATTAATGCTAAGATCGATCCCGTACGCGTAACTTGCCATTGCGCGCGGAGATCCCTTTTCGTGTTGGGGAAATCCTTGCATTCACGTCAACTATATCAAGGGGGTCATTTGTATATTTGTCATCTTCGCACATGTCCGGGTCATCATCGGGGTTACTGCCTTGATGTTCGCGATCAGGTGTTGTTCCTAACTTCTTTCCCTTTCGGGTCACGACCATGAACCCTCCGTCAATGCTAGTAGCTCCCTCGTTGCTAGAATTAGCTGTCAGTCATCTTGATACAATAATAGTAACGGTTCCCTTTGTTCTTCAGACAAAGCACACAAGAAAAAAAGCAACTGCTTGTGCTGGTTTGGGTAGCAGCAGAGAGCACACTGGTATTGTGACTGATGCCTTTGGTGGTTGAGAATAGACTGGGCCGCAATTATGTTAGATATAAAAAATAAGGAGGCGGTAATTAGATTTTGTTTGGACTACCAGACTACTAAAAGGATCCAAATACGAGTACAACTAAAAAAATTCTAAAAAAATCTAATCAAAGACGCCATATCACCAACGAAATGAACATGGATGAGGCTTGCAAAATGACATAATTTTATCAAGTAGACCCAAAATCTTCTAAGCCACTTGTATTGTTGCCTGAAAATATCAGCACCAAAGCATCACTTCTGTCCGGTTTTTTTAAAATTGGAAAGAAAATGCATTACATATGTGGTCTGCCATAGTCACGAAATGAAACAAAGGTTTAGAAATCAACATTTTAACAGCAATCAACCAGGCTTGTGTACACTCCTGAACCAGTAGCTTCGTTGCATTTAAACAAAATGTTGAGAATTTTGGTACCGGCAAATATTTAATAAATTTAATAATTAACTTCATATTGACAGCTTTTGCCAAGATAGGCTCTTCGTGAGAATTTTTTAATTAAGGGAAATATATAATGAATAACGTTTTTATGTTGTGAAAGAATTAAGAATAGTAATAAATTCACCCAAATTCAATTGATAGCCTCAAGAGAGAATTGAAAATAATATTCAATTCATCGATATTCAATTCATAACCTCAATTTACAGATAAACGACAATCGCGAAGGCAAATTATGGGACACAGTATTTATATTCGATTCTCTTTCATAAACGATTGGTCTTAAAATGAGCTGTGCCGTTTATATTTATGGATTCGCAAAATATTCATGTTTCACTTTGAAAGCAATTTTAAACAAACTTTAACAAGATAAAGCATTGAAAGTTCTTCCTGCGAATTATGGAAATGTAAAATTATTATTATTCTTTAAGTGTGCATAGCTTAGTTCGCTTTATACAACTTCCTTGACTACACTGCACGTCATTCGAAATATGTAACAAACGCAATTCGTTCAAAAGGATACAATGCAACAAAGAACCATTATTTGTATCCTGCACAAGGAATGCGAGAATCGGGAAAAAATCTCTTAAAAAAATAAAGGCTAATTATATTATGCGGATGCAGCTAAGAGAAATTCGCTCGAATATTTCTAACCTTCAAATGTGCTGTTACCTTTTCAATTGTCATTACAATATGTTTCTTTTTAGAAACCTTAAACATCTCAGTGAAATGATACGTAATCATTTTCATTGAATGTATTGAGCACAGGCATTGAATTTATCGCTCATATGAGTAAATGCGTCCGGATTTGCTACTGCGACAATAAAACTCACATTTTCACACGAAAAGTCATTGGCACTAACACATCTTCTCCGGATAAATACAACGTGTTATTTCTCCGGATAAATAAAACCGCCGGAGAATGAGCGAATGAGTTTATCACGGTATCCTTTTTGCGCTCGCTGCCTTGCTGTCGCTACTCCACAGCACGAAAAAACAAGTCTATCGTATTTCTTTGCGACTTTTCTTTGATATTAAGTGTATATTTTGATGCTTTTATTGATTTCCACGAAATTAAAATTTTATCACCTTCTCCAGTGAGAAGGAAAAAAACAAATAAATTTTATCCGGAAAATTATTCTCACGCTATTTGTGTAGGCAGAAAATTTTGCGACTCATGTTATCTCGGAAAATTTGGACATCGGATAAGCTACTTCTTGCGTGAGTGAGAGAGAATTACAATGCCTGATTGAGCAGTTTCACACGAGTTCAGTTATGGGGGCCCCTCACCACAATAATGCCCAGGGGCACCGAATAGTTTTAACACGACTCTGGCCGATGTATATTCTCAATAGTATGACGCAACCTGCTATTCAGTTGCTGACCATGGGGCATGAGCGCTGCATGATCGATTTCCATTACATGTGGACTTGTACCAAGGAGATATCTACTGGCCATCGAGATCGCGCAATTTGGATTTTTCTCTTTCGGTCTATTCCTACGTTAAGAATGCTCAAAAAACTAACCTCAGAATCTGTACTTTAAATAAGATAAAAAGTATACCTTCTTACAACAATATTTCTAAATATAAATTTAAATTTCATGTGAATAAATTATACAATTTCACTAACGAAAAAAAAACTTTAAACAGAATTCAACGCGAAAATTTTCGAAGACGCTAACGTTGAATTCAACGAAGTGCGTTGACGATGACGATTAAATTAACACGAAAATCAACGACGATAATGGCCCTAAATTCATCGTTATCGGCGGTAAAGTTGAATTCAACGTTAAGGTGAAATTCAGGTCGAAAAAGCGCGCGCAAAAAATGAACCGAGTTGGGGTGACGAACCTCCGCACAAAGCGCAAAATGAAAAACCGACACATATATCCTACATGATCACTACACAAATGGTACGCAGTGGGTCTAGCGCTCGTTTTTGATGATCATAATGTAAAGCTATGATGGATTTTATTCTTTCTTTCATAAAAACGAAGGTTAGCAAATTAGTTAGCATAAGTAAACCAATATGATAGTATGATAAAGTCTTGCATCATATCAATTATTGCGACTGTACGTAATTATTGGCATGGCTATAAATAAATTTGAATCATTTTCTTTACCCTGTGGTGCAAACGGTAAGGCACCCTTCGTACCTGGGATAGGACGGATCATTAGTGTCAAGACTCCTAACGACTGTATTCGAAAACATGTAGTAGAATGATTAGTATTTTGGAAGAAACTATTGTTATTATCGCAAAAATGTGCGCGAAAGAAATTTTAGCTAAAACCGCGACCAGAATGAAATCTAGTGCGAATGCTAGAGAGAAACCGGCTATATTTATGTTGATCGGTGAAAAGTTGTCGGCAGCACAAATCCGGAGGTTGGTTGTGGCAGAAAATATGATTAAGTTGTTTCGATAATGGTTAAAAAGGAACAGGACGATTTCTAATATCGTTCAAACTTATTGATTTGATGTGTATAAAAATGAATATTTTAGGTTATTTCATTCAGATACCAATTAAACTTTATGGACCTCTCGTTTCGAACTAAGACGATAGACTAATGCCATTTTTGCTTGACCCCGAACCTGCGTCAGGTTGCAACCCCAATCGCTGTCATTTCGAACATTTTGACAGCAGCTGGAGTTAGAACCTGGCTCAGTTTCGCATCAAGTAAAAACGGCACAAATAAGGCTGCAAAAACGTTCAAAGAGCTTTACCCCTAATGTATTGCGTTTTTGGTGTACAACGAGACGCACTTCAAGTCAGACTAGCCGTAATACGAAAAGACGATACTTCTTTTATTCCCGTAGCAAAACACATTCTCAAGATGATAATGTTGATAGTACGTAGAAGTAAACGATGTTCATTTTGTGCCGATTCCTCAAAATATTTCGGAAGTATGGTCTATTTAAAAATGTCCGATAATTATTTTTTCCGAATCAGTTCGCTTATTGTATAGGCACAAATGCGTTAGCTTGACAATGTCAATTTATTTTTTCACATTTTGAATATATTAAAATAAGAAAGTGCTGGAATAATTTTTATATTAAATCGAACAAGAAAAATCTATCTCAAAACTAGGAATACAATCCGATATAAAAGAGTGGGAACAATAGTTTTACCTTTCCCATATAGAAAGGTTATGTAATTGCTACAAAAACCGACTTTCTAACCGAGGCCTGGAGGGCCGAGTCTCATATACCATTCGGCTACGTACGTCGAGATCGGAAAATGTCTGTGCGTGTGTATGTATGTATGTAGGTATTTTTTTGTTTTTTACATTTTAACGACATTCAATTCGCTAGAGATTACTGGATAGGGAAAGTTATGAAACTTAGAGCCATAGTACTCAAGTGAGAGCAAGAATGTGAAGTAAATAGATCGGAACACTAGAAGTGGCAGGGTCATTAGAACAGGCTTAATATCGTACGGGTTTAATCTTTGTCTTCTGTTAATGACTTTGTGTGTATATCAACAAAATATCCACATCGATTTCTCTGGGATATATGAAACGATTTTTCCAAACTAAGATTCAAATGGATGGTATAATATTCCCATCGGCTTTCCGGATTTACGAGTTGAAGAGTACGGTTAGATATAAAATCTCTAAATAATTTGACCATGTTTCAAAATTAACAGTCACATCGACTTATCGTAGATGATTGTCCGATAATCACAAACTTAATCTTAACTCAAAAGCATCCCCATAGGTTGCTATAACGTTTCGTTTGGATTGCTTATATGGTTCCAGAAATATAAACTGAATTGTTCGGTCATACATGAAATTTCAATGTCAGTCGGAATCTGAAATTTTTCCAAAGGGGAGAGTACATGAAATTTAAAAAACCGGACTCGTATTTTTGCTGTTAAATGTTTTTAAAATTCATGATTTTATGTGATCTCGAAAAAACGTTGACAAAAATCTATAACTTTTTTACTGAACTTCGCAACTTTTTTACCTTTCTAATATATAAAGGTTACGCAGTTGCTACAAAAACCATCGTAGTCGCATATACTTTTCGAATCGTAAAATGTCTGTGTGTATGCATATATGTTTGTATGTGCGGACGTTTATATCGGTTTCGTTATTCCCATTGGCTGTTATTGAATTTCAATTTGATCCTACCTCTTGTAACGGTTTTCTATCAAAGCTGTGTATCTAGGGATTGACTTTAACCACAGATATCTGTGCTTTAACTATATTGATATTAGAAGTGCTTGTTATGTAAAAATATCTGAAGAATACGATGAAATTCGTATTTTCAAAATTAAAATATACGTATAGCGAGTAAAATAAACTATTAATTTTTACCTGAAAAAATAGCATAGCACTGCTGCTAAAAATAATATTTTTTCTAGACTCCATGAACAATTTCCTTCTAAAAGCTCTTACGGTTGTAGAGTAAATAGAACCGGAGATATAATCAAAAGAAAATCGAGAGTTTTAGCAATTTGTCAAAACGGGGGTAGCTCCCATGGACCGAGGGGTGTTAATAATTAACACAAAAATTTCGATTTCTATATATAGGCCCTATATGAATAACTTCTCCAAAATAGGTTCAAATCTGTGAAGGTCGACTTCAAGTTTCCATCCTTTTATGATCACTTCGCGCAAAATGGCCCATATATATTATTTGGAATTGATAATTCAGATTTTAGCAAGAGATATTATTGGATTAAGTAAACGAATCTAGAAAATACATTTAAATTGTCGATGTCATGATAGCCCTCATCACAAGCGCAGAGACTACTCTCTGCAAGCCCAATAGTGCGCACAAGCTCATCGAACGTGTTGTGGTTGAACATTAGCCGCGACATTACACGAATGAAGTCTCGACCCACAATACTATTTATTACTACAAGTAATAAAGGTTTATGAAAACAGGTAATTTGGTATCCATATCCATATACCGGTAGTATTTGATTTATCATGAATTATGGTCCCTTCGCTCCAAGCTTCAGAAGCTAATAGGAGCAAACATGTAGAACAAATGCATATTTCGTGGCTATAAATGACATAGAACTAATAAACTGAGAATGTTGATCATTGTTGTCTGGAAAGGAGTAGCATAGGTCGATTGAAATTAAGTATAATTGAAAACACATGGAACGCGTTCTATATGGACTCCTTCAGTAATTTTACTTTCAATTGACTGATTATTTTATGAAGAAGCGTAAATATGTTCTAGACATGAGAAGCCGGTCGGCCGCAAAATATCACCTTCGTCGATTCAAACGATATTTTGCAGATATTGTATTTCACCAAGCAAAGCTATCTGAGAACGAGTTACAGGGAATGAATACTTTTGCACGAAAAAAATTACACTGGAAAAATGTTATCAGTTTTCACTAAAATAAAAATTTATGCTCAAAATTTAAATTGCAAAGACTTCCCATTTTTTTAGTTTTTTATATTATGCTAACGAAAATCTAAAGAGTAAAGACACATTTTGAATGCTTTTGCTTGATGGAGAACTTATCGGTAAAAAAGTTTTTCTAACAATGACTTTATGCATGTTTTTTAATTTCAATAATTGACATACAAAATTGTATTTTTTTACAGAATACAATTCTAAGTATCATTTTAAATCGTAATGCAAAATTCCTTCAAAATGCGATAGTTGTCGAGATGTTTGGAATTTTCCTCCAACGAAAACAATTAATTTGTGTAATTATGCCTTTGTTAAAGTTATTCGCGTTCCCTCATTATTAAATGTCATCAAGCCAATGTTTATCGTTTTTTTGATTGTATATGTCATTTTAAATGAAAATGCTAATAACAAACATTTTTTTAAATGTGGTAGTTCTCCAGATATATAAAATTTTGTTTTAACAACACAATTGTTGTATTTAATTTCGACCCTTTCTTAAGTTATTCGCGTTTTTACATCTACAAACAACAGATTTTAAAAAAGATGCATCATATTTCCTATAACTTTCCAATTGACGTCAAGGCGATACTGTAAACCATTTGAAAGTTATTCGAAAACAATCAATATATTTTTCAACCATAAACTATATAGATGAATAATATTTTGGTTGTTTTCCTATAGTTTTCAAATGGTTTACAAAATCGTTGTGATGTCAAAGAGAAAGTTACAGCAAATTTTTTAGGCTTTTTGAAAAACCAATTTTATTGATATAAAAACGCGAATAACTTGTAAAAAGGTCGTAATAAAGTAAATTAATTGTTTTGTTTAATCAAAATTTAAAGTATTTCGAGAACTATTATATTTCAGAAATTTTTTGTATGGGCATTTTGATTTAAAATGGCGTTTAAAATTATATTCAAAAAGAAAATTGTATTTTTAAATGCAAATAGTAACAATTAGAAAAATATATCGAAAGTTGTTGTTAAGATAACATTTTTATTGAAAACTTCTCCATGAATACACAAAAAAATTACGCTTTTAAAGTGATAAAAATTAGATTATTGATATTTTATGATGGGGTAACACGAATAATTTAAAAGAAAAAAACCTGTTTTAATTCACCTTGTTGTGCGATTGATCCTATCTCATGTATCCAGACTATGATTCATTAGTTGGTTTTGTTCAATAAAATTTTGGAAATGTGTATTACATTCTTATTATACTTAGCGAGTATTCCATGACTACCACAAAAGTAGACGCTGACTCACATTAAACAAAAAAGTATAATATTCAATTAGCTTAACCAGCATGAGTTCAATGTTATCTTCGTGTGATTATATTTTGAAATATTGATGGAATATGTTTGGAAGTGAAGGGTAGGGGGTTAGTAGAGTAGGAGTGGAGTTTGCGCCAGAAGTCCCTTATCTTATTTCGGTGTATGGGGTGGACGAAGGAAATGCGGGTGTAAGGGTGGTCCAAGGGGAGGGGAGTGATGAAGGAGAGAGGTGTACGGGCAAGGGGAGGGAAGGAGGGGTGACAACACAATACTCTGCTGCAAATTTTGCTTTCCGTTTGAGACTTGGTTTGAGAAAATCGGTTCAGTCATCACCGAAGAACCGATGTGACTTCAATTATGCAATATGCCAGGAATCCAGGACTTCCAGAATCGTCGACAGTGGACAATATATTCCAAGAATGTTTGATTGGCAATCAGTAATCTAGACGTGCGAATCGAAGAAATTTGATGACCATTTCAATAGTTTTTAGTCTCTGAGGTATTACAATTGTACCGATTTATATAAGAAATTCCAGTGTAACCTTACTAACCAACCTGTAATTCCGGAACCAAGAGTCACAACCGAATGAAACTCAGCTGCTGTCAAAGGTATTAAATTTGCAATAATCGGTAGACAAATTTGCTGGGGAATAGGTGTGATATTAGCTTAGGAACTTGGGAAGTTCCGTCGGAGGTCAATGTGGTCAAAGCTGCTTTGTTTGATCATGATTCTATATCATGGTTTATACGGGAATTTGCTGTGTGACCGCACTCTTCAACCCGTAACTCCGAAACCGGACGTCGGATCAACTCAAAATTTAATAGCAACTTATGGGAGTGTTTTTTTTTTTAAATTCGTTTATTTGACACGGTTCATAGCGGTAGCTTGACGGAGCCGTGGATCTTTTATATGTTTACAAATGTAAAAATAAATATATAAACAATTATTATTATAATATTGGATCGCGTGCGCACAACTTTATATTGCGAGCCTTTACCTTCAAAAAGTATTCCACTTCACAAAAACTCGGGCGCATTGAACAAAATTTCAAGTCAACGACCGCGGCGTTGGGTCGGAGTAGAGCTTTTCGTCAACTTTACTCATGGTAACAAGAATAATCCGATGCTTCCTTTGTTCTCGAGACAATGTACACTAGATCGAGAGGGCTGTTCTACCCATGATCGCATAGTTGTCCCGTTTTCTATGGGATTTTATATCTTTATGGGACTGATTGGCGGTCATAGGCAGTGTTGTTCAATTGGCTCGATTCACAATGGCCAGAGGCCGGACGTAACCTATGGTTCAAATATTATTATTTTTTATTTTTTATAGGTTTCTATGTATTGAACGACATATTCTCCAAATTTTGCGACAAACGAATGAGAATTAGATTTTTAATAGCAATTTAAACATCGCTGCGTTAGACAATTATAATGAAATTCATTTTCGAAATCACAGTATCTATCTTCTCTTCAAAAACATGTTGCTCTTTCAATTTTTATCCGATTTGAGCACAACTAGTTTCATTCTAAAGGGCACTTAAAGAGCTTTGTTGATCATTTCAACATGTTTGCCAAATTTGATTCAAACTATATAATATTATTACAAATATATCTTAAGTGAGTTGATAGCAAAATTGTTTTTAAGATGTATTCTGTACAATCAGATGAAACAGTTCGAAACGGTCACTTATTATACATTATATGGGAAATCATCTCTACTTTTCGAATTTCATGGTCTCGTTTTGCCCGGAGGGGTTTAAAATCGACATTTTTAAATGTTTGCTGATATGGAAGCGCATGGTTACTAGAGCAAAATAACAACTAAATAAAGTGTAATCAAACGCATTTTGTTGAGATTGAAAGTAGTTTTATCCAATTATTATATTGTTATAGCTAGTTGTAGTTATATCTAATCAGTAAAAAAAGATTTATCATAAAATGGTATTATGCTATTAAGAATGGTTCGATAACACTGTATGGAAAAATTTATCTCATCTTTTACAACTTTTGACATTAAAAATGAGCTCAGCACTCCAAAATAACAAAATACCTCAACATGTAATTTTCAGCCAGATTGAGCAACATTTTTGGTTTTGTCCGACTTTTGTTCGTAGACCCGCCACTGTGCGGTTGCAGGTCTGACAGCGGCAACGGTAGAAAGTAGACTGAACTTATGGGAGTGTTATACCTTTCAGATGAAACTAAGTTTGTGAAAATCGGTTCAGCCATCTCTGAGAAAATTGTGTGAGTTTAAATGACACACACATATATATGCACACAGACATTTTCCGATCTCGACGAACTGAATCGAATGGTATATGATACTTGGCCCTCCGGGCCTCGGTTAAAAAATTGATTTTTACAATGATTGCCTTTCTTTTTAAGGGGGTCTTCTACTCTCACTGTTTAAAAAAATCGATTTTTTTACTTTGTTTAATTTCAATCTATATGTATTTGAGAATAGGATTTGGTGAAAATCATATTCCTTGGCATGTTTCAGGGAACCAAAACGTACCCATCTCCGGCCGTTTCTGAGATACTAAGCGCGGCGGCACCACGATGACGCTTGTCTATGGAAAAATCATTGTTTAAAGAATTCACCGGTCCATTCTTGACGGTTTATGTATATGTCAGCGTCTGTGAGTGGTTTGTTTATTTTATTTGGGTACAGAAGAAAGAATGCGTCGGACATGTTGAGAAGCGTATGGGAACGAGATTACGAAAACTGAAGAAAGAAAACAAAGGTATCGATGGGAACGGAAAGGGAAAGTTAACTGACAAATCAATCGGCCAGCTAACAAAATATTATGGGCTGGCGATTCGGAAAAACTCACATTCTGTAGAACATATGCGAAATGCAATCTGGGTTTCCCTCGAACACTGCTCGTCATCGAACGAAAATCCCCAACCCTCTAAGTGTTCACCCGGCGAGGACAGTTGGTGCAAGTAGCGTCAGGCTGAAGTAAAAGGATCTTTAGAAACTTTTCAACATGTCAGGATCTACGAAAGCCTATCATCTAATGATTTATTAGAAAGATGCTTGGGAGATCACACCCAAAACATCATTGAGTCTCTGAATAGTGGAATCTGTTCCTTAGCGCCAAAACACATGCACAAATTATGGCAGGCAGGTGGTCAATGTTGTGAATTATTTGGCAGTCAGTATCTTCAACCAAGTATTTTCATCGATCTTAAAAGCTATGGAGGTGATGAAAATTACCTGGGGGACTGAAGCTGAAAGACGTGCTACTCGACACTCGACAGTGAATGTATAACTCGTTTTGAATGCAAAGTGGGTGTTGCGGCAAAGCGGGCCCGAATTCAACAGAGAGAGTAAAATGTGCAAATCTAAGAACATTTTCGTGATGAGGAAGGTGAGCTCTGCGGACCCGGTGTAGTAGATTATCTAGTAAGTTACTAATTTCGAGTTATACATCGTACTTTATCTTTAAACGCGTTTTCTCGAAAATAGTGTTTTTAGTAATACTACGTTCACATTACGAGTTAAAACGTGTTTTAACGCTATCTTGAAGACATTTTTCTTGTTGCTAATTATTATAACATGTTTTAACTCTGTAGTGTGAACATGGTATAAGACTTTTTATAGAAATACTGGTCCAATACAATAATATTGTCTCCAATTATTCAGAAAACATACCGTTATGTTTGGTCCAGAGGGATTTGCAAATGGTCAATTTGTTCCATTTTTTTGGCCCCTAACAGGTCAAAAAATAACGTAAATATTGGAATTTTTTACAAATCGTTACATAACTTTTACAAATTATAAAATAAGAGAAATCTCTCTCGTCTAAACATAGCCAACGTGACTATGATTATAAAAAATATGAGTTTTCTGATTACAGATTACCCAATTTGCCAAAACTTTACTTAAGCGGGACCCATGCAGTTTCAACATCAATGTCATGAATGAAGTTTCAAGGTCGCGAGAGATTTTGCTTTTCGTCTTCAAAAGTAAAATTGAAAACTCCAAACATGTATCTTCAAAATAAAAAAAAGTTTCTAAATCCATGGAGTAGATGCTTTATAATTTATTCCCAAAAAAGTGCTCAATTTTAGGCCCCGCGAGTAGAAGACCCCCTTAAGAGAAAGGCAAAAGGTGCAAAATCAGCAAAGTCCCAAAAAATCGATTTTCATTAAACATTTTTTTTAGATAACATAAAATCTCGACGTTTCATGCATTTCAAAGATGTTTGGCATCAAAAATACGAATTCGATTTCTGAGAATTCATGCCCCCCCCCCCCCTGAGGGATTCCATGAGAAACCGGCCAACCTAGAAATTTGGCCATCGTCGATTCGAACGAAACTTTACAGTTGTGTTCGGTTTATGAATCTCTATGCTTTTTCTGGTAATTCCAATATTTTGATGCAAGAACAATTTTTCAAAAGGGCGTAGACGTTTCTACATGCATTAACTTTCAAAAATTTTTGGTCGATTACCCTATTTTATACAGCAAAACTATCTGAGAACGAGTTACAGTTAAACTGCAAAAAAAAACATTTTTTCTGATTTTTTATATTATGTCTACAAAAACCTAAAGAGAAATGACACATTTTGAATGTAATTGCATGAAGGAGAACTTATCGATAACAAGTTTTTCTAACAATAACTTTATACATGATTTAAAATTTCATCCTAATTGACATACAAAACTGTGATTTTATTACAGAATATAATTTTAAGTATCATTTTAAATCAAAATGTATTTAACAAAAATCTTCCAAAATGGAATAGTTTTCGAGGGATTTGGAATTTTGCTCCAACAAAAACAATAAATTCGTGTAATTATGCCTTTTTAAAATATCAACATTCTAATGTTTGTCGTTTTAAAGAGGTAGTTTTTTTCAGTGTATTTGGATCATAGAGATGCTTTTATGAGCTTGTGCGACCACCCCGTTATCGATCTGGAATAGCTGAAGTTGCACAGAGAAGCAGTAGATAATTATGCTTGGGAGTAGCGAAACATCTTTCAATGTGCAGCTCCTGGTAATGCTAAAGTATTGTTCATTACCGGCGCAGGCCAGGCCCGAACGTAGATCGCGGAAGGAAAGGGAAGGAATGGTTAGCCCGATACTTGCTTTTGCTAGAGGCCTTATATACTACTGCGCACTCCACAAGTATCACAGGAGGAGGATATTTTTTTGTTAGTAAGAGTATAGAAGTTGGATCATTTCTTCTTTACCGACGCATGAGAGGTGATATCACTATCTGGACTAGATATCAATCCACCAAACTCATAGACAGGGGACCAACGGCTTTACTTCCCTGCCGAAGGAAGATGCGACCACAGATTTTTTCACCTCAGAAAAATCTCAACGGCCTCAGCTGGAATTGAACCCAGGCAAATTGGAATGAGTGGTGGTCACGCTTACCACTCAACCACCGGCGCAGTCAGTATTTGGATCGTAGAGATGCTTTCAATAAACAAAGTTTTCCTAACAAAAACTTTTGGCATATTTTTATAATTCATACTATTTGCCGTCAAAAGTACATTATTAATAGGATTCTTAACGCCATTTTAAATTAAAATGCTCATGACAAAAATTATTATTCTGTAATAACATTACAGTTTTGTATGGCAATTAGTATGAAATTTGAAAACATGTGTAAAGTTATTGTTAGAAAAACTTTTTCACTGAAAAGTTCTCCGTCATGCAATCACATTCAAAATGTTTCTCTTTAAACCTATTTGTTGACAAAATATAAAAAATGGGTTTTTTTTTGTATTTTAAATTTTTAATATAATTTTATGGTTTTGTGAAAAATGATACAATTTTTTTAAAAAAATTTCGCCGCACTCTCCATATCTCGTCACTTTTATACGGTAATATGATATTGTGAGTTTGTCTTTCGAAGAATTATAACTCTAGAGATGTAAAATAATCCTTTTTAATTACTCACGAAAATTTTATTATTGATTTTGTGCGTTCAGTTGCATCACGGAGTGCCGAAATTTTTTCAGCATCACATTAAAATTTCGTTTTTTTTTTAATGTTTCGTTTTTTTTGGTAAGTCATGTATCGGTTGAATAGCTGGGACCTTTTAGAAGGCATTCTGATCATGAGCACGGTCATCCATAATTTTAGAGGAAAACGTCGTCGTGCGGCATCTCTCCCCTACAATTGGGAGAGATGCCGCATCAAAATTGCGGGTGAGATGCCGCACTCAATGGAAGAGGATGCATATTTTTGTATTTTCTCACCTCGGAATATCATTAAATGATCATTTGCGTCAGGTATAGGTTCTTAATAAGGTATATTCACAAACCAACGAATCTAACACAGTGAGATTATGAGTCTATTTATCTATATATCAAACGGACGATATGTATCCAAGTATTAGTTACTTCGGTTTACTCTTTAAAAATTTCAGGCGCTAATTTTCGTGAATGCATTGATTTGTACTGATGTCAATATTGGAATAAAAACGAAAATTTCAAGAAATTAATGCTTTTTTTCATAATGAATCTTTCAAGAGCAAACCTTAGTTATATAAATTCATCGTTGGGAGAAACAGCCAAAAACTGCTTTTAAGGACCCCCTACTGATACATATATATATATATATATATATATATATATATATATATATATATATATATATATATATATATATATATATATATATATATATATATATATATATATATATATATATATATATATATATATATATATATATATATATATATATATATATATATATATATATATATATATATATATATATATATATATATATATATATATATATATATATATATATATATATATATATATATATCGCTCGTACAAACATATAGATACATAGTACCCTTAATTAAGTTACTTAAACTTAAACCGTTACACAAGGTTGCGAAAGAAGAATATTTTTAAAATGTTGAAGAAAAAATGTTTCTAGAAATGGTAGTACCCCCTTAGGAAAAGTGTAGGTGCCAGCCGATTTATAGGTATAATAAAACTTCAAGAAACTCAGCTGAACACCTATTCACAAAAAACATCAACGAGAGCTATAAAATACTTTTGTTCACCATTTTTCAGTTTGTGACCAAGGTGCGGCGTCTCACCCGCACATGCGGCATCTCTCCCGCAATGACCTTTTTTTGTAAAATGTTTATGGAAATTTGATGATTTTTTTTTTCATGACAAAAACCATTTCACACTATTTTAGAAACTGTCGCAATTGATAAAAATGATTTCATCAATTATTGAATGGTTTACTTTGATGCAGCATCGAGTTTTAGAAATGTGCGGCATCTCTCCCCAAATCACCTTATTCATTCCCTGTAACTCGTTTTGCTGTATAAAATAGAGTAACCGAACATTTTTTTTTGAAATTAATGCACGTAGAAACATCTACGCCCTTTTAAAAAAAATTGCGCTTGAGTCAAAATAATCTTTGGCTGTGGAAAATGTTTACACTTCCATGCATGTGAAACCTGTAAAGTTTCATCGGAATATAAAATAGTCGTCACGATTTTGGAGATTTTCGGACGGATCTTCGTGGAAATCCTCACATACGACAGTAGGTAAGATGACCGAATTCTCGCATCATACATTTTGTATCTGTAAAACTGAGGGCAACACATCAAAAACAAAAAACAATGAGTTGTATGCAA
This sequence comes from Topomyia yanbarensis, assembly GCF_030247195.1. NCBI lineage: Eukaryota > Metazoa > Arthropoda > Insecta > Diptera > Culicidae > Topomyia > Topomyia yanbarensis. The sequence goes on from NC_080672.1 coordinate 10,083,071, forward strand.
TAGTCTGCATTTGTCTGTCTACTTTACTCGATCCATCCAAATCAAAAAGATGAAACAAATGAACATTGAGAACCCTTCCAATTGGCCCTGGGTTCTTCTATATAGAAATATGGAGGTGAAGTACGTCGTATCAGAATATAAATATTTCGGCAAAATATTGTAGTACTAATGGAGAAAAGGCACCGGAAAATTCTACAAGTTTTCGTCAAAAGTTGTCCGGTTTACTTTTTTATGTCGTTGGGAGGGATCTACAACCTTCCCGCGAAAACCAATCTCAATAAACTAAAACACCGAAGTTGTTCCCCAGAAAGAACTATTCTCCAACAAACCATGACCTGTAAAGTACCAATTCTTGGAAAACATTATTTACTTTTCCAGTAAAGTATTACCCAAATTGAACAAATAACCAGATATTCATACCCCCGAAAATCCTAGCTGACAGTTGCCCTCGCAATCAAAATGCCGCCTTTCAAACAACAGGTACAGATAGGCTGCCAAACCAGACATTTCTTATTGATCTTGGACAATTTCATTTGTTTGAAAATGTTTGCAATTTTCAACTTCCCCCCAATCTACACATTTTGGCTATCAACAAACATTTCTCAAACACTTTTAATACGTTGGTGACTGTTGATACATATGGATACTTTTATGATCTCGCCAATTTCGTGCAAATTGGTCGGATTTTCGCGATGCTCGAGCAAAACTTTGCTCCTCTTGCTTAAAGACCATTTTTATAACTGACGAGCAAACGTTAAAATCGAATAGGGGCAAAATTCTACACACTCCTATGGACCATCCATAAATGACGTAGCATTATATGGGGGAGGGGGTTTTGTATTTTTTGATGTGTAACGACAGGGGGGTAGGGGGTCATATCATGCTACGTAGCTTTTTTAAAGGGGGATAGGGGTTGACCTGATGTCACAACAACCTTACCCGTTTCATCTAACATCGTTTTTTTATTTTTGTTTATTGTTACGGGTGAAGGGGGGGAGAGTTACCGTCAAGCTACGTAATTACCAGGGGGTATTTAGAGTTTTGTGACCAAATGCTACGATGGGGGAGGGGGTGTTAAAATCACTCAAAAAATGCTACGTCATTTATGGCTGACAAAATAAGAGGTACGCAGGCTTTTTAAATACATGTAACACGTAATTTGCTACTTCATGTAACTGTTTCAAACAATCTGTAATCTGATTCACCACTTCAAACGTTCTGTTACTCTAAGCAACGCTTTCCCCGAACCCGAAGAACAACTCAGCCATAGACAAGTTCTTTCTGAATAGCACATTGAGAATCAGCGAAAACAACCATATATAGGTGCCAACAGAACAATTCTTAAAATAACTCAATCAACAGAATGATAACAGCTGAATTATTTAGGTGTGTATGCTTTGATTAAATTTGCATTATTTTTGTAATCATAACAAGCTAAATAAAATCTAAATGAAACGTTTGTTAGAAATTTAGCTGAGAAAATTGAATTTTCAGTCAAATAATTTTCTGGGCTTTGGTACTTTCTGGAAATTAGTTTTCTGGGAATTGATGTATTCTGGTAAATGTATTTCTAAGGTAAAAGCTTCGAAATTGTATTTGTTGGGAGATGGTTTTCGGGAAAATGTTATAGAATCTTTTGGGAGAGTTTTGGAAGTTGTCTAATAGGTATGAGCGTATTTTCTTAACTGGTCCAGCTGAAGGTAGGGGCCTAGGTTTTTGGATCGAGGATAGACTTCCGGATGTGACCGATTCGTGATCGCGTGCGCGAGGACATTTTTGTAGGTTCCCGCTTGAGACCGCGTTTGAGAATGTATGTCTCCGAGGTGTAATCATGTTTGCGCGATCGCGGGCGTAGGTGTGCGTGGATGTTCGCGAAGAGCTCAAGCGTTTGCATGTTAACTTGTTTTTCGTGTGGTAGCGTTCATGTGACTTCGCGTATACACACTCGATTCTGTGACCGTGGTACCATTCACATATTTGCGTTTGGTCCTGAACGATCGCGCGAGCCGTGAATCTGATACTAAATTTCAGTGTGCGGTTCAGATGAGTAAGTGAGTTCTCTCGTATCAATTGTAGTTCCCGGTTATGTCGCCATGGAACGTGTTATCTGGTGGATATGAGCGTTTGACTGACCCAGCTGAAGGCGGGTGTAGAGTGGCAATATAAGACTCGAAAAGAAGAGATAAAAGACAATAGATGAGAGATGTAATAGATTAGACAGGTACAAGATACAGCTGAAGTTATGATCATCACATGACACATATACATTAATACTCAAACACTACTATTATATGAATAGACAATCACCGCACATAGCACATCCTTTCTCAATTATCTATTTGTTATTGGTTATTGGTTATTAGAAAAAAGGCTCACATCAGCCCTCCCGGCCTCCTCGATATACAACTATCGAGGCGTATTGTAATCAACATCCTGAAGCGGGCTTCTTATGTAAATCAATCCTAAGCAGCCAAATGATTGGTGGACTATTAACATGAGAATTAATTAACCTCTAGTAGTAGAACTTGGTGCAAATAGAAACTAAAAAGAGCGAAGGTCCTTATATTTAGATAACTATTGAATCTACTGTGGCTTTTTGATGTTTACAATACCGCCAATCGTATCAACCTGCAAGAGGGAGAGTCAAAAATAATGAGATTGACGGTGTAAACAATTATTATACTTTTAATATAACAAATTTTCGTTTAGTTTCAACTATTAGTGTTGGTTAGCGTCTATAGTAATAATAGCAGTTTTCAAAGTACTTATATAGTTAGACTCATATGTTTAACTAGGTTATGTGTTTAGATTAGATCTGACCTAACAGTTATTTTACCAAAAATGGGCTCGCAAAATTCGAACACTTAGGGGTGGGCGTAGCGTAGTTGGTAAATCTATTGCCTTGCACGCAGGGCACCTGGGTTCGAGTCCCGACCCCGCACATAGGGTTAGAAATTTTTTATAAGAGGTTTTCTAACCCGAAGAGGCGAATGACCTTAAGATTAAAACCTCTATAATAGAAATAAAAAAAAATCGAACGCTTCCCCAAAAACACAATAAGGCTTAGTAAATACCTCAAATTCCTCCTAAATTTACATTCCCGATCACTGTGCAGTGCACGTTTGTAAATTTGTAGATTAAAAAAGCAACTTTCGAAATCGAAAGACTCATGTCAGTTCAATTGGAACTGCTTATGGTGAATACTCAACTGAGGAATGTGAAGTACTGAACTGTCTTTTGAACACACTTTTCAGACTGTATCGATCTATCAATAGCGACTGCCCCTGCGCTCTTTTCAGGTAGTTGGTCGTGGATCAAATTTCCAAGCAAAATTGCAGCATTCAATCTTTACTTGGGTACTGCTGAGTATTATTCGTGTAATCTTTATGAGTTTGAATTCGGAACTACATATTATCTAATATATAACGCCGCTGCAGTACTCCAATCGCGTATCGGGATATTTTGCTCCTCATATATAAACGAACCAATCTACAGGAAATTAAACCAAAACATGTTTTTGTTCCTAACCCTTTGGGATAAATAGCTAAAGGATTTATCAGTAGGGTTCATTTCTCCTTTCGGTGTGAAGAATCCTGGAAGTTTACAGTTTTGTGTTGCGCTTGTATTGTGCATATATTGTATTGTCTTTCCCTTCTCAAATGAAATGACGAGACTACTTACTTGGTAGGAACAAATCTCCTAATAACATGGGGAACGTGCCAATCGAGCCAATTTATTCAACTTACTGATTCTAGTGAGATGAAAAATTCAAAAGCTGGTGCTGCTGTCTAAACCACGGAAACCGTCAAGAGATCTAACATCATTCAGACCCATATGCCGGGTGTATGTTCTCGGAAAGCTCTTGTGAAGTGTTATCCTCAACAGGATAACGAAATGCACGGAGCGCGAAAGCGGTTTGTCAAACAGGTAATTTGGAATCCGAAAAGTAAGATCGATAGAGAAGCGAGCTGGACAAAGCAGAAGGGACGCTGAAATAGACAAGGAGCTGTTACTGCACCGTAGTAATGATAGACGTCAAGACCGCGTTTTTCAGCGTCGGCTAGGAATCGTTGCACAAAGAGTACCCGAATACCTGTGCAGCAGCCTGTTCAGAACCAAGTGCTGGTCTACGACACACATTCGGGAAAGAAGTCGAGTAACGACAAGAGTGCCATTAGGCTCTATACTTGGCCTAAAACTTTGGAACATGATGTATAGTGGCGTTGTAATGCTAAAGCTGTCTATAGGAGTCGTCGTTCTCACAATTACAAGAGAGACGATAGAAATGGTGGAAACGCTGACAACGACCCGAAACACAATCGAAAACAGAATGTATTTAGGTTATAGCTGTGCAACCACAAAACTGAGGTGGTTCTGGCAGCAATTGTAGCGTCCAGCCGGATCAAAGGCATATCAATCACATCGATACGTGTATTGAAACAGTTGGGAGTGATGATAGGTGATGGAGCAGTAAGAGGCGTTTTCTGGCCACAGTGAGGACATGAGGCCAGCGTTCAAATGTGTTTATACAGGGTGTTTGGTTCATGGTTAAGAACCTCTCGAGGGATGATTGACTGTCATATTTGGAGAAAAAAATCGTTCTACACATACCTTCAAGTCTCAACCGTTACTAAGTTATTAATTTTTTGTGTTAAAAACTTAGTTGTCTTAAAATAGCTCTAACTCAAAAAATATTCTTTATATTTCAATTTTTTTGGATCCATTTGATAGGTGAGAAAATTTCCATTGAATTTCCATTGAAAATCCATTGAAAAATGTCCTCAAATGTTTCAGCTAATGAGGTTAAGTAACCTTTTCACAGTAATTGATTTAAAACTCAACAATTTTGATCGATTTTTCGTCCATTTCGCGAAAATCTTAATAGTTAACATCACCATTTTAATAACTCAGATTTTTGGTCTTGAAGAGTTGCATAATTTGTTCCTTGACATGATAAACTTATCTTTTCTTGTTTTCATGTGTTTAGGTTATTGAACTTGGATATTTCTATCTCATATTCACTTATACTAGCTCTTATTGAAAAAGTATGGCACTTATTGTACCTTTTCTTATTTTTATTCGAAAGCCAGGAAAATCTTGCATAGAAAAGGGTATAAATACCTTTCAGTTAAGTGAATTTAGTATTCTTTTAGAAGTTAATTAGTTTAAAGTTAGTGTTATTGTTAGCATTTTCGTTATTTTCTTAAAATAGTAAATAAGAAACAGCACCATTGTTATCATGGAATTAATGCATCTCAGCAAATTCTACAATTCTTTCTTTGGCTCCATTCAATTATCTCTTTTAGTTTCGAAGCAAAATCATTTCTATCACCTCGAGATTTCGAATTCACTACATCTGTGATGAAGTCAATTATTAAATTGCAGCGAAATGAAAAGCGATAGGGATAAAGTGTCAAATAACAAGTTGTAGAGAATATTAGGGGTACCAAACGAACAATAGCGATGATAAATTTAGTTGAATAATAATTATAATAATTACAAAACTCTCCAAAAACGCTAATTTTGAGTTATTTTACTAGTAAAAAGTCATTTAATACAGTTAACTAAAAGATATCTGTACATACATCGAAAGGAAATTTTCTTAACTTTCCAATGAACCCCTGGTAATAACGATATAAAGCATATTTTTCAGATTAAAGTCTTTTAAACACTTGCAGGTCGATTACAGGAAAAATTTAGAAGTGAAATTACAAGGAAACGAGAAGAGATAGGAATATCATGTTGAAGAACAAATTATAAATTGTCCTCAAACCCATCTTTTGGATAAAAGATATTGCTATAAGCATGATTCATTATTTTGAGAAAATCAACAAAAACCTCATCAAAAACATCAACTTTGAACTACTTTACAACTGAAAGGTAATTAAAACTAATTAACTGAAAGATATGAGAACGCTTTGCAATAGAAATTTTCTCTCACCTTTTCAGTGGAACTAAAAGATTTAAAATAAGATAAGTATACTTTTCGAGTCAGAGGTGTTTTAAAATAAATAAGTTTTTTACATAAAAAGTTCAATAACTCTGTAACGGTTGAGATTTAATGGTATTCGTAGAACGATTTTTTTCTACAAATATGACAATTAATCACCCCTCGAGAGATTCTTAATCATGAACCAAACACCCTGTATGTATGTATATGTGTATATAAGTGTGCTGAAGATTCGCCGGAATATGTGGTCGCTGTATACCCCTGATTCGGGGTAGCGTGAAGCGATATGGCGGCTCTAAACGTTGAAAGTCGTAGTCACGCAGATACTAGTAGGGTGGAGCTGACAGTTTGAAATCGTTGAACCGACCTCCGCACCTGAGGGATTCCACGAGAAACCGGCCGACCGCAAAATGTGAGCATCGTCGATTCGAACGAAACTTTGCAGTTGTGTTCAGTTTATGAATCTCCATGATTTTCAATATTTGATACACGAGCAATTTTTCAAAAGGACTTAGACGTTTCTACGTGCATTAATTTCCAAAAACTCTAAGTCGAGTACTCTTTTTTATACAGCAAAACTTCCTGAGAACGATTAACAGGGAATGAATATTTCTTCACGAAAAAAATATTCACTGAAAAAATATTGTGCCATAAATTATAAATTATTTTAAATCGAAATGTTCATAACAAAAAAATTCTGAAATGTTATAGTTCTCGAGATATTTCAAATTTTGTTTTAATAACACCATTATTTTGTTTTATTATGACCTTTTCATAAGTTATTCGCGTTTCTCCATGAACAACAATAGGTTTTTAAAAGGCCCATAAAATTTCCTGTAACTTTCTCATGTAGCTTTCAAATGGTTTACAATATCGCCTTGCTGTCAAAGAGAAAGTTATAGGAAAAGTTGCGGGCTTTTTGAAAAACCTATTCCTTTTGATGGAGAAACGCGAATAACTTAAGAAGAGGTCGTAATAGAGCAAAACAATTGGGTTTTTAAAACAAAATTTAAAATATCTCGAGAACTATTACATTTTCGAAAAAATTTGTTATGAGCATTTATATATCAAATGGCGTTTAGAATCATATTAAAAAATAAAATTGTATGTTTGACTGCAAATAGTAAGAATTATTAAAAAAATATGTGAAAAGTTGTTGTTAGGAAAACTTGTTTATTGAAAGCTTCTCCGTGATCCAAATACATTGAAAAAACTTATTTTGGAACATTAGATTATTGTCATTTTATGATGGAGTAACGCGAATAACTTTTAAAAAGGGCATAATTACACCAATTATTTGTTTTTGTTGGAGCAAAATTCTAAATATCTCGAAAACATATTAGAAGATTTTTGTTAAATGCATTTTGATTTAAAATGATACCAGTTTTGTATGTCACTCAGTATGTATTAAGTTATTGTTAGAAGAACTTTTTTACCAATAAGTTCTCCATCACGCAATCACATTCAAAATGTTTCTTTTCTCTATAGGTTTTTATTGACAAAATAAAAAAAATAAGAAAAATTGTTTTTTTGCAATTTTTATTTTGAATATGAGATTTTGTTTTGGTAAAAAATGACACAATATTTTTTTCAGTCTACATTTTTTTCGTGAAGAAGTCTTCATTCCTTATAACTTGTTCTCAGATAGTTTTGCTGTATAGAATAGAGTAACCGAAAAAAAATTAAAATAATGCGCATAGAAACGTCTACGCCCTTTTAAAAAATTGCGGTTGAATTAAAATAATCTTATCTTATTGCGGAAAATGCTTAGTCTTCCATGCCGATGAAACCTGTATAGTTTCATCGGAATATAAAATGGTCGGTAACGATTTTGGAGATTTTCGGGCGGCCCTTCTTGGAATTCCTCACCTCGGTGTCGGTAAAAATTCCGGCAACGAGGAACTCTCAGTCGGATTTAGGGGTATTCATCGCCGAGCTCTATTGGAGCAGATATCGACGGGAGCTAAATGACTCACGGCAACTCTCCGCCAGTCTCTGTCCAATTGTATTTTTGAAGTCAACAAGTACACAGATGATCTAAACGACCTAATGTTTGACACAAAAGTGAGTCCCATACTGAACAGGCAAGGCGTTTGAAGCTTTTTAAACCTTACTATAAGAAAAGGTATTATTTATTGTCTCCCAGTACATACACACACTGACATTTGCTGTAGTCGATTGACTGTATCGAAATGAATATGCAACTCGGCCATCCAGACCTCGGTAAAAATTCGATTTTCTTGAGCAATTATATAACCTACCTATTATTTTATTGATTTTGTTGGGTCTTTTTAACAAATTTAAAACTAAATGCAGTTCACTTATGCTCTAAAATTTAAAAAAAAATCCCATACTCTGCCTTCACATATAACATGAATCGCAACTTTTTAAAAAGTGAGTTGTATCATCACATAATTTGAGGCAGCTCGAAGTGATGGAGTATTGAAGTGGTACGAATCTTCGCATACTTTACACGCCCAAGTATACACGCAGAACTATATTTATTCACCGATAGTATAATAGAAAAGTATACTACTGCCTCTCGTTTCTTCTGCTGTAAATTTCATGCATTGGATATGTTCGGTCTATCCACTCATTGCATGCCTACTAGAAGTATATACTAGAAAATGCATAAAAATCACAGTAGAATAAAAGAGACGGGAATAGAAATGCTAACTCTGCATATTTTTATTGCTCAGTTTAGAGGGGTTAGATGTAACTCATTGCTACTGCAGGATTTCTTATAAGTTGACGAACTGGCTTGTTCCAAGCAAGCTCTAGCCATCGTTTTTCAAATTTTCATTTTATATCCTTTTACCATTTCCCTATAAAAATAAACGTTTGAAATTAAGAAAAAACACTATTACTCTTGTAAATACTGCCTACATTTTCTGTAAAATAAAATCTAATGCAAATTGATACATTTTATAATGAATTTCACATTACTTGGAGCACACAGTTAGAGAAAGCTCCATGTGTCTATTGGCGATTTGCGGCAAAACCAAAATTAGTCATGCGACACCTATGATTCAGCTCATGAACTGGTAAAGTGATACAGTTTGCTTTTTTTCACCCGCAAGTGAGTCGTAGCTTACAACAAAAACTTAATTTTCTTCTCGGAAAAAGCTTACCACTGCCAAAATGTGAATGAAACGAGTAAGAAATTTAGTTTTATTTGCAATTATTCTGAAATTACAGCCATTTGCAACTATTTGGCTCATACATTTCTTCGAAATGTATTCGGGGTATTATTGTGGTTATCAAAAATCGTTCCATAAATAAAGTTCCAACTTGAAACCGAGACCCAATCAGTACCAATGTCAAACTCCTTCATATTTTGGACTACGTAGGAGATTCAGTGAAGACTATCAGAGAGAAGGATCGGCTGTGTATGATACAAAGCTGACACTTTCCTATTAACCAGATATATTCTTTCCTCGCGTGATCCGGAGAGTTGCATGAATTTACACCATCTCATGAAGGTTTAGCTTAACTTAGGAGAAACTGGAAATGATGTTGCGGCGGCTACGATGCTCAACAAATTACATTTTGGAACAGCACACATATAGCTCTGCGAATAATATTAGAAACCACTATGTTTTACAACCTTTTCGCAAGATGTAAGATCATCTTATAAAATGATGGTTTTCCATCATTTTCATAAACAATTATCAACAAATTGATCGGTGATTTGGTGTTTAAAAGTTATTTTTTTACCAATGTTATAGAAAATATATGCACTATGACAGAACAGAATCAAATCAGCAACACTTTGCTTCCAGCGCTATCTGTGAGCGGTTTCAACGTAGAATCGCCAATCATAAATCATGCCGACTAAATCCGTGTAAGTTACCGAAAAAAGAGTATATCTTTCCAGTTCTACTTCTAAAACGTTAAGAATATTTCAAACATTTTATCAGAATAAACTCCAAAACTATGTCAGCAAATAATTGTTAGGTATATTCCCAAAGGGTGGCGTGTTACCTGTTAGGATATAATGATCAGTAGGTCGATCAGGCCGAAATGTCAGATTGAGAGTTTGATTGCAACAAAATTTAAATTATCTCGAAGATTACTACATTTTTACATTTTGGAAGATTATTGTTATAAGCATTTTGGCTTTGGAATTATATTTTATTACACGTTTTTATCTTTGGACATCTGACAACAAAAATAACAAAATATAATATTAAGTTTTAATTATTTGATAAATATCACATTTTGCAGTGAATATTCTCTCATAACGAAAACGTGATTCCCGGTAACTCATTTTCGAATAGTTTTACTACAGAGAACAGACAAACACCTCGAGCGACCAAGTGTTGTAAAAATTAACGATCTATTCAAAATACCGATTGCTGCAATTCTGCCGGCTGATCGTAACGCCGGTTACTGGGTTAGTGGCAAGTTGCTACTTATTGCTGTCATTTGGAAAGGGTCGTCATTTTTCTTACACATGTTGAAAATATGATTTGCACGTCAGTCATTAGTGGTTACAAGTCATAATAGAAAATGGAATAGTAAACTTACAACAGCCGTAAAAATATGGATACGACAAGCAGATACTATCAGGAACGTGGCGCGGAAGATTTGCAAGACGATCAACAGGATAAGGAAGAAATAAGTCATGCAATCAGTTATGATTCACGACCGTGATGGAAGATTTTTGAACAATATTCCGAGTCAAATGTGTTTCTTCTACGGCCCACAGCTTATCTGCGAGAATCAGGCCCGTTTCAGGCAAAACCTTGCCCAAAATTATTGAAGGAGCTTGTGTAACTTTGAACCTTATTGTATACAACTCTTCAAATATAGCCAGAAGTCGTAGAGAACCTATCAATAGAACAAATTTATTGGAACAGTAGATTCAGTAGCACTAGCCCTGCGATTGTGTTGTGCACTAGAAATCAACAAACCAAGATATGATGAAATTTACACGACTTGCAAACAAGCATGGTTGTAAACATGCATAGTTTGAATCGAAAATTTAATTGAAAATAAAATTCGTATCAACGCACATAATTAGAGCATCAAAAGGCATATAATTTTACCTCTTTATTCATATGATATTACTCGTCATGTATTTTTCAACCACATCCGAATATAAAAGCAGAAATGCATTAGTTTTTCAAATAATGAAAGAGTAATTTTCAATTGACGTGAAAATCATAGAAAAATCCGTTAAATAAAACACGCGTGTTTGCGAAATGATTTGTTTTTACATCTATTTGCATGCTCCTAATATGTGCATGATAATCAATGTAACATTACAAAGTATGTTTTCTGTGAACTACAAAGTTTGTCGAAAGTGACTTTGATTTGTTTTATCGGTTGACTTTACAATTGGCTGCTTGTGAACTAATTGTCTATGGCTTCTGGTATCGCCGCTCCAATTTATTATACCTAATAGAACTTTGCAGAAGAGTATTATCTAAATCATATTTCATTTACCTACTCTTCAACAATAAGCCACAAAAACGAAATGAGCACAAATATTTGATCAGCGGGTTTTCCTTATATACGAACAGCAGAAATATCAGAAACGCGCACAATATGTATACTCATAGCTATCAACCTAACCGGCATTGAAAGTGAAACAAACGATTTAGTAAATAAAGTGTACACTATACTGTACTTCAACACTATTCTGAAATATAGTAACATGCAAGTCCAAAATAGTTATTATTTTCTGTACTTGTCAAGTTGCATCGTTTTGTTTGGATTGTTTGCATGCATTTTTTTCTTTCAATATTATGCCATCGAACCACCCGTGCATCTCGCACACCAACTCATTGCGAAACAAAGCGATGCGCTGCGTAAAAAGAATCAATGAAAACGGGAAAAACTATCCAAAACTATGAGACGGAAAATGAAAATTTATGCTATTTTCGAAATAATTGTTGTATATATTATTATACATTTGAATTACCCATGAAATTCCGCATCGAACAGTGTTTTTCAATTTTCGATTCATGTTGTCAGAGCGGAGTTATAGCCATTTTCTTGCTTCAAAAGACATTCCAGGCTTCAGAAAGGAAAATTTCAAAAATCCAAGCATACTTAGTTGTAGAAAATTTAATTACGAAGAGATAAGTATTCTTGGATTTTCGAAAAACGCTTTTATTTTTGAGTTAATCTCCGAGAACGAAAAAATCATTTTACCTGACTTTCACGTTAACAACCCTGGTGGTTGTTCCGTGGTTCTGAAGAGACGAAGTCGAAACGCAATCATCATGACTAATTATAATTTGATTTACTTATTTTATTATTTTCATTTTTATACACTATTCTACACTTTTTATGAATTTGCTAACTTTTTATCATTTTCTAGCTTTAATAATTTTTAAATTTCTTTTGCATCATTGATTTTCTATAATTTATTCAGTTTCTTCGAGGTTTTATTCGTGCAGAACTCGAAACTGTGTGTACTCCGCCTCTAGTTGGGTGTCTACTTATGAGAACTAATGAATTATCCAGAAGTGAAATGTGTGAGAAATGTCTCATCTCACTGCTAGATGGATTAGGTCGGTTTTGCTTTATACATACCGCACGCCGCTTACTTCGATCAATCAACAAGTTGGTCATAGATGGGAGCACTGAAAATTGCAAATATTTTACAAATATCAGTTGTATACAGTATTCGATAGAAAGTTTTTTTTCTAAGCTTTCTGGCAATATGCAGATCGTTTGATAAACGTAGTCAACCGTTATTTGACGAATTTTTCCAATAGCAGCCATGGTACGGCGTAAGTAGATACAGACTGTCCTGTGTGCACAGCCACACCGTGTGAACTGATTAATTGTGAAAATATTTACGTGCCAAGTATCACAGCAGGAACATGTAACCCCTGCCTCGACAAGGTAGCAGATCCTGGCGTATCGTTGTTCCTACGGTTTCCCACCTTATGGGCCCTACAAAAATAAATTCCGCTGATTTGCTGGCGCGGAGAAACCGCCTAGATTTGTTTTCTTTTGATTTCACGCCACCCTCCAGGAAGTAAGAAAGGCGCCCATCAGATTCAACAGCAACCAGCAGAGAGCCTTCGCTGGCCAAACGAGGGAAATTCGGAAAACAAAATTCACCGCAAGGATACCCACCAACTGTGAGTGCAGGGGACCAAACTGCGCATGAGAGAAGTTATTTTGCCTTCGCCGATGACTGGTCCCGATGATGGCACGCTCTGCATGAGTTCATTCGAGAGGTTCTGTTTCGGTTTCATTATTGTTAAATTCCGCTTCCTTGACAGTCGCATTTTCGCGCCATGAAACAGGAAAGGATTCAAATTCATTCTCCTGATTATCAACGTTGCTCTCTTCCCAAGTTGTGTGGTGATGCTGAGAGCTTGTCACCGCACAGCACTGCTGTAGCATACATTCCGGCGTGGATAGCCGACGTGTGAACAGCTTGTTTTCATCAATCGTGTTCTAGTGAATGGTTCTGAGTTGTTGTGAACATGTGATTGGATTATGCTGAGCTGTCCTTTGGTTTAAATTGTTTCAAGTGACGTTGAATGATCTAGCTGCAGTGTAAGTGAGAGGGTGCTTTACATGTGAAATTATCAATAGTTGAGTATCGGTAGGATTGTGCGTTGTGATAGGGAAACATGTCCAGAAGGAAACAAGCTAAACCTCGTGCACTTAAACGTAAGTCAATTTCATTTAGTTACGTGTTCTTGGTCAACTTAACTATTGTCAAGCTTCATTTGAAATTTATGAAAGCTATAGAGCAAACCTTCCTGCTGCGTATATTTAGATCCGCAAAGTCTATAGTTATTTTCCGCTGCTTTCATAAAGTCCCAAGGGATCCACTTGTTCGTCCGTCCATCCGTTCTCGTGGCGCTAGATCCAATGCTGCTGACTCTCGTGTTTCGTTGCTTGAATCCCATTTCCAATTCAGTCCGGACACTACGACCACACATCCTATCCCTTCTCCCGGTATCCTGATTCTGTATACACTTTTATAATAACCATTTTCACACTGCTGGAACGGAACGGGCAATTCTTTCGGGACCGCCAAATCCCAAGAGACGTTCATATTACAGTAACGTCAATATGAAAATGAATGTATTATTATAACGTACATATAGCGAGAGAACTCCGGCTAATGTCGAGGGAGCCCTAGCTCAGCGCTCGAAGCGAAAGACAACCGAACGAGTGTGAGAGAGTGGGCCTTCCGAGTGCAAAAGGGACCAAAAGCCGGGAGATGAAATTGGTGAAATATACAGACTGTGGAGACCCGACCATAGTCCGGGGGAACAGGTCGTGTGAGAGTGAACCAGGGGTATGATGCGCGGTTGTACTGGGAATACACATTTTCACAAAATCGAGAAACAGACCGTAGCACACACTATGCTGGCAAAGAGGGCTTCGAGCTGCTCTGCTGGGGCTGCTTGCTATTAACTGAGGGGGTGGTAACTGGGTGGCTTTGTGATTCTCTCTCTCCCTGTGCACGGTTCGGTCGGTACTCGGCACCAACGTGAAGAGCGAGATGAACAATCAGGAAAAGTAGAATGGAAAACTTGACTATATGGCACTGAAGTGCCTCAGTAGCAGCAACAACACCAGCAACAGCAGCAGCAGTGCTCCACAAACAGAGCAGTGGAAACAGACTCCTACTCACACAGCAGAACACACGTGAACATAGACAGACAGAGAAGTTCATGTCTCTCTTGGGAATTCGCTCTGTGCTCGTGCACCGCACCGACGGAATATCCTGGCCGTAGCTGGTGCTATTGCTTTTACCAGCAGCGTATAGTCATAGTGAAGCCACTACCGATGCTGCTTCTTCTATATCTGTTGATGAGCAAGCGTCATATTCCACAATGGGTCGTGAATGGAACTGAAAAAAAAACTAAATCCCGTTGAACAGAATCGTCAGTTTTCGACCTATTGCTGCCGTACAGTTCTGTTTCGCGGGAATTAGAATCAGAAAAATGTGGGTTCATTTTCATGAACCTGATGCACGCGCAACATTCTAGCTGCCGCACATTGGATCAAAGTAAGCTTTGTCGAAAACATTCATAATATAGAAGCTTACGCACGGAAAAAATACGTTCATAAATTCATGAAAAAAATCACAATTTCGTGAACTGAACGATTTACGAAAACCGTGGCCACGTTCCTGAAATTATGAATAATAAATCTCGTATTCATGAAACTATGCGTGTTTCCAAAAACCTATTTCGCACCAAAACATTGGAATATTTGGTTGGGTTACTGTGGTTGCTTCCTTGACATGTATAGTTTTTGTTATGATTCTTGATCATAATTTAGGGATACACTATATCAAGTAAAAGAGCCAACCGTTTAACGAGGTCTATGATTTCAGGAGCTCAGTCACTATTTTTTGTAATTTCTCATCACGTTACCCTGATACTTTATTCGTCAGTTTATTATCGGATTTTTCTGGTAGAGTAGCATGATCTATCTTCATGATTTTGGGATCACTTAATTACGATTTTCGTAATATCTTTTCACGTTATTGTTAAATTTGGTGACGAGAAGCGTGCTTTATGTTCGTGATTTCAGGATCTTAATAAAGATTTCTAATATTTTAGTCACTTGTAGTATGATTTATGTTCATGATGTCATGATCTTAGTCTTGATTTTCGTAATTTGTGTGGACGTTATCGAGATATTTTATTCTAGAGCTTACTAAAGGGCCATTCATATACAACGTGGACCGAAAAACCTTTGTTTTTGACCCCCCGTCCTCCCCTTACATGGACAAGCATTGAAAATTAATGACTTTCTCGAAGTTTTCGTTAAGTAGTATCATTATTATCGTGATATTCGAAATTTCTCTTCGCCTTATCGTGATATGTTATATTTTGGTTACAATCGGATTTTTTACTTGTGAAGTTCGCTAGCAGCAACCATCGAAGGCGAAGGTTATATTTTTTTTGAAATTATCCAATGCTTTCCAGTTTAAAAATGAGAATGCCTAAACTAACATCGAAGCTAAATTAAATGAATTTGTTAAGTGAAGATACGGTATTCGAATTCTATTCGAAAGGCTGAGATGTCCACCAAAAAAAAATCAGGCCGCCACAACAAGTGTCACTTCAGTAGTATTCGAGGTATCTTCAATGGCGTGACAGGGAGTAGCCAATCGTCGAAACTTGTCGTTTTTAGTCGGATTTACGCGAGATTGGGATCAACAATGGAGGAGTTCGAACTAGAACTGAGGTAAAACACCAACCTGATGTTGACTGGAGGACACATTTCGCTGAATAAAGTTATAGTGGAAAACTGGGAAGTCGGGAGTGTAGTGGGAACAAGTGTTTACAGGAGAATATAAAGGCATAACGGTAAGTCTTTTCCAACTTCCATATATTATTGGCAAGTTATCGGTTAGTCTGTTGTACAACCGTTTTGACGGATCCAAACGATCCAAAACGGATTCTCGGTTGTTCTCTTTCACAATTTTTTAGTTCAGCTTTTAGAATAGTGCTTTTCATCCGAGAATGTAGGATAGATGAATAAGTTGTAGTCTAATATACTTACTGATCGTATCAAAGGGAGTATAAACAAACAGTACAAATTGGAATGGGCTTCTCTCAGGAATTTTAACTAAAGCTCACGGAAAAGCATCTATTGTTATTGTTAATATTAAATCAAGGTATGTATAAGGTAAACAGCTGAGGCACCTTAAAAATTTCTGCATTACACTCGAGTAAATAAATTTAGTTAACACACTAAATACGCTTCAATTCCTTGTACACGCTTTCGTGACAAGGGATCGAAAGTTTGATTATAATGCTGGTAAAAGTGTGATACCCGTATTATAACTCTCAGCGAAGCTTGTCAAGGAGAAAATGGCACCGCTAGGTCTCTGTTATTCTGAAAAGGGTCATTGGAATATCAGTAGAGCTAACATCTACTACATCCCGAGTCTTGTTGTGGCATGGGGTGATTAGGCCATATGCAGAAAACTTTTTTCATAATAACACCGCCGGCCAGTGGGATATAGGAGGTTCGAGACGACACTAGGAATTTTCTTACGACATGGTTTGCGGCGGAAGTTTTGCAAAACGAAAGGCAACACATGGAAAAATTTGACTCATTTCGGAGCAATGACGCGATATGATGTTTTTCCTTCCTAACGATATGGAAGCACTTACTCCTGCACACTTCCTTTTCGGGCGTCCGCTTCTGGCAGCCCCAGAACCCGATTTAGACCACATCCCCGAAAATCGGCTCGATCTTTGGCAGAAAATGCAGTGCCTTACTCAACATTTCTGGAAGCGATGGAACAACAAGTACCTGTTTACGTTGTAGCTCCGTTACAAGTGGTCCACTGTGAACCAAAAATTGCTGAAACTGCGATCGTATTAGTTCGTGATGACAACCTCCTTGTCGGAAAATAATCCATGGGAAGAGTGCTTTCTGTTCACCTCGGCAAAGACGACCTCGTCCGAGTCGCTACTGTGAAGGTTGCTGGGGTTGACATACCCATAACACGTCGTCCAATTACCAAGCTTTGTTATCTGCCAATCGAGGTCGATCCAGCAACCCTCGAACTAGGTTCGTCGTCAACGCACAACCGAGACGTGCCTTCCATGGAGTCGGAAACTCAACCAGCTGGAGCTGGTCGATAGATGGATGTAACTACTGCTCTTTAGCAACTAAAATCTAATGAAATGTTATATTGCAATTACCTTTCAAAGTGGCCGTCATGTTAAATACTTAAATTCGAATTTACAAAGTAAACTTAAATTCTGTTAAAGCTAAACATACAATATATGTGCACTTATTATTAGGTGTAGATCCACTCTACGTAAATATAAAAATACATAGCTGGATCCAATCCAGCATAACATATGATCGCTTTGCTACCCGTCGGCCACTTTTGTCAAAGGTGGAAATGAACAGTCGAATTAAATCTATTGAAAGGAACTCATCATATCTCGTCATTGCTCCGAAACCAGTCAAATTTTCCACGTGTTGCATTTAGTTTTGCAAACCTTCCGCCGTGAATTCCTAGTGTCGTCTTAAACACACACTATCGATTTTGTTACTCGGGTGACAATATGGACTGGATCATAAAAGTATGACCGATTCGCAGTATCTTGTTCTTATATCACGAACATGACTTTTGTCTCTATAATGTGTTTTTGGTGATCAGGGTAGTTTCGTTTTCTATCCAGACATCACACTTGAATGAAAAAGTGATGTTCGAAGTCCTAATAGTTTCATTACATTGGCTGCTTGTACCAATTACTGGTCACTAGCAGCTGGACATATTTATATTAAGTAATGTACTAGAAATATGTCATGTACTAGGAATCATGAATCAGTTCACGAATACATGAATAATTCATGATTTTGTGAATTATTACACGAGCACGAATGGTTAGTCGTGACTAATAGACTAGGAATCAGGTCAGTTTACGTATCCATGAAATGATATTGTGAATCATTGAATCGTGAATAATATATTAGGAATCATGAATTATATCACGATGATTTGAAGGATTCATGCGTAAAACTCTGAGTTTTGTGATATAGTTCACGAGAAAATATCCAGACTTTTGATTTTGTAATTTAAATCACAACCACGATTCCAGATCATGATCAACATGTAATAAATCATGAATCAGTTCACGCCGTATAGTTGGACTCCGTTGGACTCCGAATACGGAACCCTTCGAACCGGATTGGAGGAAACTCCAACCAGGAAGGATCGGTGCGGTGAGTACACCATTGCCAATTGCTGCTAACGCGATGCTACGGCAGACACCGCCCAAGTAACCAATAAGCATTATAACGTAGCCTAATATCTGCTTTAGATCCACATATAAAGCTGTCTTAAAGAGCCGTGAAGCCCTAAATACTGGTATAATGCTAATATTATGCCAGAAAAGGCGAAATGTAGTGCTATTACTGTACAGAGATTGACAGCTCGTTTCTGCAGTACTAATGCTGATATATAGCACCAGCGCACAAATGTTAATTTTGAAAGACATATTGGCAATACTAATGCCATTAAAAAGTTTTAGTTTGCTGTCCGCCATGGTTTTGAAACCATTTCTTATGTTTCCTTTCGGTATGATGAGCAAAAAGGAAAAGTTTTAAAATAAGATGTTCTGTTTAAAACCGTAATTGTCGCTTTTCTAATGCATCGTAATGAATATCCTTAATGGGTTTTCGTTCTCACATAATATGAATGTTTTACGAAAATTACTTTAGTCAGTCTCGAACTTAGATACCTTGCCTCGTCCTTCACGGTAAGTGCGCTGCGTTTGCTCCCTAGGCTATATTGCACATGTTCGATTGAAATGAAATATGCCGAATATAATCATCAAGAAGAGTTGCATAACAAAATAAACCCACAGCATTACAATAGCATTAAATCGGCTTTTTATTTGCTCTATAATGGCACTAAATGCACTTGTAAAGCTTACATGCTTAAAAGATCCTTGAAGCATGTACGCGTTATATCAGCTTTATATACGCATATAGAGCAAGCGATAATGCTATATGTCGGCAGTGCAGTTATGCATTATTGATGCTAATATAGACCTTCATTGCATTGTTACTGCTGTAATGGAGTTTCAATGCAACATTAGTTCAAATATATAGCCAATATAGTGCAATGGCTTAATGCTTATGGTTACTTGGGCGATGCTACGCCAAAGAACAAAGATTTCGACTCAAAAAATAAATCTACGGTATTTTCAACAAAATTGTTACAAATACAATATTTAACAAATTTGCTGAAGACCTCAACTATTTAAACAAAATTTGAGTTTTACTTTAGTTCAACCAATAATGTCAGATTTTCAAATTCATTAAAGTGTGGCAATACCTTTTTCAGGCCTTAGATAGAGTTATAGAACATAGGTGTCATTAAAAAAATATTTACAATGCATTTCTACAATTTAAACTTGTTTAGATGGTTGAGGTTATCAACAAAGTTGTAGAATATTAAATTTCAAACCTTTTTGTTTTGAAAATACCATATACATACCGTAGATTTATTTTTTGAGCCGAAATCGTTGTTCTTTTGGAGTTTAACTTCAAAATTTGTATTTTTGTTAACTTGTCCATATCGTAACCGCACTTGATCAAATCAATATGTTCTACGTGCTTGTAGGTATGTGTAAAACATACCATTTTATTAATAGCTAATAATGTAAATAAAAAAATGAATATAAATAAAAAATGTATTTTATGTTATGAACCTTACATGATTGTTTACCCAAAGAATGAGTCCTACTATATTCTGTTACTTTGTAATATCTAATTTATTCTTGGAATAATAGAGTATTGGAATAGCCAAAGTTTGGCTGCCTATGAAAACAAACTTTTTTTTATGAAAAAAGTGCAAAATTATATAGAAAATAATGTTAGAAGTCAAAACATTGAGTTAAAAGTATTGTTTTTTTAACAAAAAGTTGCATTATTAGTGAATTTTGCCAGATTGTAGGACATATTAAATTAATCAAATAAGGTTTTAGCATGGAAAAGTAGAAAAATTTAGTTTAGGTTCTATTTACAGAAAACAACAATTTCGCCTCGGCAGAATGTGTGCAACAATTGAGCAAAGCGAAATTAGTTCTGGCAAAATTCTGTCGGCATTCAGCGCGTATTATCAGCACCAGATGAATCCTTTCGAAATTACCTGAGAAGGTGCCTGGATACTATATTTTTCGAATGCCGAATTGATGGTCATCGTTTTCTTTAAAAACCGATTTCCGGCACACCGTGGGTAGACTTTTGCGAGCGAATTTAGTTTTGATCCTAGTTTGACTAGCCGACAGGATTCGCGGACAGGACTGACAGAAATCTGAAAGAACGGTTCCCCCCTGACTCTCTGTTTTCTTTATATCTCGTTAAAACTACAATTGACCAACACTATTGCAGTGAATTTCAGCTCATTAAAAAGTAACTTGGTTCACTCGCTCTTGTTAAGAGCCGACTCTTTTGATGAATTCGTGAGAGAAATGTTCTTCTCTAGTCTCGATAAGTTGTTGATTTTTCAGCATAATATCCTAATAGGGTAGACGAGCCCTTATTCATCTCATTAGCCAGTCAAATTATTTCGATTGTAACTCGGCTTACGGTGATTGGGTTGCGGTTAAATAGGTATCAGCATCCTTGCTTCATTTCTTAAGAGGCAGCAACATAAAAAATCTGGTTTTTATAAAATGTAAAAATCGCTCTGAAAAGAAAAAGTAGAACAATGGCAAATTAGTCAAAATTTTTCAGGACGAAAGTGAGCGCTGAAATATTCGGAAACAATAATCACTGATTTTTGAACAAAATTACAAGGTTTTACAATTTGCACGTTTAAAATACTCTTTTTTGCATTCATCGTTATAACACAAAATCAAAGCAATCGAAGCAACTGATGAATTCTCAAATGTCAACAACAAGCTCAAATGTCAACAACAAGCTTTCAAATCCAAAAAAAATGGGATTTGACAGTGATGCAGTGTTCCTGAGTGCAAAATTTTGGTCAGTGTTTGTTTTGCACGACTTCCGATTTTCCCGTGATGACATTTGCCAACGTTGTTTTCGTTGTACAGAAATTTTGTACAATTGGAAAAAAAAATTAAGGAAAAATTCATGCGTTTATCCTACAGATGATTTTTTTAAATTTTTATGAAGCAGAAGAATACGTTGAAGAGTACACGTGAATAATTACCATACCCCAACCAATTCTCCGCGAACAAGCGTGTATTTTTTTCATAACCCATACCCACCCCTAAATTATTCACATGGTATACGGATGGTACAAGATTTTAAGGTTGGAGAGTGAATCGGCAAAAATCAAAAACGAAAAAAGCAGTTTTTTTCCACACCGAGTGTTAGATCTTCATAAAAATCAATCAGCAGTACTGTAACAACATTTTACATAAGCTGATTGATTTTTATGACGATCGAACACTGCTTTTTCGTTTTCGATTTTGGCATATCTTGAGCGTTTTTTCAAAACGTCATATCTGCAATGAGTTACTCTCTTTGTTTACTTTCTCTTCTGTTAATAATTCGGTCACTTTAACATTTATCCCTCAGCTCTTTGCATAATATGCTAGTTAAAACCACCGTCTTTCGACCTGTACTGTAAAATAAGTGAAAAGTGTTATAGTGACGCCGTAAAAATCGAAAGAGAAAGTATAAACAGAGAGTAACTCATTGCAGATATGACGTTTTGAAAAAACGCTCAAGATATTCTCTCTCCAACCTTAAGTTGACTTAGTAAAACCACAATACCATGACAAGGACATGTTCTAAGTCAGTATCAGAGCGATACCCGCATTATCCTCTTCACAGAGATAGAGAGAAAGAGAGCTCACAATTATCACCCGGTGTAATTTACAAATTGATAAGGGTCGCCATATTTTTTCAAATGACTGCATAATCATGAATATCCTCTTGCAACAAACGACTAACAAAAAGTGGAACCCAGAGCAAAGTATTAAGTAAGTATCTTGTGTATTTTATTCGTTTCACTGCATTCCAAATTCGCGTCTCAGGGCACTTTGCGGCAATCATCATGACCTGCCACTCTCTTCCACATCCGGCATGCGGGGAGGAAGTTGACACCAATGGTGCCCGATTTTTTGTCGGTATATGTGTATCTATGTGTGCTGCCGAACGCGCAAAATGGAAAGACCATGTCTATAGCATCGTAGTTAGGTCTCGGGCAATACCAACTCGCCAGTGCTGGACCAAGTCGTAATAAAAATATAATAAATGAACCGAGAGCGCGGGAAAACAAATCAAACGGTCACCGGGGACCCTTTTAAAATTGTAAAAATTAATGGATATATGGAAGCTGGTACGGTGTTGCTTCGAATGATATCCAATATGAGTGCGGGATATACCGTTGGGCTAATATTCGGTAGAACTGCCCTTCTGTGCCCATCATCCAGTGTCGAGTGCCGAAAAAGGGCTATGCGGCGAACGCGATAAACTTGGATCAGCTCTATGGGCAATGGACACAGCGAAAAAAAGGATCCGAAAATGTCATGCATTGAGCAATGTGGGTCATCTTACTGTGGCTGCAACGCTACCACATAGATGGACAATCACGACAGTCTACCCTAAAACTCGTGGAATCTTCCCAACAGCTGGGACAACATAAGTTAATGGCATTTTGCCGGGTGTCAATCAATTACTCCGGCTTCCCGCTATAGGGTGTAAATATTTTCGCTTTTCACCCCAGAAAAGTCGTCAGTCTGAGCTGATTATGTTTGCCACCCTGAGAGTGCCACCTTTACACTTGAACGAAAGTTAGTGTACCATTAATAATTTGAATCGGCGCGCGGGTACAGACACGAGTCATGACGAGGTAAAGCTTTCTACAAGGTGCGTTTTCGTGGATGCAAAATATAGAAAAACCTGATAGACGTAAGTTCAATGTACTACAGCTGTTAGAGAGGTGAATTATGTATGCCACAATGCGTAAAAGTGACATTGCTTCACTAAAAAAAATGAATAAGTTCGTGGCGGTCTTATGATTTGAGTTTCAGTACTTTTAACGTTAATTTACAAAGCCAATTTTAACCGTTTGGTGTCACATGAAGTAGTGGTCTGAGGTTTCGAGATCACATAAAATCGCAACGCTTCATGTATTTTAAAGACATGCGATATCTAAAACACCAATTTTCATTTTTGTTTGTTTATTTGGGCTTTAACCTGACTAATCATTACATTTCATTTTTAAATAGGTTTGATAGATTTTGGTTTTGCTGTCGTTAGAATCTTCTGCTGATGTCTTGATTTGAGCTGCGGGAAACCTCTTCAGCACTCCTAGGAGTGTGGCAGAGGGCCCACGATTGAGTAATTTAGCCATGAAATTTGGACCACTTTGGTTGTGGAGGATGCTCTGGGCTGGCGTTGCGGTTCTTGTACCTGTGAGGCGTTCCCTGTGGTGTCGGGCCTTGGGCGGTCTTCCCAGTGTCGCAGCGGGATGGTAATGGGGTCTCTAGTTGACGAGCAGTGTATACGGAAAAAATTACGATTTCGTAAACTGGACGATTGACGAACATCGTGACAAAGTTCCTGAAACTATGGATAATAATTTTCGTATTCATGAAACTATTTGTGTTTTGAAAAAAAAACTAGTTCGCGCCTGTTATTACCGTAACATTGTATTCATAAGTTTACTATCGGATTTCTCTGGCAGAGTGGCACAATTTATATTCATGATTGCAGGACCTTAGGTACGATCTCCGTAATTTCTGTTCAGGTTATCGTGATATTTTAGTCAGGATCTTAGTCCCGATTCTTGGTGATTTATTCACGAGTAGTGTGATTCATGTTCGTGGTTTCAGTTCACGATTTTCGTATTTTTATGTACATCGTTGTGATATATTCTTGAGCTCAGTTTCGAATTTCAAACGTGGAGTACTCATGTTTATGATATCAACAGTTTTATCATGATTTAGTAATTTCTGTACGTCTTATCGTGATATGCTGTTTTTTAATTACTATCGGATTTTTTACTCGGAACAACGTGCCTACATGAACTGGATCATAAAAGTGTTACTGATTCGCGGTATCTTGTTTTGTTAACGATATTCAAAACACGATTGTGGTGCTCAGTGCAGAATTGCACGATAATGGAAATGATTATGGATATCTTTTAAATATCACAATTACTCAAGATACATCGTGAATCATGTGCTAGGAATCATGAACCAGTTCACGAATACATGAACAATATTTTATGATTTTGTGCACTATTTCACGGGCACGCGTGGTTAGACATGACTCTTACACTAGGAACTATGAACCATTTCACGTTTCTATGAAAAAGATTTCATCATTTTGTGAACTATTTCACAGGTACGCATGGTCAAACGTTTATAGTAAGAATCATGAACTAGTGTCCAAATCCATGAATAATATTTTAAAATTTTGTGAACTATTTCACGAGCATGATGATGTTATGAGTTTGTGAATTATTTCTGGAGCATGAATATTGAACCATGACTAATATTTTAGGAATCATGAACTATTTCACGATGGTTGAAAGGATTCATGAATAATATTCCGAATTTCATGAAATACTTCACGAGAAAATATGTTCTAATTTTGTTAATTAATTCACAACCACAAAAACCAGATCATGTTCAAGATGTAATAAATCGGGAATCAGTTCTGATGTAATAAATCACGAATGATACTCAGAATAATGTTCCTAAATCTATGAATAAAACCACGAGTTAACCTTTGGTTTTATGAATAATCCTCATGAAGTTGTGAACTAATTCATGTACAGAAAATAGGTAATAGCATGGCGAAAGTCGTGACTTAAGTTCACCAAACAAAAACGAATATTTCCACTAATAAAAGCGTTATGTAGGCTTTAATGAAAAGTAAGTGAACATAATTATAAAACACATGATTTTTGTTCATGGTCCTGTTTTCGTAACGAAAAAACTTGATTATTCCAGAATAGAATTTTATTCACGATTTTGGGAACAATTTTTTGCCATGTAGGTGCTTCGGAATAGACATCTCCAACGCCGAGGTGGTGTGGCAGACGGCTCATTGGTGGTGCTTGATGTTGGTCGTTAGGGTTTTGCTCTGGGGAAGGATGGAAGGATTACCTCCTCTCGAACTAGGTCGTTGGCTAGTATGTCTTGCATAAATCCCACCAAAACGCATTACCACCGAAGGCTTCTCGCGCTCCTGGTGGTTGCAGAGGAGGTGCCCGACGGAGAGACGGGTGTTGCAGTTCTCATTCTGGTTTTAGGACGCTGGAGATGGTGTGCGCGCGAGTCACCTTGGTGTGCCCCACTCGGAGTCGGGAGAGTATATCTTGCTCTTTCTGGTTGACCCGATCTGTACAACTGTCGGTGATTCCCTGATTTTTGTGTGTGGCATTGGGATCTCCGCCAGTGGTGGGTGAATCCGTTGTGCAGATTGGTGTTGAAGTTTCTGTCAATATCGTTGGTTGGGGGTTCGTCTGGGAGTCTGGGTCACGCTCGTATGCTGTGTAGGTCTGTGTTTCTTACGATACTGCTATGGTCAGGGATCCAGTGACCAGTGGGTCTGGATGGCCTTTGGTAGATTGTACGAAGGGATGTGTAGATGTTCCGGACCCAGTGTTTACGGCGAAGATGTTGAAGCCGGTGGCGAGTACCCAGCGGCCAACCACGACGACGGCCGCCTGGAGTGATATTCTGGTGCGTGACATCTTTTTCCTCAGGGCCACCAGGATCATGTCCTCCATGTAGACAAATACGTAAACGCCTCTGGGTTGCGCAGAGAAAAACGAGTACATCCTAACAAGAAATAGCATCATAGCTAGTACTTAAGCTTGCGGTACTCCGTTAGTCTCGCAGAGCTCCTGGGATAATCTCCCGCTGATGCAGATCCGGAAGCGGCGATTGGTAAGATAGTTTTGGATGAAGATGCCGAGGTGCTTTTTCCACGTCGAGGGAGCCGAGTCCCTTTCGGAAAGCGAATTGTCGTGGGTCGATAAGTTTGTGATCTTTCAGCCACGTATTCAGTCGCCGGTTGACAATCCTTTCCAAAGACAAATCACGACAAGGCACAAATCTCCGACAATATGGGAAACGTTCCATTTCGGCCAGTTGCTACTGATTCCTGATTATTGTAGGTGACTGTGGAGTCGGGCGTGAAGGTGGTCGGTGAGGCTTGTAGTCTGTTTTTAAGCTGGATGAAAACAGCGAACAGAGCTTCGTCAGCAGATTAGCGGTGAAAGTGGCATCTTTTTCCTTGGCTTCTTAACCAAAAGTGGTTTAACCTAGCACACCAGGACCTAGGCGCAGACGTTAAGAAAACCAGGCGCACCCGCACCCGGGAGATGATCCTGGAATTAGAAAAGCTAGTCCTGGAGCCCAACAGCTCTGCTTACAAAGAGCTTACCGCGAAAGCCATGCGTCACGCGGTGGGAGCCTAGTGCCTAGGCAACCATCCCATGCAAGGTTGTGACTAAGAGAAGCTCTGAAAGATCCGTATGAGAAAGGGACCTTTTGGTATGCAAGTTAGGGTTAGGTTTCTAGTAGAAGCAGCAAACAATGGACTAAAAACCGGGAAGATCAAAGTAGGCTGGTCTGTTTGTCCACTGAGCGTCTCAGAAATCTGAAGTTTGCTTCACGTGTCAATAGTTCGACCATTTTGCTAGAAACTGCAGTGGACCTGACAGGAGCAAATTATGCAGAAGGAAGGCCATAAGGCTTCAAAGTACCTGATCTGTGCAAACGAAGAAGGTAACAATCACGCTCCAGTATAGATGTGCGGCCTTCAAACAGGTGGCTGTGTGATGTAGCTATAATCTCGATGCCATACCCTAGCCCGGCCAGCGATGGAAACTGGATAGCGACTTAGGCTACGAATAATTCCTGAAATATCCATTTCAGGAAGTGGGTCATCGCCCAGTTGAAAGCTTTGTAATCACCAAAATTATTGGAGTTTGCTTCTGCAGCTGTACGCACCTCAGCAATGGACGATCGATCAATTCACAGAAATGCTCGCCATAGCCACTGATTTCAACGCTTGGGCAAGAGAATTGGAGTGGGGGGGGGGTCGCTTCACCAACCCAAGAGAGAGCAGTTTACTCGAGGCTTTTACAAAACTGAGCGTAGATGTCGCTAACGATGGTACCACCAGCGCGTATCGCCGAGAAGATTGAGAATCAGTTATTGATGTTACCTTCGGCAGCCCCGGGCTGGCAGGAAGTTTAAACTGGAGAGTGTGCGATGGGTATGCCCACAGTGACCACCAAACGATCCGGTGCACCAATGAAAGCAATAGGCAGTTGGAAAACCAAGCATACAAGGCGACACGAGCCGCACTTAACAAGAAAATTAAGCTCAGTAAAAAAAGCCTGTCTAGAGGATCTACGTTGCTATACCAATTCAAATCCGGGAGGCGACGTCTATGGAGTGCGACGATAAGAGGATCGGTGGTACCACCGGATAGGTGGCTGGAGATGATGTGAGTCATCGTAGAAGCACTATTTCCACAACATGAACCGACGGTTTGGCCTTCCACGCCGTACGTGGCTGAGGATGATCACGGGAAAGAAGCTCGAGTAGCCAACGAGGAGCTGATACCAGTGACTGAAGTTTTGGGAACCAAGAACGCCCCGGAACCAGACAGTATTGCCAACTTGGCTCTAAAAACAGCAATCCTAATGAACCCGGACATTCTTGGAAGCGTGTTGTAAAAATGTATCGACGATGGTAACTTCCCAGGCCTCTGGAAGCGACAAAAGTTGGTATTGTATACGAAGGCAGCCCCCCGGAGATCCTTCAGCATACAGGCCGATCTCCCTGTTCGATACAGTCCGCGATATGCTGGAAAGAGAAATCCTTAACAGTTTTACAACATACACGGAGGGAGAGAATGGCCTATCCAATATATAATTCGGTTTCCGGAAGGGTAGATCCACTGTGAATGCCATACGAACGGTCGTCGCAGTTATGGGGACTGCGCAAAAGCATTAGAGAAGAGGAAACCGTTACTCCAGAGGGACGCTGAACTTAAAGATGCCTTCAACAGTGCTGGTTGGGTTGCAATCACCAATTGACTGCTCAGATTGAGAGTTCTCAAATACCTCTGTAGGCTTCTAAGGAGCTACTTTCAGAAGCGGACACTGGTGTACGAAACTAACACTGGAAAAGACCCGTTTTTTAATAATTGCCTACCACACTCCCCCACACCAAAGAACTCATACAAGAGCCCCCTGGTAGTGGACGCAACTTGTCTCAGTCCATGAAAAATGACAACAAAAGCAAAGAAAACAAATGAAACAAACTGAGCTGAAACAGACATGTATATATATCTGATGTGCAATTAAGATAAGATAATTAACTAAGGTGGAATCCCAGTGGAAATAGATTTCCTGTTAAGGGATCTACATTATAAATTAAATTAAAGTTAAGTTAAATACTGCTGACGGATGTTTACATCAAATTACAAAACAATACCATTAATTAAATATTTCGTTACCATAACAATGGGTGTTTCCCAGGGTTCCATACTCGGTCCGAACCTTTGGAATGCTATATATGACGGAGTGTTGAAGTTGTACCTTCCCAGGGACGTGAATATTGTCGGTTTTGAGGACGTTGTGATGTTTCTAGTGATCGGTGACTCGAAGGAGATAACGAATGTTATAGGGATCGAGACTCGAGAGGAGTTCGTAAATGAGCCCGATCTGATGCCTTAAGTAAGTGACAACATCAGTGGCCCAGTGGGATAACGCTGTAAACGGTAGATGGACTCATCGACTAATCCCGTGCCTGCATCGCGTGTGATGATGTAGAAAAAACGCCTGAGCACGTTGTCTTCGAATGCCCACGTTTCGAACACTAGCGAAACGAAATGAGATACATCGTCGGTGATAACGTCAACATGAACAATATTGTTCAACGTATGTGAGCGGGCGAAGAAAAATGGGACACTGTGAATATAACAGCCGTTCAGAGAATGTCAGGATTGTAACGAAGATGTCAAGATGAGCCACGACTAGCAACGTAGCAGTACAGAGTTTTGGATCGTCGAGGCGCCGATCAACCGGAAATCATCTCTCAACAAGAATCGTTGGACCGGCTTTGGTACTGGACAAGCCAGTCTACTGATGAGAAACGAAGGAGACCATCAGGCGCGAACCGACGTAGGCTAGATCCACCGTCGGGGATTAGGCTGAGCGTCACGTATTGTCGGCAATAGGTCGTCGGGGTACCTGAGAATCGGAAGCCAGCCTGTATCCAGAATCGCAGGATTGACCTCGGCACCTGACTGATCAGCATCGTCGAGAACTCTCGACGTCGAGGAAAGGCTCCACCGCCAGGGACTAGTTCGAATAAATAATGAAGTAGCGGCGTCTGTGAATTGGAAGTCACCCGCCACCCAGAATCGTATGGCCTACCTTGAAATCTGCCCATTCTACCCAGTTTCGGAAGATCTTTCGTTGTTGGCGAACTCTTCGTCGAAGTAGCAAACATCCACCGTCGGGGACTATTCCGAGTAATCCGTAGCGAATCACTGGTTTGAGTCGGCGGGGCATCAGTGGACCGGAAGCAATCCTCCATCGCTGGACAGACCTCGGTATTCTACCGGACTGCATCCAAGCAAGAATAACGCTGACGTTAACGGTTTTGGCAGCCTTTCTTTCATCGGGGAATTCTCGGCTTTGGTAGGCTAGCTCCACCCTCATGGACTACGCCGAGTAGCACCGATCACAACAACTCACCAGTTTAGAATCGTCAGGGCACCAGTGAACCGGAAGCCACCCTCCAACCGGAATCGCTGGATCGACCTCGGCATACAACTGGTCAACGCAGAGAGGAACGCATGTCAAACATCTTGCTGGAGCATAGGAGTTTGCAGCAGCAGGAGTGATGTGGCGGAGTTGAGATCAGCGAACTAGCAGGCCTAGAATCAAGTGAAATGCATGACTCTACTCCCTTTCGGGAAGCCTTACAGCAGTTAGTCGGAGCTTTGGTCAGAGCCGTCGAAAGGAAAGAAGTTTACATATTCCTCAACTCTCAGATCACCTTATCGTTCAGTTGCAGACAATTGGGGGCAGCTATGGCGTGTTGTGGGCATTGGTGTTCTTGTGGAGGCCCGTGTTCTTCACATGCTTCAAACCCCCTTAGAAACCGCTTCGCGTGATGTGCCGAGGCGAAATCCGGCCAGAATACGACATCGTTCTTCGGGCGGTGTTTCTTAACGAAGGCCGCAATTTCCGATAAGCACTTTGTGTTGAATACCTCCACGTTGACCACAAACTGCGAAAAAATGAAGTCCGGCTTAGACATCCCCTTCCTGGGGGACGTGAAATAGCCCCATTCCAGCCACTGTCGTCGAGCATCAGGTACGTCTCGTTGTACATGATCACAACCACGCTGCGCTTCACAAGGAAGACATTTCTGACGAGCACTTTCATCCATGTTTTTTGGTGGCCGCTTGCGCTTCTGATATGGCTGGCCTCGGCTTCAGCTTCTTCCATGTTGATCAAATACTTTTTGACAGTCTGCCTGGTCGCACCGGCCTCTCAACCCCAGGCGCGGAAGGATTTCGCCACCTTGCCTTCCGTCTTTGGCTACAGTGCTTGCAAAACTATTTGATCACATTTGATGCTATCACCTTTCTCCATGAGCGCCAGGATCTTGCTCTGTTGGGTGCTCTGTTGATTTCATTCCGACACAAAGTGCGCCAGGATGACGGACTTCTGCGGTCCGGAGTGTAGCCGGCGGTAATTACAAACCATCGAACGCAGTTGCTTCACTACTTTCGCCATGGCTGCCGTATACGAACTGTTGAAGCTGACATTTTTTTTTCTGTATATAGCCTGCTTATATTTATTGACGATTCACCGGTGGACCCATCAACAGGTGGCAGTACTTTGTCTCTTTTTCAATGCAAACGTTTTGGTATATTACTCAATAGGCGAAATTATCATCTTGATTTAAGGATATTTGGAATAAAATTATCTAATCTGTTAATATTTGAATTATACGAAAAAAATGAAAGGGGCCAATAACATATATCAAGGCTTTGCTTGTTACCCAAGACACTTATCCACCTTCTTTACTGTGAACACTCACTAGTTACACGGGGATATGAATAAAGTATGGTATTTGTATCTTTATGACACTGGTTCCCGTTTGGAATTCATCTATCAAAAAATAATCCACAGCAGAAGCGACACTCAAAACCACCTACTTACTAACGTGAACCGTAGACCTCACATTTAATTATCGCACAATGTACCCTCCAACTCGTCAGTGGGGATCAACTTGATAACTTGCTGGGCTCAAAGTTAGTCAGTCATTCTCGAACAGTGCTAATTTACTCTTAATTTTCGGACAGGTGCTCGCCAAATGTGTTTCGCGCACCACATAATAATGGTGAACTTCTGCCTTCTCCCATTCTAGCTGACGGCGAGGACGGCGATGGGATGCTGGAAAATCGTGAAGCTGGACTTTTGCATGTCAACGATAACAGTGAAAAGGAAAATGATATGCCAGACAATGGCACCGATGGTGAGGAGGAGGAGGAGGATGACGACGATGATGATGATGATGCTGATGACGATGGCGATGAGCCGGAAAACAGAGGTGAGTTGTCAACACTCTTCATGTTGCGGCAAGGAAAAAAAAAGGTTTGCAGTGCCGCAGTTGGTACTACTGTCACTTTAAGAAAATCGAAACTTTGCTGTAGCTACATAGCCAAGCACCAACATCTTAGAGCCGGAAAGAAGCTAGCGGCCTCCAGTGTTTTTGTGGAAGTCTCATTTTTACGTAGCGATGCTCCCGGGGATTCCCACAGCAATACATTTCCGGACGCTGGAGAATACAGTTTGTTTTCAGTTTTCTTCTATACATTTTACCAAGGAAGGTTTCATTTCGAACGGGAAAACGTTATTCGCGTCACTGTGTAGTGTTTTCGTTCGTCGCTATGTTTTTATCCTTCGCTCGCTTCCGCTTGGAGCACATGGTCCTCACGGGAGCAGAAAACGAACGACTCCTCGACAACGGCATCCCATGGGAGTTGAACTTTCATATAAAACGAAATAAGTTTCTGCCAGAAGCATAGTCGGAATCGGATGGTCTGAACCACATTTGCGATTTGTTCCATGGGGACACGTGGTGGATTGTAGTTTTGTCGTGGTGTTTGTAATAGTGTGCGGCTGTGCTGCCTGAATGGGTTGAATATTCAAACTAAGTGCAATTTTATAATTCAAATGTCAGACATCATTTCGCTCACTTTGAAATAAGCAAATAAGCCACGGCAGCGACCTGCCACACTTTCTAAAGGCTCACGGGAATAACCCAGAGCAAACGAAAATATTCCATCAAATGTCTGGCTGCCGTTACGAGTGATGCTGGCTGGTCTGGTTGGTTGAGTCTTGTGTGAATATATTTTCTCAGACACTTCATCCACATACAGCCAGTGGAAGCAGCGTGGCGCAAAGTTTTGCTGAATGATGGTGCAAAGAACAAGCAAAGGCAACCGATATTGACATATCCCCAAAAGATTGGAGGTGCGGCGGAAAAAAGGGAGCAATCTCTCGAGGATTGCTAGCATAAAGGGTGGTGCTGTGATAGCAATGATATATGATTTGTTCTGTTAATTCATATGTTCAGGGTAACAGCATTCTACCTAGTCTTATCTTTTCTGTTATATCTTTCACTTTTTAGTTTCGATCGATGTTTCAATACAATACGAGCACACTCTAGACACATAGCAAAGGGAAAGGTAGAAGCGGTAGCAAATGGAGCACGCAGATACAGTTTTCAGTTTAGTTTGAAAGTTGTTCTCCGTTGAGAGGGCACATGCGGATTTCAGGTGTCTCATTGTGCATATTGGCAGCGACTATGCACATTGTCATATGTTTGTCAGCAGTAATATACTAACGAATTCACTGAGGATTGGAAAGTTTCCGCTGGCATGGTATTGGAAAAATATGAGAGAAGTTCGCAAGACGGAAAGTAGGAAGTCGCGAAGAAGAATTCTAATGAAAAGATTGTCCCAAGTGAGTCGGTCATTTGAGGGGTCAACCCTCCCCCTCCTCAGAGGGTTTTGAACTACTTTTGAAATTTACGAACAAATTAGGTAAAACTTGAGTCACACGCGCATATTAACGTCACTAGCATGACAGGGAAATTTTTTTTCTGAACTACACTACTTCCTACATCTCTGTATCAGAGACAAGGGAAAGAGGAAGGACAATGATGACAGGGAGAAAAATATAAATTTTCGGTTTGAGGCAAACGGGAGATGGAGCATCAGGGAAAATCGTGAAGCCGGGTGGTCCTTCTCGAATCGGAGGGGGGGTTCCTCCAGACGATTTCGAGGTACAGCTCAGCTGTGGATCGGTAACACACTGACTTGTGCGTGTGATGTTTGTGCTGTAGGTTCCGTGTTTGTTAACTCTTTCCACAGATATGCTTCGTGTCACCTTGCATTCGCATCAAATCAGTGTACGGTGCCGGATAATGGCACTTCTGAAAGTGATAAGAAAAATTAAAAGGGCTGAATCTGTATATTGATGGTTTTTTAGAAAGGTGTATAGGAGGGATATGTACATCTCGTACCGGGACATTGGGTGATCTTTCTCAGACCCAAAGGGAATTCAATAGTGACGATCCGGCGGAACAACACTCAGCACATGCCCTGACAACATGTTCGATATCATGATAACCGTCGTTATAAGCGCAGATACTATTCACACTTTTCGCGAGCCCAATACCTCCAAGATGAGCGTCTAACGTGTAGTGATTGAACTTAAGCCGAGACATCACACGAATGAAGTCGCGACCCACATCCATTCCTCTAATCCAAGGTTTCCTCGTTATAATCGGGATGATAGAATGTAACCACCGTCCCAACTCTCCCTTGTTCCTCGATGTCTGCCAACTTTCTAGCGTCTTCCAACGAGAGATAGCATAGCATTAACACCTGCACAAATCGTAGGGTGGAATTGCAGAATTGAGCATATCTATTGTCATATCAGTTTTCGCCACGATCTGCAATGACGTAGACCCGTTTATTTCACACACCTGGCTACGTCCTTACAAGTGTTTTTATTTTGATAATAGTCCGATCATCTACTTTTTGAAAACGCTCGGAACCGAAACAGTTTTCATAGATTGCGGAGATAACAAAAGGCGAATTGAATGTATATAAACCTATACTGCAAGTTATACTAATACTGATAAAATTACCAATGCATACGCAGCTCTCCTGAAAACAATATGATCAAAATAACATGGAAAAATTTCACCGGGAACTCCGTGGTGTCTTCACAACTTCCGGCGGAATGCCGGTACACGTGGGACTCCTAATAGTCGGCGAGCGACTTCCCAACTGTCGTCTGGGCTTCACACCAGCACGCAGAAGCAGTCCCAAAAGCCAGCAGTTAAAACAAAGTAAGCAATGGTCTCTTGTTGGCATCACGTACGAAACTGCCCTCCCGGGAACGCTGCGCCTAATGGCTCACTGATGATTCACTATCAAAAACAAACTGTTTTTTCAATTAAAATGCACAGTAGAAAACTGACAGCGAAAAAAACGTTCTACTCCAGACGAGAGCTCGCCTACTTCGCTTTCAAGCGTCTTTCAACGAGAGGTATTGAAAAATTTATTGAAGCGGATTGGTCTTTCGTAGAAGTCACCTTCTAAAGACTTAAACAGGCCATACACGATACGATTTGTTGTACGACGGTCGTACAACCGGTCGTACAACTTGTGTCGAAACGACCGTCTGAACGATTATCGCAACGTGTGTGCCTCTGTCGTACGACTTGTAGTACGACCCGGTCGTGTCGTATGGTAGTTTGGCATGCTTAAAAACTGGTCGTACGACCAGTTGTATGTATGAGTGAAAATTTGTTGGTATTTGTTTTTTCTGGCAAATTCGGCAATGAATCTGTTTCGTTTGTCGTGCAGATCCATTCACCTAGTGGTGTAATTGTGCATTTCTTTTTACTATTATCATGGCAGGTTATACTCGACATTATACATAAAATTTATCCTTGTTGCATATGTCACCAAGATTCAATGCCAATGTCCCGTGAAAAGTATATTAGGCAGTTTTGATAGAGTGCTTTATCTAATTTATATCTATTCTTCTCGTTAAGTGAGACTTTCGAATTAGGTCTCAATTCTTCATCGTTATTTTACGTAAACGTGTAAATATATAAGTGCAGTGTCCACTTTAATGTTGTTTGTACCTTTTGCAAAAACAACTAGCAGCATGCAGGGGCTCATACGGGAAATCGAATAACATTTTCTAAAGGACTGACTATTCATCAATCGTAAGACAGTTCTGAACAAATCGATAACAGAGGAAAGTCGATAATAGTTGGAACGAAGAAAATCTGTATGCTGACTAATCATATTATTCGGCATGGAAAATCTTTTAATTTGTCAGGACAGCCTATTAGAATATATAGGCACGATTGACACGTTGTTATTATTTATGCAGTTTTACATTTCATATAAAAGAAATGCATAGAATTCGCTCAAACTTTCAAGACTTTTTCCTTATATAGAGTGATTGGGGCAAATAGGTATGGGGGTACAATAGGTAAATGGCATTATCTTTGCTATGTTATTGCAGAGGTCACTCGTGTTGCGTGAATTAGATGCATGGTAGAGAACATCGCCTCTAAACAATTCAAGGTTCCTTTCGAAACATTACGAGCTTTTGTGAAAGAAAACTACTCGTGATCAATGAAAGCGCAACAGAAACTTCGAACTACACAAATTTTTGGTAGTTTATTCAGAGGTTAGTATAACGAATTCATACGAGCTTTAGCAAACCTACTGCCATTTGGTGATTTATTCGGGTAGTTTATTTTAAAAATGGTTTTTCCTTTCTCATATAATGAAAGGCTATGCAATCACTCGAAAAATGGAATTTCCTACCGAGGCCCGGAGGGCCGAGTGACATATACCATTCAATTCAGTTCGTCGAGATCGCAAAATGTCTATGTGTATGCGTATGTATGTGTGTATGTATGTGTGTGTCAAATAAAGTCACTCGATTTTATCAGAGATGGTTGAACCGATTTGCACAAATTTAGTTTCATCTGAAAAGTAAAACGCTCCTATAAGACGCTATTGAATTTTTAGTTGATCGGACTTTCGGTTCCAGAGTTACGGGTTGAAGTGTGCGTTAACACAGCAATTCCCCATACAAATTGGTAACCCTACGCTCCAGTTCGTTCAACCAACAACCGCAAAAGACGTTTGGTGAACAACGAAAAGGAACAAAAAAAGAAATCAGAACTGCTCGATTTGGCCTATAAAACCTTAACGGAGGATGAAAATGAGTTTCAGATAATTAGAAAACGTATAGCTTTTCAATTAAAAGAATTATCGGAATCTCAACGAATTATTGCAGAAAAACTTATATCGGATGCTGTGTTTTACGCAAGGTTGGGCAAACTAACGGATGAAGCCGAAGTGCGTTGCAGATCTGTAACTCACATTCAAACCATTCCTATCATCCAATCACAAGCGACGTGTTCCACACCAAATGCTGTGGAACAACAAATGTATAATCAAGCATCGCAACCACATCTATTATCCGATCATCCAGAACCTCATTCAAATGAAGAATTGAACGAATCTCAAACAGTCATCGCTGGAACTTCTTTAACAGAATTTTTTGAAACCTTTCTACCAACACCTATGTAACTCTTTTGAATATTTTACTTCCCGTTCTGTATGTTCATAATAATATGCATATTAAAAATCACTGGATTTAAACTTACCTTTAGATAATTTTCTTTAAGTGCTTCATATATGGCCCAACACGTTTCAGGAATTATTTTGCCAATTGCTTGAGGCGATATAGCCGCACAAAATTTAAGGTCCTCGTAAGAACTTCCTGTTGCAAGGTACCGTAATGTAACAACCAATCTTTCGCGGGCACTGATCGCATCTCGCATTACCGTGTTCTGCTTTGAGATTTTAGACCCAACCATATCGAGTAGAGCATTAAATGTATCTTCGTTCATACGCAAATAGTTTCTAAAATCTTCAGGCTCTGTTACACTTAACTCTGAGAGTAAATTCATATGCGTATGAGTCGATCGATTTAACAGCCAATTTTTGGACCACTTTCTCCGTTTCTTAACTTTTTCCTCATTGTCTGTTAACAAAACAATGGAAAAAATTGACGCTAGCTTACGTTTTGAGGAACTTGACATTTTGAATGCCTCTGCGTATAAGCTATAACCTCTAACTGGTTGGACGACCCGTCGTACTGCGAATACAAGCGTGTCTGGTAAATTGGTCGTACGACAAATCGCTTCAACAGTCTATACGACCTGTCGTACTACCAGTCGTACGATATGTCTATGGACTTCTAGAATTATCGATGATGCACAGTTTAGCGAAAGAAACTTTGATTGACCATCAGTGATCTAGAACTGTAAATCTAAATATTTTGACATTTTTAACCTTAAGTTTCAACTGAAAACACCTTAATACGCGGCCTTGGAAAACGATAAAAGCAGTTTTTTCTACCACCTTTGTAAAAATCTTCATGAAAATGAATCAATGTATTCGGGGCATTGGTCGAGTATTGCTGATTGATTATCCTGAAGATTTGTCCAATGGTGTCACAAAAAAACTGCTTTTTGCGTTTTCCAAGATGACCGCTTTTTCAAACGTTTCTCACTTGCACCTTAACAATATCACGATTGCACCGATTTATACGAAAAATCCCTATGTGATCGCAGTAACCAATCTGTAACTCCGCAAACGAAAGTTTGATTTAATCGTTGTGGACCCGATAGAGTACCTGAAAAACTGAAATACTAATAACTATGGCCTTTTTTATCAGATCTGTACACTTCTAGAGTTAATTTTAACATTTTTAGTCTTTGTTAAAATGAATTCGATGAATTTATCTGGTTTCTTCAATTTACTATTTCGGTCAGCCCTAGCCACTCCGCTGTTAAAATCCAGAAAATTTATTCCTCCAAAAATTGTGGACCTGCGGGCCGGATTTAGTTCAACAATTTTCAAATCGCTTGCATAATCTTTCTATACGGGAATCGTAAAAATGTGCCAAATCAACTGAGCCAACAATTGTTCAAAACTCAAAACACAGTAGCAGATGTTCTATGAGACCGATTTATATTTTGAATATTAGCACCAAAGCTTCTGGAACCATTGGATTAGTCTTCAATTACCTAAGCCTGCAAATCAAAGCAAATTGGCAGCCATTTGCATAAAAAATACCTTTTAGTGGTAAGGGAGAGAGGGTTGCAATGAAACATATTTTTCCACGATTAAATTTGGTGATAATACATGTCATATGTGTAGCCAAAAGTGGTACATAGTTCTATTCTGTTGTTAATTAACAATTATATTTTTTTGATAATAAACAGTCGGTGCTAAAATTTACCAGTGTGCCCCATGGGTAGGAACTATGAAACACGACGTCGTCTATAGTGGAGTGTAAATTGTATTCTTTAAATATTACGAATGATCCTAGCGATTCTAATTAAAGTTATAATAAGGCGAAAATCGTTTGTTTACGAAAGAAATCTTTATATCATCGGACTTATATATGCATATAAGCTGCATTCCCGAAAGAAGATACAATTGCCACAAAACTTGCCCAAATTGACAAATGTTGGACTAGATGAGTAGTATTTACTGTAGAAAATCGGAACCCATTCACAGTAACCCAATGGGTCTATTTATAAAAATTGGGAAATTACACATAACCACGACAAGTAATCAAAAAACTTTGTTCGCGGCAAATATTGAGTATAAAATTAGCTATAAAAAGCAGTAGACTGAATTATATTCGATGAACGGCCACTCTTAGAAATGGAATAAAGTTTGTTCATTGTAAATTTACTCTGGCTGTTACAAAAAAAATCATTAAAAGAGATAGAGTTATAAGAAATCTTCCAAAATATAGCAACACGTGTAAAGAATTAGAAATCATGGAAAATGAGGGAATGAGACGATTTTGTTCATGCATTATGATTTTATTGCGAATGTTTCATGGTTCCTGCTGTTCCACAGTTATTCCCTCTCCAAATGCGTTTATATCAAAACTTTCTGTGTGATCACACCCATCGATCCGCAGACCCGGAGCCAGATGTTCGATCAGAATGAAATTCAACGATGTTAGATTGTTGGTCATACATGCACACATTCACTCTCAAATACACGCACACACAGACGTTACCCGAACTCGGCAAACTGAGTAGAGTGGTATATGAGACTAGGCCAGCCGGGCCCTGGTTAAGAAATCGATTTTCCTAGTGATTGCATTACTTTTCTACAAAAGAAAGAAAAAAACGTCAAACTGGTTGGACGACTTATCGTACTGCAGCTACAACCGTGTGTGGCGAATTGGTCGTACGACAAATCGCTTCAACAGTCTATACGACTTGTCGTACGACATGTCGTTCGACAGGTTGTACGACCAATTGTATCGTGTATGGGCCGCATTAGCCTCAGCGCTTCTTCAATACCTGGGATGGAGCAATGCGAGGGGACCCAGACTAAGGTCATCTTGTAGGATTTTACAGATTCGGCACGCAAGATCTCCCATATTTTCATGTGACAACAAATTGTTTAATATTGGCGAAAGAGCATGGTCGTGCAGCTTCTCTGAATGAATTTTGATAGAAACAATCAAAAGCCCTCTTAATATGCAGGAGCACTGATGCCATCTGCTCTTTGTTAGCATTGACCATTTGAATTTCTGTAGAGAGCAACGCAAGGCAAGGTTCGTCCCCATTGCCTTTGCGGGAACCAAATTTTGTATCTGACAGTAAGCCATTCATTTCTACCAAATTGTCGAGGCGAAACAAGATCATTTCCTCGAGCAACTCCCGGATACACGACAGTATTTCAATCGGTCGATACGAGTTGTGGTCGGAGGCTGGTTTTCCTGTTTTTTGATTGCGATAATACTCATATGTCTCTAATCATGGGGGGCTTATTTAATAAATTCAATGAGCGTCTCTTGAAAGGGCAAATTCTTCACCAAGCTGAATATGA
Organism: Topomyia yanbarensis; assembly: GCF_030247195.1. NCBI lineage: Eukaryota > Metazoa > Arthropoda > Insecta > Diptera > Culicidae > Topomyia > Topomyia yanbarensis. The sequence continues at coordinate 10,123,506 of NC_080672.1, forward strand.
TTCTCTGGCCATGGGGCTTTACCCATGTAACAATTCTTGAACCGTCAATAGTTCATAACCCGTTCACAACAAGAAATACATACGTTTTTTGTTGCGAACTGGTTATGAACTAGTTGCGGCAACACAATTTGCTGCTTATGTATTGTTTGATAGTAAAATAGAACAAGTGAGAACCCAAGACCATCGAAAAACGTATTTCGTTCACGGTATCTTGGGGGGAAGGGGGGACGCGGTGCGGTAGATCTTCCGTGTCGTGGCGGAATCTGGACAGACCTTCTTGGCGAAATCGAATATCCAACGGTTTGAATATTCCACGATCTCGTTAGTACTATTTCGGTTTCACATACGCGCCGGGCCGTGCCCCAAAGAGTGCTCATCGATGTTTCTCTAGTTAATCCGTCAACGAACCGGTGCCAGTAATTACGTTTCTTGGCTTTCATCAATGTTTTCATTCACATGCCCAGTTTGTAAAAATGCAACTTTAATTACGACCAATTGACTTTCGGGAGTGTTACTTGAGTCAAACGGCATGTACACGATGTTATTATCCCTTGTTTCTGTAATCCAGCATAATAAGACATTCCAAGAATAATGCAACTTAATGAAAAGTTATTACCTTTATTGCGTCGGGATATTTGCCGAAATAGACAAGCTAATATATAGGTAGTTATTATAAGCAATGGAACAATTGTTTTGTTTTCTCCATAACGATTGTAAAAGATGCCGGGTCTTATACAATTAATATTTGCAAGTATTGTTATGCTAACTAAAGTGCGTTTTGGACGATATAAGACGTTATAAAATAGCACTAGCTAAATTCCATATGTCGAACATAAAACCGATGGCTCACGCTAGAACAAGATTGGAGACAAATTGAGCAAAAAGAAACTGTTTTACAAATTTAAGACAAATATGTGCTAAATCCAGAAATGCAGAAGTTGTAAGAAATGAAGAAGGGACTCCTGCTTTTGCCGTCTTTTACGACAATCGCTATGATATTATTATGCTCATGATGAAATATGGTTAACTTGTCAATTAATAACATAGTGTACGTGCTTTTTAAAAGGATACGAAAGTAGTCATTACAATGAGAATAATTAATATAATGAAAATGATTTAGTGGATTAAAATCAAACCAATAAATATGACAATAGAACATTTGCTCTTCATATTGATATGACTGTCGCCAATTGATAACCCTCACACATGATTCAACAGTCGTTATTCCTCTCAGACATAAACATGCGTATTCCCCACGCACATTGTCATTAGTTGGATTAGTTTCCTAGTTGGTTAAGTAAACACTAAACAAACAAACAAATAATTGGCTCAGTACAATGAAACGTCGACTCAATTGGCGGCATTCGGCGGATATGAATTCCCTTGCAATGCTGTCATATCAGCGAACATAAAAAAATACATACGACAAAAAATGTGCAATTTAGAAAATGGTAAATTGAAGACTACTACTTATTTGCAATGAAATAAAATCGCATAATAATAATTGCATGACGAAGCTGATCAACACTAACGAAAAAATCCATACACCATTCAGCAATGCATCACGTTCACGTTCAGACACACGTTTCACATAGTGTACGGATTTTTTCAATTTTTGGTCAATTTATGCATAACCAAGGTTGTTCATTTTTAAAGATAACACTGTCGACGAATCACCTTCTACAAATTGATGATAAGGAACTAGCTGACCGATCTAATCATTAGATTAGTCTGTTTAAAGAAAAGTCGCTTAATTTTCAGGTTTCAAGCTGAACCGATTTGCACAAACTTAGTTTGAAACAAACTAATATCACTCGGCAGACTCCCATACACACTCAATTCGGCTCGGCAATTTCCCAACAGCCGTGTAATCAGCAAATTTAGAAACTGATATCTCAGTGAAGTGAGATTTGTTAGCTGATTTTCGGTGAAATATTTTCCAAGTATCAGCTATTAAACGTCACTTTTACGGAGATTTCAGCCAAAAATTGTTCACTGAGATCTCAGCTGTTGAGATTTCGGCAAAAGATGTGAAAAAAAAGTTGAGATTCAGCAGAAAAAATTAAGTGTGAAGGCTGGTATTGATTTTTAGGTAGATCGAAGTTCCGATTCCGGAGGTACGGGTTTAAGAGTATACCTGCCATTTTTTACAAAGATAGTTTTTCTGGAACTTCAACAGAGCTTAGTTACAAAGCTATTAAATCGATAGATGTTCACAGGCTATTGAAAAAAAATTCCTTTTCGAATACGAATGTGATGATAAACTATTATAGATGATTATGCATAGTTATGAGGAAATATTTTGAAGGGATTTATGTTCAGGCCCTCCTTTTTACACCTCTTCGAAGTGAAGTTTACTACATATTACATTCTATTTGAGTTAACATAGTCATATTTTTCCCTTGCGAGGATTACAAAAACATCTGTAAAACCAATCACACCGTATCTCATTTCAGGTAATTATTTCAATAGCTCGTCTAAAGCCAACGACCGCATTAGGGGCGATAGAACTCTGTCTTGAGGGCATCCCTTATTTGTTTTCATTGTCAGTGGCGTTGTTTGTAAGCGTGGTTTCTATTCCACCGTTTATAAGCATTGAGTTGATCTAATTTATTGTGTAAATATCAAACCCATGTTTTCTCATAGCATTCCGCAGTGAACTATGAAATGCATTGTTGAATCCTTCTATGTCGAGAAAAGCTGCAAGTTAGATGTTTTTGTTGATTTGTTGCTTTGATATGCAAGGTGAATTTCGCTCAGAGGAGAGCATTTCAAGTACATTGCTTTAATGTGCAATTCAAAGATTTTCTCCATTAGTTTTAGAAATATGGAGATTTCTGATTGACCTAAAAGATTTTGGAAGTAATTTATCCCGCTTCCCAGCTTTTGGTATAAATATTATCCTTGTTTATTTTCAGCTTGTAGGTATATAATTTAGTATCAGACTTGCCCTAAAAATTCTCGTCAGATGTGTAAAGATGCACTGTTTGCTTTTTTGTAGCATTATTGGCAGTATTTCATCCATCCCCAGCGATTTGAATGGTTCAAAGGAGTCGATAACCCATTCCACTTTTGCGTCTCTAAATATAGTACTGACTAATTGTGAGCTTCGGTACCAGCATCATGTAAGTTAGGCTCTGTTTCAATTTCATTTTGGGTTTTTGTAGATTACTGATGGGAAACAAACCAGGAAAATATTTCTTCATCATGATACCAAGTGTTTCTTGGGAATGAGTGGTGAAAGTCGTGCATCGTCCTTTTTCATACTACGAAACTCGTTTGTATGAACTTTTTAGTAGTCTTGTAACGATGGGAGTTCGTGCAATCCGCTCGCACATTAATTTTCAACTCTTTCTTCGAGATTTCCTAGTTTATACATTATAAGTCGAAATAGACTTTTTATATTCATTCCATTATCCAGTGCGTTGGGCCCAGATGAAGGGTTTCCTAGTAACTTTCCTAGGGTTTGGTTCTAGCATGGTGTGTTTTTATTGTATTTATGTGTTTTAGCTGGAAAGTATCGTTTATGAGATTCCATAAGTTCTAATGTTACAATATTTGGCGAGATTGACTTTGGAACTCCTGTTTTCAGTCGCCTGTTATGATGGCCTGTTAAATTTTCATATTCAGACTAGGATCACAAAGGACCCCTAAATTCTTGTGATTTTAATGTAGTTTATATTTAAGCTTTCAAAATATCCGCTGTAGTAGCCGCATCAGTTTTTAAACGTTAATAACTTCCATTATACTTAACAGGATTTGATGGGTCAGGCCATATGCTCAGCAATGTAGCAATAAAATTTGGAGTATGTACAACATGCATTAATAACGAAAAAACTGTCGAAAACTACTCGGAAATGGTGAAAATTTTCAGCTCATCTCCATCAGAGCCTTCAATATGGTGCACCAACTAAACACTTAATTGATGAAAAGTTTTAAATATTGGATCGCTACAGATTTGTTTCTATTATCATTCGTATTTGGCTGTTTGGGGCGAACGGAGGACTGTACAATAGCGAGAAGCAAATATCTGTAATCTGTACACGACTAGTGGATGAATCAGTTTGTGTCGTTACGTGCTACTAGCAGAGGCGATCATTTTTATTTCCTATGGGTGGAAGGTAGCACACACACACACACACACACACACACCAAGAAGCTCTTTAGTGACTGGTTCCCGCTAATTTCAAGCACCGAGCTGCAAATCTTGAGCAGAAAGAATTGTGATTTTGGTCGGTTTCTATTAGTTAACCTTGTTGGATGGCCGGAGTCTACATTTCAACATTGAGAGAGAAGGTGATTATTAGGATTCAGTCGGCTCCGTGGACTGACTGTAATAATTAGTTTGTACAGCTCTGTGCTATTAACGGGGGTTAATTGGAGCAACCTCAGTAATCTCCTACCCAGCCCCCATATTTTCTTCGGAAAACTAATTGACGAATTTCGCACCAACTCGAACAAATGTTGGCAGCACCCTTTCGGATTTTAATGAAACTTTCTGTACATGAGAACTTTGTCACAAAAAGCCACTTTGCACACTTTGTTTTTCCAAAAATGATCTAGACTATCTTTTGAAAAGGGTTAAACTTTTTTTTTACCATTTTTTTTCAAATGGCTATAGTCTAAAAATGACAAATCCTACAGAAAAAATGTTGCAGGAGTGATTTTCATAAAATTAGTTAAATTTTTGAATACAAATATTGAAAAAATTCTTCATCGACTTCTACACTAAAAAAGTCGATTTAATTATTTAAAGTCGATTTATAACAAAAAAACATCTTTGATTTGTATGAAATTTTGTTTCAAGATTCAAATTGGGCACTGTCAAAGAAAAAAAGTTATTTGAAAAAAACGTTTCCTTGTCCAAACTGATTTTTTTCAGTGTATTTTTAACCAAAATTAAAGTCATAATAAGCTCAGAACCAAATTTCTCAACTGTTAGTATCCTGACACGTGCAAAAAGTATCAGTAACGAATTTGGTACTCATTTGGCATATTACCCTGGTTACCTGTACATTACCTGCATCAAATAACAGTACTATAAAACTAAGGCCTTAAAGCAGTCTAGTAACAATAGTTGTGAAGAGCAGTTCTAGTAAAATTATCATTATGGATCAATTGTATAAATCAAAATTAAACAGTGTGAAGTGCTGTGCAAAGATAAACAATCCGAAGTGTAATCGTAATAATTTATGTCCGAAAGTAGCCATCTTGGATTTCTACATGACGTCAGACATAATTTTTTGGCACTTGCTCGTCAAGACCATTCCGAAAATTATCAGTCAGTCTAGATTCTAGACTGTGAACTCTGGACTCTGCACTCTTCACGCTGGATTCTGTACACCGGGTTCTGGGTTCGATATTCTGTGCTATAGACTCTGGATTCTGAACTATGGTATCTCGGGTCTTGATTCTGGACTCGAAACTCTAGACTCTAGACTCTGAAATCTGGACTCTGCACTCTGGTATCTGCACTCTGGATTCTGGACTCTCTGGACTATGGACACCGAACTTTAGATTCTGGACTTTTCACTCTCGTCGCAGGATGATGGATTCTTGTCGCTGGCCTCGATTTTCTGTACTATGCATTCTGGACTCTGAATCATGGGATCTGGTATCTGGGTCTTGATCCTTCACTCTGGAATCTGAACTCTAGATTCTGAACTTTAGGGCCTGCACTCGGGTCTCTGGATTCTGGACAGCCCACAGTCCAGAATCCAGAGACCCGAGTGCAGGGCCTAAGGCCTCTTCTCGCAACTCTAGATTCTGGTCTCTGGGCTCTGTGCTATGGATTCTGGGCTCTTGACTCTGGGCTCTGAACTCGGAACACTGGGCTCAATATTTTGGCTTGAGGGCTCTGGACTTTGGATTCTGGCCTCTGGGCTCTGTGTTCTGGACTCTGGGCTCTGGGCTTCGAGCTCGGGACACTGGGTTCAATATTTTGGGTTGAGGACTCTGGTGTCTGGACTCTGAACTCTGGTCTCAGGATTCTCGTCTCTGGACTCTGAGCTCTAGATTCTGGACTTTGAACTCTGGATGCTGCACTCTTCACGCTAGGTTCTGGACTCTGGAGTATGTGCTGAGGCCTCTGGGCTCAGTATTTTGGGATAATAACTCTAGACTCTGGTTTTTGGTCTTTGGGCTCTGGACTCTAGGTTTCGAATTCTTAGAATCTGAACTCTGAACTCTGGGCTATGAACTCTGCGCTCTAGACTCTGCCTTCTGCACTCGGAACTCTGTGTTTTGGACTCTGAGCTTTGTCTTCGGAACTCTGGGTTCTGATCGCTGCGCTATGGACTCTGGACTCTGCATTCTCGACACTGAACTCTGTATTCTGGCCTCTAGACTCGCCTATTTTGGGTTAAGGAGTCTCTCTCCTCGGGACTCTGGGCTATGGAATCTGGAGTCTGGATTTTCTCCTCAGGATTATGGTCTCTGGGATATGGATTCTGAATAAAAATATACTGAAAAAAATTAGTGTCCAACTTGAATTTTTGACGGTATGTAGGGAACATAATTGCCTATCTTAGAACAAAATTTCATCCAAATCAAATATGGTTTTTTTTGTAAATCGACTTTAAATATTTGAAACCGATTTTTTTTAGTGTAAGAGTCGAGGAAGAATTTTTTCAATATTTTTACTAAAAAATTTGATAAATTTTGTGAAAATCACTCCTACAACATTTTTTGTAGGATTTGTCATTTTTAGACTATAGCCACTTGAATGAAAAATAATGAGATATGTTTGACCCTTTTCAAAAGACAGTCTAGATCATTTTTGGAAAAAAAAACTACAAGGGGCAGCCCTATGGGGTTGCACGAACTGTAGACGTAAGACTATACTACTTAATGTAAAATATTTATTTTCTTAGTACTTAGTGTGTGGGAAAAACACCCGGACCGGTGAAGAAAAATCAAATTTTAGACAATATAATCACATCTCATGTATAGACCAAGCTTTCTAGTTGCTCTCAAACAGATCCTAAAAGTTCAAACACCCATGGATAACCCCAAGTTTGTAGATGTGTTTCGATGCCACAGGATTGAAAAATGGTTAATATTACGTCATGAAAATTCAATTCTTCCGTGACAATTTTTTTTTTGCCTGCAAAATGCCCTGTGTGTATGCAAAGCTCATGATCTGTTGGGATATTTGCATTGATCGGAAAATGCTTTCCAACGCTGCGCATTGCATACATACAGGACATTTTGCCGGTCACCAGAAGCTGTTCATTTTACCACCGCCACATGTTCATTTTACCCACCCGCTATAAACATGTCTCATTTTTGGACATGTTTAGAAATCAAGAATCTTGTTTTAAAAAATGTGTTTATGACGAAGTATTTTTACCAGATATGTACAAAACATGTCCAACAAGAAACATAAGGTGATTGTAATATCTCATTCACTTATTAGTTAGAAAGTAATGACTTTGCTTAACGTGTTCATTTTACCGCCAGTTCCCCTACCTACCAATACATTCGCCACAAACATTGAACCCAAGCGCACAATGCAAAATGAGTCAACGCTGATGATGATGGGTAGAGCGAAAGAGACAACTAGTACCACCACGACACTATCAGCGCGTTTCACCAAAATTCCACGCGGCCTTTCCCGATTGAAAGGAACGGCCGCGCTTAGCCCATCTGTCATAAAATTGCGATTTTGCATAGCGAAGGGCTGAATGATAACACATTTTGTTCCAAAAACAGCCCTGCGTTATGCAACACTTTGTGCAGGTTGATTATTAGGGTGGGACAAAAAATAGATTCCAACTCCGAGCAACTTTTTGGGTACTGTTTGGGTCCTAGAACATCTGTGCAAATTCTTAGCTCGATCCTTGAAACTATATTTTTGCGCCCACTGTTTAAAGTTTACATGGGATTTTATATGGGAAAACTAACTTTCACAAAATAATTCCTCCAGGAGTCGCCCATTGCTTCCTAAAAATAAACCGTTATGTGACTTTTGTAGGAAATTTAACAAGGAATCAAAGTCTCGAAAACTACGAAACGATCTGATGCTTGAGAAAAAAGTTACTAAACTGAAACCACTTGATGCTCTGACGATTGATAATATATTCATTTTTTCTAGCACCACTGCTGTTTATTGTCCAATTATATGCAATTTTGTTTTGATCTTCTCTAAATGTGTCTAAATCATTTATCTATACTGTTTGGCCACTTCGCAAGAGTTTTGAGGGATAAATTGAGTCTTATTTTGTACATAATAAGAGGAAGTTAAAGATGTTGTATATAATTCGACCGTCAGCAGCAGTGATGCTATGAAAAGTAAAATTTTCATTGATCTTCAGGGCATCAATCGGATTTTGCTTAATAACTTTTTCCACAAGCATCAGATCGTTTCGTGGTCTTCTAGACTTTGTTTCCTTGGCAAATTTCCTGTAAAAATCAGACATCTATTTATTTTTAGAAGGTAACGGGCGACTCTTGGAAGAATTAATTGGTAAAAGACGTTTACCCCATACAAAATCCCATGTAAACATTAAACCGTGGGCGCAAACATATAGTTTCACCGATCGAACTAAAAATTTGCAGAGTTGTTCTGGGAGCCAAATGGGACCCAAAAAGTTACTCGGAGCGAAATTTTATTTTTTTCATATAACCATGTCCCACTCTATTGATTATACCAGTTGCAAGTGGGGCCAAATTCACCAAGTTCCGTAAAATTCCTTTTAAATTACAGAATTGATAAAATTGCTTAGATGAACTAAACTAATTAATCAAATCCTGTTTTAAAAACTGTCCTTGCGTTTAAATTAAAATGGGAAGCTTATTACTACCACTACATTACTTAATTTCAAGCGCCAATAGCGAATACATGTGCTAGTTAAACCAAAAATTTACTGGCAACATTATAGCGGTATTTAGGAAGCAGTTGGAGCGGTTACCTGTTGGACGCCACAGGGTAGCGTCCCTCCACAGCCAGTGTAACGGACTTCTAACTCAGCTACACTGGCTGTAAATAACACAGCGCAGTGATCTGCTTCGCCAGCCGTTCAACAGGGAACTGAGCGTGTCTGGCAAAGTCCGTTCTTTAAATAGTCGATGATGACGTCATTCATAGAAGCGTAGCGCGCTAGGTACACCAATCTGTCGTACAGGGCTTAGGAAGCGCTATTTTCTGTGTGTTAATGCGCGATATTTTGACAAGGTTGTATATTATTCAATATTTTAATGCTATGATATCAAAAACCTTTGGGTTTATCTACTGGAATCTATTCTTAGAAGTATTTCGGGGCGATTTGCGCAAAAAATTTGAAAATTTATCGTGACATGGCTGAATTATATGCGTTTAAGATTGGACCACTTTTCGTTACATACCATTTTTGTAGAATTTGCAGAGTGCACCCCCATATCGAAAACAAAGACGTAGTCGTCAAAAAACAAAGTATGCAAAGTGGCTTTTTGTGACAAAGTCTTCATGTACAGAAAGTTTCATTAAAATCTGAGAGAGCGCTGCCGACTTTGAATACGATTTAACGCGAAATTCGTCAATTACGGGTTATTGACAGTTTGATAGTCTTTACCAGCGCTATCAAACCGTTAACTAAGAATTAAATTTGAACATCTTTTCCTTCACCAAATACTATTTTTTTTCCGGTAGATTGGTGAGGAAAAATATTCTTAAATTTTAATTTTTTAACCATATTTATTGTAACGAATTATTTGAAAATTCCCCATTCAAACGTGATTCCGTTGACTATCATAAGATTTGAAATAACGCTCCGAAGTGTAGTTAAGATACTCGGTCCATATCCCAGATAGTACCCACCCATATTTTGCGCTATATAATTGGAAAACAATTTTGTTAAACTAATTCTGTAAAATGTACAATAGAGTGGCACACGGTTATATAAAAAAAAACTAAAATTTTGCTTCTAACAACTTTCTAGGTTCCATTTCGGTCCTAGAACAACTGTGCAAATTTTAATCTCGATCGGTTAAACTATATTTAGGCACCCACGGTATAAAGTTTACATGGGATTTCGTATGGGAAAATTGACTTTTAAAAATAATTCTTCCAACAGACGGTCGAATTATACACAATTTTTTTTTTAACTTTCTCTTATTATGTACAAAAGAAGCCTCAATTTATCCATCACAACTCTTATGAAGTGACTAAACAATTCTGATGATTGATTTAGACGAAATTTCTTATAATTGGACAGCGAACAGCAGTGGTGCTAGAAAAAATGAATGAATGAACTACATACGGGGAACGTGCCATTTAAGCCAATATATTCTGATTCCCTAGACCTAGTGATTTATTTTTAGGAGGTAAAGAGCGACTTCTGGAGGATGTAACTTTCAAACAGTGGGCGCAAAAATATTGTTTCACTTATCGAGCTAAGAATTTGTACAGCGTTTTAGGACTCAAATGGTACCCAAAAAGTTGAACCTAATTTTTGTCCCACCCTAATGTACAGTTGCTGAAAATAACGGAAATAATGAAAGTACGGGCGCTTTATGTATTCTGCATCTCTCCGGTTATGTCGTCTATTAAAAAATGTTCAAGATTTGCGATTTTTTACCCAGAGCAGAAATGAAAACAGGAGAATATTGGTACAAAATGTACCTAAACTCCAATTTCTCGTATTTTTTTACTCTTATAATTCTACTTTTCTTTTTTTCCTCCAAAAAATGGCATAAACTTTAATTTTTCGATAGGTAGTTTCCAAGTTGAATCATTTATTTCTCTCCTGGTTTCTATGGTCGCAATGGTAAAAATTTCAATCGAAGTGGGTGGGGCAAAAATCATCCAAATAACTGAAATTTTACATTAAGGACATTATACAAGCGAGCCACAACACAGCTCCTATGCCACACACACCCCTCTCCTCTGCCTAACCATGTATCTGACATGAGCATATATAAAAATGCGTTTTTCAACAAACTAACCTTGCCGGTGTGCAACGAAATTGCTACATGAGGTAGCTAGACAATTTTCCTATGCAATTAACCCGAGTTTTTGACGGAATGCCATCTGTAGTTCTTATTTTGTGCGACAATATCAACCCTTTTCACTTGGGGTTTCTTTTCGAAACACTCTTATTTTTCTTCTTCCCACTTTTATTGCACTTTTTCAAATGTACTTTTATCACACACCACTGAAAAAAACACCCGCGAAACTTAAATCGTGTACTAACAAAACTTCAAATTTTCTGCTACTGTGTAGATAACCGAAGCAATATGTCCGAAAACTCTCATTTGTGCGTTTGAATTTTCACTTCAAATTACATTTTTTTCACAATGTAAACAAGCGTGTCGGTGCCTAGCAACAAGCGTTCCTGGCTTCCACATATCTTCACCTTAAGCGCATTTTGTTGTTTGTCATAATATGACTTGGCGGCACTTTGATAAATTGATTTATACAGCACTACGATATTTAAATAATTTGTATGAGCCATAGCCTATTACTCAAATTATTGAAATCCATCTACAACTGGTAAACTGCTTGAAGAATGTTCGAAGACATAAATTTCAACGTTGTTTTAATCTATCAGGTTCTGTGAATCAAAACCAATCATAGATTCGAACATTTCTTGAAAAATGTTGAACAAATTTAGCAATATTTTGAACCTAATGGTTTTGCCTGCGGGAGATTTCTAAATTCAAATAATTTAAAATTTACACCAAAACACATTTCGTTCGATATGAGAAAAATAGCAGTGGAATTGAAGGTGAATTAGCTAGCTCGTTGTTTGTGCCGAAGCACTCAACTACGGGCACATCGTTCCAAGTGCAGCACACAATAGTGACGGTCACATCATCTACGATACTTCTCTAACATCACCTCCCCTACTTCCCACTCGGGGGAATACAAAATTCTGATTAGGATCCTCCCATGGGATTCTATCGTCGCTGTCTGTTAGTGGAACTCACCGACAGGGTGGTGCTATGGATATTTATTTTATCATGCGAACTGCGCAAAAACAGATCGGAACACTCTGGCAGGGGCACATACATATGGAGAACGGTTTGCCAGACAACCCAGTTAAAACACATCAGATACGATTTTGCTAGTGAATCCTCTAAAATATCGCTACTCGCGTTCGAGTCACAAAATATTGATTCCCGAAAAAACAGATGATTCAGTGAGTTTTTTTTTCGTTTACAATAGGTATATTTATATGTATGGAAACTACTATTTAGTAACACGCTAAGCCTCAGTTCGCGAGGATCGCGCTTGGATGACGGTGCGTCTCCGGGGAAATCGACCCGGCTTTACAGTACTGACGCGCTTCGGGTCGAGAGTTATCGAGTGTGGGCACCTCTTGCCGGGGTGTTTTTTTTTGCTTTTTTTGCTTATACTGCTCTGTCGAGCTTTATGAATACATGAGTACGTATGAGAGCCTATTTTTCCAGTGTACCGGACCCATCATTTATGTGCTCACCACCACTACTGCTCAATATGGTTTCAGCCGCTTTTTCACTCAATCTGCTCGCTATTCGCCGCTGCCGTTGTTATACATTTTTGATATTTTCACTCTAAAACATAGTTCGCCCAGGGACCTCGGAGACTGTAAGGAGGAATAGAACGAGAGAAGCCGGAAGCTCCAAACATCAAGCAGTGGCAACAGTAGTGCAGAATAATATGGAGATGATTTTAGATATAAATATATTGAGTTGGAACAATCTTTTTTCCCTGATCACCTCGTCGTTTCGGTCTCACAGTCCTATTTATAGGGTAGGTTTTTCTCACAGTCTGCACAATCCTATCCCGTTCGGTTTACACTTTATTAGAAAGAAGAACCGATGTGAAGCGTCGCTGTGCAGTGGAGCGAGAAGCCTGGACTGGACCACGGTGGGTGCGGGCGTGACCACACCGAGCGGAGTTCCCGACTTTCCACCGAGTTTGTATATACATTCAGGGAATTGATGTTTCTCAAAGTAAGAATTATATTGTTGAGAGCTCTGGCGTTTGGTGGTCGATTGAAGTACGTTCGGGGTGCTGTTAGTTGAGTTGAGTTATAAAATAAGTTTGAAACTTTTCACACCCTTGCTTCTAATGCTGGCAGTTTCAACCAGACTTGGGTTTGCGTTTCGCCTATCGCTGTTATGTCCAGCAAACGGTGAGAATTATAGTGTATGTTCCATAAAGGATGATTTTTTTTTCAAGCAAGAAACCACTTTTTGTACTAAATATCCCCACTATAGTTTAAAATATTTACATTCATATTAAAAGACATTTGTGATGAATGCATTTTCGAAAAATTGTCGATGAAAAGCTTCAAAGCGGTTCATTTATACGAATAGTCAAAATTTCATATCCAACACCTGAGAGATGATAGTTATTTATGTATGCAATAGTAGGCTGTTGTGTGCACTCGTATGATCAGCATGAGAATGGAGCGAGGCTTTTCCAGCTACAGTGTGGCGTATGATTGTACGGTGTAAAAATGTTAGCAATGACGATATCGTTGGTCACGTGAAACTACCACTGATTCGTTTCTTTCGTGTATCATGATGGGTAAAGGATAATATTACGGGTATTTTACTACGTGAAAAAGAAATCGCACTATTGCATTGTATTGTATGTATATTCTGATGAGCGTAACCAAGGTGTTGCGGATTATCGTTGTCAATCAGAACGGTTAGCCTTGTAGCCTACCTGACCAGGGCTGTAGAGAGAAATTATTGGCCCGGGGGGGGGGGGGGGGGGGGGGGGTTCAGCATAAGGGCCCCTCCATCATTGTGGATTTTCCGAACTCAGAATCCGCGCTGAGTGCGTATCGTAGACGCCAAACAGGTGACTTCACAACCACATATCGGTTCATCAACACATGGATTGGGACCAACGACTCTACTCTTCTTGCGAAGGAAACACTGAGTTTTCACCTCAGAAAATCAAAACGACCTCGGCTGGAATTGAACCCAGACCCACTGGACTAATCGACGGTCACGCTTACCACTCAACCACTGGCGCCGTCCAAGGTCAAAATTTGGTCAAACAACAATAATAATTTTTACTTATTAAAAAATCATTTTTTCGTAATTTCTATTAGTATAAAATTGTTTACCAGCGCCAGTTTACTTGCACAGTTTTGGATCTTTTTCAGGTTCCGCTTGACAATGGACCAATATTCCACGATTCGGCCGAGTTTTCGTGTGTTGGGAGGGTTCTTGTCCTTGGGCGCAACCTGAACCTTGTAGGCGTCATACCACTATATGTCTTTTTCAGTAATGGCAGAATTCAAAATCCGGCCAAAGTAGCGTGGAACAATCGTGTTGGAAAGGGAGCAGAAGTTTTTGCATGCACTCATTCACGCAATTTTCCTTGTTGACGGGCTCGGTCGCAATGAAAATGTCGCTTTTCAAACCACAGGTACAGAAAGCCTTTCAAACCAGATAATTCTGTGTGAACTTCGATAGCTTCACACGCTTGAAAATATCCGCCACTATTCCTTTCGGTTGCCATTACGCTAGTGACAATTGGTTTGGTCACTTTTAATCAGGGCCGGCGGAAAGCGTGGGTAGTATGGGTAGTACTACGCACGCTTTCCGCCGGCCACTCGAAATTTTGAACCATTTCAAAAAATGTAGTTGTGCGACGCATGTATCTCGCACTACACACTTTTGAAAACATCGATGTACCATAATTACATTTGCATAAACGAACGTGACTTAATGTGAATGTAATGTAAGCGTGTGCATTGCGAAAAGGGAAAAAATCATTACTAATGCACCCCTCACCCTCTGCTTTCTAGCCACTCGGGCGTAAAGTGTTTCGCCGCCCCTGCTTTTAATGATGTACTTCATTTGGCGTGTAAGTAGTTCTGATTCAGGCTATATGCGTATATCTGTGTTGCTACTTTTATTTGATCAACATTTTTATTACTGAAGAAAAATTTGAATTTTCAAATTTGTTGATTATTGTGCTAAGAGATGCGACAAGCTAAGTCGACCAAATTTTGATCGTAAAACCTTTTTAATATCGAAATTTTTAGTGGCATTGAAAGCCGATTTATCAATATTTTCATATTTATCCAGGTGTTGGTATTGCATGGATTTGGTCGGATCTTTGTTTGATTTCACCTAGAATTTGTTGAAGAAACAACACATTCGGCCAAGTCGGTGCACTACAACATCGCCAACTTCTACAAAATACAACATCTCATTTGTTCGGTAGAGTAGCTGACTTTTTTTGGGAGAACTGATTCAAGTAATAAATCTAAAAAACAAGAGAAGCATTCAATGGAGGAAGAATTTGAAGAGAGAAAAACAAAAAAGGAACACAACAGGAAAAACAAATATGTAGATATAATTATGCAAAACGAGTAAGCAAAAGCATGACAAATAAAATAATGGAAAAGATTAATAATATGCAGATAAAGGACGAACACGAAATTATTGCGACACCGAAAATGTCATGCCAATTTTCTTATAATGTTTAAAATCAAACCAAAATTTTAGAGTAGTTTTATACATATATTTACTTAAAAAATCAAAAGAAAAGTTAATCGATGGAGCCTTGAGTGTAAAATTGAACGCATTTTCGCTTGATGCCCTCCATTAAAGTCTTTACAGTGTCATCCGGTACCAGTTTCTCAGTTTTTTTTCCATTTTTTTAACATATCCTTCTCGTCTTTGACTGTCTTTTTGCTCTTCCGAAGTTCCCGCTTCATCATTGCCCAGTACTGCTCCACCGGGCGCAGCTCCGGACAATTTGGCGGATTCATGTCCTTTGGAACAAAATGGACAGAATTGGCCTTATACCACTCCAGGACACTTTTAGAATAGTGTCATGATGCCAAATCTGGCCAAAATAGCGGAGCGTCGTCGTGCTGCTGCAAGAACGGCAAAAGGCGCTTCTCAAGGCACTCAGATTTGTAGATCTCGCCATTTACTGTGCCCTTTGTCACGAAAGGCTCACTCCTCAGTCCGCAAGAGCAGATGGCCTGCCAAATGAGATATTTGGAGGCGAACTTCGACATTTTCTTCTTCTTAAATTTGTCGTCCACATAGAACTTGCTCTTGCCGGTGAAAAACTCCAACCCCGGAATTTGCTTAAAATCGGCTTTTATATACGTTTCGTCGTCCATCACACAGTAGCCATATTTTGTCAGCATCTTCTCGTAGAGCTTCCGTGCGCGAGTTTTAGCCGTCGATTGTTGCCGCTCATCGCGGTTTGGGAAGTTCTGGACCTTGTATGTATGTAGTCCAGCTCTCTTCTTTGCATTCTGGACGTAGCTCTGCGACATGCCGATCTTTTTAGCCAAATCACGGCTTGAGACGTTGGGATTTGCTTTAATCATCCGCTTCACCTTTCCTTCCGTCTTTTTGTTTTCCGATCCCGGTTTTCTTCCAGCTCCTTTGCCGTGGTCAAACGTCAACCGCTCCTGGAACCGCTTAAACACTCTGGAGACGGTTGAATGGTGAATGTTCAACATTTTTCCCAACTGCCGGTGCGACAGGTCAGGAAATTCCAGGTGTTGGGAAAGAAAGAATCGAAAAACACGACTTCTAGTTTGACAGCATGTAAACAATACACATCAATGAGAAAGTGTGCAAAATTTGGTTGATTTTTACCCAATGGTAAAAAAGTTATGCCCTGTTGAATGTGTCGCAATAATTTCGTGTTCGCCCTTTAGTCAAAAGCCTACCAATATCCTAAAATAGAAAAAAATCAAAGCGGAAAAACAACTGAAAATGGACAAAAATAAGACAATGGAAAAGTTAAAATTTGAAAGCATGTAAACAATTTGAAGAATTGGCAAAATAAGAGATTGAACAATTGAAACAACCAAATAAGGGAATTAGAAGAAAATTGAAGATATTGAAAAATATTGAAAAAAGACAAAAATAATGAAAACTGGGTGAACATCAAAATTTAAAAAAAATATATCACGAACATTAAAAATAAGCAGATCGACAAAAGGAAGAGAAATGAAATAAGAAAAAAATATAAAATCGAGACTACAAAAAAAGTAAACGAATATAGAAATAAACGAAATAACAATAATACAACATGTTTGAAATATAAAAATAAGTAACGAAATTAAAAATTAAAAGCATGAAAACAGGAAAAGGGGAATCGGTTTCAAAAAATAAGGATGAAATAAATGTATAAAAATAAAACAACTATAAAAAAATTCAAAAAGTGGACCAGTTATTATTTTGAAATGAACTCATTTAGAATTGAATAAGTGCAATGGAATAATAGCAATTTAAATAAATGGGAACATTTGGACAGCATAGATTTAAAACAATAGAAAACAGGAACAAACAAAAGTGAAATCATAGAAAACATGTTAAATCAAAATGGTTTAAATGGGTAAAAAGAAAATGCTAGAAGAAATCGAACAGAATATTACCTTACAGAAAAATAATAGAAAATTTAAAAAATATATGAGTTAAACATTA
The DNA here is from genome assembly GCF_030247195.1 of Topomyia yanbarensis. Lineage (NCBI taxonomy): Eukaryota > Metazoa > Arthropoda > Insecta > Diptera > Culicidae > Topomyia > Topomyia yanbarensis. The sequence continues at coordinate 10,140,894 of NC_080672.1, forward strand.
AATTTATCTATATAAAGTAAAAGTGGAAAGAATATAAAATTTGATGAAATGGGAAACAGCAAACATTCACAAAACATAAAAAGATCAAAATAAAATAATGGGAAAAATATTCAAATGAAAAAATAATAAAATAGAAAACATGGAATTCAAAATTGTTTAAATGGGTAAAAAGCATAAAAGTAATGGAACATAAAATGAAGAAAAATAGGAAAATATTGAAAAAATCCACCCAAAAGAAAAGCATAAATTTCAAAACTAATAAATGGAGATCAAAAAAATTCACAACATGAAAAAGTTAAAGGAAAAAAATAGAAAAATGGTTTTTTTAAGCAAATGAGGGAGACCTAAAATGAAAGATATGGAAAAAGGACGGATAGAGAAACACCATTTAAATTGTAGATTTAATAAAAAAAATATATAAAAGCGTAAAAAATAATAGTAAACAAAAGTTTAATGAATGAAACTAAATAAATTTTATGAAATCAACTCAACAAACGCATGAAAAAGAAACAAATATACGAAAATACTATGCTATATTTCACCCTAAGGAGGAAAATTTGGTAAAAACCAAAATTTCTCGCTAGGGTGAAAATTTGTTGGTAAAAACCAGTCTTTGTACAGGAGGGCACAAATCCTTATTTCATACTGTGTTGCGTTTCGGCTTCGCCTCATCAGAAACCAACACTAACTTATTGTCGGAATAGATTAGCGCCGGCTTCTAGAATAGATTAGCACCGGCGCTAATCTATTCCGACAATAAGTTAGTGTTGGTTTCTGATGAGGCGAAGCCGAAACGCAACACAGTATGAAATAAGGATTTGTGCCCTCCTGTACAAAGACTGGTTTTTACCAACAAATTTTCACCCTAGCGAGAAATTTTGGTTTTTACCAAATTTTCCTCCTTAGGGTGAAATATAGCATAGTGCTTTCGCATAGGCCTGCTAAGCCAAGACAAGTTTCGGTTTCACTGTGTCTCATCGGCATAAACAGAACTTCTGCTAGAACGGGACATCACGTTTGATCAGTCGTTCGATTGAAACACAAAGTGTGTTTTAGTTTTAAGGGATTTGCGTCAAGCCGGCGGTAATCTATTCCGACAATAAGTTAGTGTTGGTTTCTGATGAGGCGAAGCCGAAACGCAACACAGTATGATACGAAAATAATTGAAAAAGTGAGACAAACGCAAATTTTTAAAAAGAAGCAAAAATGGTAAAAATAGAAAAGGAAAATATTTGGCAACATATACAAAAGAGAATAAAATTAAATGGAGAAAAGACAAAGAACGAAAAACCTGGATGAAATGGAAAAAGATACAAGAAAGCAAATTTAACACATCGTTGTTATTCGTTTCTCAAGTCCTATTTGACCTATTGAGCACTCTAAAAGAAGATTACTGAATTTTCTTCTTCGTTCTGATAGATTCTTTTGTGATTCATTTAGATGTTACGACGGATTGAAATAAGTAAAAATAGAATTCACATAACCTTCAGAAAAGATACGAAATCGCAATTGGACTAATGATTTTATTTTAATTGTATAGTTTACGCAAAAAACACTGTTTTTTGAAACCTATTTATAGATTGCAAAGTTTCGAATTATTTAGTAAAATCAATCAAAATCAATTTTGAGAACCCGGAACTCAAAAACACTTAAGAATTTTTTAAATTGTCGGTCAAAATCCATGAGATAATTATGGTAAAGTATGAATTTGAAAATAAATTTCAGTCTTTTAATAAACAATTTACAACATCTTATGTCTTTTTGTCCACCGCGTGTTAAAATCGTTTTGGAGTTCTAAGATTCAAAGTTTTCTTTTGGTTAGTCTTTCGTGCAGTATACACTTTATGATATAATTTACAATTAACTTTATGATAGAAATTGGAGGAAGTATATCAAACTCTAATTGAATTTTCAAATAAATTGTTATTGAAATAAAATTTGACAGAATCATTCGTTCTGTTCAAAGCTCGGGCCCCCTCCACAACTCCGGGCCCGGAGAGAAACACCCCGTCCCTTCTCCCCTCTCGGCGGCCCTGTACCTGACCATTCATATCGTCGAAAACTTAGGTTAACTTACTGCCGCCAGAGGCGGTCATAGGCATAGTTCAACTGGATAGAAAATGTTTTCTCGTCTTCGGATTTCGCTTCGTACGGGCAGTGCACGTTGCTGATGTTGTCATAGAAGAAACGGCCTACATACATCCTCTCGTTGATTTCCTGATAGTTGATCAAAAGTTGACGAATCCGTTACAGTACTGTAGAGCTCGTTCCCAGTTCGTTGGTTGTGCCATCCATTCGATCTATTTTCTATTATCGTTCCTGTTGCCCGTTTACCTGTGCTGTAGCGTTGTGACTGCTTTTTATGTTGCGAGGGTCAACTTTTTTGCTTTCAGAGTAGCTTGTCAAGCCATACTGTCATTCAGAGAAAAGCTAGCAAAAAGTAATAATCATGCATTTTAGCAATGTGCTTTTACTACTATCATATCAATACTTAATACATCTAGTAGTGGAATTTTTTTGCTCGAAAAAAGTCATGCTCAGGTTCGTTATACCGAGAATTTTCGTCGAAGACACTTCATCTTATTGAAATATGGAATGTTTTTCGTGGACATTTTTTAAAAGAAGTTTTACATTTCTTATAAAAGAAATGTATAGAATTCGCTCAAACTTTCAAGATTATTTCCGAGGCCCGGAGGGCCGAGTCTTATATACCAATCGACTCAGCTCGACGATTTGGGACAATGTCTGTGTGTGTGTGTGTGTGTGTCTGTGTGTGTATGTAACGGACAAATTCTCATTCGTGTTTCTCAGCAATGGCTGAACCGAGCTTATCCAAACCAATTTTAAATGAAAGAACTAAAAAACAGTATGAACGCTATTAATTTGTTTTTGATTCTGATGTTTAGTTTCCAAGATATGAATGTTTGAATGCGCAAAAATGGCGTTTTTTGCAGTTTTTTTGAATTATCTGCCGAAATTGACAATATAGATTAACAATATGGGAATATATGTTGTTAGACAGCTTTAACGAATACCTTTCGAACAAGCTATAGATTGTTGAAATCGGACTATTATCAAAAGAGATATTTAACATTAAATGCGGACGAAAGATTTTTATCATTTCCCATAGCCAGAAATATGACCAAAAACATGTAATCTATTATTAACGCCAAAACGGCTTATTTTAGGTCAATAGTATCTTCGGAGAATTTAATGAAGGCAATATGCCCTTTCTTTTGGTATTGTGCTTTTGCTGATTAATCCCCCTATGAGTGAGATATTTTCACAATTTTTTTTGGAAGTGATTATATCGAAATGATGCCTTCAGCAAATTTGTAGCTCTTACTTTTGCGAATAACTTTACTGAAGACTTCAAATATCTATTTTGAATACTTTAAAAGTTATGGCTTGTTGTTTGTTGATTACTCTTTGTCACCTATTTATTGTTCAATATAGTAATAATCCATTGAAATAAGCCAAACATTATTTCGATAAAACGAATTTTATATTTCATTTTACTATCTACAACCGCTAGAAATAACCACCGAACACTTCCAAGTTGTCTGGAAGGAACTTGATAACTTATCAGTACAAAAATGTTCATTTGTGCGAACCTTCTGACTGCAATTTTTCTAACTTATAACCATCGGATCGATCTGAAACATATCGGAAAATGAAAAGCGAAATAAATAACTCCAAGCAACGGCGTAGCCAAGAGAAGGTTTTGGGGTTTAAAACCATACAACGCACCCCCCCCCCCCACCACACCAAAAAAATATGTATTGGATTGAAGTTGAAAATTTATTGATGCAGACTGATTTAATTCAATATTACAATAACAATTATCTGATCCGTAGATTGATAACCTGTTGTTGTAAACATCATGAGGACTTTTGATAAATTGTCGGAATGGGGTCCTGATATGTAACTGATCTCTTGGTCTTGATTTCACAGTTATCTAATAGCATCAATATCAAATTTCTGCCTGAAAACATTCCAATAGAAAATTCCAGAGTTCTGTAATCAATCATAATCCTCAGATTTATTTTCAAATTGATCTCGTTTTTGTAGAGATGTACTGTAATAAGGGTCTTTATTTAATAGGAAGCGAAGTTAAAATTGATTTAATGTCTATGAAACATAGAACTGCTCACCAAAAAATGCATAAATTTCAACATTTGCTAAAAATGATTTTGCCTTTCTCATTCACTCTAAAATTCGTCGATCTAATCCCGACCGGGAGGGCCGAGTGTCATATGCTAATCGACTCAGTTCGTCGAGATCGGAAAATGTCTGTGTGAAAATGAAAATGAAAGGTACAATCTTCCCATCGGCTGTAATTGATTTTTTTTTATTGATTGGACTTCCGGATCCGGAGTTACGAGTTGAAGAGTGCAATCACACAGCAAATTCCAATATAAACTGAAATGAAAAATTTTCAAAATCAAATTTGTATTTTTGATGCCAAATGACATTATAATGCATGAAACATTGAGATTTGATGTAAACTCGAAAAAATTACGTTTGACAAAAATTGATTTTTTTGGACTTTGGTACTTTTTTGCTTGTTACTATTTTCTGAAAAATTAATTCTGCATAATTTTAAAACTTCAAAAATTACGGTTTCGGAATTATGCCGTTTAGACATTAAGATCGATTTTCACCAAACCCCCACCAATTGTAAAATTGGTGTTGTAAAAAAACGTAAGGGCGATACTTCAATGCTGATAGGTGGGACCAAAAAAGTAAACAATCGCCAAAGGGACTATATACTATATATACAATCATTTTGTCAATTTCAATAGCAAACACTAATTTTAATTTAATAATTTCAAATACTTCATGAAGTTTTGGGTTTCGATCACTGAATCACGCAATCTAGGATGCAAAAAACACAATAGTTCTTAAATAGGAAATAAAACCAAGTCTAAAAATATGCACTGTTGATTTTCTTTGAATGGTGGGTTTTTTCAAGAAAAAGCGTTGATTTCTTAATTCTCAGTCGCGTTGGAAATTTGAGTAAAGTATAAACTTTAAATCGATTAAAACAAATCGATTTTTTTTGGCTCAGTCCAATATACATAACCCCTTTAGAAAAATCAGTTTTCCCACCACAATGCATTGATTGAGGAATTTAGATATTTTATTAACAGAGCATTAGCAATAATTCGTTTGTATGTCTATTTTATGGGCCATTTTTCGCCTTCCCATTGATTTGGTTTGAGATTTCTAGCACTGATGTTGTCCTATGCTGATTTGAGTGATTCTCTGAGTCCTGCCACTATCCCATGTAGTATGTGTTATCAAAAACATCGCGAAGCATCAAGTTCTAAATGTTCTCAAACGATATAATATCCGAAGAGAGTGATAAGAGTTATAAGAAATGTCTCATCACACTGTTAGGTGGATTAAAAACGTTTTTACTTTTTAAGTAACATATATTGATTAGGAATAATTTACATTATTATTTACACATTTATTTCTTGAAGATTATAGCACACCAGGGCTTAGCGAAATTTTTTTGGCCATCAAATAAAATTTACTAGAACTTATCGCCACATTCCACGAAAAAGATGATCATCGTAAAACGGGGAATCTTTAATCACCGGAGTAAGTTTGATCAAATGATACTTTTTTCAGTAATATACGATAAGATGATTCCCTCTAATAAAATTATCGAAACAAAAACCAAACCATATTCTAAACATTTTCAACATTTATCGACAACGATTATGTTGTCATCGGATGTACCTCAGATTGGAAATGATACAACTCTCATGCATCGTTCAAATCTGTTAAAACAATCCTTTGCATATTAATAAAATCAATCAACTTCAACTGAACTGATCAGAGATTTTTGTTGTTCACTATTTATTTTAGACTATTTTCCTGAAAATGCACGAAAAAAGCCAAATTTTGTACTTTTGGAGCCGTCACAATATTGGGCCATGAAATTGGTTGCAGATATGCAATTTACACACACATTTTGAGCGTTATATCTCATTTCGGTACACATATTTTGTTGATCAAAGTTACCCAGAAAACAACGAATGAACATTTAAAACAAAGTGATTTGATTTTTATAGTAAAACGCAATAAAATACCCAACAATTTGAACATTTACAATCTATGGGTAACAGTACTTGGTTGGAAAATGCAAATAGTTGCATCTACTTGAATTGAAGAAAGTTATTCGAAAAACTTTTGAGAAAGTTTTCAATGTTCCCCAATTTTACGGTACACTACATTTAGTTAAGTGTGTTTTATTAAAAACAGACAATTTTTATTTTGCAATAACTATAAGTGTTGCCGCGCAAACGAGATTGTTATTCATTGCCAGCCTTGTGTAAGAAATGCATCGCTGCATCGCGTAGGGAAGGTTGATGTTGATCTTAAAATCCCGAAAATGAAATGAAAAGAACACAGAAAAAGGGATCACTCTGTCTATTTACCAACCTCCCGCACCTAATTTACATAAGCATGCAATATGCAATCCGACTAGCTAATTTTGGTTTTTCCTTCTCACTTTCTCTGCGGTTAGGATAGTAATAAAGTCTTAGAAAGCGGTACAAATGCACACTTTGTGAGCCCTTACGAGACTGGACTAGGATTGAATAGCAGGAATCCGTATTGTGTTTAAATACGTCAGTCTTGAAGAGGCAGGGCCAAATATATAAGTAAACAAATAGGAATTGCGCCCTTCTAAGGCCATAGGAAATCTACACCGTAACTCAGGAAAATAGGGAAAAACGTTTGGCCTAAAAGGGATAAATTTTCCCGTAGCGATATATGAATTAAGCGGGCAAAATGTAGCTTTAAGATAATGTTTGTAAATATTTTCTGAATAAACTAAGTTCCAAAGTTTAAAACAGTGAATCCTCACCAATAAGAGAAAATTCCTTAAAGTGAAAAACAGGAAGAAACAACGGCAGCAAAAGTGGTTAACTCATCTGGTAAGAAAGCAAGAACCATCTCCTTCTTTGTCCTCGTCGTTACAATAAGTGAAATGAATGATATGGTTTATTTTCTGATAATGAAACGATCGATGTTTGAAGAATAGCTCCGTCCATTTAAATCCTTAATTGGGCGCGAACAAATTACCTTTTTGTGCATTGTAAGCAGTTTTTAGGGATTTTGAGACAAATCTATCTCTTTCGAATTAATATATACCTGAATAAACCAATAGTAACCAATAAGAAATACAAAATGGTCGGTGTTAAGTCAGACCGGACTAAGTTGCAAAATCTAAAAAAATGCGATAATTTTAGCACCGGATAAAGAATTTCCTCAACTACATTCGACTTTTGCCAGATTTGCAATGTGTTATAATAAGCATGAATTATGACAAAAATAAATTTCGAATTATAACGTAAAGGATGCTGCGATCCAAACTTTAAACTCGTTTTTCTCGAGATCAATGCGATGACACTTAGTTCGGTCTGACTTAACACCGACCAAATAGCCTTATATCTGATGATGATCGGCCCATAGAACAGTCTTTAAAAGCTGGTTGGTCCTATATGAGAATTAAATGCTGATATAATGCGCGAAAAGGTGAAATGATGTGCTATTACAGTGCTGAAATTGATAGCTCGGTTTCTGCATTACTAATTCTGTTATATAGCATCGACGTAGGACTGACAAAATTGAAAGCCTGTTATTGCGACTAGTCACGCCATTAAACAGTTTTTAATCGTTTGTCAGTTTCCGCAATATTTGAAACTCTTTCTTATGTTTCTTTGTCTGTATGACGAACGAATAAGAGGAGAATTAAAATATTCTTTAGTATTGTACTTCAATATTTTTTAATAATAAGTTCCGAACACAGGTCCCCGCCTCGTCATACACGAAAAGAGAACTCCCATTTGCTGCCTAGTCTATATTGGATATGGTCGAATGCAATGAAATATGCCGTTTATAATTCTTAAGAAGAGATGCCTAGCTTATAAAATCACAGATTTTTTTTATTTTGATTTCAGGGGTTTTAACTTTAGGGTCATTTGCCTTTTATCGGGCTAGAGAAATCTCTTTTGGAAAAATCTCTAACCCTATGTGCGGGGCTGAGAATCGAACCCAGTTGAGCTGCGTGCAAGGTAATCGGTTTACCAATTACGCTAGGCCAGTCCCCAAAACAGAGAATTATTTAAGCATTATATTGGCTTTATCTTCACTCTACACCAACACCAAATGCATATGTAGAACATAAATCATTGAGACTTTTGTGCGTTATATCAGCTTCTTATACATATGTAGAGTTGGTGACAATGCTACATTTTTCCAGTGTTTTTATGCATTTGCGATGTTGCGAGCTCGATTGAATTATAACGGGAGTTCAATAAAAAATGAGAATGATTTCAATACCTTCCTGTAGTTAAAGTAAAGAGCGAAATTTTGTTCTCTCTCTAATACAATTGCTCTCTAGACTTCCTAGAAGTGGGTGGCATGTTTCATTTCGTTCGGGTGCTGTCAGTTCAATCGAAGAAAGCGTCCAAACAGCAAGCACTCCGCGAGCGTGTTGTACGGTTTTACGTAACGCATGGTCATCGTGGAAAAAAGTTTACGGTAGACCACTTTCGAGACGAAAACGTGCCCGTGAGTACAGTTTACCGGATCCTGGTATCTCTGAGCGTGGAGCGGAAGGCCGGTAGCGGCCGCCCGGTGATAATAATGACGTAGAAGTTTGCGTGACGCCGGCCGAAAATATCACTGCTCCCATACCATGATTCACCGAACCCTCAAGATGGAGGACATCATCTGTCGGAAGATGACTCGGTCACCCGAGTACACGAACGAGCAGCGTGAAATCGCAGTCCCGTTGGATGACGAAGAACTACCGCGGGGCGTCGTTCGTGCTGAACGACGAAAGTTACATTCCGCTCTCGAAGAACTACATTCCAGGAAATGAAAGCTACTATTCCAGCGACAAGTCGGCCACACAGCAAAATATAAGTTTAAGCATTATTAATTTGAAAAAAAAAGTAATGCTGTACAACACCATATCGGACAGAGGGATTCCAAAGCCATGGTTCGAGCGGAGCGGTCTGGCTATTAATCAACAAGTGTACCTGGAGGAGTGTCTTTTAAAATTTCTTCTGGCCGGACAAGGCGTCTTCCTATTATGCTAAGAAGACGCTGGAGTATCTTGAGCAGAAAAGGATACCGTACGTGCCGAAAGAAAGGAACCCGACCAACTTGCCCCAGTGCCATCCCATTGAGGTTTTTTCGGCTCCCTCAGTGCCCTAGTGTACAAAAATCATTGTTGGACCAAGGATACGAAACAGTTGACCACCTTTAGCGTTCAAAATAATGAAAATGTGCTTTACATTAACTATTTAAATAGGCAATAGTAACATGTAGTAAAACAGAGCAATGTGTGTTCGTGAAACGTCTAACTTTCAACAGGTCATTTCCAACGAATTTCCCAAAAGGTGCTAGTGCAATAACGTGCCCCTACATTCACACATTCCGCACAACGGAAGGCCCGACTGTACACCAGCAAATTCCGCATCTAAAATCCCTAATCAATGTGTGTAGTGTACGTCCGCATGAATTAGCGCAAATCCTGGGACTCGTTCTCGAGTATTCGGCATAACTCACTCGGCTGCCAACAATCCCCAAGGGTGGCCCGGCACCCCCTAGTCACATAAAACAACGCACGTGTAGCAGCAACGGCAACAGCAACAACAACAACAACATCACCGCAGCACGACAGTCGGGACCGGTCTCTTGTTGTGCACGGTTATTTGGCACTGTTGCAGCAGCGGCCAGTAGGACTGAGTGCGCTCATCTCTCAGGGTGGAAATTATGTATTTGAATGTGTCTCCATACAGACACACACACATACACACTCACGTCAGTTCCAGAATGTTGGATGTTTTGAAGCGTGTGCAAAACCCGAGGATGGCCACCCCTTGCGATCTGCTGTGAGGTCGACGTCGATGCTGTTTGCATCATGCACCGGGCTGACAATTTCCACAGGCTCTAACGCTCTGTGTTCCGTAGTTCTGCTGATCCTGGCGCATATGTGACCCGCAACGAGCAACGGAAGATGCTGTGGGCTGGGACGATGTGCTCACCGAAGCTGAATGCCGTGTGAGCAACAGCGTGTGCGCTGGTGTAAGTGAAAGGGGTGGTCCCATGGGAATAAATAAATATATATATTTTGATATTAATATATGTAAAAAGCAATTGCCACTAATTAGCATTCATGTGGTTGTCATTTTGTGCATTCTCACGGGAACAGATTATGAATAAATAGCTAGAATTGTGAGCGTTGCGTTCAGCGCGGTTATGCGATTTGAATAGGTGATAGAAAAAATGTGCGCGGGCTGGTTCCATTTAGAAATTGTTTACCCATCAGAAACCGAATTTAAATTAAAAAAAATTCACATTTGATTCTATTATAGCCCATTGAATCCTTGGTATACATTCCGTTGTGTCGTCAGACCAGTCCTTGGATACAATCTCTTCATTATATCAGGGAACGGAATTCTTGAATCCCTGCAATTTTGTCGATTCGAATTACGTGCGTATCTGTATTCTATTTCACGTTTATGTGCGGTGGCTATCTTGACCGACGTTTTTCATCAGATGTTTAGCGACACCTTGCCAAATGCAGCCCAGTTTCTAAAATGTGGCAATTTGCTGGATACAAATTACATTGTGGTAGGCGTTGTTACCAAACAGTCGGGAATGTTTATTGTTTGTTTCTTAAATGATTAATTGTTTAATTGTCCATCAAATCTTTCTGAAATAGCTGAAACTGTTGGTTTTGCGCACAGGATCGTAGACAGGATTTTATTTCGGGAGGGCCTAATAAAATTATTAGAAGAATTTATTAATTCTGACGACTTGAGATAGTCGCTAGAAACTGACTAAAATTTTTAAAACTGTCTCATAAAATAAGTGAGGTTAAGTATTAAAATAAGTCAGGATAGGAGTATCATTCCCAGGTACACACAAAATTACGGTTTGAAAATCGAACTGAAAAAAAAGCCAAAGCCGAGTGAGAATCTACCAAAGGCGTCAGAAGACTACGCTACGGTGCTGTTAATCCAGAATAAACAACGAACAAGACAATGTTTTCAAATTTAAACAAAGATAGCGACAATTATTGCGAACTTTTTCCGCTCGTTTTCTCAGTTTCATAGGCCTCCAGTTTTAAAAACTGTATCAAAAATCGTAGAGTAAACTAGATCAATTATCATCGAGAAGATAACCCGTACCATGAAAATTGAAGTCTCCTCTATGCCGGAAGGGGTTTCGCAATATCACAAAGTTGCCGATTCCCAACCTAGGTCCAACCAATCCTGCTTTAAGGCTCAAGTTACCTTGTTTGAGCATGTGTTAGAATTGAACGCTTGGTAGTATGCGTAGGAAAAATTGTGTACAGCTTTGCCGCCGATTTATCCTATAAAGCATTCATTAAACTCTAGTAGAAGAAAATCAGTCGATTTGTTAGGTTATGAGGATTCAAATCACGCAAAGTAGTTGGTGTAAAAGCAATTGATCGGGCGAGATGGTGCTTTTGGAAAAGTGGCTGTGGTTTTTTCACTACGCAGTTGTGTTGCGTGCCCCGGGACAATGTGGTGGTGTGACGAAAAATCACCGCCACTTCTCAAAAGCACCATTCCACCCGGTCAATTGTTTTTCCACCAACTATTTTGCATGATTTGAATCTTGATAATCTAATAAATCGACTGATGTTCTTCTTTTGGTGTTTGATAAATGCTTTATGTGGATAAACCGGTGACAAAATTGAACGCATTTTTTCCAACGCATACTATCAAGCGTTCAATTCGTGTAGACGCTCACCGAAAGTTCTTTGAACCTTAAGTGGAATAAGTTGAATCTCTGGTTGACATGTCATATGAGATCTTTAGTGTTCTTGGATGCGTTGAAAACTCTTTGTTTCTTTTCAATTGTCTAACACCACGTACTGCTTGCTTCGGATTTGTGGCAGAGCTTTCTTCTGCTGGTATATTTGGCCGCCTTTCAAGAGATCACAATCATGCAGATGATCCTTGTCGAAGAGGATGCAAAGCAGTCTTGCCCGGTGCGATTGTCACTCAAAATCTTTCCTCACTGGAGCAAGGGGTTATTGAAACAGCCAATCCCGTCCTTCAGTAGATTCACGCATGCCCAGTTCGAATCGATAAATACACCATCGATCTCAACGTTGTGAGCGGGAATGTAAACGCGTTAGTTCTTCATGAATGTCTTGTCACCAGTAACGTCATTTGTTTGCTTTAGACAGAATATCACAATTCTAAGCTTATCTAAGGCAAAATTTCGAGATATCTGGCACAGCTAAAAATTGCTGCGTCTTGTGAAATAATAGAATATTTCGCGGATTATCGTTGATCCGCAAGAAGATCAAATATGATCGAACCCAGTTCAATGTGTTTGATTTTAAATGGAAGCTCGGAATCTTTGGCGACGAATCTTTTGCGACATCCATTTTGGGATCATTTGGGTCAATCCAGGAGAGTTTGTTTAAGCACTTCGAAAAAAAGTCCTCATGCAACATGTGAGCGCAATCTAAAATCAATGTCATGAAGCGTCGAGATCTGGTGTAATGTTGAAAAAACGCCTTTGTGGTCCAAGGAAAATTCTTGAATTGAGATGGGAGTTTGGAAATGCAGCTTTCATTTTTCTTGTATGTCATGTTTTAGAAATCTATGAAATGTCAAAATCTGGTATCAATTCGAAAAAAAAAACATTTTTTTGATTTTTATTGGAAAATCTCAGTATAAAAAATAAAAAATACCAGGGAGGCAACTTTTATCTAAACAATTTTTGCGAGAAGATGCAAGATCCGCTGTTTCATGCATTCATAAGATATTTGGCATAGAAATTAAATTAAAAACAACCTTTTCAAACCCCAGTATCAATTAAAATTCAATATTTTCCAATTTCCATAAAGACTATCTTTAAAAAAAATCATGGTTGCAGCGAATCTCAACGTTTCATTACACCCTAAACGATTGAGTATTAAAAATTCGAATTCAATCTTAGAATCTTCTAATGGTCCTTTTGTGTTTTTTCATGGGTAATTTTTTTTACACTTAGGCCGCTTTGTACAACCTCTTAATCGTGTCCAATTGAGCTAATATTTAGTAAAGAGGTTTTTTTCAAGGTGTGTCCGGTTATTAAATTTGATGATCACACGTTTCCTATACTACCATTGGTATCCTAATGAACAGTCTTCGAAAAAGATGCTCCCTTCGTCGCCGTCAACTGATTTCATAAATATACAATAAAAGATTTGTGGCTGGAATTTACATGAAATGAACGGCTGTCAAACACAAATTTAGTAGTGAGTAGGTGTGCCATTTCCATGTACAGTCGTGATTCGTTGGTTGGGCCACAGCCTCTGTCTAACTAACGAGTTTGATTAGCTAGTTGGACCGACTGACAGATGTCAAAAACTCTCCGAAAGAGTCTAAATGCATTTGTTCGCATCTCTATGTACTGTAAGATTGATTGTCAAAGTAAATTTGACATAGGATTTTGGCGTTCAGATGCTTTTTAGTTTGACAATTGTATAACTAGAGGAGGTCCATCTGAAATGCGGTCCAGTTAAAAAGTGACCAACCAGCGAATCACGACTGTGCACAAATTATTGTTCGAAGGTCGAACTGAAAAAGAAAGCCAAAGAGGCGCAAAACTGAGGCTCTGCCAAGGGCGCCAGAAGACCACGCTACGGCTCTGTGCACGCAGTCCTATACGCTTGAAAATATTAAGTGACGCAAAGAAAGTATATTGGTGCGTTGTATTTAGTATTAGATATTTACCTATTTGCTCGAAATGATATGAATTCATTATTTAAAACAAATTAATCTCGTCGATCCGTATACATTATACGCAACTGTCAGTTTTGCCTGCCCAGCGGCTCACCAATACATATGCGCTCTGCAAGCGCCCTATGAAAGTCCTTAGTGATAGTTCACAGGCAACTAAAAATTGACGCAACAATCGCATCGTGTGAAATGGGCTTAAACTATACATTAGGACAAAGAAAATTTAGGGGGTTCGATCGCAGCAACCTTTGACAGCAAAGGTGAACATTTTTCACTACCGTCATACTTCTTCGAACATATTTTTTATGTTCGAGATTGAAATTGTGAACTTGCAAATGTGTATCGACACTAAATGTAATTTTTAAAGTGAGCGTTCGGCAGTCGAATCCCGTTAAAAAAAGTGCGATCCCTGAGTAATTCAGGCAACAAGTGTCAAATCGGTAGCTTCTGAAGTATTTCCGGTGGGGTAACATCCGATTTAGGCGCAGGAGACAAGGAATGACTGAGACTAGCGTGTACAAGCATTTCAACGGAAGTTATGGAGGCACTACAGGGTCCATTCTAAAAGAATCATACAGAAGATTGTAAGATTTCATAGTTTTGCGAAAATTTGTCGCGGTATGTTTATGTTTATCTTTAGCTTTTGATGGTCGGAAGCCCAAAAACTTCGAGCAAAATGATTCGTTGGTTTTATTATTCATTAGATGAATAATTTAAGGTAAAGATATGTGGAAGCCAGGAACGCACGCTTGTTGCTAGGCACCGACGCACTTGTTTACATTGCGAAAAAATGGAATTCGAAGTGAAAATTCAAACGCACAAATGAGAGTTTTCGGACATTTTCCTTCGGTCATCTGCACATTGGCAGAAAATTTTAGATTTTGTTAGTAAACGATTCAAGTTTCGCGGGTGTTTTGTTCAGTGGTGTGTGATTAAAGTGCATTTGAAAAAGTGCAATAAAAATGGGAAGAAGAAAAATAAGAGTGCTTCGAAAAGAAACCCCAAGTGAAGAGGGGTGATATTTTTGCAGCAAAATAAGAGCTGCTGAGAGCATTCCATCAAAAACTCGGGTTTATTATATAAGAATAGGTTCTAGGTTCCTCAAGTAGTAGTTACGTGGCGCACCGGCAAGGTTAGTGTGTTGAAAAACGTATGCTTATATTTGCTCGTGTCAGATACATGATTAGACAGGGGAGAGGGGTGTGTGTGCCTCAGTGGGCCTTTCGTTTTAATATTTGTGTCATAGGCTGCAAATATTAATATTGACAAGAAAAGCACTAAAGTATAACTACAGTCTTTTCCAGGATACTTTTCATTGCTGGCTGTGTATGTAAGGCTTAGAATAGAATCAAAGATCTTCCTGCATTTGCACTTGATTACTAGTATCACTCAACCAGAATTCATCAAGAATTCTTTATCTAGGCTCGTACAAAACCGGGGCCTAAATCGGTTAATATTAGCATTCATCGACATGGTTACGTTATCGTTACCTGTGGCTGTAAGTCAACGTGTTGTTTCGTGCTCCCATACATCTCATTTGGGACGTACGGAAGCAGCGGTAACAAGGATCATCCAACGATTGTACGGCTAGCTACCAAAAGTACCTAAACACACGTGTCTAGGTCCGTCAAAGCGCTGCATCCCGAAACCCCGATGAAGGATGGCAAGGAAAAAAAGATGAGTAAAAGCCAACAACGAGCGAAATTTTCCCAAACACTAGTACCCGAACGGCACACGCCATCCGCCCAGCCAGCTGCTATGCCAAACAGCAGGGACGAACGAGTAGCTTTTTCATCACATGTCTGGATTCTTTGCAACAGTAGCTATGTACATACCTACATAGATAGATCCAAAAGCACCGATGCGATGGCATGTCGATGTGCTGTCATACAGCAAGTGTGGAAACGACCTGTTTATAAATGTCACACATCGTTGATGCTCCCGAAAGGAATAGTGGCCGTTCTCGTTGCGGAAAAGGAGGACGAAAATTCTCCGAGGATAATGTGTAAGCGACGATGATGCTGCCTGAGGGCGAGAAGGATTATGAAAGAATTAATTTTTAATGTTATTTTTAATAAGGGGAAGTGGGTGAGCCTTCAACAAATTGTGCATAATTGACTTTACACTGGCTAACAACAAATTTTAATACAAATATACGAGCTGAGTGCAATACAGACAAACCGGGACATCGTCCCATAACAACCTGCAATCCGCAGTCACATTTGAATCAACCGAATCATCAGGGAAATTTATCGAATTCCCTAGGTGGTTTCTTTTTCGCAGGCAAAGAAAAACTGCTCTAAAGAAAAGAATTGAAAACGTGTGACTGAATGGAAGCAGAAGAGGTGGGAGTTTCCTCAATGCTAAAACAGATCGTAGCAAGAAAATACCGCCGCCAGGAAAAAATTTCTCCCGTGAGAGTAACAGAGCGAGGGTGTATACAAAGGAATTAAGTCTAAAACAAAACTATTACGTGCTGTCGAAGTTTTAGAAAGCTTTGGCAGAAACTTTTGCTGGCTGCTTGCATTGTGAGTTCTAGTAACTTTCGGTGATTCAAGCGGATTCAGATTTGCGTTAAGGCGTTTCGTTCAAATGGGTTTTCTGATGTCTTCTATCAGTCATTGCTCGGTTTTCTTTTTTTGTATTTCCTCTTTTGAATTTCGTCTTTCGTCTTTCGTCTTTCGTCTTTCGTCTTTCGTCTTTCGTCTTTCGTCTTTCGTCTTTCGTCTTTCGTCTTTCGTCTTTCGTCTTTCGTCTTTCGTCTTTCGTCTTTCGTCTTTCGTCTTTCGTCTTTCGTCTTTCGTCTTTCGTCTTTCGTCTTTCGTCTTTCGTCTTTCGTCTTTCGTCTTTCGTCTTTCGTCTTTCGTCTTTCGTCTTTCGTCTTTCGTCTTTCGTCTTTCGTCTTTCGTCTTTCGTCTTTCGCCTTTCGCCTTTCGCCTTTCGCCTTTCGTCTTTCGTCTTTCGTCTTTCGTCTTTCGTCTTTCGTCTTTCGTCTTTCGTCTTTCGTCTTTCGTCTTTCGTCTTTCGTCTTTCGTCTTTCGTCTTTCGTCTTTCGTCTTTCGTCTTTCGTCTTTCGTCTTTCGTCTTTCGTCTTTCGTCTTTCGTCTTTCGTCTTTCGTCTTTCGTCTTTCGTCTTTCGTCTTTCGTCTTTCGTCTTTCGTCTTTCGTCTTTCGTCTTTCGTCTTTCGTCTTTCGTCTTTCGTCTTTCGTCTTTCGTCTTTCGTCTTTCGTCTTTCGTCTTTCGTCTTTCGTCTTTCGTCTTTCGTCTTTCGTCTTTCGTCTTTCGTCTTTCGTCTTTCGTCTTTCGTCTTTCGTCTTTCGTCTTTCGTCTTTCGTCTTTCGTCTTTCGTCTTTCGTCTTTCGTCTTTCGTCTTTCGTCTTTCGTCTTTCGTCTTTCGTCTTTCGTCTTTCGTCTTTCGTCTTTCGTCTTTCGTCTTTCGTCTTTCGTCTTTCGTCTTTCGTCTTTCGTCTTTCGTCTTTCGTCTTTCGTCTTTCGTCTTTCGTCTTTCGTCTTTCGTCTTTCGCCTTTCGCCTTTCGCCTTTCGCCTTTCGTCTTTCGTCTTTCGTCTTTCGTCTTTCGTCTTTCGTCTTTCGTCTTTCGTCTTTCGTCTTTCGTCTTTCGTCTTTCGTCTTTCGTCTTTCGTCTTTCGTCTTTCGTCTTTCGTCTTTCGTCTTTCGTCTTTCGTCTTTCGTCTTTCGTCTTTCGTCTTTCGTCTTTCGTCTTTCGTCTTTCGTCTTTCGTCTTTCGTCTTTCGTCTTTCGTCTTTCGTCTTTCGTCTTTCGTCTTTCGTCTTTCGTCTTTCGTCTTTCGTCTTTCGTCTTTCGTCTTTCGTCTTTCGTCTTTCGTCTTTCGTCTTTCGTCTTTCGTCTTTCGTCTTTCGTCTTTCGTCTTTCGTCTTTCGTCTTTCGTCTTTCGTCTTTCGTCTTTCGTCTTTCGTCTTTCGTCTTTCGTCTTTCGTCTTTCGTCTTTCGTCTTTCGTCTTTCGTCTTTCGTCTTTCGTCTTTCGTCTTTCGTCTTTCGTCTTTCGTCTTTCGTCTTTCGTCTTTCGTCTTTCGTCTTTCGTCTTTCGTCTTTCGTCTTTCGTCTTTCGTCTTTCGTCTTTCGTCTTTCGTCTTTCGTCTTTCGTCTTTCGTCTTTCGTCTTTCGTCTTTCGTCTTTCGTCTTTCGTCTTTCGTCTTTCGTCTTTCTTCTTTCGTTTTTCGTTTTTCGTCTTTCGTCTTTCGTCTTTCGTCTTTCGTCTTTCGTCTTTCGTTCTTCGTCTTTCGTCTTTCGTCTTTCGTCTTTCATCTTTCGTCTTTCATCTTTCGACTTTCGGTTTTTCGTCTTTCGTCTTTCGTCTTTCGTCTTTCGTCTTTCGTCTTTCGTCTTTCGTCTTTCGTCTTTCGTCTTTCGTCTTTCGTCTTTCGTCTTTCGTCTTTCGTCTTTCATCTTTCGTCTTTCATCTTTCGACTTTCGGTTTTTCGTCTTTCGTCTTTCGTCTTTCCCATTCGACCTCTATCGTAACGAACCACAGTAGTTTCTACTAACACCGACACCATTCACTGTCGCCTGATCAACACTCCATTGCCAGACACCGTGAAAGAGCTTAGGAACACAAGAAATACTCTTGGGGATTTTCGATAGCACCGATGTGATGCTGGGCGGAGAAGTTTTTTTTTTCTTGTCAAACTCACACGAGGTGGAAGAGATACGACACTGAAGAGATTCAAGCTAAACGAAAATGGAGAGGCTGTGAACGGGCAACCAAGGTAGGTACCGACGTGTTAGGTGATGGCGAACTGCTAAAAACAGGCACACATAAGTTGTGCTTTAGAGTTTTGCGATCCCCAAAGCTGCCGTGGCAAATCCCATCGGGGCACATCCATAATGTGGAAGCCCAGAAACGAATTTCTGGTGAATTTTTCCTGCTTACTGACGAAGTAAAATCGACTGGGACCTGACCTTGGCTTTAGGCTTCGTAAAACGGCGTCTATCAGCGAAGAATTTCATATTCTGCTGTAGCTTTCTAACCAGAAAATATTATTTGACTTAAAATAACACCAGTGAAAGGATTTAACGTCAATTGTTCAGGTCGAAACAAACGCCCCGTGCCAAAATAAAAAATTGCAGCATTCGTACCACAAGCCAACATGATAACCTGCAGAATGCTCAAGAGTTGCACCAAACAGCAAAGATTTCATCTAGCTGGGAAATCTTAAGGGTATAATAATTGAATAATATAAAGTTCAAATTTCTTGGAATATGTACCAGTTCCGCACACCGAAACTACAGGGGAAGATTGTTACGAAACCCCTTCTCATGGCAGCCCTCCTTCATTGGATGCATCAGCAATTTCAGACTGGTTAGAAAAAAATGATTTTTATTTTTCATGCAGTACAGTATCGATGTTGCTTAAAGAGTATTTTTTAACATATTGTAATATTATTCGACGAATTTTTCCCCCTAGAAAACTTTTTATCCGGCCAGTGTAGCCCTTCGAGCAGGGCTATTGAAGGTGTTTCATTGCAAGCTTTGCATATAAGCACCAAATCTAATCCGAACGAATAGTCTCGAACGAGGGGATATGTGAAGAATCAGGGAGTGGTGAATATTATTTTTGAGATGCTTTCTACTCTGCTTTCATACTCAACAATTGCAGAGGTGCTACCTGGCCCATCAGAGGCCGAACGAATGATTCAACAGTGCTGCTGCACAGCACAGTATGTAAATTGGTAGACGAAATCTTAGAACTGATGCTGCTTCTTACGAGATCAAAGTTCTCACCCCTGATCTGCCTTGCTCTACATGGATCTGAGCCATTGCACTTGAAGTCATGCTTTCTTTCTCTGGTAGCAATCAAATTGCTTTTTATTTTGCTTTATTTGCCTCAATGCGACTGGCGAGGTGGAATTGTTTTGGGAAGCCTGATCGTCGAGCATTCCCAAAGAACAAGGTAAAAATTGCACCCTCCGTCTTTGGGCGGCTGTGCATTCGAAAAATACCGTTGCAAATATGGATGAATAAAAAATTACGTTCTCGGTCCCCAAACATACCGGAGTCGAACTATGCCGGAATTGAAGAGAAGACGACTCTCGGTTGCAATTCGGAAGACACCAAATTGAAACCAGACATTGTTCTTCTAAAATCAATCGGGAATGTCCGAGAAAGACAATTTCCAATACGGTGTGACAAATCGAATTTTGAGGAAGTATGAAGCGTGTTATAATATGAGCCTGATGGTTGAGACTGATTGTTGGACTGCCGTTAGATCTCTCATTGCAAAGGCCCTGTAGAATGTAGAGAATGTAGAGGCCCTCCTGCACAATTGTCTCATACTAGTTTTTATATTAACATTTGTTTGTACACTTGATTCGTCAGATTTCAGCGGGAAAACACCATATGAAAAAAAAAATCATTTGAGGCTAAGTTTGTACAGTAAGAATCCGACAGTACCACGGCCAAGTCGGTAGTGGTCTCTTTTGAAGATTCGCCTTCGACACACACACACACACACATACAGACTCCTTCCGATCTCGATGAACTGAGTCGAAGGGGATATGACACAAGGCCTTCCGGGCCAGGATTACGTTGTCAATTTCAGAGTGATTTCATAACCTTTCTGTATGAGAAAGACAAAATAATGCATAATCAGGTAAGTTCCAAAAAACCGATATTTGCCCAAAAAAAAATTTCGAGCTAGCATCAAATCTCGACGTTTCATGCATTTTAAATACATTCGGCTTAAAAAAAAGGAATTCCATCTGAAATTGTATGTGGTCCCCCCTTTGAACATATTTTTTTTTGTTCGGGCTTATAAGGGAATTATATATGTTACCGGACGATGCGGTCCATATATCCGGAACAATTCATCCGATACGTAATAAATTTCTATGGGGATACTATCCCTTTCATTTGAGACTGATTTTGTGAAAATCGGCCCAACCATCCTCAAGAAACTGATGTGAGTTTGTATTTTTGAAAGATTGACCATTTATCCGGGTCTGCCGGAACCTTTTGTGGTGGGCAATGTGACCAATGAGACTTCGGAAGGGTAGGGAAAAAGGAGGTTTGCAAGTTTCACCTTACATTTTTTTTATTTCGTTTATTTAACACGGCTCATAGGTGGTAGCTTAAAGGAGCCGTGGATCTTTCATGTGTTTACAATATGCGAGAAATAGAAATAAAATCAAATATTATTGATTAGTCGTTGGATCTCGTGCGCGCAACTTTTTCTTGCGAGCGCAGACCTTCTTTCGCGGCTCGCCTACTGCGTCATGGGGATCATTTGATTCTCATTTGTCAATCCTGTCATTAAAAGTCTCTTGGTGCTCGCGATCAATTGTTCTTTTTTGCTTATTGCCCTTACGGGTGACCATTGTAAATCCGTCGTCATGTTCATTATCTTTTTCGCCGATTTTGCTTACATTGGTTTTTGGGGTGATGGATGCTGCTTTTGCAGTTGTCAATATGGACTGAACAGCTGCCACAAATTTTGCAACAATTTGTGGTTCAGGTATTGGTATTGAAAACTCTTTTTTGGGTTGGTTTTCCGTGAATTGGTTACCAGTCGATAGTGATGCATTCTCCTCTGTATCTTCCGCGCAAGGTTGTCCGTGGTGCGTTGTTTGATTACAATACTTGCACGTAGGAGTTTGCCTCTCATGGCTGCATAACGTAGTTTGGGTTTTGCGTTTTATAGTCAAGTGGGAGGGGATAGGACTTTTGATCCGCATCCTCACCACAAGAGCACCGTTAGGTGTAGCCGAGAAGAAATTTCTCCACCTATTAGGTGTAACGGATTCTACTTCTCCGTATTACGACATATATTTTGCAACTAGATTAGGAGGGGTACGTGTTGAAAGGTCATGTAGCTTTACATCTACATAGTCTTTTTCTATATACACGGGAATCTGAGTTCCAACTTTATCACTTTCAACCACGTGCTTCAAGTTGTTCTGCAAACAAAATGTTCAACTTGGGCTAGACACACAACCTCCTTGAGCCTAAGCTGCATCTTTATCTTCAGCAGGTATTCCACTTCACGAAAACTCAATCGTATTGAACAGAATTTAAAGTCAACTACCGCTGTGTTGGGTCGGAGCAGAGTTTTTTCATCAACTTTACTCATGATGGCAAGAAACAATAAAAAGTTTCCTTTGTTCTCGAGACAATGCACACTAGATCGAGAGGTTGCTAACTGTTGTTCACATGGTTCGATTGTACGACTGAGTTGGGCAGAAGTAGGAAGTAGAGTGAGACCTTCCATTTGATACTTGATTTGTAAAAATCGGTTCAGTGAACACCGAATAACCGATGTGATTTTAATTCTTAAATATGCCCGAGCCCCGGATTTCTGGAATTGTCGACAATAACTTCAAAGAATCTTTAATTAGCCATCAGTGATCTAGATCTGCGAAACAAAGTAATTTGATATACAATTCAGTAGATTTTTAACCTCTGAGCTAACGATTGTGACGGTTTATATGGAAAATTCCTGTGTGACTGTGCTAACCAACCTATAACTTCAGAACCAAAGGTCAAATCTGAATAAAATTCAATAGATGGGAGTGTCATCTTTCATTTGAAATCAAATTTGTAAATATCGGTGAACTCTGAAACCAGAACTCCAATCCAAATTAAATTTAATAGCGACCTATGGCGATGCTACACCTTTAATCTCAATATAATATTGTTGAAATATTAGAAGTACGTTCGAAACTCAGCACCTTAGCCAGTTGAAGGCTCCTGACTAGCGCCCCTCCGGCTCTGAACTCGGTACCCCATGAAGGACCGCATCAACCCTTGCAAGCGACCTCACTGCTGGCAAAGGTATTCATGGGATCATGTGAGGCAACTACTTATTACGGACGTAGATAGGGCTTGGATTTGAGACACAAAAAGCATGCAAGAAGACAAAACCCACAAAAATAAGAAAAAATCCAGCAAGTGTGGCGTACCCGTTCGCCAAAGGTGGGCTAGCTAGGTCGCTGACCCAGCACAACGAATAAGTGTAACAGTAAGTGGTACCACAACAGCAGCAGCAGCGAGAACAGCCGAGAAAGGCCATACCGAGCACGAGCGGCAACAAACCAACTGAACGCCAAGGTAAGTTAGGGTTTCAGGTGCACACGCCGAAACCAAGCATTATCTAAGAAGACCAGCAGTCAGTTGAGGCAAAAAATTGAAGAACTCTACAAATTTGTGAAAAGCAAGGGCAACGTGCGAGCTAAAATCGCCGAAAAGACGCTGAAGACCACAGAGATAGCGAAAGCAGAAGCCGAAGGGTGACCGGTATTCTCGTTCTGTGAAAAGAGTAAGGCAAACGTGAGGAGAGGAGGAGGAACCAAAGAAGACCAAGTAGGTCAGTGAAGAAACCTTCGGCCACACCAGCGGAAACATAGGGGAGTCGCTCTAGTCGTCAAAGCGAACGACGGCGTGACGTACGCTGCGATCCTCAAAAGGGTAAGAGAGGATCCCAAGCTGAAGGAGCTGGGGGAGAATTAAGAACTAGGCGTACTCAGAAAGGCTAAATACTGTTCGAGCTGAAGAAAGATCCATTGATCAAGTGCTCGGCCTATCGGGAGCTCGTGGTAGAAGCGGTGTGGGAGGAGAAGCGAATGTGAGAGCTTTAGTTCAGGAAGCACTGGTCGAGTGGAGGAATCTGGACGAGACCACAACGGAAGACGAAGTAAGAAGCGCGCTAATAGAACAATGTAAACTGGAGAAAGAGCAGTTCGTCGCGGTTGTGCTATCTTATAACAAGCGCCATTTAGTACATTTCGAGAAAAACGATTTTTGAAGTTTGAGATTGAATGTCTGGAAATTTATAAATAGTATAAACAATTCATAGAAGACAATTGATGCTTCTATCTATTCTGTACGAATCTTTCAAATATTACGAAGATTGGCTGACTGTGTTGCGAGTTTTTACAATAAATGTAAGCAAAAGTCGCACTCACACGTGTCATAGGTGTGTATTGATGACAAGCTTTGTATGGCGTGTCATAATCGAGCATGGAAAATTTTTCATAGAAAAAAATCATCAATTATTAACTTTTATTCATATCTTTGGCTTCATTTGGTCTATAAACAATCGGTGAGATGCATTTTGAAGGAAATGAGTCAGGGAATCTAGACAAAATAGTAATTTTTGGTTACAGTGTAGCCAAATTTGCTATATTTTCAGTTTAAAACTTTAACTGCATTTTTCTCGCAATTCGTGTATTTTTGTTTTGAAAATGATTATGCCATTGTGTTTCTCAGATCGTTATACGCATAAAAACATCTTATGCATTTGAAGCAAAAAATTAAAAATTTCTCCAAGCAGAATGTCAAAATTCTGAAAACGTCACTTTGTAGAGATTTTTTAGACAAGTGATGTGGCATATCTAACTCAGTTTACCCCAAAATGGCGTTTGTCATAAGATAGCACAACAGCGACGAGTTATTAATCAGGTTGAGGAAGGCGTACAGTGACACACAGATAGCAGTGATACGCTTATC
This sequence comes from Topomyia yanbarensis, assembly GCF_030247195.1. Lineage (NCBI taxonomy): Eukaryota > Metazoa > Arthropoda > Insecta > Diptera > Culicidae > Topomyia > Topomyia yanbarensis. Next base: position 10,165,179 of record NC_080672.1, read on the forward strand.
GCCAACCGCAGCCAACAAGTTTATGTCAACCGGTAAGATCAAAATCGGATAGTCGGTGTGCTCGTTGCGATTGATCTCTAGAGTCTCTGAACAAATGGAGAGGTGTTTCAGGTGCCTGGATTTCGGCCATCAGGCGAGAAACTGTAGAGACCCGTACAGATCTGATCCGTGCAGAGAATGTGAGGAGAAGGGGCACATTGGTAGAGACTGAGCAAAGCAACCAAAGTGCTTACTCTGCACAATGGAGGGCAGAAAAGACCACATGACGGGAGGCTTCTTATGCCCAGAGTACAACAAGGCGAAGGCTGACCAGCTTAATCTCAATCATTGTGACACATCAACTGTTGTGGCCGTTAACAAAGTGCGACGTAGCAATTATTGCAGAGCCGTATCGTGTCCCTCCCGATAACGGTAACTGGGTGGTGGATAGTGCAGGGATGGCAGCAATCCAAGTGATGGGCGGTTTCCCTGTTCAAAAGGTAATGGATAGCACACACGAAGGCTTCGTGATCGCCAGGATCAACTGCGTATTCGTATGTAGCTGTTCCACGGTGGATACCAGAACAGTACAACTGGATGCTGGACGCACTCGTTAGACTCGTTAGTCGGGCGAACGCCGGTTGTTATAGGAGGAGATTTTACCGCTTGGGCCGTAGAGTGGGTAGCAGGCTGACGAACGCATGAGGTTACAGCCTATTGGAAGCACTGGCGAAGCTGGACGTAAGGCAGTGCAGCGAAGGTTCCGCTAGCATATTCCGTAAAGACGGCCGGGAATCCATCATCGACGTAATATTCTGCAGCGCGTCGCTGATGGATAATATGAATTGACGAGTTAGTGAGCAGTACACACATAGTGACCACCAAGCGATCCACTACACCATTGGTCGGCGAAATTGTACGGTAACGCTCAGGGTGAGAAATGGCGACTGGAAGTGGAAAATAAAGGACTTCGACAAGGACCTTTTTGTGGAAGCACTTCGTGCTGACAGCATCATTCCAATTCCGAATGCCAATGTCGGAAACAGTAACGAGAGCATGTGATGTAACAATGCCGAGGAAAATGGAGCCGAGGAACTACCAGCGTCCGGCGTACTGGTGGAGCCAGGCTCAGCATTCTCCGGGCTGCCTGCCTAAAAGTCAGAAGACGCGTTCAGAGAGCAAGATCTGAGGCAGTCAGAAAAGAGTGTAAGGTAACATTCCGGGCGGCCATGGTCGCTTTTAAACGCGAGATAGGGCTAAGCAAGTCCACCTGCTATACGGAGCTGTGCAGATAAATAGTTGCTAACCCCTCGGACAATGCTTGCCCTGTCGTTATGGCAAAGATCAAGGGTCTAATAACGCCAGTTGAAATGTGCGCCGACAAACAGCAAATTATCGTGGAGGGTCTTTTCCCAAAGCCCAACCGCATGGTGACAATCGAGTTTCCAACGACGAGCTCCTTATAGCGGCAAAAGGGCTGAAAGGAAAAAAAACTCCTGGACCGGATGGTATCTCCAACGTGGCACTGAAGACTGCGATCCTGGCGTTTTCGGACGTGCTCAGGAAGGTCCTACAGAAATGCCTGGACGATGGCTACTTCCCGGATAGATGGAAGATCCCGAAGCTGGTGCTGGATATTCTCGGTAAGCTTCTGGAAAGGGTCATCCTCAACAGGCTGACGACCTACGCTGAAAGTGAGAACAGACTATCGCAGAAGCAGTTTGGGTTCCGGAAAGGGATATCGACGGTGGATGCCATCCGCACAGTCATCGCGAGCGCGGAGAAAGCATTGAAGCAAAAGAGAAGGGGTAATCGCTACTGCGCGGTGGTAACGATAGACGTGAAGAACTCGTTGAACAGTGCTAGGTGGGGGGCGATCGCCGTAGTTCAGCACAGAAGAAGGGTTCCGGATTATCTGTGCAAAGTTCTGAAAAGTTTCTTATGGTACATCACGTAGGTTTTCGTTTTTTGAGTTAGCGTTACTCTGGCGTTAGCTTAGCCTTGTCACTAGGTTAGTGTCGGATTGTGATGAGACGAATTTGAAACGCAAATTCCATAACTAATTTAGTTATAGGGTTTTGTGCCCTTAACCGGCAAATGTGGTTTAAAACAATTTTCTTCTTAGTGGAGAAAATATAATTATTACCTAAATTTTTCTCCAAGAAATATAGCATAGTACTAGAGAGTGTTAGTATCGCCGAAACAATTTTTTAAAATGTATCTTTTTCCGAATTAACCTTAATCTACCGGTCAGGGGAAGTGATCGATGCATCCAATAACAAAATAACCCCAAGCACAATTTTGCATTGTACAAACCAATGAGATTTGCATCCGTAATAACAACAACAAAATTAAACGCATGTCGGATTTGATCGATCTACATTCAATCGAAAAATTGATCCGTCGTAATGAAGCATAAAACTGAACATGTGTTAAAAATGAAATTTAAGTTCACCATTTTTTCTTGCTCGTCGAGTATGTAAAACAATATAGTGGTGCTTCACAACGTCCGATTTCAGATCTTATGACGCATGTTCCGATTTTTGCGTCATAATATTCCGGACATTGTGACGTACATATATTGCAAATCAATAAAAGACCCATGACTCTTTTATACTCACGCATTATGCCGTATCTAATAAACGAATTGAAGGAAGAGGCATGTACGAACTTATACGGATATCGAATTTACTATAGAATAGTAACTATAGAATCTTTTTTTAGCACTTGGACTAGTTCGGATAGGTTTAGAAGTAATGTGGAAAAACTATTTTTTTTTATCAAATCAATAGTTGGGTAATATGTATGGGACTCCAAATGTATATCGTTTATATGAATATAAAATTTTGCTAATCATATTTCATTTTATTACAGATCAAACCATGAAGAATGAATTGTTCGACAACGAGTCTATCAACACTAACATCTACGACGACGATGACGATCTCACATCGGAAAGTTTCTGTTCTGGTAAGATATTTTTCTCTGTTTAGGTACGGTTTCATCGAGAATGATTGCACTTAAAGAGTTCAAGATGAAATGTGTTTCTTGACACAATAACAGGAAGACAACCGCAATTTGTCTAATCTGTGAAAGGCTAGTTTTTACTGCGCTGTGCAGTTTGAAGGGTTTAGCACTTCTTTTGGGGGAAAAGGACATTGATGAATAATTAAGACGGTCGTTTTTCTTTTGTGATGTTTCAGAGTAGGGATACAGCAGTTGTCATGATTTACGAACTTTTGGTGAGTGAGTGAGCTATGCAAATTTTATCTCGTACATTGTGTTTTTGAATAATTACTATGTTGCTTCCTGGTCTTTGGCAGAACAGTTTACCTTTTCGCCTGAAGAACAATACTTACCCCCAAAGGTCTCATGGGGTCGGCCAAGGAAAGATTGAGATACGTTTGAAGAACGTTTGGGGGTTTTTCTCAAGGATAGGTGTAGTTTCTTCCCGTCCTGGTCGGTTCACTTGATTTATGTGGCATTCCTTCTTCAAGAGAGCATCCGTCGTTCTTATCGTATCCGTTTCTGAAACTATTCCCTCGAGTGCGACCTTGCACGCTCCCTCTAATGTGCATGCAACCCTCATCGCAGCAACTGTCGTCTCCTTTATTTGGATAATGGTTCCCCTTACCACAGTGTTTAGGCTGCTTCGTACAAAGACAATACTCCGACCCCGTTACGCTAAATAGAAAATCCGTACCGTTCATCAAATATTAACACCACAGTCACCAAAGACGAACAATGATTGGAAAAGGGAATGATGAATAATACAAAGGTGATTTTCAGTGTAAACACCCAACTTTTACGCTTCTCCGGGGGAGGTCAAAATAAAAACCAAGAATCACTTTCAATGTGGTTCGTTTAGTTACATGGCCTAGTATGTACATTGGTATGCACCAAAAATCCCAAATTGAATGAAGATATGAATAATTTAGAACGACTATAAAAATAAAAAAACAATCACGATTCAACAAAAGGTGAGCCTTCGCAAACCGCTCGTAGTTTCTTAATCGGTATCGTCATTCATGGTGACTTTGTACCCAGTGACGAAAAGTTCGCATTCAACACGTGCTGTACGCAGCGATATGGAAGCATGTTTCGATCGAATACATCATTTAAAACACGAATGCATATTTAATAAATAATGTATCCCAGGTGCGCTGTTTTGATGCTAGGCACATAAAGCATTTTCTGCGTCGAGAAATAGGATTGGCGCTCATATAGTTGAGGCGTGTGTTTTTTTTAGAGAGCATTAAAAAAATTTCAAGAAAGCCCTGAGACGGGAAAAAATGTACAAAAACCCAAATGTCTCAGGGAACGGGTTTGGGCTGCTAACACCCGACGCACTATAAACCACTGCTCTTGCCCAGAACCTGATTCCTACCCTGATTCAGCTCCACGACTCGGCTCCCTTGTGCCAGTTAGCACGGCACCTTACTCGTTGAGCTTCGTTGAATCTAGCCTACTCAACGGGCCAGCCAGTAGGTGCTGAGGTCTATCCGGCGATTCCGGGTGGAGCGTAGCTTCCGGTTCACCAGTGTCCCAACGACCCACTGCTAGCTGTGCGCGTGGTCTACTCGGTCTAATCCTCGACGGTGGATCTAGCCTACTCGTGATCTACCCGTTAGAGTGTCGAGGTCGGTCCGGCGATTCCGGTTAAGCTTGACGTCTAGTTCACAGGCGCCCCGACGACTCAAACTCGTCACGTACTACTCAACTGGTCCCCGGCGATATACCTAGTCTACACAGTCGGAGAGTTCCCCGGAGGCGAAATTTCTCTCGAAACCTGGCTTCTTGTTGGTCCCTTTGCCACTTCTTCTGCAGCTCGGAGAGTATGCTCGTAACCACTCTGTTGACAGCGTCCCAGGTATACTCGTCGTGGCACATCTCTTCGACGATATTGTCCACTGTCATACCAGATATACCCCTAGGAACTTCTTCGAACCTAGGGCATTCGAAGACCACGTGTTCCGGTGTCTCCTGCACAGTCGCACACTCCGGGCAAAGGGGTGACGAAGGATGTCCAAACCGATGCAAGTACTTCCGGAAGCATCCGTGCCCGGACAAAACTGCGTCAAATGGAAGTTCACTTCTTCATGCTTGTTATGCACCCAAACCGATACATTTGGGATGAGTCGGTGGGTCCACCTTCCATTCTCCGCGTTGTCCCACTCCTGCTGCCATTTAGCCAACGAGTCCGCTCGGATCAGTCTCCTTGCGTTACGTACATTTCTACGCTGGTAGCATTCCACGTCCTCCGCCAGGGTGATGCAGATGGGGATCATCCCGGCAATAACGCATACTGCATCCGACAATATTGTTCTGTTGGCACTCGCGACTCGTACGGCCATCAGCCAGAATGTCCTGTTCATGTTTTCACGGTTCCGCTTGGTTTTCAGCGCAGCACCCCAGGCAGGAACCCCATATCGGAGTATCGATGACGAAACAGTAGATAGTAGACGTGTCGTCGATTATCACTCCCAATTGCTTCAGTGCACGCTTCGATGCAATCGTGCTCTCCGACGTCGATCTGCATCCGCTGAACCGCTTTGCAGTTGCTGACCAACAACACCTCCGTCTTGTGGTGGGCTATTTGCAGCTTGACCCCGTTCATCCAGCTCTTGATCGCGTCTATTGTCTCCGTCACCGACACCCCCACTTCTTCAAGTGTCTCACCCGTCACCGTTAGTGATACATCGTCCGCGAAACCCACGATTTTCACTTTCCTGGGCAACCGCAGTGCTAGGACTCCATCGTACATCCCGTTCCAAAGAATTGGACCGAGAATGGAGCCCTGAGGAACGCCCGCTGTGACTCGCATTGATTTCAGCCCTTCGCTCGTCTCGTACAGCAGCACTCTGCTCTGAAAGTTCAAGATCTGGCATAGATAGTCAGGAACTCTCATTCTGTGCAATGCTGCAGCGATGGCTTCCCAGCAGCCACTATTAAATCCATTCTTCACATCTATCGTGACCACCGCGCAGTATCGATCTCCTTTTCGCTTCTGTTTAGATACCTTCTCGGCACTCTCGAGTACTGTCCGAATTGCATCCACTGACGATGCTCCTTTGCGGAATCCGACCTGAGCAGCACCGCATGTTGATTAGCAGTTTCTACAACAAAACTTGTGGAAGAGAAGCGTACATAAACCATCATTCAATTGATTTAATAACTGAAAAAGTGCACCAGCAAAAGTTTATGGTTATGCAACAAACTGCGGCCATTACATATTACAAGTGTTGCTTGGGGAACTGCATCTTGGACGCTCACGAGCTCGCCTTCCGCGAATTTTGTCAACCTGCTAAAAATAATCCTTTCCAGGAGTTTTCCGAGTGTATCCAGCAGGCATATGGGCCTGTACGATGACGGATCACCCGGTGGCTTCCCTGGCTTCGGCAGCAGCACCAGCTTCTGGACCTTTCACATTTCGGGGAAGTTGCCTACATTTAGACTCTTCTGCAGCACCCACCTGAACATGTCCGGATATGCCAGGATCGCCGCTTTCAGCACCAGGTTTGGTATTCCACCCGGACCGGGGGCTTTTTTGATTTCAGGCGCTTCGATGCTTCTGCGAGCTCGTCATTAGCCACTTGCCGATCGTCTGTGTTTGCTCCTTCTTCTGCGCCGTACGGTGTTGGTGACCAGACAGTTGGATCGTGCTTCGGGAAAAGACCCTCGACGATTATCTTCAGCTTAGTCGGGCACATTTCGGCAGGCGTCGTGGAGCCCTTCATTTTCGCCATCACGACTCGATATGCGTTGCCCCAGGGATTGGCGTCTACCTCTCGGCACAGCTCCTTGTGGCAATCTGACTTGCCAAGTCTGATCTCCCGTTTTAAAGCGCATCCACGTTCTCGGTCCCGCCGTTCGGCCAAGTAACTTAGCGAAGAGGTCTTTGTTAATACTGTTATCTTTGTCCATACTGCAGCAGGGTTCCGTTGACCGGTACGGTAGCGAATCGCCTGATGGTCACTATGCGTATACGTTTCGCATACTCTCGCATAGGCTTCCGACCGATCAACTGCTCGGTTAACTGCTCCTGCATTAGGCTGAACTGCTCTACTGTCCACCTTGGAGGAGCGTAACAGCTACACACGAAAACGCCGTTGATTTTGGCGATCACGAAGCCCTCATATGAGCGTTCTACCACTTCTTGAAAATCTGCTCATAACTTGTGTCACAGCCGTTTCTGATCTATCCGCCATTATAATGGAATGTCTTTAACAAAGTTTTTTTTTATTTTGATTATAGAGGCTTTAACCTTAGGGGGTTTCGGTTTTTTTTCTGGATAGAAAAAGTTATAACCTGTATGTACGGGGCTGGGAATCGAACCCAGGCGAGCTGCATACAATGCTGGACAACTACTCTATGCCCGATTCATCCACTAAAATTGTTTGAAATAGCATTTTCGAAAACTTTACTGAAGACATTAAATCTCGAACTAAATTTGTTAGACAAGTAAATTTGTTATGATTGTTTTATTAGATGAGGTGCTACTTTACGTTGCAATATTCTTCAAAGATACTAATCATCCAAAGTTGACAGTTTCGAAATAATGTGATCGTGACCGTTAAAATTGTTTCTGAGCATTAAATTTACATTTCTTCAATATTACTCCCAACTCCAGAATAAGTCCTCGTATAGAAAAATTTATTACACCATTCAATCCAACACTGAATTATACACCATTACTAGCCATTAAGTAGAAGCATTTTGAAATTTTTATTATATGCAATCTTGCTTAGAGGCTATTTATATAATTGATAATACAAAAAAATTAAATACCCATAAAACCGATCCTGACCTGCTAAAGACAAACGAAAAACGTCATCTTTTTCTTCTACTTTCCGAAATATTATTGTCTCAGTGTGAATAAACTGAGTTTTTGTCTCAACTCTCAGAAAAATACATTTTCAAAAAATATGAAACCAGCATGAGCCTAAGCTAATCGTAAAGTATCAACTAAATCCATTGGTATGTATATTCGAAAATCGAAATTAATCACATCAGTGGCGTAGCCAGAAATTTGGTTTGGGGGAGGGGGGTTGATGAAAATTGTTGATTTGCTGAATATGCTGAAATTTAATGAGTTTCATCAGTTATTGAAAATTCAGAAACATAAATAGTCGAACAGATGCCATTCCAGTCTACAAGCAAGGAGAACCAAAACGAAATGTTCAAACCATAGATTATTTCCTTGTACAATATGTCAACGAAGTTAAAGAATGTAAGCTTCTAAAGAGGGACAAATTTTCGAAAACTTTCTCAACATTCCACATCACTTAATTTCGAAATCATCAACCTTGATGGTTTAAAAACTCAAAAAAACAGCGCATATTTCGATATACACATTCCAGTGATTAATTATCCTAGAAATAATTGTGGAAAATTATCTCTTCAAAAATGGTAAGTAACTTGGAGCCTTCAGCAAGGTTGTTCATTTGTTTATTTGTTGTACCGTCACCAGGGCCGCAGAGAGAAAATACGGGCCCGGGGGGGTCCAACGTACGGGCCCCCACCAATGTGTATTGCCTGAGTACAAAAAAGTCAATGTTTGAAATCCATTGGAGTTCACTGATATTATGTATAGTACACTGAAATTTTATATTTATGTACCATTTTTTTGCTCTAGTTGTTTGTAGTGCCAATGAAGGAAAAAAACGTAGAGTTTTTTATACTTTGGGAGTTTTTAATACCTCTTCGACAGTTTTGGTGACTTTTAAAAGCGCCATTTTTGTTAATAGTATTTATAAAAGTAAGGAAATGGCAAGATTAAAGATGTAGTTATCACAAAAATTAAAAATATCTAAACGGCGATCAACGGCAAAAGGTAAAAAACAATAGGAAAACTAAATATTAAAAGAATGTACAAAAGAGCTAAAAACAACAAAATCAACCAAATAAACAAATTAATGTCAATTGTTAAAAAATGTTTAATCGAGAAAAACCAAAGCAAACAATAAAATTTCACCATTTGTTCAATAATGTTCGACTTTTTTAATCTTCGCCATTTGTTTTTCTAGTTTCCTGCTTTCCTTTATTTCCTTTATCAATTGAAAGCAGGAAACTAGAAAAACAAATGGCGAAGATTAAAAAAATCGAACATTATTGAACAAATGGTGAAAATAGTAAAAAATCGATAAGAATGTTGGAATTTTTTTTAGAATCAATGAAAATGAATAAAAACTACTAAAAAGAATAATAATATAGAAAACATTAATATAAAAAATGCATAAAACTGAAAAACTCGATAAATCAAGAATAATAAAATTTATTTAACATATTTAAAGCAATAGAAAAAATAAATAAAACGCTAAGAATGCATAAAACTAGAGGAGTAGGGGAACACGGGGCTATTCGGACCTACTTAAGCAAATCGCCCTTTTAGGTGGATAGATGTGAAAAAAGTTACCGGTCAAAAGTTCTAATTGTTAGTTTGAAACGTCAGCTACATTTTGGTGCCATAAAAGGTTCATTTTCACCACTCAATGGCAGCGCTAGTCGACGATTTGCAAACCTCTACGTTTTTTCATCCTTTTACAATGTAGGGGTAATTCGGACCTCCCTACGGGGCAATTCAGACCATCATTTTTCTTTATTTTTTTTTACAATGGAATTAAGTTTACCTGTGAATTAGATACAAGAGACACTCCTTAAGAAGCAAAAAAAATTGCTTTACAAAAACTTAATCTGGTATGTCACAACTGTCTATTGGCAGCCCATGTATTTCTTTGCTGTGGCGTGTGCAATGGTATGCGCAGCCGCAAGCCGCTGAACGGTGATTGACGGAATAGGGGGTCCGAATAGCCCCGTACGTTCATATCGCACAAAAGTGGTGAGCGTCTCGAAAATATCTGTGTTTTCACCCAAACAAAAATTATTCCATAAAATAGGAGCCTCAAGCTTTCCAAAACACTTATTTTTATTTTTTATTTTTTCACTTTTATTTGCAGCTTTAATCACGGTTTTTCCATTATAATGATTTTTGTTTTGAGAATGACAAAACAACGAAACACGTTGCATCTCCTTTCTACAACGAACAAAGAATCAACTTCAACTGTCAAAATTAATGTTTCAGAACAGCGGTGCCACGAATATATACGATAGTCTGATAGTCTTGCTATTTTCTGAGAAATCGAGGGGGTCCGAATTACCCCCACTGTCTTAATAATCCCGGGTCCCCCTATAAATAAAAGACAAGAATAAAATAACTATAGAGAAATTAAAAAAAATGGACGAACTAGAAAATTTTGAAAAACTGGAAAATTGAAATGATAAAAAGACGAAAAGTAAAGGAAATTGAAAGTATTGAACAAAAACGGAGCAAACAGACAAAATGGAAAACAAAAAAAAGTAGAAAAAAGCCAACGTGGTATACTATAGAAACACAAAAACACGAAAAAAATTAATAAAATGGATATTATTTAAAGAATAAAAAAACCACGAGAAATGAAATTTGAAATAAATTCAAACAACGAACTAAATGTAAAATTAAGAAAAAGTGAGCATAGTGATAAGAAAATAAATCAAATGGTTTTTTAGGAAAATAAAGAAAAATCCAATGTTAACGTATAGGAAGATGTCAATAGAAGAAGTACTTTCCAAGTAGGTTAAATGGAAAACATGAGAAAATAGGAAATAGAAAAAGGCTATGGCAAGAAAAAAATATAGTAAATAGACAAATTCTAAAAATTAGATGAAGTGACAAGAGAAATAATTACAAAAGCAGGGTATTAAAATATGAAACAATAAGAAAAAAAATAAAGAATGCAGAATTTTCTCGAAAAATTGCGAATAAAGTTAAATAACAGAGAAAAAACTATAAATTAAAGTAAGTGATAGTGATAGCAATAGAAAAAAAGCAAAAGTAAGGAACGTTAAAAGATGGATGAAATAAAAGTATGCAAATAGATAAAAAAGGCAGAATCTTACAATTGTAGAAATACAAATACAATCCACAACTTGAAAAAATAGATCAATGAAATTTTAACAAAATAAAAACGTAAATGTAGGAAAAAAATGAAAAAAAATCAGTAAGATGGATCAAATTTCAAATAAGGGTTGTGGTTGGATTTTACGCTATGCTGGTTTCGAAAACATTCAAAATCCTACAAAAACATAAATTATTCTTTTATTTGTGTTGGTGTGTTAGCACTCCTTAAAATATTTTACAAGAATGTTTTCTAGAAATAGTTCAAAAATAATAATAAAATCGTTACGTTCAGGAAGCGACGTTCAAAATCTCACGCTCACTCCTCCAAAACGAAAAGATTTTGTATGCGGATTTAACTTGCTACAGTAGTTAGCTAATCCTGCTAACTAGTAGATTTAGTTTAATAACAGAGTTAAATTATCTCTTCGAAATCAATCAAACACAATTTAGCAATTTAGTTGAACGTATGCTTCTTAGAATCATTGGCAGCTGCAGGATTGTGAACTGAGAGATCTTCTCTTAATGCTCCATGACATATAAAATTCAAAACAAAACTATTAACACTATACTCGTCACGACAGGGGCTTGTTGTGTACGCAATTTGCTGTTATAATGAAAATGTCGATAAAAGGCCGTATTTGAAAGAATTGCAAAACGTATTTATTTTTTCCATCCCTGGCCTCTTTGCTAGGGGGAATTGGTGCTGGAAAAACTCACAATGTTGAAAACTACATATGAAAGTCGCTAGTAAACTGCCTGGCTAAAGTTCTGGAAAGGTTTGTACCACATACTCAAGCGCCTTCGAAACGCCAACCGGTGTACCTCAAGGAAGTCACTTAGGGCAACTTATCTTTCTCTTGTTTATCAATGATCTCTGCATCCGCAAAAGATCCGGAAAACTACACACCTAGAAAAAATAGTGTAACTTTACGTCTCTTGACCATGACATATACGAGCATCAAAAATGACTTAGTTTTACGTTTGATTTTAATTTTACATGACGTTTAATTTCGTAAATCATGTAATTTTACTCCACATACAGCGTTTGTTCTGAATGGTAGGAAGTGTAATTTTATGTCATTGCGCATGTAAAGTATATGTTTTATGTAAAATTAAATGGAACACGGTAATGTTCTGTCATTTCGTAAATTACGGTTTGTTGAATTGTATCATGTTTGCAATTACGTCAACGATAAAATTCAGATTTTTTTGGTGTGTACTCTACGCTGATGATCTGAATATCTTTCGTTCAATTTCCTCAGGACTCGATTTTACTGTGCTCCAACATGATATAGCCAATATAGAGGAATGGTGCTAGATGAACGGCACACGCCCTACGTCATTTGAGTATGACCCTTTTACAAAAATGTTTCGGTATAATCTCGTGTCGGAATATGATTTTTATAGATTGTGTATCAATGAATGGCAAACCAAATATATTAAATTTTAAATTTAAATTTTTGGATTAATTTCGAATTCTTTTGGTATATCAAGAGTTTTCGATGACTCATTTGACCAATTGAGCTCTCAAATAGAGGTAGGGTTACCGCCTCTAGTGGTACTTTGACCAGCGGAATTTTACTGAGCAGGGGATAGACTTCAAGAGACACATGGGTATGCGTTGAAATCAATTAGAATTTCGAATTAAAGTGATCACTCGACAGAATTTTGGAGCGCTTCTATTGCTTTTTATTGTATGAAACGCTTAAAAACAATTAAATATGCATTGTTTTATTTCTTATGTAGCTCGTAGCACTAGCAGGAAAAATATCTTATTTTCTTCACATTGACCGTAGAGTGTAATGTTTTGGTAAAGCACTCCCTCTTTCTGTGCCGTTCACATTTAGTTGCATGTTTTTGCATTTGTTTATAGTTTTGTTGATTTAGTTGGATGTAGTGATTGGTTTTCTCGGATATTCACAAAGAATCCAAAAGCACCAGCCACTCTCGCTGTGAAGGATAACCCGAGCTTTGCTCTGTACCTCAATAAACAAACACGCGGTGTGAAATCACACTTCAGTTTCTTTCGAGAATCTTTGTGAGGAGCATTAATCCATTGAAGCGAAAGTTCAATGGGGTAAAGTAAACCCAAATGGCTCTTTTAAAATATTTGTCAACGCCAAGAGGGGCCCTCCTTAACAATTAGGGCCTGCACACAAAATTACAAAATAATCCAATGGATTCTTCCGGGCGAATTCGGATTTACCTGAACGAAGGAATTCGCCTCCGGAAACCGGCGTGGCAACCCTAAGCAGGGTTTTTTTCTTTCAATAATTACTTTCAATACTAATCCAACGCTTTCGAAGATTGTAAATTTAATAAATCAAAAAAATCGATTTCAGATTGGGGAAATTTTAAGACAACCTCATGACTTCTAATCAAACCATTTAATTGTTTAACCCTTACAAGTCTGATCATATTTTTGTTTCGATTATAGACATTTTAACCTTAAGGTCATTCGCTTCTTCATTCAGGTTAAGAATTTTCCTATAACAAATCTCTATTCCTGTGTGCGGGGTTGGGATTCGAACCCAGGTGAGCTGCGTACATGACATTCAATGTACAAATTCCGCTATGCCCGCTCGAGTCTGATCTTGTTTCGATACGAGAATTAGATTAGTATAAACATAGTTGATATCAAATATGCAGTAGTTTAGAATTTTCGCTATTCTAGTTATCTCATACACAAGATATTGAATTTTTAATTGTATTCTCAAATAAATTTTTGTCGAAAAAGTATTTGTCAAAATTTTAGTTTCTATTAAAAATCCGGGCCCCCTTCAAAACTCCGGGCCCGGGGGGAAACACCCCGGTCCCCCCCCCCTCTCGGCGGCCCTGACCGTCACCAACAGACCCCTTGGCCCCAACGGTGGTTACTTAAACTAATAACATTTCAGAATACCCATTATTTTAGTTTTTATCGAATTCCTTGTCAGGTTGAAGTCAAACGCCGTCGCCACACTGTTAAACACACGCTAGAGTCCGGTAACAGCGCTCTGGCGCCCATAGTTAGTTCTTCTGAACGGGACTCGCAGAAGAGAGTTATTGTGCAGAGCTCGAACGCGAGCTTGAAGATCGAGGCGTCCGAGGATTGTAGGGCAATCCACCCTGGCAGACAGTAAGTCGAGAGCAGTCCCTCCGGATGCTTAGAGTATCGAGCTGTATTAACTGATAACGGTTTTCGTAGCTTGGCAGCTGAAATCTGTTTTGCCAAGGAAGATGTCGGCGTTGGACGGCCTCGATTCTGTCGACACCGTTCTGGTAGTAAGGGTTCCAAACAGCAGAACAACATTCCAGTGTTGAGCGAACCAGCGCGCAATAGAGAGATTTTAAACAGTATACGTCCTTAAAGTTTTTCGCTATTCGGAAGATGAACCCAAGCTGTCTTGAAGCCTTATCCACAATGGATGATGTATGTGGTTTGTACGTTAGTGCAAAATCCATGATGACTCCGAAATCCTTGACGTTAGAGTGTCTTGGAATACTCGAGTCGAAGAGATGGTAGTTAAACTGAATCGGATGGCGTTTCCGCGTGAACGTAACGATTGAGCATTTGCTCGGGTTTAAAACCATTCTGTTTAGATCACACCACGTACTAAAGCTCTCCAATTCACTCTGTAGAAACTCGGAATCGGTTTTATCCCGTATTTGTCGAAACATTTTCATGTCGTCGGCAAAAGAAAGGCGGGGTCCTTGTAATTTGATGTTGACGTCATTAAAGTAGAGGAGGAATATCAGTGGACCGAGATGGCTTCCTTGTGGGATGCCGGATGTAGCGAAGAATGGTGTAGATAGACAGTCCTTAATGTTGATTTGGAGTTGCCTTCCATAGAGGTAGGAACGAAACCAGCACAGTAGTTGTCCATGAATACCGAGTTTGTCCAGCTTCGCTATTGCGATATCATGATTGATTTTGTCGAAGGCCTCAGATAAATCCATGTAAATAGCATCGGTTTGCAATCCGTCAGCGAATCCATCGAGTACATATGTTGTGAACGAGAGCAGGTTAGTCGTTGTCGATCGTTTAGGCATAAAGCCGTGTTGATCGTCTGCAATGTAGTGTGTGCAGTGAAAGAAAAGAGGGTCTAAGACAACCAGCTCGAATAGTTTTGATACTGCACTTAAACACGAGATTCCCCGATAATTGTCAATGTTCGATTTGTTTCCTTTTTTGTGAACTGGAAACATGTGCGCTGCTTTCCAGCAGGAAGGGAATGTTTCAGTATTGAGTGATAGCACAAAGACTGGCCGAAGTGGTTCAAGAAGCCCGCTGATGCACTTTTTGACAAAAATCGAGGGAACGCCATCTGGGCCCGGGGAACTAGATGCTTTTAGCTTGGAATTTGCTGCAAGAATGGCAGCATTATCGACACAAATTCGGTTGATGGTTCGTTCTAGAGAAGGAGTTAGATTTGAAGCGGCAGTGACTTGTTGTGGGGAAAGGTACTCGTCGGAAAAAAACGCTTGAGAATTTGTCGGAAAACAATTGGCAAATTTCCTTAGTGTCGGTGCCTAAAACTCCATTTAATGACATACAAGATGGTAACCCGGATTCTTTTCGCTGCTCGTTCACATATTTCCAAAACGACTTGGGCTTGGATTTCAGTTGACGTTGTTGTTAATATCATTTTAAACAATTTTGTCCAAAAAAATATGAAGGCTACATGAATGTAGCATATTGAGATATAAATCAATATTTAGAAAAAAAATTTAAAGCCGCTTCTCCTCAATATAACTTTTTTTTTGTAAACCTCAGATACTCATACCTTGAATGCAATGTAAATTTTATTGTTTGTAAACCGCAGAAGAGATTAATCAAATATAGTAATATCAGAATAACTTGTTTAAAAGGTTTTCTTTTACATATAGTCTACTATATTTCGATACTCTGAATATATAAAGTATTCCTGTCTTCAACAAAGTTGTTTGAAATAGCATTTTTGAAAACTTTGTTGAAGACATTAAGTCTCGAGCTACATTTTCTTAAACATTAAATTCTCTATAATTACTTTGAGAAGGATTAACCACCAAAATTATTATATCAGAAGTTATGCCGTTTTAAAATTCAATGATACTTAACATCGAAATTTGACAGTACCGAATAAAGTCATAGAACATATTTTACTTTTCTTCACTATTCAAGCTCACAACTTGACAGCGAGCCCTAGTACATAGTGCACAAAATTGTATTACGCCATTCAATTCAGCACTTAAATATACACCATTAATAGCTTGAAATATTGATACATTCGCCGACACGTACACGCCGCAACAACTACTTACTAAAGACCACTCTAAGGTTGCCAGTAAGTTTTTGGTGTAACTAATTCTTGTATTTGCTATTTGCGGTAGTAATAAGCCTCCCATTTTGGTTTGAACACCAGGAGAATTTATAAAACAGAATTTGATTGATAGGTATAGCTCATTAAACTAATTTTATCAATTCTGTAATATGAAAAGAATTTTTGAATTTTACTGAATGTGGTGAATTTGACACCAATTGCATCTGGTATACTCAACCTACACAAAACGTTGCTTAAGGGGTTACACCACTGTTGAATTTAAAAAAAATCGATTTTCTATTTATTAGTCTAAAATGTGCTTTGGGATGTTAAAAATGATATCCCAAATCATGTTCAAATTTTCAATTCTGCCGCAACGCCTCTTATACATAATCGCGTGTACTGAAAACTTTAACCGCGCTTTTCTCGAAATCACTTTTTTTGAGCTGGCCGGAAATATAACTCGAACAAATGATTTTTGATCGCTTTGAAATTTTCATAATATATTCAAAATTGATTTCTCCAGCGACATACGTAGGATTTTTTTTTATTGCTTAATGTTTTTAAATTTGCAATTTTGTGTCGATTTTTATGACATTTTCGGCGTTTTTTCACTCAAAAGTACGCCATTTCGCGTAAAATCAAAATATCGAGAAAAAAAATCCATCGTGCGACGCTTGCTAGTTTAGTTTTTGGCTCTAGGTTAAAAATTACGGAAGATAAATTTCCGGATGTGTACGCCTTCCAAAGAAACGCGCATGGAGGAAAATGCTACACAGCCGCCATCTTGTTATGAAATTGCTCCAATTTGTGCGATTCAATACTTGGTTCTCAATGTAGGGATCAGTCCATATTCTTACAAAAATATTGTACAAAATATTTTTGTAAGAATATTTAACAATTTTTAACAACCAACCCTCCCCCCCCCCTTGGTTAAGCCACTGAACCACATATTTCTATGAATATAACAGTTATAATCGAGCTGAATATATTGTCCAATATTTCCCATATATTTTGGTGGTATAAAGCGATATTGATTTATGTTTTCACCATTTCTCACCTGAAATCTCAGTGTTATTTTATAAATCAGTGTTCCAGTAAATGAATAAAGAGTATAATTGCTGCTACTTTCTGCCATTTTGTGTTTAATAGGCATTTTACAAAACGGTATTTTATTCAGTTTCATACCATTTATTTAAGCGATTTTGGAATCGACTGATTTTTCAATTTATTTAATCGATTAGTCTATTTTCAGAGAATATTGGTTTATTCCAAATATTATAAGAGATATAGCGTTTTGAACCAAATAGACGGTGCACGAATCACGCGCAGCAAAACGGCCTCCTTTGCTCGGAACGACGCTTTCGAATCATTGGGGCACTATTACAGAAAGTTACAACCGCACTTTAAGATGCATACAAACATAATTACAATACAACTCCATATGAAAACTACTTAGCACATCTTATTACACTGGTTTTCACTCATTACCGTATCTTTTTTCATGGAACAAACTATATTAATGCTATTGGCCAGCTTTTGAAACGAATACTCTTCTGTGCATTGTCCTTAATCCATGTTTAGGAGCATCTCTTCAAAAAAGAGCTCATGGTAATTTTACTACTATGGGACCTCGACAAAGAGATCAGTAACAAGATCCAATACCCACAATTTTCCAAAAGTTCCCATGATGCTTAAACAATAGGCTCTGAATGTAGTGATCAGACATTATACTAACAAAATTATTATGGCGCAATATTTAGCTAAATTAGTCAGCATCAATTAATTTTTTTCCCAATCCAACAAATTTTGATTTAAGGGGGAGGGGGGGGGTAACCCTCAACCACCTCCCGGGCTACGCCACTAAACTAAACTACTAACGATTGCAAGATTGTCTGTACGATCGAATTTATTGTACCCTTAGAAAGTTTATAGAACCAAAAGTTCATAAAAATAAGTTGAAATTGTATGCGCATTTTAATAACTCTTTTCGGGTCCAGCTCAATTTAATAATATGCACACTACTTCTAAAGAATTACACTACATTTCAATCTTTTCAAATAACAGTTCCCCATTTAAAAGTAACCGCGGAAAAAACTTACAACTTTCCTATATTGAAAAATAATGGAGAGAGCGAAAATAAAAGCTTGCGTCCGAAACACGTATGGCTGCTACGATATGGCTATGATTGCTTCAACCCGTTTTTACACATGAAATTTGAAATTAACGCTCAAGGAAAAAACATTGTAATTTTCGTAAGAATATCATATATTTCATATTCGACACGTATTTTTTTTATTTCAACATAGTAGGCGAGACTTTCGAGATTTTTTGTGTTGAATTTCACCACTTGAAAAAAGATACTTTTTTCAATCGCTTGTGCTGTCAAAAGTAAATAATTTACCAAAAAGTGCCCAAAACATGAAATGTGCGCCTTTTTCATAGCTTTCGGATGAAGTATATTATTACTTACTCAACGCATTTAATTGAAAATGTTGAAAAGTTTAAAATATATCGTTTTTTTTTCAAACTTGAACATGATTTTTTTTTCTTTTTTTTTATTGTATGAAATAGGAAAATCATTTTTCTTGATGCCATAAAAATTTGGGAGTGGACAATTAAATACTTACGGAGATATGAATTTTTCAATAGCGCCTTGCGCGCGAAAAACGTACCGCCACGCACTTCGCTCGTACTCAGGTTTGACTGTATAAGATTTTATACACTACCGCGTTGTGTAAAACACACTTGCAATTAACTTCATTATTTATTAGAAATAAATAAAAATAAACAATAATTATTATTTAACGGATTGACTTGATTTTTTATGAGGATGCATAATATGTGTAGCCAGTCGATGAACCACGGAAAACTGAATAAAAAAAAATCTCTCATTATTTTTAAGAAAAGTGAGTGAATTTTACATAAAAATATCAGATTTTTCGGATTTTATAAGGCTATTCCTTATTCCAAAATTCAAACCATTTTATATTTTTTTTGTTCATCGAGTAAATAATAGCCCAAATTTTAAAAATCTTATTGAATTTCCTGTTTCAGTCACTTTTATCAACAACAGCCGTGGCGCTCCTCGACGTGGAAATGGTTGGACGTCTACTCTTGTAACGCTTGTGTGGTTCTGTGTGACTGCCATTTTTTCTGGTACATAATGAATGTATAAATCAACCTTAACATTACAAGAGAGGTCCATTGTTGCCTTACCTTCAAAGTCGTAAACCAAAATCACTTTCGGTTTAAGCACTTTACATCAGACGCCCCCTAAAGTAAAATATACACAGCTAATGCGTTAGGGTAAGGTGGGGCAAATCCGACCACTAAATATTGGGGTAAATCCGACCGCTTTTTTGCTAAGAAAATTTTTATTTTTCAAATAGAAATATATTTTATTGTTATTATTTATTATTTTTATGTAAAATGGATCATAATTACAAACGAAAGACACGAAAACGTGATGATTATAGTATTCGTCGAGCAATTGCTCCGATGCAAATGGGAATATCATTACGTGCTACTGCTCGTGATTTTAGCATTCCAAGATTGACATTGAACTCCATTTTCTTCATGTTAAATTCAATAACACAACATTCATTCGTTTTCGAGCTCTCCATCGAGACAGAGGTTGTTTTTTCTAGTCCGTAGTGCTGTGTGAGGCGATAAAGAATAGTTTTAATCCGCATTCAAGGTTATTTTGCCAGTTCGGTTCGGTCCTCAGTCTTTTGTTCGCGTGTGAGGATTAAACAATAGCCAGCTGTATAAGCTGGATCGGTTCGTCGTTGGACACCAGTTTAAAGCTAAGTGGTTTTTGTCTTTTGTAACACATTTATTGCTTTCTTCCGTCTGCGCGGGCGCTGACCCCGTGCGTTGACGTTTTCTATGGTTCCCTCTCCGGATGGTCAAATGGAAGTTGAATCGGGTTCAACTTCTAAGGCTCCCCCCCGGCCCAAATGCTATCCAGAACTCTCAACTGGTCCATTTGTGGTCTTCTTTCGGCCCAAGACTAAATCACTGAATCTTCTTCAGATTTCTAGAGACCTGACGGAACGGTTCTCGGCTGTGACCGAAATTTCAAAGGTCCGCTCGGACAAGATAAGGGTGTTGCTAGCCAACTCAAAGCAGGCAAACGATATTGCTTGCTGTGAGCACTTTACGCGGGATTATAACGTGTATATTCCGGCTGTAAGAGTACAATCCGAAGGCGTCGTAACCGATGAGAGTTTGACGTGCGAGGATCTGCTGAAGTACGGGGTTGGCCGATTCAGAGACCGCTTACTTCAGCCAGTTAAAATACTTGAGTGCAAACGTTTGCACTCAGTAGTAATTGCGGGGGATGGTTCAAAAACGTACCCCCAATCAAACTCTTATCGGGTGACCTTCGCTGGTACCGCTTTGCCAAATTTCGTCCTCTTGCACAAGGTTCGTCTGCCTGTGCGTCTGTTTGTGCCGCGGGTCATGAATTGCACAAAGTGTAAACAACTGGGTCACACAGCCACCCATTGTAGCAACAAGGCCCGCTGTGGAAAATGCGGGGAGAATCATCTAGATGATTCGTGCAGTAAGCAAGCCGAAAAGTGTCCTTACTGTGCGGAGAGTCTGCATGATATCTCGGCATGTCCCGCGTACAAACTACGCGGGGATAAACTGAAACGTTCCCTTGCGGGACGATCCAAACATTCTTTCGCAGAAATGTTAAAGAATGCTACGCCACCATCCTCAGCAAACATCTATACTCACTTGCCTCCTGACGAGGGCGAGGCTGGTAACCCACAAGAGGGAACATCTACTAGGGTGCCTAGAATTTATAGGAAGAGGAGGAACACTTCCTCTCGTAAAGTTCCTTGTAAAGGCCAGAAGGTGTCCCTTGAGGGGGCTCCGAAAGTCACATCTATTGGAAGTGTTGCAACCAAACCGAAGCAATTAGCTCCTGGTCTCGGAGGATTAAGCTCAGAGAAGGAGTTCCCAGCACTTCCAGGAACATCAAAAATCCCAAGTGTTCCTTTGTTTCAGTTCGAGAGTAATCACAGCACTGGAATTATAAAACTCTCGGACATAGTGGACTGGATAATAAAAACTTTCAATATAACTGATCCTATTAAAAGTCTTATGTTAGCTTTTCTCCCTACAGTGAGAACATTTTTGAAGCAGTTGACTGCTAAATGGCCCCTCCTCTCAGCGATTGTATCCTTCGATGGCTAACTCATCGAACGAGGTCACGGATTTGATCACTGTTCTACAGTGGAATTGCAGAAGTATCATCCCGAAAATCGATTCCTTCAAAATTTTAATAAATAATTTGAGTTGCGATGCATTTGCATTATGTGAAACTTGGTTAACTTCCGACATAGAACTCAACTTCCACGACTTTAATATTATTCGCCTGGATCGAGACACCCCCTATGGAGGAGTGCTTTTGGGGATCAAAAAGTGCTATTCCTTCTACAGAATTAACCTTCCCTCGATAACAGGTATTGAAGTTGTCGCTTGTCAAGTAACAACCAAAGGCAAAAGCCTTTGCATAGCTTCCATATATATTCCCCCCAACACCGCGGTTGGGCACCGACGGCTACAAGACATCTTAGAATCCCTGCCAGCACCGCGACTAGTTTTAGGAGACTTTAACTCTCACGGTACAGCATGGGGTTGCCTCTATGATGATAACCGGTCTTCCTTAATTCAGGATCTTTGCGATAACTTCAATTTGACAATTTTAAACACGGGTGAAATGACACGGATTCCTGCTCCTCCAGCGCGCCCGAGCGCCTTAGACTTGTCCCTTTGCTCAACATCGCTGCGGTTAAATTGCACGTGGAAGGTAATTCCTGATCCCCACGGTAGCGACCATCTGCCGATCGTAGTCTCAATCAATAACGGCTCAAGGCCATTGGAAACAATCAATATTTCGTATGACCTCACACGAAATATCGATTGGAAGAGCTATGCTGCCGCGATATCCGACAACATCGAATCTACCCAAGAACTTCCTCCGGAGGAAGAGTACAGCTTTTTGGCTGGCTTGATTCTCGACAGCGCGAATCAAGCTCAGACTAGGCCAGTACCCGGCGCGAACTTACAAAAACGTTCTCCCAATCCCTGGTGGGATAAAGAGTGCTCAGACGTGTACGCAGAGAAGGCCGCCGCGTTTAAGACCTTCCGGAACGACGGGTTACCCGCCAGTTTTCGACAGTACGCGACGTTAGACAAGCGAATGAAGAGTTTGATGAAAGCCAAAAAACGCGATTATTGGCGCCGGTTCGTCGACGGATTAACGAGAGAAACATCGATGAGCACTCTTTGGGGAACAGCCCGACGTATGCGAAATCGAAACAGTACTAATGAGAGCGTGGAATATTCAAACCGTTGGATATTCGATTTCGCCAAGAAGGTTTGTCCGGATTCCGCCCCGGTACAGAAGATTTACCGCACCGCGTCTCCTCACGATAGCGCGAACGAAACACCTTTTTCGATGGTGGAGTTCTCACTTGCTCTCTTGTCGTGTAACAATAAAGCTCCGGGGCCAGACAGAATCAAATTCAACTTGTTGAAGAATCTGCCTGACTCTGCCAAGAGACGCTTGTTGAACTTATTTAATAAGTTTCTCGAGGCTAACATTGTCCCACTCGATTGGAGACAAGTGAAGGTCATCGCCATCCAAAAACCAGGAAAACCAGCCTCCGACCACAATTCGTACCGTCCGATCGCAATGCTATCCTGTATCCGGAAGTTGTTCGAGAAAATGATCCTATCCCGCCTAGACAATTGGGTCGAAGCAAATGGCTTACTGTCAGATACACAATTTGGCTTTCGCAAAGGCAAAGGGACGAACGATTGTCTTGCGTTGCTCTCAACTGAAATTCAAATGGCCTATGCTAGCAAAGAGCAGATGGCATCAGTGTTCCTAGATATTAAGGGGGCTTTTGATTCAGTTTCGATCAACATTCTTTCAGAGAAGCTGCACCAGCATGGTCTTTCAGCGACTTTAAACAACTTTTTACTAAACTTGTTGTCGGAAAAGCACATGCATTTTTCGCATGGTGACTTATCGACATCACGATTTAGCTACATGGGCCTTCCCCAGGGCTCATGTCTAAGCCCCCTTTTATACAATTTCTATGTCAACGACATTGATGAATGTATTGACAATTCCTGCACGTTAAGGCAACTTGCAGACGATGGCGTGGTGTCTGTTACGGGACCCAAAGCTGTCGATCTACAAGGACCATTACAGAATACCTTGGACAATTTGTCTGCTTGGGCTATTAAGCTGGGTATCGAATTCTCCACGGAGAAAACTGAGCTAGTTGTATTTTCAAGGAAGCGTGAACCAGCACAACTACAGCTTCTATTAATGGGTCAAACTATCGCTCAGGTCTTCACAGTAAAATATCTAGGGGTCTGGTTCGACTCGAAAGGTACTTGGGGATGCCATATTCGGTATCTGAAACAGAAATGCCAACAAAGGATCAACTTTCTTCGTACAATAACCGGAACATGGTGGGGTGCCCACCCAGGAGACCTAATTAGGTTGTATCAAACAACGATACTGTCGGTAATGGAATACGGATGCTTCTGCTTTCGCTCCGCCGCGAACATACATTTCATCAAACTCGAAAGAATTCAGTATCGTTGTTTGCGTATCGCCTTAGGGTGCATGCAGTCGACCCATACGATGAGTCTCGAAGTCCTGTCGGGCGTTCTCCCGCTGAAAAATCGATTTTGGGAACTCTCATATCGATTGCTCATTCGATGCGATATCTTGAACCCGGTCGTGATTGAAAATTTCGAAAGGCTTGTTGAGCTCAATTCTCAGACCCGTTTCATGTCCCTGTACTTTGACTACATGGCGCAGAATATTAACCCTTCTTCTTACAATCCCAACCGTGTGCATTTCATAAATACTTCTGAATCTACTGTTTTCTTCGACACATCCATGAAAGACGAGATTAGTGGAATTCCGGACCACATACGCCCACAAGTGGTTCCAAACATTTTTTATAATAAATTCCGAGAAGTCGATTGTTCTAAGATGTTTTATACTGACGGATCAAACCTCGAAGGATCCACTGGCTTCGGTATTTTCAATCAAAAGTTCACCGCCTCCTACAAACTCAGTGACCCTGCTTCAGTTTACGCCGCAGAACTAGCTGCCATTCAGTATACCCTTGGAGTCATTGAAACATTACCCGCAGACCATTACTTCATCGTTTCGGATAGCCTCAGTTCCATTGACGCTATTCGCTCGATGAAACAAGGCAAGCACTCCTCGTATTTTTTGGGGAAAATACGGGAGCTACTGAGTGCTTTATCTGACAACTCTTTCCAGATTACCTTGGTATGGCTCCCTTCTCATTGCTCCATTCCGGGCAATGAGAAGGCAGACTCCTTAGCTAAGGTGGGTGCCTTAGAAGGAGACGTTTACGAAAGACCAATTTGCTTCAGCGAATTTTTCAGTATTACTCATCAGAGAACCCTCGAAAGTTGGCAAACTTCGTGGAGCAGTGGAGAGCTGGGAAGGTGGCTACATTCGATAATCCCTAAGGTATCGACGAAACCTTGGTTCAAGGGGATGGATGTGGGTCGTGACTTCATTCGTGTGATGTCCCGACTCATGGCAAACCATTACACGCTGGATGCACATCTCCGGCGTATTGGGCTCGTGGATAGTGGTATCTGCGCTTGTGGCGACGGCTATCACGACATCGAGCACATTGTCTGGGCGTGCACCGAGTACAGTTCCGCTAGGTCTCGGCTAATGGATACCCTGCGGGCCCGAGGAAGACCAACCAACGTCCCGGTTCGAGATGTGCTGGCAAGCCGCGATGTTCTCTATATGTCCCTTATATACACCTTTGTGAAAACCATCAATATACAAGTCTAACTGCCCCTTGTTATCTCCTTATCATTCTCAGAACGCTCTTCCACCTGTATCAAACCATCTGTATCGAATGAGCCAACAAACACGGGACCTACGGCACGAACATAACACGCTTAACTCGAAATGTAGCCGATCCACATCTGAGCCGTACTACGAAATCGTCTGGAAAAACCCCTGCCATCTTGAGGAAGACCACCCGGCGTCCCAGTACATGATTCCCCTGATGAAGGCCACCCGAGTTTGTAATCCATCCGTTGATCTCACGATGCCTGAAACTGAAATAATTTTCTCTCCCTGCCATCTTTGTCTACCCTCCCTCCCCTGACTCTTATACCCAGAAGTAACACCCCTACCCCCCCCCCCCCCCCCCAATATCATCACGAAGCATTTAGCTCTTCTTGTCTCTTCTAGTTTTAACTATTATATTATATAATCTCGTTGAAATTGCCCAACTCTACTACCCACAAAAATAACTATAATTACGAATCTTTACAAAATTCAATCATGCCCTCTAGTTATTCCTAGTTGTAAGTTAGTCGTAAAAAATTGTCCCCCTTAATTAAACATTATTTGCTCCAATAATCTCACTGATAAAAATGTCAAACCATATTGCCACAAAAACTAAATGACCCCTCTAATCTTACGAAAACAATATTATCCCCTTGTGTAGATATATAAGATAGCTATAAAATCGCATTAGTTTCATTTTTAAAAAAATCAATATGTAATCCCCTAGTTTTAAGCAATTTAAAATGTAAAACAAAACAAAATTGGCACCTTTAAGCTAACGCAACGTGCCTTATCAAATAAACGATTTGAATAAAAAAAATAACACAACATTCATTGATTTATCATAAAATTTGGATAATATCTGCACTAAATCAACCAAAAACATAGGGGGTCGGGTTTACCCCACCATTTTTGAAAACAGCAAAAATGAACATTTTTGTAAAACACTTGTATCACAAGATATTCCCAAGATCCAAATAAAAGGCTATAAATAGAAAGTTGCCCAGGAGTCTAACCTCTAATTTGGTATTTAAAGCAACTTGATCCGATGTAAAATGAGCATTTTACAGCCAATACCATTTACTAGGTCGGATTTGCCCCACCTTACCCTATGTTTGTTTTAGATTATCATTGTTTTATACTCAATTTTGTAGTTGATTTTATAATATAAAACGATTGGAAATATCGTTGTATGAGATAATTTTTAAAATGATTAAAATATGATATTTGTATTCTGGCGATAAATGATTGCAGTTATGCAAAAATGTTGAACGAATGCTTTTTAAGTTTCTGGCGCTTTTTAAATCTTGTTTTCAGTTAAGTTACCTATCGTTTCTACGTCTTACTCTTAACTCCATTCTTTTTTAAAACCTTGAATGTTTGCATTTATTTTTCTGATGGTGTTCGTCAACATTTTAAAAATGTGAAACGTTGTACTAATTTTTTTCACCACAAATCTTACTGCATTCACCCCACACAGTGACATTTTCGCACAACAGCCCACGGAAAAGGTGCTTGCGACGAAGCCATTATTTGTCGAGCCAGTTTACAAATGACCAATGATGATCAAATGTCGACCGCAACTGAGTCGTACGATGTGGCAAGGAAAGCTGCTTTATCACGCAATGTTTCAAGTTCAAATCTCAGAATAACATAGGAAACGTGCCAATCGAACCAATTTATTCTGATGCAAGAGCAGAGAAAAATCCACAGATTTTTTTCGAAAAATGCCAAACCATACCTGGACCACAATCATTTCTCACTATGTTGAGACGAACGTGGACTAAACTGAAGATCTTTTCTTCCGGCGACACTTTTGAATGATTAAGACAATATAAATCTGAAATTAAACATACATCTAAATGCAATAAATAGTAAAGTTAATCGCAAGTCCCTAAAAAGGCGACGAGTGGGAGCTATCAGCCTTCTGCCAATAGTAGCTGTTCGGAAATCAGCTCCAATAAGACTTTAATTTGACTAGTATCGATGATCGTGGGTCAATACGTACTGAAAATTCGCCGCGTCTGTTTTAATGAATCTAATTTCAAGTTCCGTTATTGGTAGCAAGCCCGTGCATCAGGCTAACGATCCTCTGTATTTTCCTTCAATGCTCGATATAATCATTCGTATACGTGTATTTCACACATTTCGTAGAGAAGGAATGGCGAAATTAGTCTAAATAATGTCGCAATAAATAGTGATCCGGCCCATTATGCAGATAAGATTAGCTTTTCTAGGCAATACTCCCAGAAAACATAGGATACTCTCGGTAGCCGGCTACCCACAGTTTAAAAAGAACAAAAAACTAAACAAGATCTTCTTTTTCGAGCGATCGTGTTCTCGAAAACTAACTGAACTACTACCTAATAAACTATGATTTACAGGTCGCATCGCTTGCTTGTGGCGAATCCTACACCCTATTCCCTTCCAAACCACCAACTCCGCGACACCTATGGAAGAGTCTGATGAACCTTCTGTATAAGATTCCTTATTTTATTCAAACGATCGCCGGGTAAAATCAGGACCGACACGATAGAAACCACGAAAAAATTCGTCGCGTGATTGAATATTATTAAAAAACATAAGCAGTGCTGCTTATAGCCGGCTATCCGGAGTTCAAGTTGGTTATTCTGCTAATCGTATTAATACAACAAATGATAAATTTCCCATATTCTCGGCAGCCGGCTGCCCAAAGCAATTACTACATGATAACGCTATTGGCACACTTACTAACAACTCTCCCCTTCCCGTGATACATGTGGAGATGCAGAGGTTTCCTCGGTCTCTAGTAGCAACATGTATCGGACTAACATTCCTACTTTTCCCAGAAGATCTGCATTCGGACGTGGCCGGC
This sequence comes from Topomyia yanbarensis, assembly GCF_030247195.1. Taxonomy (NCBI): domain Eukaryota; kingdom Metazoa; phylum Arthropoda; class Insecta; order Diptera; family Culicidae; genus Topomyia; species Topomyia yanbarensis. The sequence goes on from NC_080672.1 coordinate 10,193,126, forward strand.
GTCGGTATTGATCAGAATGCAGGGATCAGAATAGATTGTACAATGTGGCTCATCATGTTATTCCCAAGCATGTTGTTCCAATGAACATTTTGCAAACTAATTTGGTTCTTGTCAATAACGGAGTAGCAACTACGGGCGATCTCTTATGCTTATGCTTATGCTAGTGTGTTTTACACAACGCGCTGGTGTGTAAAACTTCATAAACCCAAGTCTCAGTACAAAGCGCGTGGCGGTACGTTTTTCGCGCGCAAGACGCTATTGAAAAATTTATATCTCCGTAAGTATTTAATTGCCCACTCCCAAATTTTTATGACATCAAGAAAAATGATTTTCCTATTTTATACAATAAAAAAAAGAAAAAAAAATCATGTCCAAGTTTGAAAAAATAAATATGTTTTAAACTTTTCAATATTTTCCATGAAACCAATACGTTGAGTAAGTATTAATATACTTCATCCGAAAGCTGTGAAAAAGGCGCACATTTCATGTCTTGGGCACTTTTTGGTATCTTCTTCACTTTTAACAGCACGAGCGATTAAAAAAAGTAGGTTTTTTTCAAATGGTAAAATTCATCACAACAAATCTCGCAAGTCTAGCCTACTATGTTGAAATAAAAAAAAATACGTGTCGAATATTTTTTACTACTAAACCGAGAAAAAAATTGATCTGGGCAAAAAAAATTTTGTGGCAAATTTTGCGTGGAATGCCCCACGTACATTTTTTCGCTGCTCTGAAAATCTAGCGAAATCGTTTTAGGGCACCAGCGACTGCTCGTTCAGTGGGCCATAAGTGCGACTTCCGGAGGGTTAATGATATGAAATTCAAACGAGTAACATATGCAATACCTACTTAAGTGTTTGGATAATCATAACAGTCGTATTTTACATATGGATCTTATGATAAGATAGATTTGTTACATTTGTATGCATCCTGAATTACTTTTTATGAATATCACTATACGTTTTGACAGAGTACATAAACTGTTCTTTTTGAGTTCTCTCTACGTGCCAGATTTTAGGGTTCAATAAATTATTACCAAATCACAACTTTTAATCAAGCTGTCCGGACTTATTATAAATCCCATGTGTAACACTAAGGCGTGCATCACTTGTTACTGTTGTTGTATTCAACAGCAAATAATAAAAATCTCGAATGGTGAAAGTTGATGCTATTCACCATCCAGTTATCCTTTTTTTTCTCTCATTCGTGCCGCATTCCCACAGCATCCGTTTGTGTCAAACGGGATGAATAGAACTCCTGCTAGTCAACAAGAGATTTCCGCACGTGGTAATGAGAAAATCGAGCATATCAGAAACGGTTAGCAGTGCGACGGGCAGTAACTAGGTAGGGTGAAAGCAATAAACGGTGACTGCCTGGTGGTGCGTATTTTTTTTTGCGGGTACACTCTAACGCACTTTCGCTCCGTAACCAGCAAACTGTGGGTGGATGGTTATTGTTATTACACTTCAGAGCGGTACGCAACACCCCCCAAAGGCACAGGGACAGAGTTCATGGAAGCAACAGCAACAACAGAAGACTCACTCTGTGGAGCATATACATAAATTTATCCTCCCCATGATCCTGTACTCACCGGTTCTCTCGGTGGATGGGTAGGTTGCACGAAATAAAATGTGTGTAGAGATACATAAACATTTGCAGGAATAAATTATCTTCTAGGGGTTACGAATGTAGTTAGGTAATATTGAAATCACTCCCATGCTTCAGGTGGAAAGGCACCCAGGAGTGTCGTGGCCGTTTCAAAGACACCCAGTACACCGATACAAAACCGGGCCAAAACTTGGCACTGGCATTCCGAGAGTGAGCCTTTAAGTCAAGCCGGCAACAGAAGGAACAAGAAGGTGGTGGAGAAAAATCGTTTCAACATTAAAAATAGAGTTGCTCATCTGGACTCTTCTTTCTGTTATTCTGGAAACCACCCAACTCGTACTGACTGTCTTACTCATTGGGCGTTATTGAGGAAAAAGAAACGATTACTATTAGAATTGAAACATAAAATTGGATTTGTTCCGTTAATTTTGGAATGTTTAATTGGAACCCATCGTTAACTTTCAATCAATCACTTAATTTACAAATTACGAACATTTAAGTATTGTTAGCTAAGCAGGATTTTTTAGCTCTTCAATCATAAAACTTCGAAGTATAATTGATGCCGAAAAATTGTCATCTTTGCAACAATTATGAAATTAATCAAAAAGGGGTTATGATAATCACAAGCTCATCACATCGTTTACATCGAGGTCGGTCAAGTTCAGTTTAGTAGTGTAGTGCCAGTGTAAGAGATGTCATTTGATATTTTATCCAAGATAAGGCAATCCCATCCGCTGTTGTCGTTCAGGGAACAAATTTACACACACACAAAAAAACAACAGCAACCAGCAGAAACAACGAACCGAACTCGAAAATTCCTTCACCGCACAGAAGATGGATGGGACTTTTTCTCTGCTCCGTCGCCCTGCTGTGCCGCTTGTGTGCCACTTTCAAGGTGCCACTTTGGGCTGCCGTTCCGACTATTAAGTAGAAATACCAAAACTAAGATTGCAATCGTGGTGAACCTTGAATGGCTAAATCAATGGAATGAAACCCGAACAGGGGTTCGGATTCTCCTACGACGCGACGTCAGGTTTTTTTTCTGGCTTGAATAGGGAGAGGAAAAGGAGCATCCTCTTCATTACTTGCATTATTTTATTTGGTTCTGGTTTTGTTTCTGCTTTTTTTTATAAAACGATTTTTTATTTCACCGCGTGGATTCATTGTTTATTTATTGTGCGTGGTGCTTGACGAGAGAACAACAGACCGCCTTGTTTTGAAATGATTTTTATCGGTTTAGAACCTGAACTACTGAAAGCAATTGGATTTTTTTTTCTCCGTTCAACATATATCATTCAAGCAATATGCCCCCACCTTGGATGGTAACGTGATAGTTTAATCGAGCTGATACTGGAATTTCCTGCGGAATGTCTCAGCTGGGTATTTTTGCCGGAGAAAGGATTCTTTGGCGTAGATGTCCCCTCCGGAACAGTGTCCCGTAGCACTTATAGTTTGCTCAAGACGCCACACAATAAATGTTTGTCTAAAAACTAAATTAATTATCGAGATTTTCGGAATACTTCTGCAAAATGGGCACACAGGAATCCCTTTTGTCGCAACTTGTCGTGTCCACACGAGCGGAATCTTATAGCGAAACCTCAGTAATGTATGCAAACCATCATGCTTGTATGCCCCCTCCCTCCCCTAAAATCCTACCCATGCATTGGCTTCTTCACGCTTTACCTCACACTTATAGTCCAACGAGCAAACTTGGTTACATCAGGAAATTATTTCCCTCATGGGAGCCAACCCACTCCCATCAGTATCCACGGGAAGGAACACGCATGTTCTCACCCCGCTTCGGTTACGATGTCAAAACATATAGCCGGTGTGTGGCGAGGGTTATTGTGCAGTTTCACCCCATCCAAACACTTTCCTTTCACTCTGTCTCTCTCTCTTTCTCTCTCTCTCGACACTGTCAACCTCATCATAGTCTTTAGAATGGCGTATCCTTTCCAATTCCATGCAAGACACACTCTATCTAACAGTTATCATTTTTATTACCCAATTGATCACAGAGAATAATCTACCGAGAGACAGAAAACCTGAGCCCGGCGTGTAGCTAAACGAAAGAGTGATTGCTTTTCAAAAGGTGAAACCAGCCGGCCCAGGAGTAACTATAGGAACGAGGTGTGAGTTGGATCGGAGTGTCCAATAAAAATAAATAAATTAGACGGTATGAAATGAAACCAAGGGCGACATGTAAGAAGCGCTGCCGAATCTCGGTACCTGGATCCCGATCAGAGAGAAACGATATATAGGAGAAATTGTTTGTTTATAATTTTCGTGAATTATAGAAAATTTTAAATAACTGTTATAGCTCTGTGTTCATTGTTAATGTAAATTTTAATAGGTATTATACCTTTTCATGGTAAGTTTTGGTTTTAAAAAATTAAAGGGTTGTGTACAGGACATAACCACAATGACATTGAAAATGCAGTTTTTTTCAAGAGCATGAGTGTCTTCAGCAAAAACCGCAACTTTTCCCTAGAAATCAAATTTTTATTCATTTCATAATGACATATTAGTACGATTATTTAGAGCTTTTCAAGACAAATTGGATTTACGTTAGTACGCCGAATGTCATAAAAATAAACAAAACATACATAGCAGCGTTCATACTCGTCTGGATGTAAAATTTTGTTGGCAGATTTTAAGGTTTTAATCGAACAAAAGCTTTTCAAATCACCACATTTTTCAGAACCTATTATTATCGGCCCCTCCTTTGATCAACTGGGTGCATTGAAGACGAGTTTGAGAACTTCAATATTTTAATTGCTTTAAAAAAATGTGTGCTATTTGGGTAAAACCGACACGCTGTTAAGATGGTTGTGTTTACATGCGGTTCATTATAAAATGCTGGGGATCTTTGTGGCACTTCAATTACACTATTAGCACACTATAGTAATAGCAGAAATACACAGAAATACTTTTATTGTGTTTATTTCTTATAATTCCCTTTAAAAATCAAACATTGGAATTTTTGCTTATCAGAATTTATCGAAGCTTTTGCTTTTTTTTTCCATACGTTTATTTGACACGGCATTTGCAAAAGCTTTTTACGCCAGTTTCTTTTTTTACATAGCACGTTACAAAAATCCTTAAGACTAATTTTAACTATACTAGTACTTTGTCTAAAACTAACACTGAAATCACTTTATTGTTTGCTTTTTTCCTTACATTGTTGTATTTCATACTGATCTAGTATTTTCGGGTGTATTTATTTACTTTTTTTCTGTTATTGTCTAAATTTAAAAACTAAATATTCTAGGACACTTTAATTGGTGAATGATTAGCCTTGGATGAGAGTATGAGGAGACGAATTTAATTAAATTTTGACAGACGCTGTTTTTAGAAAATGATAGATAAGTTCCATGTATAGAGGATCGCGATACGCCAGGATGTCTCTAACAGGAACATGGATTGGTCTTCCTCGGACTTGTAAAGAATCTACTAATTGTGATCTGGCTTCACGATATTCAGTGCAGGACCAAACAACATGCTCAATGTCATGGTAACCTTCTCCACAAGCACAATGATTACCCTCAGCGAGCCCAATACGACGGAGATGCGCATCTAAAGTATAATGATTGGACATGAGCCTAGACATCACACGGATGAAGTCCCGACTTACATCCAATCCTTTAAACCATGCCTTCGTTGATACTTTAGGGATAATTGAGTGTAGCCATCGTCCCATATCTCCATTGTCCCAAGATGTTTGCCAACTAGCAAGTGTCCTCTGTCGAGAAGCGCTATAAAATTCATTGTAAGCGATGGGTCTTTCATATATTTCACCATCTAGTGCACCAATCTTGGCTAAATTATCAGCTTTCTCATTGCCCGCAATAGAGCAATGGGCGGGGAGCCACACTAGGGTAAATTTATAACATTTTCTTGTCAGGTTACTCAGAGATTCTCGTATCTTCCCCAAAAAGAATGGATCGTGATTATCAATCCTCTTTGAGCGTAGAGCTGCAATTGTGCTGAGACTATCAGTGAGGATAAAGTAATGGTTCGGGGGTAAAGTATTAATTATTTGAAAACTATAGTGAACTGCTGCTAGTTCCGCTATATAAACAGAGGCGGGTTCTGCAAGTTTGAGAGAAATTGAAAAATTATTGTTGAAAATACCGAAACCAGTGGCCTCATTGATTCGTGACCCATCAGTGTAAAACATTTTAAGGCAGTCTATGTGTTGATATTTACTTGTGAATATTTTAGGGATCTCCCGCGAGCGTAGATGATCCGGAATTCCACGAATCTCTGCTTGCATGGACGTGTCGAAGAATAAAGTGGATTCAGGAATATCTAGTATATTGATGTATGTGGGAACATACCTAGCAGGCGTTATTTCTTGTGACATGTGATTGAAATACACTGTCATGAATCTGGTTTGGGGTTGAAGCTCGACAAGTCTTTCAAAATTTTCTATTACCAGTGGGTTCATAACCTCACATCGGATAAGTAAACGAGAAGAGAGATCCCAGAATCGGTCTTTTAAAGGAAGAACTCCCGCTAGTACTTCAAGACTCATCGTATGGGTCGACTGCATGCAACCTAAGGCAATTCGTAAACAGCGATACTGTATCCGTTCCAGTTTAATAATGTGAGTGTTCGCAGCTGAACGGAAACAGATGCACCCATATTCCATTACTGAAAGTATTGTTGTTTGATACAATCTTATCATGTCACTTGGATGAGAACCCCACCATGATCCAGTTATTGTTCGCAGAAAATTTATCCTTTGTTGGCATTTCGTTATTAGATACCTAATGTGGCCTCCCCATGTGCCTTTAGAATCGAACCAAATTCCAAGGTATTTAAAAGTCAGGACTTGGGCTATCGTTCTACCAACCAACTGAAGCTGAAGCTGAGCTGGATCACGCTTCCTTGAAAAAACAACCAACTCTGTTTTCTCCGTAGAGAAATCGATGCCTAACTTCAAAGCCCAACTTGATAAATTATCCAAACTATCTTGCAGTGGTTGTTGTAAATTTAAGGCTTTTGGTCCTGTAACAGAAACCACGCCATCATCTGCAAGTTGTCTTAGAGTGCATGGGCTGACAATACAATTATCAATATCATTCACGTAAAAATTGTAGAGAAGGGGGCTTAAACAAGAACCTTGTGGGAGGCCCATGTAACTTATTCTGAGTGTCGCCAAATCGCCATATGAAAAATGCATGTGCTTTTCTGACAATAAATTGTATAAATAATTATTTAATATTGGTGAAAGACCACATTGATGTAGCTTCTCCGAGAGAACATCAATGGAGACTGAGTCGAATGCTCCTTTTATGTCTAAGAACACAGACGCCATTTGTTCTTTTTTTGCGTAAGCGAGTTGGATTTCTGACGAAAGTAGCGCCAGACAATCATTCGTTCCCTTTCCCCTCCGAAAACCAAACTGGGTATCTGATAGCAAGCCGTTCGCCTCAACCCAATTGTCGAGACGTCGTAGGATAATTTTTTCCAACAATTTCCTGATGCAGGATAGCATTGCAATCGGTCGATACGAGTTATGATCGGAGGCTGGTTTTCCCGGTTTTGGAATAGCGATAACTCTCACTTGTCTCCAGTCGTGCGGGACAATGTTCTGCTCAAGAAGCTTATTGAATAAATTCAACAAGCGTCTTTTTGCTAGGTCAGGCAGATTCTTCACCAAGTTGAATTTAATTCTGTCTAGTCCCGGAGCATTATTGTTGCATGAGAGGAGTGCAATTGAGAATTCCATCATTGTCAAAGGCGAATCTATGAAATCGTTACTTGTGGGAGCATCGCGAGTGATTTTCTGCGCAGGAGCAGAATCGGGACAAATTTTCTTGGCAAAATTAAATATCCAACGATTCGAAAAATCTTCGCTTTCATTAGTCACGTTTCGATTCCTCATTCTTCTGGCTGTGTTCCAAAGAGTACTCATTGATGTTTCTCTTGACAAGCCATTAACGAAGTGTCTCCAATAACTAGATTTTTTGGCACGACGTATACTGTCAAATTTGTTTTGCAAAATAAAATAATTTTCAAAGTTCTCACGTATACCCCCTTTCTGTTTCATAATTTCTTTGTAGGCAACTTGTTTAGCTTCATATGCATCAGAGCACTCTTTGTCCCACCAAGGATTAGGGGGCCGTCTATTTATTGTCATTCCAGGATTGCATATCGTTTGGGCTTGTTCTGCTGCTTCAATAATTAAACCCGCTAAGAATTCATATTCTTCGGTAGGGGGTAGCTCTTCTGTCGAAGCAAGAGAAGTGGAAATTAATGTTTCGTATGTTTTCCAATCAATATTTCGTGTTAAGTCATAAGGAACATTGGTTGAATTCGTAAGGCCCAATTCACTGTTAATTGAAACAACGATTGGCAAATGATCGCTACCGTGAGGATCAGGTACAACCTTCCACGTGCAATCTAACCGAAGTGATGTCGAGCACAGAGATAGATCTAATGCACTTGGACGTGCAGGAGGTCTGGGGATGCGTGTTGTTTCGCCAGTATTTAAAACTGTCATATTAAATTCGTCACAAACATTGTATATCAAAGAGGATCGATTATCATTGTAGAGGGAACCCCACAATACTCCGTGCGAGTTGAAGTCTCCCAGTATCAGACGCGGAGCAGCCATGGATTCCACTACCTCAAAAATTTGACGTTGTCCAATTTGAACTTTGGGAGGTATATATATAGAAGCGATAGACATGTCTTTACCTTTAATGTTCGTTTGGACAGCTACAGCCTCAATGCCCGCAAACAAGGGGATGTTAATTCTATAGAAAGAATAGCACTTTTTAATTCCTAGAAGCACTCCTCCATACGGGGTGTCTCGGTCTAGGCGAATAATGTTGAAATCATTTAAGTTGAAATTAATGTTTGAGGTAAGCCATGTTTCACATAGAGCAAAAGCATCGCATTTTAAATTATGCAGTAAAATTTTTAAGGAATCAATTTTAGGTATGATACTTCTGCAATTCCACTGTAAAACAGTGATGGAATCTTTCATTGGAGGAGGTGAATTACCCATTGAAAGATACAATCGCTGCAAGGATGGGCCATTGAGCAATCAGCTGCTCTAAAAATGTTCTAATTGTTGGGAGGAAAGCTGAAAGTATACTCTTTAGTGATTCAGAAATATTGAATGCTTTAAAAATCCAATCAACAATTTCAGAAAATTTCAATAATCCTACCCCCGGCTGAGGCTCAGAGGAAGTCGAAATTTTATTATTTCCAGTAATGGTGTTCTGTTTGGATTGTACGTTCCCAAAACCGGGCGGAATTGATTTCGGTTTTGAATCGAAATTTTTCGGTTTTGGGCGCAGTTTATCTATTGGTGGAGAAATTTTAAGGCCCTTTCTTGGCAGCTTGGGAAAGGAAGACTGTTTTCTTTTTCTGGAATTTCCGGGTAAAACAAATGATGTACCTTCGCACGCTCCGTCAGAGTCAGACTGTTCCGAAAATAGAGATGTGTAAGTGTTTTCTAAGAAGATGGGTTTAGGGGTAGCATTTTTCAACATTTCTGCATAGGAGCGCTTAGACCTCTCCTTCAAGGATCGTTTAATTTTATCCTCACGCAATTTATAAATGGGGCATGCAGAGAGCTCATGTGAGTTTTCTCCGCACATTAAGCATTTTTCTGAATTTTCATTGCATGTATCCTCTTGATGAGAACCCCCACATTTGCCACACCGTGCCTTATTGGAACAGTAAGTGGCTGTGTGGCCAAGCTGTTTGCAATTAAGGCAATTCATTACACGAGGGATAAAAAGGCGAACAGGGAGACGAATCTTATCGATAATGACATAGTTGGGCAGCGCAGACCCAGCGAAAGTCACTCGAAATGAGTCAGACAGTCGATAAACTTTTTTATCTCCTTCGTGTGATACTGAATGCAATTGCTTGCATTCAAGTATGTTTACGTCTTTAAGTATGGTGTCTTTGAAACGACCAACCCCATGCTTAACTAAGTCATCAACAGTCAAACTCGATTCTGTGATGACCCCATCAATTTCAATTTCTTTTGAAGGAATATACGCTCTATATTCACGCGTAAAAAGCTCGCAAGAAGCAATTGCATTGGCTTGTTTGAAACTACCAACGACAATGCGTATTTTATCTTTATTAACTTTGACGATCTCTTTTACATCCGAGAATCGCGAAGTCAAATCTTTAGAAATTTGAATGATATTTAGCGCCTTTGCTTTACGCCTAATAAATACAATCCATGGTCCCGTTGACGATTCTGGGTAAATTTTAATTCTAGTCGGATTTACATTTTCAGCATAAGGCTTAGGGGGAGGGTCTGTTACTCGTTCTCCCATCTCTTCATCCATTTTACCTAATAAGAAAAACTATCACAAAAAGGAATGAAAAATATACCTGTTATCTGCTATCTATTAGGTGACGAAGACACCGGTAGAACACACCTCATGTGTTACGTTGTAAACTCGGTGCCCGTTGTTTGACAATGTGACACTTGCTGTCCTTCTTCGTCGCGTTGCTTCTTCAGTAGAGAAATAGTCCTACCTGCAACACTTCAAAACTCTCTCCGATTAAGCTGCTCGTCGGTATCACCACCACAAGCGCGCTCTCTCCGTTTCCACCACCTCGGTAGATAAATGTGGCTACCTGTGGCTTGCTGCGAAAATCCCACTGTCGATGCGGCACTTTTCGGTGCCACTTGTTTTCCTTATTCGTCGTACCACTTCTGCGGTAGACAAATAGAGCAAATGGGTCTACCTGTGACGCTTCCCTCTCGTCGATTAGAATTGCCCGACGATACCAATACACTATATTTTTTTCTGTTCTGTTTTTTCGATCACTGTCGATTTCTGCCACCGCGGTAGGCAAATTCGTCTACCCGCGGTTTGCTGTCAAAACACCACTTGTCGAGGATGCCGTTGACCACGCCTCCGACGTATCAACTGTCGACTCACACTTAACAAACTGGTCTCTCTCTCTCCCACAATAACGCATACAGCGTCTCGCACTCCGTCACTCTCTCGAGAACAAAACCTTCCACCTGGAGGCACAACCGTCTCGGTCGGTTGCAAAAACTGTTATGAAGCTTTTGCTATTCCTGCAAAAAGCTCATCAAACAGAAGTTCTAGTGTTCTCTTGGTTTGTCATAGACGAACTTTATCACAATGAGACAATGATCTTTTGTATACCCCGGTAGATCGTTGATGATCAGAGTCCGAAAAATCAAGTCTGCAGAAGGTAGTTTTACTAAGAAATGTGTGGCACTTATAAATGAATGAATCCGGTTAGCAGAATGTAGAACGCTTGCAAATTTTGTCTTGCGAAATAAAATGACACTGAAGGTTGCAATGATGTGCGTAAGGATTATATGGGGATACCCTATCAAGAAATAATCCTATAGCATAAAATACTTTTGTTTATAACACTACGCTTTCGAATTCTCTTTCCCTTACTACATAATGAATCTACAAAAAACACATACATATCTGCACTACAAATACTCACACTTTATTACTCACGCATATATCACATTTTTAATAAAAAAGTGGAGAGAAAATAAATTAAAGGGGGTGTCGATCTTATCCCTATGGGGTGTCGCTTTTACCCGCAGTGGCTACAAAAAGTCACTTTGTTTTCCAAGTTTTGCAACCAGCAAATTTTTAATGAAATTAATTTTTTGAAGCGCTAACAAAATTAAGCCTTGTTAAGAATTTTCTGAAGAAGAATTCTGCGTAGAAATTATAATTTTATTGGTTTGTGGCAACCATGTGTTAAGCTTAAGGTGTTGGTTTTAACCATCATTCCCATACACCCTTCCCCATAATTTATTATTTGCCCTCCGACAATAGCAAATTACAAATGCTTTCCGCTATGCTTTTAATCTAATCGATTGTGTCAATTAATTAATTATCTCTTAGCATTAATAGATTACAACTAGCAACATTGTGAAACATAATCGATACACTCAGTGCTATACTGAGGGTAAGCCCACGCTCTCTAAATTAGATATTTAGTTTTGCAACGTAATATGAAATATTATTTTATATTATTCATTTTCATAAAACGTTTATTTGACACGGCATTTGCAAAAGCTTTTTTATGCCGGGGTTTCTTTTTTACATAATATGTTACAAAACTAACACGTTATAGTAAAATTCGCTTCCTAATACAAAAGTTTTAGTTTTGAAATTTTCAGTTGTATATTATAGAACTGTCACAATTATGAATCTAGAGCTGTACTACAGAAATTCTAAAGGTGTTTCAAATGAAGCAATAAAGAGAATGGCAACGTAATAAAACAATACGCAAGGTGTTTGTTTCCGTTCCAGTTTTGCTTTGAACCTCCTATATAAAATACTACGCTGCTTAATGAGCCCTACGGAATTTGAACAACATACAATAATAATGCTTGCAAACCTGGGATAAAAACTAATCGATGTTTTCTCTTTGTCAGATGGCTTTACTTTTAGGTTGACTACCAAAGATCGCTTTAGTTTAATCTTTTTAAAACAAAAATCATAAACCCCCGCTCTAACATAAACCCCCGCTCGCCCACCAACATCTACAACGCACCCCCACATTCCAGTAGACGCAAACCCAATTACTTCGATCGATTCGAAAATGTGATCCGTCACAATGCAGAATACGGCTGAATATAAAACGTGTGTGCGAATAGGTTCACTACCCTACGTGCATATCAACCGCCAAAAATATTTGGCGACTCATTAACCGAACGCGCACACAGTCATTAAACAAATTAATTTGTCCCCTTTGCAGAGAAGCCAGATTTGAAGATTTGTCTTCATTTTGAAGACATTTGAAATGTTGTAAAGACGTGTTTTTCATATTGAAGACAATTTTTTTTTCGGATGTCTAACTTTTTTTTCATTCGTCACGCATAGCCTCCCGTATCTGATTGAGTTGCTTTGGTGCTCCCTATTGACGGCTCTGCCCGGGATCGATTGACTGATGTATGAGAGTTTTCACGTTTTTCGAGATCTATTCATTTTTGCTTGTTTTTCAACAGTGTGCTATTGAAATACAAAAACAGTATAGCAATAAAACATACTTTCCGTTAATTCCGAGTTGTTTGGTGATAACCAGACGGAAATCCGTTCATAAATAAAAACAGTTATTAGCATTCGAAAAAGTGACGCAAAAACGTGAAATTTTCAATGTCAAAAAAAAAAAAATAGATTGAGCTTGCAATTTTTGAAAACACATTTTTAATTGAAAAACCTGTTCTAAGCTACCTAGTGGTGGAAATATGTATTTCTCATTTGTCCAAACTACGATTCCATTATGTTCAATATAATGGTGGAAATGTCTATTGCATATTCAGTCAGTACGATTTACACATACATACAATCAATCGACGCTGACGCTAAAACACTTGAAACCAGCGGCGGATCCAGGAGGAGGGTCCGGGGGGTCTGGACCCCACCAAAAATTTCGACTTGTTAAATTTTTAGTTTCAATTTTAAAGTAAAACTCAAAATAGTTTCGAACCAAATTTTTCACTTGTTTTTATTTAATGCGATTATTGCGTATTAGTGTGATGAGCCTATTTGCGCCATGTTTCTATTATCACCCTACCCATTTAAAGCCGTTGGTTAGAGCAGTATCTGCCATCTTTGTTCAACGCATTGAGTCAAATGGTAGCGCAACAATAGGGGCACTCGATTCGAGTTTTCATTGTGCTCAAACACGAAAATTTTACTGTTTTCAACGCATTTGTGTTATTATATTGGTTCTTAACAACGAAGCAAAGCGGTTGATGTCAATTTTAACGCATTCCATTGATTGTAAGGCAAGAAATTACCGAATTAGTGAGGCATCTTGCTTAGTATGGTGAAAATAGGCTCATCACCCTACGTAATGTGCTCATTTCAAAATCGAAATTTGTTTCTATGTTTTAATTGCCGCAAGGTTCTACTGTATCGATTTTGTTGGCTATTTTCGGCAAATTTGAGACTAAGAGAAACGAAAGCAATGAAATTGAAAGACGGATAGGTATTCTAGAGCGAATCAGTTATAAACTTAGAACGGAAAACTAGAACTAGGCAGGCTCATATGGACATGATCGAAAGGAAATGTGAAGAATTTTTTGCCTTCTGCAGAGTAGGAGTTGGGCGTTTCACCCAAGTCTACCGCATGGTTTATGGTAGAACATAACTCATCATCATGTTTTACCGCCGACGCCGGCAAAAAATTCTTCACAAATCCTCGCCTAGAACGACCATGCGATCATTGTTCTCCCTTTCTGCTAGCATCAAGCCGTGACGTATGCATTCACATTTCTTCACATTTCCTTTCGATCATGCCCATATGAGCCTGCCTAGTTCTAGTTTTCCGTTCTAAGTTTATAACTGATTCGCTCTAGAATACCTATCCGTCTTTCAATTTCATTGCTTTCGTTTCTCTTAGTCTCAAATTTGCCGAAAATAGCCAACAAAATCGATACAAAATCGAAATTTCAAACCAACTAGGAAATTTTATTCATGATCCGCCCCTGCTTGAAGAAAAACTATATAATATTTAATTAGCTTAAGTAGCATTAGCTCAATGGCGTCTTTCGGCTAACTAATTTTATTATGCGGGTGTGTGTCAAGGGCATGAATAACTCACAACCGAGCCACCCCCAGCTTATCTTGGTATTTCTATTGGGTGAAGGTGATTGGGATGAGAGAGGGGTGGGTCTGAAGAGGGTGAATGAGGTGGTCGTTTGAGGGGGATCTGTTGAGGGCTTGATAGGGGTAGGGGCTTGATGGGAGGTGGCTTGATGGGGGGCAAGTAACCCCTCACAGCATACTCCTAGCTACGCCATTGTTAAAATATAGAAAAACTATATAAGTGAAAAAAAATTTTGTTCAGATGTTCAGAGTGATTGCATAACCTTTCTATATGAGAAAGGCAAAAAAGAATTAGATTACCAAACTATTAACAATTGGCCTTCTTTTTATTGGTTTAAAAGTAAAATTTTCTAGAGCCTACCATGACCAATTTGCTCAAAAAATAATATTGCCTAAAGATGGCACTTTGTACACACACATTGTAGAATATGTAAAATCGCTAATATGGACAAGCTTGACTTAAATCAATTAAGTACCTCAAAAACGCTGTTTTGCACCACTGTGCACGCTGTTGAAGCAGGGCGATGCACTTCAAAATATATTGATGTACGTAAAGCTCGAAGATGTGACATGAAAATCTGATGTGTAAAGGCACGGAACCGTCATGACGAGGTCTCACGTGTGTGTTGGTTTCGTGGACGACATCGACATGATTGGTGTTGATAATAGAGTAATGAAAGAGGCATGTGTGTCTTTGTAAAGGGAAGCTGCGAGAATAGGAGTGATTTTTCTTAAAAAAAAGAATGGTTTGAGCGCTAAGAATTTTATCAAATAATCTTTTCTGCAAAATAAATGAAATATATGAATGATTCTGACAACATTATTTACGAACAATTAAAAAACAAATGAAGCAGATCAGTTGAAAAAATGTTGTAACGGCATTTAATTAGCAAGGGACTGGAAGGTGAAGTATATTTTACAATATTAAGAGCCATAGTACTCAAGGGAAAGCAAGGAGTTGAAGGAAAGATGTTTAGAAAAGCGTGGAATAGGGTCAAATGAGCAAGCTTAGAGCAAGCGGTGACGTAACGCTTTGTCTGCTACCGCAGGAGTCAGGTATAAGTGAATAAAGTGACCTATTTTTTAGATTTATATAACCCCGTGAATTATTAGGTAAATGGTTTTGGAAGAGAAAGGTTATTTCTTTATACTTGCTCTCAACAACTAATTGAAGGGTGGCAAGGGATAGTTTACATAATGTAAGGAATGATCATTTAACTGTATAAGCTCCATCACTCAATACAGTGGCGCTTAGATTGAGTAAAATCAGTTTTTGTCAATACCTGCGTGAAAAGAGCAACCTGACCAGAAGAGCATAACAAAACAATAACACTATTATAACTATTTATAACAACTGGGGTTATATTCAGATAACAGATTTGAAAGTGGATTGCGGACAGTTTTCTATACTATCAATATTATATCATAATCTGTTATAAAATGATCAATTTATGACTTAATCGTTTGTTACTAGATCACTGTCATTAGATGATTATATTTAATACAGTTCCCCGATCAGAAGAGCATAACTGATTTATAACACCTGGAGTTATTTATTTCAAAAATATTTTGAAACAGAGTCTGTTATAAATCCGGCTGGTTAGTTGTTAAAATAACAAAAAATAAAACAAAAACCTGGCTAATGATAACAAAATTGTAACAAAATTTGATATGATTTAATCAAAGTTAAAACTAAATGAGTTATAATTCTTTTCCAAAAAAATATACGTCCTCTGTAAGAGAACTGTATTAGATATAATCATCTAATGACAGTGACCTAGTAACAAACGATCAATTCATAAATTGATGGTCTCATAATAGATTTTGTTATAATATCGATAGTATAGAAAACTGTCCGCAATCTACTTTAAATTCAGTTATCTGAATATAACTCCAGATGTTATAAATATCAACCAGACTTATAATATTGTTATTGATTTGTTATGCTCTTCTGATCGGGTCTCTTACAGAGGATGTATATACTTTTGGAAAAAAAAATATATCTCATTTAGTTTTGATTTTAATAAATTTTGTTACAATTTTGTTACCATTTGCCAGTTTTTTGTTTAATTTTTTGTTATTTTAACAACTAATCAGCCCGATTTATAACAGGTTATGTTTCAAAATATTGTTGAAATAAATAACTCCAGGTGTTATAAATCAGTTATGCCCTTCTGATCGGAAAGGACTTTTATCAGTTTTGTTGTGGACGCATTTCCATACCTGTTCGCCATAAGACGCTTTAACTGGCACCGTCAGATTTTTAGACAACCAAAATAGTTGGGCTTCTAGTACAATCGTTATTCGCTGGTTGGATTACAGATGGGCAAGTGAATCGCGAATCGAATAAAAGAATCGACTCTTGAAAAAGAGTGAGTGAGTCACGATTCTGATTTAAGAAGTTACAATTCTTTAAAAAGAAATCTGCTGTTGAGCGATTTAGGGGAATGTATAATTACAACATTTAGATCGGAATATTTTTTGTAAAATTTGTCTGTTTTTGCGTGCATTTACCGAAGCCAGCAATCAATTTCAACGCCTCTTTCATTCAGTGACTTCCAAGCTTATTGAGGTTTTCATTGACTTCCAAGCTTACTGTGGCATCTTTTAAATTTTAGAGCATAAATTAGCTGCATAATCTTTGTTTGGTTTTTTTTGCTCGATGATCCCATTCAGAGCCAGCCCAGAAAACAAAATTCAGTTTGAAACTGAAATTCATCCGAAAATAACTGAATGAATGCGCTGCACCGAAGTAATGAAGCACTATGATTCTTAAAAAATGCTAGCAAATGGAGTTGTGAACACGAATCACATAAAAATAAATACGTACACCTATTTGCAATTAAAATATCTACTCCAGATCAAAATGAATATGATATATCTTAAATCTTCCCAAATGAATCACTAAATCGATCAAGAGTCGATTCTTTTTTTTCGAGTGAAGCGGGCACGATTCGCTCATTAAACTGAATCGTTTTGCCCGTCTTTAGGTTGGATGCTTTTTAACTGGATCGTATTTTAGTTGAACCTCCGTTAGCTGGACCAGTGTTCTGTTAAAATGCTAACTAAATGTCATCCCAAGTCAATTCACTTTGAAAATGAAACTGACAAACGTTAACTGAAAAATGTAAGTAAATCATTCAAAAGATTTTTTTTCCACTTTTCCAATGAAAATAAACGATTTAAAATACAATGTATATGTTTTGTAAAAAAAATGTAAAAGTAAAAGGGCGATTTGCTTAGGTAGGTCCGAATAGCCCCGATTCCTTCTTTATGCGATTTCCTAAAGGCTTTAGTGATTTCCGCGATGTGTTCCTTAAACCG
The DNA here is from genome assembly GCF_030247195.1 of Topomyia yanbarensis. Taxonomy (NCBI): domain Eukaryota; kingdom Metazoa; phylum Arthropoda; class Insecta; order Diptera; family Culicidae; genus Topomyia; species Topomyia yanbarensis. The sequence continues at coordinate 10,210,666 of NC_080672.1, forward strand.
AATTTCTAATGTTCTCTTGGTTTGTCCAATATAAATTGTATCGCTCTGTGATATTTTTGTATGTCCCAGATTTTCTTAGAGCGTCTAGTGGATCTTTTGTGGACCATACTGCCGTAATTCGCATGATTTTCCCATGTTCTTTGGGATTCCCTATATACATGGGACAATTACGCGTATAACGGCAGCATAGTATTAATTTAGTTTTATTTTGATTACAGAGGTTTTAAGCTTAGGGTCATTCGCCTCTTTTCAGTTTAGAGAAATTCCTTTTGGAAAAATCTCTAAGCCTATGTGCGGGGTTGGGAATCGAACCCAGGTGAGCTGCGTACAAGGCAAGGATTTATAGTATTAATTTTAGTTGGTAATATCTACTACTGAAAACAAGATTCATATCATTTTTTTTTAAATTTTGTTCTGAGTGGATCAACCATATTTGTGTTGAAATCTACTGCTATCCTTTCTAAACTTTCAGTTGTTGGGGTTAAGGTTGTGAGAGCTTGTTTGTTGAACATCTTAGTTTTTTTAAATGAATTATTGATTGGATGGCTCACTCTGGATAAGCGTTGAGCATACCTATTTCGAAAATAAATTCTGTTTCTTTTATTTTTGCTTCTTCCCCTAAAGGTAAACTAAGCACTGGTTTGAAGTATTTGGTATAGCTCTTTCGGTTTTTGTAGATTTCCTATGTATTTCGAAAGTCAAGGACCCTCCCTCTCTCTTTACAAGAACATCCAAATGTGTGTCCAATTTATTATCTTTCTCTTCCTCGTGTGTGTGAACTTATTTTTATGGATGTTGTTTATAGCTTCCAACATCTGGGATAAATTTTTAAGTTTGATAGTGTAGAAGATCATATCATATCAACGTACATTTCTTTAGGTTTGCCATCAATAGTTCACAAGGAAATGGAGAGAGTGGGTTACCCATTGAAGCATAGTTTGTTTATAAAAGACAAATGTGAAATAATTTTCTTCCATGCAAAGGCGTGTAAGTTTCATATAAGCTCTTCCTTTGCTTTTGCACAAATTATTGCCGTTTTGTTGGAGTAACCGATCCTCTAGAAGGTAAATTAAATCTTTTATGGGGACACTTGGGAATAAGTCGGTTACATCAAAAGAGACAATTATTGCGTCCACATCGATCACACCTGAATTCAGCAGTTGAAATGCAAATTCTAAATTTCCCTGATTTTATTGCCAGGTTTATGCATTTCTGGAAGTCCCTTTATCCTGGGTAAGGAGGGGTTTGAAATTTTAAGTCGATTCAGATTTTCTCCCAGGATTGGTTTGCACTCTTTGAGGGATTTATCCACTCGTTTGATCATTTCAGAGAGAGATGATTTATTCTCTGTGCTCTATGTGGGACAGATGTAATTTTCTGTCTCATGTCAGCGTCATATTATTCTTTGTCCATGATTACTACTTAGTTTCCCTTGTCAGCCCTTATATAGAAAACCGGCTTTTCCCTCAAATTTTTTAATTGTTTTTAATTCTTTTGGATGTTGTTTGTCAGGTTTATTTTCTTTGATTACTTCCGCTTTTATAGAATTACGGAATTATTACGGAAGATATCTGTCTTAAGAGGATTAATTGTGAAATTCCACTAAGTCGCTAAAAAAGTTTTAATTTTTGTAAAAAATGTATTAAATGTACTAAGATCTCACATTTTTATACTACCGCCTACCGCATAAGCGGTTTGTTTCCCTCCAACACGCCGTGTAAACTATTCAAAGGTCGAAACGCTACAATACCAACACAGCTGGATAAGTATACAACGAAGACCCGATTTTGTCAGCCCCCATCCGTTAGATTGGCTCTAGCAGACGAATCAAGTCAAATACGAGGATATCCTTTTTTGAGAATATTTGTCTTATCTTAATAATGCAAAGTATGCAATAATAAAAATGTCTATTTCATTTCAACTTTGCACTGGAAGATACCCTTAAGAGAAATTTATACTAAATAATCAGATAGGGTCTAGGAACTAAAGAGGAATATTTTAACAGCTTTGGTTTATTAAAAATAAAAAAAAAATGTCTCGGCTTTGTCAATGGCTCCATTTTGTCAGCTTAGAATATGCCAAGGTGTTTATAACCTTCCGGAAGTCGCGCTAGTGCACTGAGTGCACACTGCTCTGAAAAACTAGCGAAATTGTGTTATCACACCAGCGGCTGCTCGTTCACTGGGCCATTTGCGCGACTTCCGAATGGATAAAAACGGGTTTTATCTGAATTGCTATGCTAGTATTCCTGATTGAGACAGACATTTGTTAAGTTCTGAACATTTCTATTATTAAATAGTCTGTTAGAAAACAGTTTTAATATTGAGTCGATAATCGGGTATAACCTATAATCTAAAATAAATGTTAGTCGCTTTTTGGCGTAAATGACATAATAACGTGTGCTACAGGATAATGTGTCTATTTGCAATTATTTAAAATTTTGCTAAAAAACGATTATAACGCACAATTTCGCATCTCATGCGACTCGGAAAAACGCCTATCTTCCGTTCGTTCGCCACACGCTTCCCCCTCGTACTTTCACCTGTGCTTGTTTGCACCAAATGAACTCTGTTACTGCTTGTAAACATCGCAGTGGAAACGGCAACAGTCGACAAAAGCCCTCTCAAATATTTACCGGATCCGGACACTCGACTCTCCTACAGATTGATTTTCCGCGTGTAAGTGGTGAGGTTGATTCTCGGGAACTCTGAGTGGATTGTGGCATGAACCAAAACACAGAGCAAGTCATGAGAGAGTTTCAACTATCCGTCGGTTACGTTTGAGAGGAGCATCAACTAGTTCGGGACGACGAAACTGAACGGGTGTGCCATCCGGGAGGTCGACGCGTTCTGAGTGTGGGGGGTTGTGGGTGGGTAAAGTGTGCCAGCATAGCCACAAGCTGAGACCGACGACGTGTTTTCGATGCATGAAGGGTAGGGGCGAAAAGTGTGTGTTCGTATTTATATACGTTATATATTTCTGTATTTGAAATTTCTGCTCACTCTCATGGGAGTAATTGAATTGTTCCTCTGTGTCCCATCAGGCTCCAAAGTACCCCAAAAGGATACATAGAAATTGAAATGACTTTTCTCTCTCGAACAGTGACGGTCGGTCGGTCGGTCGGTCGGTTGGTCGGACGGACGGTTGGATCTGGTGTACTTTTCGGCAATGGCTTGTTCAGTGCCGACCAGAAAATGTTTGTCTACTATCCTGTCTGCCAGTGCCTATACACTGCTGTGAACCGAACTTTACCTTTGCTGATGTGACTCGCACACGTTCTACACTGTTTGAAATTTTTCGTTTCTGTAGGCTTATCCCGACCGGCATCGGAGAGAAGGCTCAGTTATTATAATGTCGGAAAGGCAGAGCGAGCGAGAGTAATATATTTATGAACATATTCCCACTAGAAACATTTCCCAAGCAAGGCGCAAAAATTATAGGAAACTTTTATTAACAAGCTCTGGATCGAGTGAGATTGACTTCTGAGGCCAGGAGAATCATTTTACACTTGATTTTTCCTCAACCTTTGCTTCCTTCCTTCGGTTTTATGTGCGTTCTATCGATTCACGGCCGGACAAGGTTTGCCGTTCTTCTTAAAATCCCTCGGGAGGGCAAGGGTTGTAGACAGAACCGACGCTATTACCGTGATTTCATCAGAAGCTGAGCATTGATTCAAAGGGGAGCAGCAACACAAGGCGAAAGAAAAAAGTTCCGGCCGTTCTAGTTCAGCCACATGGTAAATACTGTGCGTACACGCTCATTTAACGCTGATTAGAGTGATTGATTTTTCAGCTGCTTTGTTGACCGTGTCTAGCAGGGGAATTAGTCTCGTGGGTGAGAACTGTCGGATGCTTTGAAGTCCTTCCGCATTAATTGTTTGGGGGGCTTCCGCCACTGGCATCGCTATTCTCGAGTGAAGCATTCGCGAGTTCGTTCAGTGTCGACATCAGCACTGGATTTAATTGCCCTTTTCCCCGAAAGTTGGTACAAGAAACACGGAAAAGGCGTTTAGAAAACTTCATTTGTATTGTGCGAGGAAATAATGCTTGTTCTTGCTTTGATGTTTGCGCTATCTTTTGTTTGCAACTACTGCAATAGAAGTTTAAATTGAACATTCCTACTGTCTTTTCAAAATTCAGTTTTAAAACTTAGTTTGGGTTGAAGGCGATTTAGGAATTCTTTAAGATTGGCTTGAACGTCACGAAATGAAAATGTATTACGCGCATCCTGTAATTCAAAACCCCAAACCAAAAATTGCTTATAACATTACGATGCAAGCAAAAGCGCACATATCTCGGAACTGATGAAAGTCGCATTTCAAGATGACCGTTTGAGTAAACCAATCGTCATAAACCTTGGTCTGATTTCATCTCCTGTTTTTCCCGAAAACCATTAAACTCGTTCGACGGTGTGTGATCTTTTGAGGTGATAGATTTGAAACCGTTTTTGGTTAGACTATGTAGGATAGACGCTCCCTCATTCATCCCAATCCCTCTGACTCCAATACTAGTCGTTCGTTGCGCGTGAATGCGAGTATGGAATCATGTACCCTACCACTGGTAACGACAGTACCCATTCGGTTCATGCGAGATCACGCAACAAGCGGTTCATAAAAACGTAAGATGAAAACCAAAAAAATGTACCGTTTCTGTTTTTTGCCATAAAAGTACTTCGACAAGAACTGTTTGTCCGTCCCGCAAGCAACAATGGTACAGCCATAACTGCTCTGATTTCCATCTGATACCACGATACAAACCAGCGGCAATATACAATGAAAACACGGAGCACACAGTTAGGCTCGTGTTCCAGGCTACGACTGCCGCCATCATCGCGGAGGAGGTTTAGCGGGTGAAGCGCGTGTGGCCGATGAGCTGTGTAAATTGTAGGCGAAGAAACAATTATTCTCATTTTTCGGTTCTTTTCCGATTCGGCACGCTTCTGGTGGTTTGATGAAGCGATCGCGCGAACGCCCGTTCGGTGGCACAGTCGATCACGAGTCCAACGACAGGTGAACGAAAGTCATTTATTTCTGGTCCCCCCCCTCCCTTGAGATTCTAAATGTCTATCTCGGCAGAATGAGCCACAAGCCCAGGCCTACCGAAAGCAGCAGCTGAAATGGATTCCATGCTGTGGTTTTAGATTGGAGCACGCGTCGGTAGGTGAGATGGATTTGCGGCCTCGACGGTGCAATTAATTGAAAATTTCAATCGCTTTGAACGAAAACTATATTGTAACCAACGACGTCCAATTATCCAGCGAACGAACATGGTTCCGCGAAGCACAATGGAACAACCATACAGGATCATTTGATTTTTTAAGTATATGGAGATTACTTAAATTTTGTTCAATATGACAAAACAATTTACCATCCACACATTTCTAAAGGATTATTGGATAACATAAATCTTAAAATGGCTGAAAGCCTTGTATAGCACAAACACTTGCACAATAGGGACGGGATTGCAAACATGAGCATACCACAATGACGTAGACCCGCTCATCTCCGTATACCTGACCGCGAACAGTTTTCACAGATAAAGAAGATCAAAAACGGCAAGCCAAATTTGGGTCAATATGTAATATGGGTATTATTAATTAATTTTGTTAATAATAACTAACATAATTCTCCTCGCATGTTTCTGATTCCTTTTTATACAGGGTGTTTGGTTTATGCTTAAGAACCTTTGGGGGAGTGATAGATGATCATACTTGGGGAAAAAATGTTATACCTACACATATACTCAAATCTCAACCGCTACAGAGTTATTGAACTATTTCTGTTAAAAAAACTTGTTTGAATTTAAATAGCTCTAACTCAAAAACTATACTTTCTATTTTAAATCATTTAGTTCCATTGGAGAGCGAGTAAAGGCGCTTTAACCTGGGCTCATTAGCCAGGGCAAGGAGTAAATATCTCTGTCCCATCCCAAAGAAGTGACATTAACCTTCTTAGCTAAGGCACTCCGAACGGTTTATCCTAACCCACTATAAACTGAAACGGTTGGTACGGTTGTCCTCGTTTATTCCTCATTCAAGTTTCAAAACAATTCGTTGGTTGAATTGTTCATTAAATGAATAATTCAGTTGCCGTATAATATTGAAACGTCTTCAAACCCAACTCTGCAGAGTAGGCCTGGCCGTTTTAATATTTGCGTCATATTATAATATGCTTCAAATATTATTGTTGACAAGAAAAACACTAAAGAATAACTGCAGTTTTTTCCAGGATGATTTTCAATACTGGCTTTGTAAGGGTTAGAATAAAATTGAATAGAACTATAGTGCGCGACCAAAATAAAAATGAAAATTGTTCTTACATAAGTTTCACACATACAGCTACATCATACGAGACAAATAGTACTAATAACGTACAACTCCTTCGCCGAGACAGAAAGCTTCATAGCGAAGAACAAAATGCAACATGACGTCTAATATGAAAAAAACAAATCCAAGATCCCAGGCACGTAGCCAGAGGGGGGGGGGCTATGGGGCTAAAGCCCCTCCCGGAATGTTTTGAAAATAAATTTTAAAAGCATGATTTTCAGCGACTTTACACAATACTGTAGCTCGTTTGGTTTGAACAAATTATCGAGAAAAAGTTAAATAAGATTGTTGTTTCCAATAACCAAAAACAATGGTCACGAAACTCAGTGTAGTTTATGCTTTTGTCCAAGCCAGTGTGAAGCGAACGACAAATATAGTTACTTTTATATTGTGTGCCTTGTCTGAAAAAAAAGGAAACTGCTACTATACTTCTTGCACTAATAATCTGTCGAGATGAGTGAGTCGCAGAAGCAAGAAGCGATGCTCCGGCCAATTACTGAGATTATTGATGACTCGCATAAGACCGAGTATTCGTGATGAGGAACATTTTCAGAAGGTGAAAATGTTGGTTAGATTTATGATAGTCACCTTTATCGAGTTTTACCATGTCAGGTATTAATATGCTTTAGCGTTCAAGATATTGGCCCAGGCAAAACCATTCATTTTTAACCATTTAAAACACATGGTCGTGTGTGACAATGCTATACATCCTTATTCTTGTTGAAGAAGAATGTAAGATACATTCGAAAGCGATTCAATCGAATAATTAGCCCAGTTGATTTGGCTATCGTAAACGGGAATACAAACCACTTTCGAACAAATCTCGCATTCGTCGTAAACAAGAATAAGGGTGATAATTAAGAGCTTCATATATATGGAGATGAGAAAATCAATGTTCGATTCCAAAATCGGATAACGCTTACTTGCAGATACTTGTCATATTTGCGAGAGAAGCAATACAAAACATAATACGATAGTACAATTACACATAGTATTCTTTGCACATATCAAGGACAAACTAGTACGTTCCAGTTATGTGAAAAAACGCTGAACAGAAACAATTATCAAATTTATGACAGCTGTTCAGGTAATATTGACAACGACAAAAGCTGCGTCAAGTATCTCAAAATCTACAGCCAGAACAATCTTTGAGGATTTTCACACTCGCAAAGGCAACAAGCAAGGAAGAAATCAGATGTTGGCGAACATAAAGACAGCAACCACGATGGTGATACGGAATAGCGAGATAGATATAATTGACTCCCTTTACGCAGTTGGTGAGGAAAAAATAATTCCATGCCTCGTACATAGGTATCCATGTGCAATGGTTAAGAGCCTGCGCGAGATCTCGTTTATTATTTTTATTGCTGGAAATAGATAGTAAAAGATGAAAGAACAACTGTTCCGATTGACTAAATAAAGCATTGGACTGATTCCACTAATAGAATTATTAAAAAAAAGTAGATGTTTTATGAGCAACTAAGCACTAAAACTCTCCAAGAGTGAACGCTTCATCGAAAATGATTGTCACGTTTAACAAAACTCAGGTGTAATATTCGATATTGGCAATTCTATTTTAAATTTAAAAGACAAGTATTTGAATTGTATTCAATTTTAATTGCGATGTGCACTCTATACTCTTAGTGTAAATACTATGCATCACATTGAAGCGTACTAGGCAAACAAATATTTCAATTTACTGAGAACGATATAGCCGAGATGAGATTGCTTGTTTTCGCATAATTTTAACGCAATATCATTTTCATTGGAACTTAATTTCATTATCATGTGAGAAATTCGTTCCGTATTAAAACACTGTTGCGACTAAAATGATGTGACTGGTTGAAACTATAATTTCCATAGTTTCGACGTAATGTCTTCAGTATATGGCAGTCTTTTGGGCTGTTTTTTATTCGTTTTGGAATAAAATGAGAGAGATGATCAGAAATCACGGAGGAGGAAAAAAGAATCAGCTAATCCAAATCGCCTCAAGAGCATCTCTCTATCTTTTCTATGCAATCATAACGAGTACTTTCGAAATTACGCTCTGATCCTCTGAATTCGGTTCGAATAAAACGGCATTATTTAAAGCTGCTAACGTCTTCGTTACTCGCGCAGCTTTAATTGAAATTGTTTCTCAAATTTTTGTAAAACAAACCTGTTATCAAAAAGCATTATAGTTATCTTCGAGAAGTCATGCATCTCTTTTAATCTTGATGATAATTGTGAAAATACTTGAGCTAATTAAAAACGAACCAATTACTGAGCAGATTAGTGTCAACATGTTTGAATTGATTTAAAAAGTGTAAGCATCATAGCAAATCCAACTGCCAGAAGGAACTGCTGCTGACAAAAATTTTGCCTGGTTTTTTTTTATTTATAGTTTCTAGCTATTTTAGTGGTTTCATCAATGTTACATTTAAAAACATTTACGTAAATTAGAAGATAAGAGTAATCAGTACTAAGGAATTTCCTTTCGATTAGTGAACAGATGCAAGATTGTAAGTCGATAGAGCTAAAGTTTTTTGCACACACTTTAAATGTTAACAAGCACAATCACTGGTCTACATTTTACTATTGTTTTAAGGATCTAGTAGAACGATTGGTTAGAAAAATCATCATAATTTGAAAAGTATCAATTCCATAACAAATAGGTTATGTGAAAAAAATCTAAATACATAAATAGATAAAGTTGTTCTCACTTGTCTGTTAATATTGCCGAAAATATTCTTTTATTATTTTCATTTATATTGAAACTATTATAAATTTGAGTTAAATAAGAGTTGAACTGTTTCTCCGCATCTACAAATCTCCTGCCAAATCAGAAGATTTGTAGCGAATTTCGACATTCTCTTGTATTTGTATTTAAATAATTGACACTGAGTCTTAATGAACTAAACTAAAAAGAAATGACCTAAAGTGGCAACAAACAGTTACGAAACTGTGTAGAACAAATGACGAAGTAGATGATGTCACTATAAACTTTGAAGCGACGGGTCATTTCTAATATCGTTGGCAGCGTAGTTAGTATTGCGCATTTCAGTCTACAGTAGTGATCGACGACGAAGGACATGGGTTGGTACGTAGAGGTTAATTTGTGATAGGTGATCGTGAACATCATATTCAGCCAAAAGAAGCTTATACACGAAGGTAGTTTGCGACGCGTGTGTACGATCTTCTAAAGTCTGTATTCCTAATAATCGGATAACGGTCTTCGTATAGTGGCAGGTTCAGAGGATCGTTCCAAGGCAATTGACGTTACGCATACCGTATGAATCTACGCTGGATAGCTTGAATTCTTTGACTCCAAGTTGTATGATAGGGGCACTCACCAGACGACGTTTGCGAATTCCAACGGTGAAAATTGTAACTCGTAAATTAATAATGAAAATCAAATTCAAAAGTAATAATTCGTCAATGAACTATAGCCTTTCTTGTATCAGATAACATATTGTCTATTGAATAATTTTGGAACTGTTTTTACTACGAACTTTTCAAAATTGCATTCAATTTCCAGTAACTATCTCAAGTTACCAGAATTATGCAACAAGTTTTAAGCCCCTCCCGAAACAAAATCCTGGCTACGGATCTGCAAGATCCTCGTGTACACGTATCTTGATTTAACGGAATTTACCTTACATGATTTCGCACCTTGTATTAGCACGGATTATATTAAAATATTCATATCGAAGTATGGAAAAGTGGAATCCGTCTCTAACAACATTTGGGAAAACGTTTACTCCTGCATTCTCAACGGGTGGTGCAAATACGGCTGAGCCAACCTACACCGTCTTACTTGACTTTCAGGTGGCAGATGATCTCAAGGTGTGAACTACATACAAAGAACCCTATGCACATACCCTGGGCAGACGCCCACGTGCCAATTCTGTATCCAAACGGCAAACTGCGCCAAAACAGCTAAAGAAAATACATCTACTACAAACAACACCATCAAACAACCTTCGAAATCTGCTGATACACAAGATAGCCGGCCAAAAAATAATGGCCTAACAAACAATATTCCGCGGTATCCCCAAGCCAATAGTTAACATAACTAGGAAATAAATAAACAACAACGAAGACGGCTATGGCAGAGTCACTCGAAAACACAAAAAGCATGTAACAGAGAAAATCGAAGTTCTAGCGACAACGACATGGTCACAAACACAAGCGAGGAAGAAGGCAGACGGAATGATCAGCAAGCGACAGACCTGACCATTGCTCACCACCAATCAGGAATCAGTAGCTTGTTAACATTTAACGACACAGAACAATAAAAACAGAGCATTCTGCACCCTCGGAGGGATGCTGAACGATCTGCAGGTGCTACAATAGCAGTAATTAAACTTCCAACCCCGGAAGGATTTAGAATTTTTATTTAAGCAGTGAGCAGATATATCAACACCCCGAGGGGATACTGAGATAACAGAACGAAAACACCCCCGAATAGATATTGTCATTCAAATACGGTTTAAACTATAACTCTTTACCACACTGGGTTAGGAATAATAGCATATCTTTCAGTTTCAGCTCTCTGTACATAGGTTCATCTATGTGTGGAGAACCAAAAATCCGGATACGTAATTGCATTACTGCAGGGCAGTTGCATATCAAATGATATGATGTTCCGTAATCGGATTCACAAAGATCACGTGAATAATACTCAGCGCGCTGAATAGTAGCCATGTGATAATTGAGTTTGCAATGTCCAGTCAGTGCCCTGACTAGAATACTGCAGTTGTGTTTGGAAAAATGCAACAAATTCTTTGACATTTTCGAACTCACATCCGACAGCAAAGTTTTTATTTGAAGGCAAGTTTGCAAGCTACGCCAATGGTTGGCATGTTCGGATGGAGCCCAAGAGCGAATCTTGTGCATAATCCAACTTATCGACAGTGGTAGAACTGATTCTGGACCAGTCGCTGTGTCAGCTCTAGCCAATTCGGCCGCCCATTCATTTCCAGTAATACCGGAATGATCGGGTACCCATAGAAGGTAGATAGCATTTGAAATGCTAAATTCTTCGATTTGAGTTCGACATGCGATTACTAATTTCGATATCGAATCTGCCGAACTAAATACTTTCAGGGCAGCCTGGCTGTTGGAGCAAAAATTGATTCTTTTACCACAAATTCCCTGTTGAAGTGCTGATTGTATGCCACACAGAAACGCAAAGATTTCAGCTTGGAACATGGTACAGTATCTACCAAGCGAATGAGATTGGTTTAATCTCATCTCATGACAATAGACACCAGCACCGGCTCGGCCCTCCAACAAAGAACCGTCCGTATAACAAACTACGTATTCTTCAAGTTGTCGCTCCATCCAGCCAGACAGCCATTCCTCACAAAGAGGAATTCTCACATTGAAAGTTTTAGAAGGAAAACTACATGTCTACGTCAAAAGAGCTTCAATAGAGGTAGAATATGGAGTCATTGTTGCTATACGTCAGATAATTGTTGATCATCACGACGATCTCGGTCTGACTATTTAGTAGCCGTACCCGTGCCCGCTGGTTTCAGGATGATTTCCTGACCCTCTTTCACTTCCCGTTGATCCAGAATCCAGAGCAGTACGGATTCAGTTGAGCCATCGCGAACTGCTCGTTGGTTTTGTATGAATAAGTTTGAGTTTTTTTTCTGTCGGAGAAATGTCAAAATAATATGCTATTTTTTCCTACTCATTATTTTATTGAATAATTTATAAAAAGAACAAGTTCACGCGCATCATCATCATCAACATTTTAGGTACACGATCAAACATATTCGTCACCGCACCTTTCCACCGCCTTCTAACCATCCTTCTCCCGGCGGCTCAAACAATCTAGTGGCTTTCACCCTTTTTCCCGGCCACCCGCTGGAAGTCATCCAGCTTAGTCGTTGCAATCGGTGACCCGATGAAGGCCAAATGATCGGTAATGGTCGTCTCGTCACCGAACTGGTTATCCTTCACGAACAGGTGCATATTCTGCACGTTCTGAAATTTGACGAACGGAATCGGCGATCCCGACACAAGATCCTTCTGCTCCAGTACGAGATCCTGCACCGAAACTTGCGACTCGGCCATATCGAAATCGATGGTCCTTGGTTGATTCATGAAGATTCTCACCTTGTTTCGGTCCGTAAGAGGGCGGTGCTTTGAACTTGATGGCACTGATTTTGACCACCTGATTGAAGGTTATCGAATTGATCAGCTGTTCGTCACAATTGGACGCCAGATGATCACCGCTGGAACTAAGCGCATTCACAATCGGGTGGTCGTCCGATTCGTTCAAACATTCGCACTGTTCCGGCGCGGTTCACACCAAGCTGCGGTAAAATCCACAACGACCAACTTTCCTCCTGTTGTGGCTAGTTCGGTTTGGAAATAAGCTTCATCGGTGACTGCTTTAACAGCCATGCCATGTACGGTTTCTTGCGTTGCTATCGGTTAGATGAAGATTCTAGTTATAGGTCCACTAATTTACCCAGAAAAATTAACTATTTACTTAGCTTTTAACGTTATACACTTTACTGCACACAAAATTGAACTAACCGAGAATGACGAGAGATGAACGATGCGTTGCGTTTGCGTTGCGAAGCACGGTGCTATTCGTAGATTGCATACTAACGATAATCATGTTGCCTATAGGTTGTTTAACTCATCTTGCTTGTGAGATAAACGATCGGAAATGTGCTTTATCTCTTTTGAATTCAGTCAACCAATAGTATAAGAATCGTCATTGCCGGCCACGACCATCTTCACCGATACTTAGGATAGGGTAGGAAATGTTGATGTAATACCTACTTAAGGAAGGCCACCGACTCAGCGACGCTTCCATAGGTATTACGGAGTTGGATTGAGGGACAGGTATAGGTCTAGGATTCGCCACAAGCAGTCAATGCGACCACGAAATGGATATATTTTTATGCGGTGGGATGGTTAGTTTCCGAGTATAAGAATACTTAGAGCAAAAAGATATTTAGTTATGTTTTTCTTGTGATTAAACTCTGGATAGCCGGCCATCGAGAGTGATTTACTTTTTCCTAAACTACAGCAAATTGGACTCCAAACAGCCGGCCGTGGGAATATTGCTAAAACTGTGACTAATCTGATGTAATCGCTAACCGGGACTATCGCGCGTAATGTGAAGAAAAACTAAGTAAAGTGCGAAATAATCGAGAAATAATATCAAGAATAAACAATATGCGATGTTTTAGAATGAATCGCGTGCATGAATGAGAATAAAACTAACGCATCAAACAATAACAAAAATAACTGATTAGTATCGATATCGAAATTACAAAAGGGATAAAATAAGTACTTAACTTATCAACTCGATCTGTTAACGTGGTCAGTTTTCTGCTACTGATTTCCAGTCACAGGTGTTCAAATGCAACCGACATCCATCCCGTCATTTATGAACTCCATATTGGTGTTGTCATCCTTTTACCATAAATCTGCATTTTTGCCTCCCTTTCCTTTCCGCAAGATATATTTTCATCACATGCACACACTACAAAGCATTGCACAATTGCTTAGCTCTTCGGAAGGCGTAACGCTACCCTACCGGCTCATTTAAATCGTTAAAAATACTATAATTTAGGCACCCGGAACTATTATTCATGGTCACGGAACAAAATTAGATTGGCCATCTGCTTCGAAGTGTGTCTGTCACATTGAAAGCTCTACTGAAACTCCGAGAATGACGAGAGATGAACGATGCAAGATAAATACGAAAACTTCTCTTAGATGAACGAAATGAATTCGTGCGACCAACGAGATTGTACGTTTATTAAAATAAACAAAACATGTCGTTTCATTCACGAAAAATAAGGTCGTTTTCAACGACAACATTCGTGCAATGTAAACTAAATAAGCAAAATTTACGAAAACTTTCGTTCATCAAGCGGCCTTCACACCACAATAAAATCGATTTGGCCACATCGATTTTTTTAAATAAAAAAAACGATGTTGTCAAACATCGATCCCAAAAGATCGACTGAAAAGAATAAGGGGCTAATAAATACGAAAACTTTTCTAAGATAAACGAAATGAATTCGTGCGACCAACGAATTCGTTTGTAATATACGCAAACATTTATTGAAATAAACTAATCATTTCGTTTCATTCACGAAAAATAATGTCGTTATCAACGATAACATTCGTGCCATGTACACTAGATAAGTAAAATTTACTAAAACTTATGTTCATCAAGCTTCTATTTCTTCACACCACAATCTTTCTAGTCCTCAATACAGGTGAGCAGGTTGAAATAAAATCGATTTTGCCAGATCGATCCTTTTAGATAGTTAAAAAAATCGTTGTCGTCGAACATCGATCCTAAAATATCGATTGAAAAAATAATATGCTAATGAATACGAAAACTTTCCTAAGATGAACGAAATAAATTCGTGTGAGTAATGAAATCGTTGCTATTACACACAAACGTAACGATAACATTCGTGCAGTGCACATTAAACGTGTAAAATTTACGAAAGCCTTCGTTCACCAAGCGGCCATTCTTTTTCATGAAATGAACGAAACCTACTAGTTACAATGCACGAAAGTACTTCGTTGCAGAAAACAACGAATGAATTCGTGCATTGCATGATCGATTTGATTATATTTACGAATTTATATTATCAGTGTTGGAATCGGAATATATTGGCTCGAATCGTTTTGTCGAGAGGGCCGTGGGAGTGGAAGAATACGGGGGAGGGGATCAAGGGTAGGAGAAACATCCAACCCCATATTATATCTTGCATTTGTGACTAAGGTAGTGAACATTGGTTTAGTCATCACCGAAGAACTGATTCTGGTATATACCCGGAACCGTCGATAGTGGACAATATATTTAAAAAATTCTTGATTAGCCGCCAGGGATTAGGTGTGCTAATAATTTAGAGACAAGGGAAGTTCCCCGGAGGCATTAAGAACCGTCATAGGTGGCCAATGTGGTCAAATCAACTTTGATTGGTCATAAGTGATCTAGACCTGCAAATCCAAACAATGTTGTACCAATTTTAATAATTTAGACATCATGGTGTTACCAGTTAATATGAGATCTTGCTGTGTAACCGCACTCTCCAATCCGTAACTCTGGAACTGAAAGTCGGATGAACTAAAAATTCAATAGCAGCTTATGGGAGCGCTATACCTTTCACCAACTAAGTTTGTGTAAATTGGTTCAGCCATTTCTGAGAAAATTGTGTAAGTTTATATGATACACATACACTTCCGGTATGTGGGGCCAATGAAGAGAATGCGAGTGTGAGGGTGGTCCGTGAGGGGGTGATGAAGGTGTGAGGTGCAATTGTAAGGGGGAGAGGGGCGAACGATGCAACACCCAGCTGAATATGATACCATCCATTTGAGACATAGTTTAAGAAAATCGGTTCAGTCATCACCTAAGAATAGATGTGACTTAAATTGTGGAATACGGCCGGATACCGGGATTTCCGGAATTGTCGATAGTGGACAATATATTCAAAGAATGTTTGATTGGCGATCAGTGATCTCGATCTGCGATTAGAAGTAATTTGGTGACGATTTCAATAGTTTTTGGCCTCTGAGGTATTACGATTGTAACGGTTTATATAGGAAATTCCAGTGTAACCTTACCAACCAACCTGAAACTTCGGAACCAAAAGCCAGAGCCGAATGAAATTTAATAGCAGTTAATGGGATTACTGTATTTTAAATTTGAAATCAAGTTTGTAAAAATCGATCAAGAATTCGCTGGGAAATAGGTGTGATACTAGTTTGGGAACTTGGCGAGTTCCCCGGGGGCCACAAGATCCGTCATAGGTGGCCAATGTGGTCGAAGCTGCTTTGAATGATTATTAGTGATCTAGTCCAGCAACTTCAAGTAATGTTGGACCCATTTTAATACGTATTACACCATTTGTACATCAAATTGATACCAGTTTATATGGGAATTTGATGTGTGACCGCACTCTTCAATCCGTAACTCCGGAATCAATAGCTGCTTATTGGAGCATTATACCTTTCATTTTAAATTAAGTTTGTGAAAATCGGTTCAGCCATCTCTGAGAAAAGTGAGTAAGATTGTGTTCGCGTACACACACACACAGAGACGTACATACACGCACACATACATACGCACACAGACATTTGCCGAACTCGACGAACTGAATCGAATAATATATGTCATTCGGCCCTCCGGGCTTCCGTTAATAAGTCGGTTTACAGAGCAATTGCAATTCCTTTCTATTGAGAAAGGCAAAAGGCTTTTTTTAGATTGCGTCAAAAAGTCATTTACATATTTTCCTTATCACGTTTTTTTTTCTTACCGAAAGAAACATTCTGATATCGTAACGCTCAAAGCGAACATTTAAACTTATCGAAATCTACATGACCAAGTATTCCTAGGAGAAGTCTTTTTTTAGAAATTAGTATAGTGGAAGAACTACTCATTTTAACTTTCTATTAAAAAAAATTGTCTCGTCGAAATTTCGTTAGACAATTTATCAAAATTTTGATCAGCTTTCGGGATTAATGTCTTCGCACGTGTTTTCATGCAATTTTACATATTGTATAATTTCAACAATTAACGGATCCCGATTTCGACATAAGTGTCAAGATCAATTTTTATTTTTATTTCTGAAACATGTATCACTACATAATTGTAATAAACTTAAGTTTCTCTTCATACTACATTATTCTAGACAATTTAGACTATTGAATAGAGGATTGTAAATAGTATGCAATTTCGGTTAAACTCAAACGACAAATATGATTTAAACTAGTTTTGTGATGAATATTAAAAGTGTATATGCACTAGATTGATAAACTGGAATAGTTACCCGTACCTACCAGCAACCAAATAAGTATTAGGAACACGTTACGATATTAGATTCCCTCGTCCAGTTTCCCAGCGACGAGTTTTGCCGTGGATACACATTGCTACGCGCACACAATAATTTACCCTCGCTCAGCTTCATTTTGACGTGCTGTGGGACTCCTCGAACCGACTGCGACTGCATCATCTCGCCTGTGCCGTTGCAAACGGCGGCAACAAACACATGATAATTGCGTCCCATTATCATTCCACTGGATCATCGCCATTTGACCGTGTCTGGTGTCGTTTTGGTGGTGTGCTTGCAATTTCTCAGCCCCCTACTTTGCCATTCGTCATCGGAAGGAGTCATTGCACGGCTAGGGTTCCGGCTGTACCCAAATAGACGACATGTGCAACGACCACATCAGACAACCCTAACCATCATTGGCATGCATGCCTCGCCAGTCACCTTAGTAGTGCACACACCTTGGCCGACTCCTGCCATATGCTGATGGTTGACGGGCAGGCGGCACGGCATAAGAGCTCGTCAGAAACAAATAAAACAAATTTCATAAATCAAGCAAAACGGGAATGGGCCATGTTACAAATCACTCATAAATTAAGCCACAGCAAACTGTAACATCTCTATATGAGCCGTTTCGGAGTTGTATCTCGCGCTCGTCGCTGTCGAAATCAAGTCAAAAGACAGAGGAAAAGATCATAAAGCTCACATCTTGTCATTGTTGCGTCCGAAAAATGCAAAGACGTGTGTACCGGTGCAATGCTCTCAATTCTTCGGGTCGTTCTGCTTTCGCGCGTTCCCCCGCACCTTCAGTGCTTTCATTGCGCGAAGAAACCAGTGAAGACCATTTTTACGAGTTCATAAAAGTACACAATATTGTCTGCTGGTACCATTTACCTTACGATTATGACGAAATTATGCCCGAGTTATTAATAATAAAAACTGTATTAAAACAATAACAATTGCACACATCCCACCTCCCTCGCATTGCGGATCCATCACTCTGATTGAGATGTGGATGATTTTGGCAATTTCTCCGAACAGGAGTAACCGTTGTCATCCTGATTTCGTTTCAAGAAAACTAGTTCATTTTTTTTTCCTTTGGCTGCGTGTCCAAGTCCATCTACCGTGCCAAGGTCCGCACTATTCGCGGAGCCCCTTGGACACGAGTGGGCTTCTTATGATCGAGAGGATGATGACAGCAATGATTTTTTATTGTTGCTACTTTCCTCATTCGCATTGGTACGACACGCGGTACTTTGTCCCTTCCTGTATAAGTGGAATACTGCGGCTGGACCTAAAACATTAACAAGTAGGGACCATGATAATAGATGTTGTTTGTCGGTTTTCGCTCCGCGCTTTATGACTTTATTCAATAAAATCACACTTGAGCTTTATGTCTTACAGAGAACACATACTCGTAAACATTTTAACCCCGAAATAGTGACAAGCTTGTTTTCAGTTCGGTCCCGTTCATGGGGGTCATCGGAGGCAAACCCGTCCCGGCAGAAAGAGATGGTAATGATAGCACCGGATTGTAATGCAAAACAATTACCCGACATACGGGTTCGGGAGCAACAGCCACAATGCAATGGTATCATCGCGAGCATAAATAAACCCATAAACATTCACGCTCATTACTTTTTCGCGCGCGCCGAGTCAAAGGCATTATGTAACGCGTGCTATCTGTGTTTTCCGAGTGGCCGCATGCATGTGCTTGCGCGAAAATCGCGCGCCACAGCACACAGCACACAGCAAGCGAAGGGTCATTCGAGGCTATACGCGCCATAAGAACTAGTTATTGTAACTAAAATAGCGGCGCAGTGGCTCACGTCGACGTCGTTGCTCCGGAGCGGCGCGACGCGATGCGGTGTCATAAACCTATACGACAGAGGTGCTTTGCCATTCGCCAGCCAGACGAAAGGCACCGACTACTGCGTTCACGTAGGATAGTAGGGTTTTTCGGTTTTGTTGCGAGATCGTAGCATCGTCACGTTCTATTCGCGAGACCCCCGTAAGACGATGGATTAGTGCTAAGCTGGTAATTGTTATTCATTACCAATCGTTGCCAGCCGTGGCCTCGGGAATCGTTTGTGTGGTGGTTTACGCGATTGGATGAGCCAAGATCTGTTTGCTTTACATGATGAACTTCTCGGTATTCGGTATGACACGAACAGGCGCTGTTGTAGGACCTAATTCCCGCTAACTTGCTCGTAAAGAGGTCGCAAAAAATAATTTTCTGTTTCAATTTGCCGCTTTTCGGTGTATCCCCCTAAAGGTGTGTTTCACACCAATTGACTGGCTGAAATTAACAAGACAATCACCAATGTTGGTTGGTTGGTTAATATATTTCATGATTAAATTGAAACTTATTATAAAGACAACTAATCGATAAATTGGTGCATATTAGTTGTGAGAGGAAATTTTTGATAAGTTCGAGTGCAACTGCAAAGCTTACCATTTCATTGGAAATTTATAATGCCCACTCTTCTACCAGCCAGCTGTATAGCTGCCCATAGACTGTAGGATGCATGGCGTACCGAAAAGCCGTCTTTTCTCCCACAACCAAGAAGATACTCGAAGCTAATTGATTTTTCATCAACGAATCAAACCAAACCTCTAGCAAGCCGACCCCTTTAGAGAGGCCCCTTGAGCACAAAAGCTGCTTTGTCCTTCACTCTCCCCCCTTGTACCGGTTCCTTCGGAACGAACATCTTAATCCGGTGCAGTGTTGGATTTTTTCTGTTTGTTTCATTGACCAACTTGTTGATCCCCTTTACCATCACCTGTTTCCGTTGTGAAAAAAAAACAAACTGACGGATCGCGCGGTTGAGGATAAGGTGTACCTGTCGATCGTGTTCGATATTGGTGAGTTCGGTGCTCGATTGAGAACGGCATGTAGAAGGCAGTGTAGTGGGGGGACGGGAAATAAAACCGTAGCTCATCGTCGAGCTGTGTCTGCGGTTTGTAAATCGGACTCAGGTGAAAGAGGATTAGGTAAAGTCAAGAGGGACTCGAGCTACACAGCTAAGCTGGAGATGATTAGTTTTTCGTTCGGGTTTGCTTTCAACAGAACATCAATGAAATGACGTTGCTGGCGTAAAGTTGTGAATGAACTGACGTCTATTTCCGGATATTGGACCGTTTGTTTGCTTAGTTGATTAAAAGGTTAAAAGAACAGGAAACTTTTTTTTCGGTTAGGTCACGTTGCCGCGTGACGAAGCTAGAAATTTAATGGACTAAAAGCGATGCAGTCTTAGTACTAAATTCTGTTGGAGAGATTGACCTCCTGACTCGACTGACACTCGCACTACGACTAGAAAAACAGATCTTAAATTATTCAATTGGCCAATTCTTGATTTTTTTTCATTTGGTTAATTATTCATTAGGGATATGCCCAAAAAACCATTATTTTATTACGTTCAAAAACACCATATTTTTCATGTATTCGAAATGTATAATCTCTTGAAAATAGATGATTTAATATCAGGCTTTGTTTCTAAGTAAAGTTAGTTGAAACAATTAGATTAGCGAATCTATATTCAATATTACGAACTTTCCATCATCTGAAACCATGGATATTGTTGGAATGGGAAAGATTTTTTTCTCGATTGTAGAGGTTTGTAGTGGAATGTACGTAATGTTTCAAAGGTTTACTTCCATTTAATTCCACTATGTTTTTACAGCTAAATGCACTTACACTTCACTATTTATCAGATACCGGTATTTCGATTACTACTTGTAATCTTCTTCAGTGTTTGTATCAGTCTATAGGAAATTACGGGATTGTAAAGTCGTTTTATCTAGGGAAAACGGTCAGCTTCATGCATCTAGGTACCCACCGACCACAGCCTACTAGGTTCCCTAGATAAAACGACTTTACAATCCCGTAATTTCCTATAGACTGATACAAACACTGAAGAAGATTACAAGTAGTAATCGAAATAACGGTATCTGTTAAATAGTGAAGTGCATTTAACTATAAAAACATAGTGGAATTAAATGGAAGAAAACCTTTGAAACTTTAGGTCAAAGACATTTTTTATGTCCACAAACAGTAGTCTGGACTAGTATAGCCCATAGAACAAATTGATTTTTTTTTCATTAATGCAAAACTCAACCATAAATTGATTATTCAATTTTGATAACTGAGGATCGCAGCAAGCTACGGTAGCAAGCAGACGAAAAAATATCGACTGTCCGCTGTTTACATATTAATTCGAGACAATTCAATATTAATTCGTCAAAAGGGCGAAAGTGTTTTTGTAAACAAACTTGTTTCGCTCATTAGTCTGCTGCAGAGTGGAATTTCATGAAAAATGTGCGTTAATGTAAATTTTTACCCTTCGTAGAAGTAATTTCAATTGTTTTCTGCTTTGAAATTATAGTAAATTAAGAGAAACCATAAAAATAAAAGTTTGTTTACAAATCTTATTCGCCCTTTTGCAAACTTAGTATGGAATTGTTTCCGAAACGGATAGAGAAGAGTTCTTTTTTCACGATTGTTAATTCGCTATGATTGTTGTGGTACATTGTTGTGTTTGCGCCTGATGTGCTGTGGCTGGGACGAATTGTGGAAGTAGCTCTTGGTTTGGGGAGTGCTATTACAAACCACTTTGTTGAATACTTGAAGTCTCCATGTGTTCAGGATATTAACAAATTTTAGACTATGTATTTACCTTTAAAATAAATTATTATGATTTTACTGTTTATGATAAATCTCTTCTACTATTTATGAACAATAAAATTAACATTTTATCCAAAGTTTGAGTTTGTGAAGCTCACCACAGAAAGTTATTTTAGAAAAAAAATAGATTAAGGAACATTTCCTAAATATCATTTAACAATTCGATTACTCCCTACACGTAGTATTCATGCCTGCAATAAAATTGTTTTAAATGATAGTCTCAACAAATTCGCTAAACACACGAACTCTGTTACAATTTTTTGAAAAACTGATTCTGCTTAATTTTAAAACTTAAAAGATGGCGGTTTCGGAATTATGCCATTCGTGCCATTTGGACAGTAAGTTCGATTTTCACTAAACCCCACCAAACCGAATTTCTGGCTACGCCGCTGACTTCAACTGAATAGAAACAAAGTCGTTCTACACTCGTCCATAAGAAACTTCTTCGAATACTGCCTATATATTATAATACATTAAATACCCGATTTTGTCAGCCTCATATGAAAATATCTTTGATAGGCTCTAGCAGACGCACAATGCTGAATTCGAGTTATTCCTTTCTTGAGCATGTTTTACTTATCTTAAAGATACAAATATGCAAAAATAAAAAATTATTTTTACGCTAGAAGGTCTCTTTAAGAGAAATTTATATTAAATAATCAGAAATAGTTATCAGACTACATCAAGGGAAGCGAAGAATATTTTAACAGCTGCAGTTTATTATAAAGAAAAAAAAACCTGTTTTAATCCACCTAGCGGTGCAATTGTGCTTTCTCATTTCTCTAAACTATGGCTCGGAGGCTGTTTATTAGACTGCCCAAAAAAATAATGAATTTTTGAAAATTCAATCGGCCTACCCCTGATTCGATTCCTAGTCCCACCAAGAGCACTTGCTCCAAATTTGAAGCAAATCGGACAAGTCTAGCTACCGAACCAACGTGCCTAAAGTTTGCATGGGAATTTTCGGCAATTTACATGGAGAAAACGCACTAATTCGCATTTTTGCCGCTAGATGGCACTGTATGTATCATATTATCACTGTAAGTGAAAATAAGAAAGGTAATTTAATTATCTACAACTTTGTTGCAGACTGCTAGTGAATCCGGTATGTTAAAAGAAGTTATTAAACTTTTAACGAAGTGACGTCCGAGTCAGTTTTGCATGGGGCCTACCAGTGCATGATTGTGTATCAGTACTCGATTCACACGAACTATGCATTTTTGTGAAATAATCGATAGGTTTAGCTGAATAGTATGTTCAGAAGAATTATACCACAAAATACGAGTTATGTTTTGGTGTGAAAATTTTAGTTCCAACTGTGACCGCATAGAGGGCGCTAACATTAACTTTTCATAGAAGAGAGATAGAATATCAAGATGTTCGGAAGAATTATTGCAAAATGCCTGTTCTACAACTTTGTAGAAAACACTTAATTTATATCTTTTTCCGTTGAAAAGTTAGTGTTGGCGCCCTCTATATGGTAAAATGTGGAACTAAAATTTTCTAACCAAAGCATGGCTCGTATTATTTACTACAATTCTTCTGAACATACCATAGAGCTAAATTTTACGATTATTTCACAAAAATGTTTAGTTCGCACGAATCGAGTACTGATACACAACCATGTACTGCTAGGCACCATGCAAAACTGACTCAGACATCACTTCACTAAAAGTTTAATAACTTCTTTTAACAAAGCCAAATTCACTAGCAGTCTTCGGCAAAGTTGTAGACAATTAAATTATCTTCTTTATTTTCACTTACAGTGATAATACGATACATACAGTGCCACCTAACGGCAAAAAATGCGAGTTAGTGAGTTTTCTCCATGTAAATTGTCGAAAAATCCCATGTAAACATCAGGCTCGTTGGTCCGGTATCTAGACTTGTCCGATTTGTTTCAAATTTGGTGCAAATACTCCTGGTGGGACTAGGAATCGAATAAGTGGTGGGTCAATAAGAGTGATTTTTTTCCTGTCACTCTACTGCTTATGTTCAACATAATTGTGGAAATGTCCATTACATTCTTAGTACACTTTGCACTTATACACAATGGCTTCTCAGCCATGAACTTGATGAGCTACGTGTCGACGGTGAAACACTTGAAACAAAAAAATATCATACTTCATTAGCCTAATCAGCATTAGATCAATATTATCTGCTTGCTAACTCATTTTGTCATGCGGGGGTGGGTATGTGAGGAGGGCGAAAGTCCCATGAACGAACGACTCCCCAGCCAAAATTGGTATGCTTTGTGATAAAGTGGTGGTTTAAAGATGATGGGGTTGAGAGGGAGGGGTATGAGGGCTGGATGGGGTGGTCTGAGGGGTGATTTAAGGGGATTCTAAAGGAAGGGGAGTGAACAGTAGAGGGGGGAGGTGTAACCCCTCTCCGTAAACCATCAACTACGTCCCTGTTAAAGTCCAGAAACTTTATGACAGTCAAAAAAAAATTTGGCCTGGATTAGGTTGACGTTTTTCAGAGTGAACCTTTCTATATGAGAAAGGCAAAAATGTGCCAAAATCTAAAAAAGTGAATTTTCGTCAATTTTTTTCGAGTTTGCATCAAATCTCGACGATTCATGCAAAATTCTATTTTTAATTTTTCCTATAGTTTATATGAGAAATTTCTGTGTGGCCGCACTCTTAAACTTGTAATTCCGGAACCAGAATTCCGATCGATCCAAAATTCAATAGCAGCCGATGGGAAGGTTGCATTTTTCATTTGAGACTAAGTTTGGGCAAATCGGTCCAGTCATCTCTGAGAAAAATGAGTGACATTATTTGACACATACGCACATACACGTTGACGTTTTTCATAGTGATTGCATAACTTTTCTATATGAGAAAGGCAAAATGTGGTTCGATTTAGTCAATGCCCCATTTTGTCAACCTAAGATACACCATGGGACTGATAAAAATGGGTCTTTACTGTATTTATTTTTCTCTGTGTCCCACATTAATAGATACATCTCATTTTTAGAGGATATTTTGTTCAATTGCATCCAACTACATCAATTTTTAGGTTGTTTTGTTGTTGTTTTATCGACTTCTTCCATAATTTGACATGCCTATTCCCTTTCGTGTGAAAGTTTATGTTAAAAGGATATCCTAAATTTATTGGTATAACGGTTTATGTGGTGCAGGTAAGGAAAATGCAGAAATTTTCAGCTTTTTTCCTACACAATATTACAAAAGCTTATTAAACAACTTTTTCTAATAAGGTTGTGAAAATTATAAAGTATTTGAAAATCTTTAATAGTTTTTTGCCTTTCTCATATAGAAAGGTTATGCAATCACTCTGAAAAACGTCAACCTAATCCCGGCCCGGAGGGCCGAGTGTCATATCCCATTCGACTCAGTTCGTCGAGATCGGAAAAAGTCTGTATGTGTGTGTGTATGTATGTATGTGTGTGTGTATGTGTGTGTGTGTGTGTATGTATGTGCGTATGTGTCAAATAATGTCACTCATTTTTCTCAGAGATGGCTGGACCGATTTGCCCAAACTTAGTCTCAAATGAAAGGTGCAACCTTCCCATCGGCTGCTATTGAATTTTGGATCGATCGGAATTCTGATTCCGGAATTACGGGTTTCAGAGTGCGGCCACACAGAAATTTCTCATATAAACTATAGGAAAAATTAAAAATAGAATTTTTATTTTTGATGCTAAATGTGTTCAAGGTGCATGAAACGTCGAGATTTGATGCAAACTCGAAAAAAAAATTTGACTACGATTCACTTTTTTGGATTTTGGCACATTTTTGCCTTTCTCATATAGAAAGGTTATGCAATCACTCTGAAAAACGTCAACCTAATCCCGGGCCAAATTTTTTTTTCGACTCGTTTAGGGTTTCTGGATTTTAACAGGGGCGTAGTTGATGGTTTACGGAGAGGGGTTACACCCCCCCCCCTCTACTGTTCGCGCCCCTCCTTTAAAAATCTCCTTAAATCACCCCTCAGACCACCACCCCATCCAGTCCTCATACCCCTCCCTTTCAACCCCATCATCTTTAAACCACCACTGTATCACAAAGCATACCAATTTAAGCTGGGGAGTCGTTCGTTCATGGGACTTTCGCCCTCTTCACATACCCAGCCCCGCATGACAAAATGAGTTAGCAAGCAGATAACATTGATCTAATGCTGATAGGCTAATGGAGTATGATATTTTTTTTGTTTCAAGTGTTTCACCGTCGACACGTAGCTCATCAAGTTCGTGGCTGGCATGCCATTGTGTATAAGTGCAAAGTGTACTCAGAATGTAATGGACATTTCCACAATTATGTTGAACATAAAAAGCCTCCGTGCCATAGTTTAGAGAAATGAGAAAGGCACAATTGCACCGCTAGGTGGATTAAAACAGGTTTTTTCAGAGCTGCATACACCCAGTGCACTAACACAAGTGACGAAAGGTTATCGAAAAGTTTCGTGAAAAGGAAAATTTGAGTAATGATGATGATTTTTCCTAACGTGCTTTGAGTTTTTTATATGAGCTCTGGCATTCGGATAAGCGATAATAACTCAAATCAAGGATACTACTGGAAAGTTACTTTTAGAAAAAGTTTTTTTTATTTTGATTATAGAGAAAAATCTCTTTTGGAAAAATCTCTAACCCTCTGTTCGGGGTTGGGAATGAAACCCAGGTGAGCTGCGTACAAGGAAACCGATTTACCAACTACGCTATGCCCGTCCTCCGATTTAAACAAAGTCAATAACGAGGTAAAGTTTGAACGCATGCACTTCAGAGGTAGCGTGATATCAAGAACTGCAATGTCAGTTCTTAGTGCTCAGTCGCGTTGGAAATTTCAGGAAATCATATTGATAGTATGAACTTCAAATCGATTAAAAAAAATCAATTTTTTTGGCTCAGCACAACATATATAACCCCTTTAGGAATATTCAGTTTTCCCTACACAATGTATCGATTGAAGAATTGAGATATGTTATTAACAGAGCATTAGCAGTAATTCGTTAGTATGTCTATTTTATGGGTCGCTTTTCCGCTTTTCCATTGATTTGGTTTAGCTTTTGAGATTTCTAGTACTGATGTTGTCCTATGCTGATTTGAGCGATTCTTTGAGTCCTACCGTTATTCCATGTAGTATGTGTTATCAAAAACATCGCGAAACATCAAGTTTTAAATGTTCTCAATCGATATAATATCCGAAGAGAGTGATAAGAGTTATAAGAAATGTCTCATCTCACTGTTAGGTTGATTAAAAGCGTTTTTCTTCTTTTAATGACATGCAATTAATTAGAAATTACTAATTAGGGTATGTTACGAAAATTTAGAGCCATAATACTCAAATGAGAGCAAGAATCTGAAATATACAGATCAGAAGACTAGAAAGGGCAGGGTCATTAGGAACAGGCTTAAAATCCTACGAACTAATCTGTTGTCCTCTGCTGGTAGGAGTCGAGATTAGGCAGAGTTGCTACGAATCGCTCAAGTCTTCCAACATGTCTCACAGCAAAGGGAAACGTGCCGCTCTTTACCATGAGAACCGACATAAGAGAAGTCACGTAAGAAGCTAGAAGTCTGTCGTCGATTAACAGTATTAAAGAATAGTTATATCATCAACATACCCAGAACTATTATTTTTGCGGGACATTACGTTTGACCAGGGTTTTGAGTAATAGTGTTTTCGTGTTTGGAGACGGTAGCTAGCACTAGTCCTGTCACTAAGTTAGTGTCGGATTCTGATGAGACAATCTTTCGAATAATTACATTATCTTTTTTTATTTTCACTGGCAGTGATAATCTGATGCGCGCAGTGACACCCAG
Source organism: Topomyia yanbarensis (assembly GCF_030247195.1). Taxonomy (NCBI): domain Eukaryota; kingdom Metazoa; phylum Arthropoda; class Insecta; order Diptera; family Culicidae; genus Topomyia; species Topomyia yanbarensis. Next base: position 10,238,267 of record NC_080672.1, read on the forward strand.
AGGTGAATTACATGTTTCCTCCGTGTAAATCGCTCACAAACTTGAAGTACGTTGCTCCGGTAGTTAGCCTTGGCCAATTTGATTCAAATTGGGAGGAGATACTTCTAGTGTGAATAGTAAGCAACTTAGGGATGGGCCAATTGAATCTTCTATAATTAGTGTTTTTTCTGGGAAGTCTTGATCACGCTTAACTCATTCAAATGTTGATCTGTTATTCCGTTAGATATCAGTCGAAAGTGTTTAGATAATTTTTTCCTCTTTTATTTCGACTAATGTGTATTAACATTTTCTTTTTTACATTTCAACGGCATTCAAATAGCTAGAGGTTTCTGAGTTGGGAAATTTATGAAAATTTAGAGTCATAGTACTCAAGTGAGAGAAGGGATGTGAAATATACAGATCGGAAAACTAGAAAGGTCATTAGAAACAGGGTTAAACTCTTACGAGCTACATACTTTAATTTTTCAGCCGAATCTTAGTTTATTTGCATTTTTTGCCGAAATCTCAACAGCTGAGATCTCAGTAAAAGTGACATTTAATAGCTGAGACTAGGAAAATACTTCACAGAAAATCAGCAAACAAATTTCACTTTACTGAGACATCAGTTTTTAAATTTGCTGACTACACAGCTGTTGGGAAATTGCCGAGCCGAATTGAGTGTGTAATCTTTTGTCTTCTGCTGGCAGAAGTCGAGCTTAGGCAGCATAACTACGAATCACTCAAGCCTACCAACATGTCTCCTGGTACAGACAGACTTATCCCTCTTTGTTGTTTGTTAGCAATTTCCCACCCAGTTTGAAAAGGCTCAAACATGTAGGTAAAATTTAGAATTGCAGTCATTAATTGAAACATTAATTGCTGTAAGAAACTCAATTTTTCTTCAGTTGGAGCAAAGGAAGCTTTGAACAGTGTTTTAAAACGTCGTTTTCGTACTCAAAATTAATAGCGATTGCGCATCCATAGGAGTCGTTTAGTGATTAATTCACCTGTAAGTGATGTACGAAATTCATTTTCTGTACTAATTAAGATAGAGACTTTGTGTCTTCGGCAAAGTTGTATCAAATATTACTGTAAAAAAATTTGTTGAATACATGATATATCTAGCTTTAATAGTTTGCATGTTATGGAACATATAATATGGAAGACCTCTTAAAATTAGTTTCTTCATGATAAATTTTCTAGACATTCTCCTACCTACCTGGAATCTTACACAAAGTTATTTGCGGTATCGAAACACATATTTTTCCGAGCATAGTTACTTCCTATCTGTTGAATTTAAAAAGATATTCCAAATTTTGTGATATTTTTGGGGCAACTTCCACCTTAAATAACTCGTTAAGAAGCAAAAAGGAGCAAACAACATCATAACATTCTGAAAGTAGTAGCTTTTTGCTTTCGTATAGTGGCCCGATTGTTAGTCAACGCGATTCTCCCCGAGTGTTATGTATTTTACGAAATATTTTACGGTTATCTTAAAACTAACAATATAGTTTAGTACACAAAAGGGGGAACAAATATTTATGAGAAACTTCACAGAAATCTTAAAACTAGGGATTCAATTCTATTTACAAGATGGAGGACAAGAGTTTCAATCAAGAGTAAAAATTATAGCTATCTTAAAACTAGGAATACAGAATACTAATTTGAATTTTTTAACTAAAACTTATGCTTGGTCAAGATATTCAGAGGGTGGCTTATTTCCGCATCAGTGTAGCAGCAGTTGTATCAAGGACAGGGGAGAGACAGGGAAAGAAGAGCAAAACTTGCGACTTTCGCTCGAACGGGGGGGGGGGGGGGAGGGGGATCAGCGAAACAAATTTGCGCCTCAGTCTAGTAAGTCGTCGAGTACCGGATTGGCGGATGGTATTCTTCTGACCCGCGGGGAATCCTTCAAAAGTCATCGGACCTCGAGTCGCTCTCGCTTCAGTTTCCTTCTATGCAGGCGTAGTGGTAAGGGCGACGGCGGTTACATAGTGGCACTCTGGAGCTGATCGGTTCCACAAGGCAGGAGGAAACTCTAAAAACGAGAAATAAAAGAGAGGGGCTAAATTGGGATATTTATAGTTTTTATGAAGGTATAAATAAGGGACATATAGGGGAAATCACGAGTTGCCAGCATATCTCGGACTGGTACATTGGGTGGTCTACCTCGGGCCCGAAGGGATTCCTTTAACTGAGACCTGGCGTCACAATACCCGGCGCACACCCAGACAACGTGTTCGATGTCGTGATAGCCCTCGTCACAAGCGCACAGACTACTCTCCGCAAGCCCAATACGCCGCAAATGCGCATCCATGGTGTAGTGATTGGACATAAGTCGGGACATTACGCGAATAAAATCCCGACCCACATCCATCCCCCTGAACCAAGGCTTCGTTGATACCTTTGGGATAATCGAATGTAGCCATCGTCCAAGTTCACCATTGCTCCACGAGGTTTGCCAACTGTTGAGTGTCCTCTGACGACAAATACTAAAAAATTCGTTGAAGCAGATTGGCCTTTCGTATATGTCACCATTTAATGCGCCCACCTTTGCTAATGAGTCGGCCTTTTCATTGCCCGGGATAGAACAATGAGAGGGGACCCAAACAAAGGTAATCTGATAAGATTTTTCAGATAACGTACACAAGGACTCCTGTATCTTCCCCAGAAAATACCGTAATTGCTTTTTAGGCTTCACCGCACGAAGAGCCTCGATAGAGCTGAGGCTGTCCGAAACGATGAAGTAGTGATCTGTGGGCAGAGTGTCGATGATCCCAAGGGTGTACTGAATAGCAGCTAATTCTGCGACGTAAACTGAAGCGGGATCATTGAGCTTGAATGAAGCGGTGATAGTATTATTGAAGATACCGAAGCCAGTGGACCCATCGAGATTTGATCCGTCAGTGTAAAACATTTTGTCGCAGTCGACTTCTCGGAATTTATTATAAAATATATTGGGGATCACCTGCGGGCGTATATGGTCCGGGATTCCACGAATCTCTTCCTTCATGGATGTGTCGAAGAATACAGTAGAATCAGAAGTATCTAGGAAACGGACACGGTTGGGAGTATACGTAGAAGGATTAATGCTCTGTGCCATGTAGTCGAAGTACAAGGACATAAATCGGGTTTGTGAATTAAGCTCGACGAGCCTCTCGAAGTTTTCAATCACCAACGGGTTCAGAATGTCGCATCGGATGAGCAATCGATATGAGAGTTCCCAAAATCGATTTTTTAGCGGAAGAACGCCCGCCAGCACTTCGAGACTCATCGTATGGGTCGAATGCATGCAACCCAAGGCAATGCGCAAGCAACGATACTGGATTCTCTCCAGTTTGATGAAGTGTATGTTCGCAGCGGAGCGGAAACAGAAACACCCGTACTCCATCACCGACAATATCGTTGTTTTGTACAACCTGATCAGGTCTCCTGGGTGAGCACCCCACCATGTTCCAGTTATTGTTCGGAGAAAATTGATCCTTTGTTGGCATTTCTGTTTCAGATACCTAATGTGACATCCCCAGGTACCTTTAGAGTCGAACCAGACCCCGAGATATTTAAATGTGAAAACCTGGTTGATCGTTGCACCCATTAATAAAAGCTGGAGTTGCGCCGGCTCACGCTTCCTAGAAAAAACAACCAACTCAGTTTTCTCCGTGGAGAACTCAATACCCAGCTGAAGAGCCCAAGCAGACAAATTGTCCAAGGTATTTTGTAATGGTCCTTGCAAGTCGGCAGCTTTGGGCCCTGTAACAGAGACCACTCCGTCGTCTGCAAGTTGCCTTAGCGTGCATGAATTGGCGAGACAATCGTCAATGTCATTCACGTATAAATTGTAGAGCAGGGGACTTAGACATGAGCCCTGGGGAAGACCCATGTAGCTAAATCGCGATGTTGTTAAATCGCCATGCGAAAAGTGCATGTGCTTTTCAGACAACAGGTTTAGCAAAAAGTTATTTAAAATTGGCGAAAGACCATGCTGGTGCAGCTTCTCTGACAGAATGTTGATAGAAACTGAGTCAAAAGCCCCCTTAATATCCAAGAAGACTGATGCCATCTGCTCTTTGTTAGCATAGGCCATTTGGATTTCTGTAGAAAGCAACGCAAGGCAATCGTTCGTCCCTTTGCCTTTGCGGAAGCCAAATTGTGTATCTGACAGTAAGCCATTTGCTTCAACCCAATTGTCGAGGCGAAACATGATCATTTTCTCGAACAACTTCCGAATACAGGACAGCATTGCAATCGGCCGATACGAGTTGTGGTCGGAGGCTGGTTTTCCTGGTTTTTGGATGGCGATGACCTTCACTTGCCTCCAGTCATGAGGGACAATGTTACCCTCAAGAAACTTGTTAAATAAATTCAACAGGCGCCTTTTTGCAGTGTCAGGCAGATTCTTCAGCAAGTTGAATTTGATTCTGTCTATCCCTGGGGCGTTATTGTTGCACGATAAGAGAGCAAATGAGAACTCCACCATCGAAAACGGTGTTTCGTTCGCGGTATCGTGAGAAGACGCGGCGCGGTACGTTTTCTGTACCGGGACAGAGTCCGGACAGATCTTCTTGGCGAAAGCGAATATCCAACGGTTTGAATATTCCACGTTCTCGTTGGTACTATTACGGTTTCGCATACGTCGAGCCGTACCCCAAAGAGTGCTCATCGCTGTTTCTCTCGTTAACCCGTCGACGAACCGGCGCCAATAACTGCGTTTTTTGGCTTTCATTAGACTCTTCATTCGCCTTTCTAACGACGCGTACTGTTGATAGCTAGCGGGTAACCCGTCTTCCCGGAAGGCCTTATATGCAGTGGACTTTTCCGCGTACAGCTCTGAGCACTCTTTATCCCACCACAGGGTGGGAGACCGTCCATGGGTATTCGCGCTGGGTACTGGTTTAGTCTGAGCTTGATTTGCACTGTCGAGAATCAAGCCAGCCAAAAACCTGTACTCTTCCTCCGGAGGAAGTTCTTGAGTGGATTCGATTTTAACGGATATCGCTGTCGCGTAACTCTTCCAATCAATGTTCCGTGTGAGGTCATATGAGACATTGATTGTTTCCGATGGTCTTGAACCGTTAGCAATTGAAATTACGATAGGCAAATGATCGCTACCGTGGGGATCAGGGATCACCTTCCACCTGCAATCTAACTGTAGCGATGTCGAGCATAGCGATAAATCCAACGCGCTTGCGCGTGCTGGTGGTGTAGGAATCCGCGTCATTTCTCCCGTGTTTAAGATGGTCATGTTGAAATTATCGCAAAGATCTTGGATTAATGTTGATCTATTAACATCGTGAAGACAACCCCATACCGTACCATGCGAGTTAAAGTCTCCTAGAACTAGCCGCGGTACCGGTAAGGATTCCGTGATATTACAAAGCGTTCTGTGCCCTACCGAGGCTCTAGGAGGAATGTAGATGGAGGCAATGGAAAGGTCTTTGCCTTTGATTAGAACTTGACAAGCGACAATTTCAATGCCTGGTGTCGAAGGGAGGTTAATTCGGTTGAAAGAATAGCACTTTTTAATCCCCAAAAGTACTCCTCCGTAAGGGTTTTCTCGAGCCAGACGAATTATATTAAAATCGTGGAAGTTGATATTTATATCGGAAGTTATCCAAGTTTCACATAATGCGAAAACATCACATTTTAAACTGTTTAGTAAAAATTTGAAGGAATCGATTTTCGGGAGGATACTTCTGCAATTCCACTGTAAGACAGTGATCGAATCAGTGACCTCGTTTGATGACTTAGTCATCGAAGGATACGATCGCTGCAAGGAGGGGCCATTTAGCAGTCAACTGCTTCAAAAATGTTTGCACTATAGGGAGAAAATGTATCAGAATGCTTTTAAGAGGATCAGTAACATTGAAACTTGTGAAAATTAAGTCCACTATGTCAGAAAATTTCATTAGTCTGTTACTGGACTGAGTGTCTGTTGGAAAAAAGGGGATACATGGGGTTTTTGGTGTTCCTGGAAGTGGTGGATACTCCTTGTTAGAATTAATATTTCCAAGTCCTGGAGCAAATTGCTTCGGCTTTTGTGCATCACTTCCGTTGGATTTATTGATTGTAGTTGGCGCACTCTGAGGGGACGACACCTTGGCACCCTTACGAGACAATCTAGGGGAGGCTAGATTTCTCCTCTTTCTGGATTCCCCTGGGTTAACCAAAGATGTTCCCTCTCGTGGGTCGTCAGATTCTTGCTCAACGTTAGCCAAATCAGCATAGGGATTTTCGGACAGGACAGATGGCGAAGCATTCTTTAGCATTTCTGCATAAGAACGCCTTGAGCGTTCCTTAAGGGAGCGCTTAATTTTATCCCCGCGCTGCTTGTACGCAGGACATGATTTAAGAGCATGTGAAGGGTCCGCGCAGCAAATACACTTTTCAGTTTCTTTGTCGCAAGAATCATCCTCATGCTCTCCTTCGCATTTACCGCATCGTTTCTTATTTCCACAATATGTGGCTGTGTGGCCCAACTGCTTGCAATTATAAACAGGCAAACTGGTAGGCGAACCTTGTCAAGGAGGATGTAGTTAGGAAGAGAGGACCCGGCGAATGTCACCCGAAGCGAGCCTGATAGAGAGTAGGTAGTCTTACCTCCCTCGGTGTTTGCGGTATACAATTGTTTGCATTCAAAGATCTTAATCTGTTCAAGTGAGGGGTCCTTAAAGCAGTCAACCCTGTGCTTCAACAGTTCTTCGCATTTCAGGCCCGGTTCGGACACTACCCCATCGATTTCTACGGCCACACAAGGCACGTACGCTTTAAATTCCCGCGTAAAGCGCTCACAGCAAGCAATCGCGTTTGCCTGGCCGAGATCATTCACTAGAACACGTATCTTGTTTGCCCGAACACGTGTTATCTGAGTTACGGCCGGGTAAATAGCAGTCAGATCTCGAGAAAGTTTTAATATATTTACCGGTTTCTCTCCGGTCCGAAAATATACCACCCATGACCCAGAGGAACCTTCTGGGTACTGCTTTATACGGGGAGCAATTCGAGTGTTAGAGGGATCAGGGACTTCCATGATTACATCAGATGGTATTTCGCCCTCGGCCATTTAAGCACGAGGGCAGAGCGTTATATAAACGGGAATGTGTCTTATTATTTGATTACAAGGTAGAGTAAAAGTAGGGAAAAGGAAAGAAAGCAAACGAGGAAAAAAATCAAGCAAAACTTATCTGCAAACAACGTCCGCACCAGCGAAAACAATGTACTGGATTTACTGCCGGCACCAGCAGAACGGCAGCTAACGAACGAACAAAGGATGACCTTCACTCACTGAAATTTACACACCGAACACCACTGTGAAATATAACGATCCGTTCCGTTCAAAGGTTGGGAGACGTATGGAAATGGCTTATATTACTGTTGGTCATAATTGCTAATGTTCCTATTTTTGCGAGTCTGTGCAACTCGTTTGTGCTAAATCAGGGAGGACGCTTCAAAATCATTTTCAGAATTTTCTTCTGAAACCTCTGAAGCGTTTTCTTCCTAGTAGCACAAGCACTTTCCCAAATTGGTACTGCTTATAGCATTCCCGGTCTAAATATTTGTTAATAAATTAATAGTTTATTCTTTAGGATGAGTCTAGAATTACTGTTTAAAAGAGGGTATAATCATTTTATATTTTTGTTGCATTTCGCTTGGATTCCCCAATGTGATCCTTAAAAGTAAGTTTTTTTTTATCGTAAATCAAACCCAAGTATTTAACTTGATCTGACTACAATAAATTTAAACCATTAAATTTAATAATATATATTATTTGGTTTAAGAGAAGAAGCTCTCGGCTTGTGTGGAAACGTTTTTAATGATCGAGAATTTCAATTTAATGAATTTAAATGATTATTATTAAACATTAAATTCATTGCAATTTCGTTAGCAAATTCTCGCTTAGTTTGAAAAGCTTCAAACATGGAGGTAAAATTTAGCATTGCAGCAATCAATTGAAACATTGATTGCTGCAAGAAATTCAATCTTTCTTCCGTAATGCTATCTAGATTGGTTGGAGCAAAGGAAGCGTTGTGTTGAAACGAAATTAGGGGCGCGGTAGTCATTGTTTTTTTAGCCGTGTTACCTGCCACTGAAGCATAAGATGACGCACCATTGTAGGACCCTTGTATAGGTAGAGAAGTATTTTGAAGTGGATTAACACATTTAAACTCGTTCGCGTGAAGTGTTGCTTTGAACGAGAATTTATCATTTTTCTCGAATAACCCAGAAACTCGATTTATGGTTTTCGTTGCAATTAGCGCATTTGAAACTTTCTGTAGTTTCTTTCTTCGGACAAGCGTCCTTTGTGAGCGATTAATCACCAGAGATCGTACATTTGGAGTCCTAATGACAATTTTTTGTTCCGTGAATAATTCCAGAGCATACTGGCGTGTTAGTACCGCTAGCAAGGCCGCTGGCCTTTTTCTTCATGAGAGTAACTTGAAAAGGAAAAAAAACAAGTAATTTTTTTAATCCGTTGGATATTTGACCTTGTGGTAACCCTTTCAAGACAGCCTTGAACGGTCTATTTGTCTTGAAATCATATGAATTAAATTTATATAGCTTCTCCGTATGATACAGAAGAAGTCGTTTGTTGATAATCAAGCCATCCGCTGTAACGCGACATTATCCTCTTCGGCCAATCTGAAAAAAGGTTTTCACGTCCGGAAAGGCTTTGAAGTTGGAGATCACCACAGCTATCGGCGGAGGAGATTGCTGTTTCTTCTCATTGATATTGGTCACAATGCGAGAAAATTTACAAATTTCTTCTGCTTCACATTCGGATAAAACATCGAATGAGTTTCCACAATAAATTGAATTTTCGGGTGAAGAAGTTACCCTTTTTTCGTTTCTTTTTAATATTTGGCATACGGCCTTTCTGGGAATACCCAGACATGTTGGCAGAATTAAATATTGCTTTAGGATGAATTATTCTTGAAAAACGTTTTAGTCTTGAGAAAGACTGATCGAGCAAAAAAGTAGGTAGTCTTGAGAAAGACTATTGCTGTTGAAAAACTCAAGGTAAACCAGGAGCTATCAAGATTGGTGACCGGATCGAACGAACGGAGGATTATCTTTTAATCTAGTGGACTGTTACTCATACGTGCAAGAAGTATGGAAAATCAACTGACCGTGCATTAAGACAGCATTAACGTTGATGACATGAACGTATAATATAACGAAAGGAACGTGGATAACACCAAAGATCTAGTTAATGAGGAAACAAATCTATCCAGCGTGGAAATTAAATAGATCAAATGTGTTGGGTGGCAGCGACGGCAGTGTATGATCTCTCTCTAGAGGCAGTGGTACGACCAGTGTCGTCAATGCGATAATCATGTATTCTTGCTGGGATGTTACAATAACTCAAGGATATCATAAGGATTTGTGCATTGGGCTGGAGTCCCTAGGGTTGCAGGTTCGAATTCTTTCACATAATTGCTTTCGTTTAATTCACCATTTCGAACTGTTTTCCCCGTTGGTTACCACCAAAAAAGTCTTGATGTTTTCCCGCTACGAAAGAAAATTCCTTTTCTAGGAATCTCATCTGCCATAGTTTTTAAGTTCAGTGACAGATGCCCATATAAGAGGATATCAGAGTCGTGCTCTTTCTGAGTCAATCCTATTGCTAGAGTCATCCTAAAGATTCTCTGCGCACTTGCCATACAAAGTCTTCGCTCATCAGAGCTAGGGGTCCTGGAAAGAACAAACTCCGTGCTTTGCCAGACAAATTCGTATCGGCGACCACGCCATCGATATCAATTTTGTTAGCATGGATGTCTCCGTGGTAGTTCTTTATAAAATATTTGTCGTCAGTAATTTCATTTATTTGCTTTAGATAGAACATCACAATGCCGAGCTGATCTATGCGAACTATCGAGATAAGCTTCATTGCTGAAAATTTCTGTGTCAGTTCTTTCGAAATATTTAGAATACGTAACGGATGAACCTCGATACGAAAAAAAGATCGTATATGATCCGACTGAGTTCAATGTATATGACTTTCAACAAGAAACGAAAGTCTCCGCTGACGAATCTTGTTCGACATCCATTTTACCATCCGCTGGGTTCTTTTTTAGGAAAATTCAAAACCAAGGGCAAAGTGAAAACTTTATGAGTGCGAAGGAAGTGACATAATTAACGGGCGGTATACGAAATTGAAAGGCGAATCAGAAGTTAGTAAAGCAAAATCGCGATTACCTTGTCCGACTTGGTGTCTTCGTCATATGAAATTATATTATATAGTATATTTTTCATAACATTTTCTTAGAACAGTTGCGTTTACTGTAAAAAATTAGAAGAAACCTTTTCGTGTTTTCTAACAATAACAGTACGAATTGATCTGGGTTTCGGTATAGCATACCGGTTTTTAGTAAGAGAGTATCCTACTTTACAATTAGGCAACTGGTGTAAAGTAGTCCACAATGACTTAATAACAATAATGCAAGTGACTTTTTCCTGACCTCCGAAAACTGCTTCAAACCCCATTCATTTGTTGAGTAAGGGTGATGGAGCGAAACTAGCATCCAATTTAGCATTAAACATTCATTTGGCTCCAGTCAATCATTCGGAAAACTTTTGAAAATCGCGGTCCTCACCAACTCTCTCTTCAAAGATGCATATACCACACCATTCAGCATTTGAAAGCTAAATTCTTCGATGGCTTGCGGTATTTCCCTTCCACCATGACACCAGAAGCTAATATTACGTACCTATAGAGCAGGAAAAACATCCACATCGCCAGGATAAATAATTAATCACTTCGGATTGCTTGCACTGTGAACCCTCTGTTACCTTCTGTCTAAAAGTTAAAAGAAGGTTGACCGAATCCGTGTCGAGTAGCAGTGGAAATATTTTGTCAGCTCACCCGACAACGGTTTGACCCATTAGCTGTCATTATTGGTTTGGCTTGGCCTGGACATGTTCTAAGTGGGAGGTTGACGTCGAGATTGGATCGACTGACAGGGAGACGGGCTAGACGAGTGACTGACTGACTGACGACAGTTCCTGTTGGGAGATTTTCAAGTTTTCAATCAGGCTCAGCAGGACTACGGATAATGACTACCGGCCAGCAGGTAGATTCCCTGTGACAGTGATTGGTTGACATCTCTATGTCACTTGCGATCTGAGGTGATGTGATGAATTTAGGTGCCTTCGGGAATGTGTGATTAATGGTTTTGTTGAAAACAAAATCAACTCAATGTGAATAATTGTTCTGATGGCTTGTTTTTTAACATCGATTAGTCATTAATGGTCTCAACGGTACGGAGCCGATTGATTAATTGAATATGTCTAAACGATTTACCGTTTTATGCACGTTTACAAAGAGTAAATTACAATTCGTAAACCAATAGTTCAGATCCACCACATGGCAACTGGTTATAATCTAGTGGAATTTATCCATTAATCCAAACCGGATCCTATCTATTTCCAGAAATTCCTATCGGTCGTCTCAATACAGAAAAGTAGCTGCTCTTACAGCACTAAATCTGAACCATTACCAAAACCGTGCTGGAGAGGAACTATTTAATGGTCCCCTCTGTTAAGCTCCTTAATTTATAGGGCTGAATTTCCGCCATCGGAAGGCACAAACGAAACACTACAGCCTCTCGGAAGGATGTAGTATGTTTCACAGCAGGGCCATTCATAATAAGAAATTAGCAATATAATAAATGTTTGGAAAACGTTTTAAGGTAGATCCGCCTATGTTCTAATCCGTGGGCAAAGCAAACGTCCCTTCTCCGCAGCTACCGATAGAAAGAGGGAGGGGGTGAAACGGAAAGGAAACCCCGAACAATTGCGTGATCCTCAACCATAAAATTCCTGTTTCACCTTTAGCTTGCAAACCCTAGCAATATAATGGTACTTTCGATAAACAAAAAAAAATAAAGGAAACGTGGCAATAGGAAACCGAAGCACAGGCATAAAAAGGATAAAGAGATTTCAATGCAACATGATCACCTCTTGGCTCACATTTTCCAACCGGTACATAAAGCACCAACAGTAAACACATTCAAGAGAGAGAGCGTGCTCACTCGCACACCCCTTTCTCTCTCGATTGGTGTTACATTTTTTTTTTGCTCAGCATGCTGCGCCTCGTGGCCATACGATCGCCGGCAAACCACATGTTGCTTCAAGTGTTTATTCTCTCGCTCGCCAAGCAGTTGCACATAACGAAGCTCCACCCCCGGTGGGCGTAGAGCAGTTATTTTTTTTCTCGACTTCATGTTTTCTCTCCTCTTCAGCTGCTGTTCCAGACGATACAATACCCTTCTAGTGGTATGGAAATAAAACGATGCACCTTTGTATTTTGTTCGGTGCTGCTGATGCACATTTTCCTGCGTCTCACGGGGAATCAAACAGCAGCTCGGTGGAGACGCCTGCCTGGCAGTGGTTGTGGCAATGGCAACGGAATTCGACGAGTGACATTTTGCGGTGAAATCTGGATTGGTTTGCATAATTAACACGTATCACGCCCTCGTTCCGTTTGGTATAGTAGAAAAGTGCACGGAGGGGATTTGAAATGTTTGACTCCTTTCCGTCCGGAACCTCTGGTGTGCGTTGTAAGCCAACCAGGAAGGGTTGTTTGATTTGCCCACTGTTGATTGTTATCCAAACCGGAAGGTCGACTGCTTGAGTCGAAAGATTAGGTTTGGGTGATAACCGTTTATGAGCGGAATTATTACCGGTCATGGACTTTATTGCATCTTGGCGCAAAAGGGTGTGCTTTATTTTTAATGTTTGATGGTTGCAGAAAAGGGCCTTATTTTTCTGCTGTTTTAAGGACATTATACATGCGAGCCACAACATAGCTCCTACGCCGCACACACCCCTCTGCCGTGCTTAACCATGTATCTGACACGAGCAAATATTAAAATACGTTTTTCAATACACTAACCTTGCCGGTGTACCACGAAACTGCTACTTGAGGAAGCTAGAACATTTTCCTATACAATCAACCCGAGTTTTTGACGGAATTCCATCTGTAGCTCTTATTTTGAGCGAATATATCACGCCTCTTCACTTGGGGTTTCCTTTCGAAACACTCTTATTTTTCTTCTTCTCATTTTCAAAATACTTTTTCAAATGCACTTTAATCACACACCACTGAAAAAACACCCACGAAACTTTAATCGTTTACTAACTAAACTTCAAATGACCGAAGGAAAATGTCCGAAAACTCTCATTTGTGCGTTTGGAATTTTCACTTCAAATTCCATTTTTTTTTTTCAATGTAAACAAGCGCGTCGGTGCCTAGCAACAAGCGTGCGTTCCTGGCTTCCACATATCTTCAGCTTAACGTTCTTTTCGATCAACGAGATCCTAGTAGTCATTGTTTGTGTTGGGAAGGATTTTTTTTCATGCCTCAAATTTCAGTGTTCGAGAATAAATTTGTGCGTTCAGTGACTAGAAACAAGAAATCAAGGGCCAGCGGATAAAGTTCCTCAAAATTAAAAACAAGAACGATGGTTCAGAACCGAAACTGACGTAATTTTTACATGGTCGTTTACTAACTCACAAGATGATCTGTTTTATCAATCCTATTGCGAAGTTTTTAACGAAGAATCCGGTATGAAAATTAATTTTCTGTTTTATTTATTTCCTTTGCAATTTATTTAATAATTTTGAATTCAATACTTTTTGGGCGGTTATAGGCAGCTTAGTGAAATGTAAAAATTAACCGTCTTAAAGCAGAAATTTCCAATTTTGAATCAACCCTAATACCAAGCTGATGACCAAATGAAAGCAGATATAATCTCCCAGCCGAGCCAAATAACTGTACCATGCTTGAACCGATGAAGTGCTCTCACGAATTTGCATAGATTCAGCCATCCGATAGCGGAGGTAAAACTTCACCGCCAATAACTGCATAGCAGTGATTTCTGAAGGACCTTTTTGCTACCGGTATGATAAAAACTTCTCTCTCCACCGTCAATTTGATCCCTGAATTGCCGATTGGCCACTGCTCCCCAGGGACCGGTCGTCGTCGTCGTCGTCGTCGTTCTTCGCGCACAGCAGACCCTAATTGTGTGTGAAATTGAAAAACATGTAAAGTACATTACGCTGCTCGGCTGTTTTAATTGAAATTTGGATATGTGAAATGAATAAATTGTTGGGAACCGAAAATGTTCCTCCCATACAGATTTACAACCGCTGACCGGTTGGCTACACATACACACACAGGGCATTTGAAATTTGACTTTTTCCATCAGGCTGAGCTCTGACCAGCGCCACTTTTCGACCATACAACGATGTCATACCCGGACAATCGTTCAAGGGTCGATGGAAAAAAAACATGCCCATCTCATTGCACACTGTATACCGTACTCACATAGCCACCACCAGTAATGGATGTGGTGATGAGAATTTGCATTTTATCTCGTGTTTGCTGCATTTGCACCAGATTTGCTCTAGTATACTGGGAAAATGCGCTGACACTCGTTCCGTTGTTTCGATATGCATTGTGAATATTTCAGCAGGTCAAGAGAACCCCATTTTTCGGATGTGTTGCAATGCACTCGAGTCGAAAGCAACCGGGTGGGTACGATATTTGCAGCTCTTCCCAGCTGAGTGGCATTTAGTAAAATGATTTGAACAAAGTTTTCTCATCTTTCAGCATCTGGTTTGCGCAAAATATTCCAATGTCACCAGTTACAAGACCACATAATGGACAGGCAGGTTTTCTAACTACGAATAAAGTTCGAACACATTTCGAACGAATCAAGTAGGCCGAGTAATGGATGCATAATTCTAAATTTGGTGAAAGATATGCAATGGAGGTCATGCCATTTAATTTAAATTTACGTGCTTTTAAAAACTGGTTGATGGATAGCGTGTGACGGTAGTTTAACTGAATAGGAGTGTCGCTTTTTTCCACTACAGTGAGTAAAGGCGCTTTAACCTAGGCTTATTAGCCAGGGCAAGCTGTGAATGCCTCTGGCCCATCTCAAAGGACCAAAGAAGTTACATTAACCTTCTTAGCCAAGTTACTCCCAACGTTTTATCCTAAGCTCTTATAATCTGAAACGGTCGGTACGGTTGTCCTCGTTTCTTCCTCATTCAAGTTTCAAAACGATTCATCGATTGAATTGTTCATTGCCGTATAATTTTGAAATATCTTCACAGCCAACTAAGCACAGTAGGCCTGGCCGTTTTAGTATTTGCGCCATATTATTATATGCTTCAAATATTAATATTGACAAGAAAACACTAAAGAATAACTGCAGGATGCTTTTCAATACTGGCTGTGTAAGTGTTCGAATAGAATAGAATAGAATACAATAGTAGTGTCGCAATTTCCCCATTTTGCTTGATTAGTGTTAAGAATTGAAGAAACAGTCAAAGGAAGGAGATGAGTAGTAACGTAAAGTACATTTCCTGCACAAAGATCTCAAAGAAGGTCATCTTGTGACTGACAATCGGCGAGAAGAGGATGTCGAAGCTGATCTTCTTTTATTCGAAACTAGCGGCCAACGGGGAAGGTCTACAGCATGAATTGCTAACCAGAAGGTGAGGCCTTCATTAAGAAATACCACACGAAGAACGATGTTGTGTTCAGGTCGAATCTGGCCACGGAAAATTACGCGAAGCGGTCACTAGAGGAAATGAACCGTTTCAAGATTCTAGTTGTCGCCAAAAACGCCAACTCCCAACGTTCCCAAGTGAGCCCAATTATAAATTTCTTGACGTACAAGAAGCGGATGATCTTTTCGAATTTCGTGACGAAAACCACGAAGGAATTAATCAATAAGACAACCAGAAAGTTGAAGAACCAATACCTTTTTTTCAGCGGTTTGGTATCATTTTTGTGAAATGAATTTCTATGTGTGTATGTATGTATGCAGTGGTAAGTCACCATCAGTTCAAGGCATTGGCAGTGGATGCGGTTAAATTTACAGTAGTAGACATTTACATTATTGCTGTTACCGAAGGGCCAAAATAAGGTTAGGCGGACCCGTAAACAGAAACGTTTACGCACATTCCGCAAGAACAAAGAATCTCCTTCCAATAATAACATCCGGCCACATAATAAAAAAAATCGCGTAGCAGTTTTAATTGTTTGTTAGAAAGGCGCGTCACACTCATTTCACAGTTTTCCTCCAAGTGGATCAGGATAGCAATTCACTCCTTTACCCAGTCTTCCAATTCAATTTATGAAATCATGGATTTATTCACAAACTAATGAAAATTCATCTTGTTTTGATAGCTTTAAACGTTTTTTCGTTCATACAAACATTGTTTCCTATTTGAATTTAAGCATTTTGTTACAAATGAGTTGTATTAAATGTGAATCATTAAAAATAAATAAAAAAAAATATTCTCGACTTGCTGTTTTTCATTATGAAACTTATATGCAGTTACAGGTTGTGTGTGAAAGTGTTAACGGTTTGTTTGTGCGAGCTTACTACTTCCCAAGACCGTGTTTTAACGAGGCGACCGAAAATCTTGAAATCTCTTACTTAAAATACGTTATCTCCGATTATATTGCTCGGTTTAACGTCATTGCACTGCAATGGCATTCCCGAGAAAAAGTGCAAACAACACCATCAAATGTCACTTCTACTGGAAAGAGCAAAGCTAATGCACTTCACCACCTGCACAATCATATTAAACGGGATCCTAAATGTTGCTATTTCGCACAAAGTTGCAAAATCCAAAAATGTTCTAAAGCTGATCATCACTCTAATCTACGTTCAAATTTGTAAGCCTATCAACAACCCACGAATCGTTGTTACATGTGGGTTTGAGGAAACGCCTGGTTGAAAAGATAAACATTTCCCACGCGATTCGAGGGTTGGCATAAGTTGCTCTCTGTAATATGAAGTTGGCTATGCTATCGGCGAAACGAATGGTATACGAGGGAAGGTGTCCTTTGCGTGTGTATTAGTATTAGAGTTATTTTAATACCAATATATTTCCAATTGTGGGATTGTGTAATTTTCTACGGTGTAATAACATCATAGTGCATTTCTGTCGCAGACCAAGATTAACGTCATTGGTGTAGATCTGGAATAATAGAGGCCTAAGGTGGCTTCCTTAGGGTACACCTGAGAGAAGGTGAATGTTTCAGAGATAATATCTTCTATTTTCGCTGACATTTCGCGACTGAGCAGGTATGAGTATAATCAGTCGAGAAATTTACCGTGAAAACTAAGTCTCGCTATAACAATGTCGTGTTTGTTTTTATCAAATGCATTAGATCGGAATAGATAACGTCCGATTGCTACTCTTTCTCTATCTCCTGGATGATAAAGGTACACAGGAAGGAAACCGAATTGATAAACGGAGATTTAATGCGAGATGCAGTGTGAAATGAAATCCACAATAAACAATTCGAATAGCTTAGCTGCTGCACTTAAGGACATTATACATGCGAGCCACAACATAGCTCCTACGCCACACACGCCCCTCTCCCCTGCCTTATCTTAGTTTCTGACATGAGCAAAAATACGTTTTTCAACACACTAACCCTACGAAACTGCTACTTGAGGAAGCTAGAACATTTTCCTATACAATCAACCCGAGGTTTTGACGTAATACCATTTGTAGTTCATATTTTGTGCGAAAATATCACCCCTCTTCACTTGGGGTTTCTTTTCGAAACACTCTCATTTTTCGTCTTATCATTTTCATTGTACTTTTTAGAATGCACTTCAATTGCACACCACTGCAAAAAACACCCCCAAAACTTTAATCGTTTACCAACAAAACTTCAAATTATCTGCCACTGTGCAGATGACCGAAGCTAAATGTCCGAAAACTCTCATTTGTGCGTTTGAATTTTCACTTCGAAATCCATTTTTCTCAATGTAAACAAGCGAGTTGATGCCTAGCAACAAGCGTGCTTAAAGCTTCGATACCACAATAGTTCGAAACGATACACTTACTACCAGAGTTTGAAATTTTCGCATTCGTGAACAGAAGTTGGCGATATTTGATTTACTTAACTTAACACCTAGTTCATCTACTTGGATGAGCATTTGCATCGTGAGCATGCAGTCATGGTTAACATTGCTGAATACAATTGGAGTTGAAGGCAGAGCAGCAGAAAAGGTGTTTGTGCTTGTTACTAGTTAGAAAGTCTGTGAGAGTCGGACTGAGTATAAACTTTGACAAAACGAAGAACATTGTAATTTTGACGATTAAAAAATGTAAAAATGTCTGTTTTGGAAAATCTGTGGGTTGCCCTCTTTTGGAGACCACCCATTCACGTGATAACGAAAAGGCAGGGTGTGGCCGCGAATCACATTTCGTAGCATACAGATGTGCACGAAACTTCCACTATAAAAATCGCTGATACTCCCTGTAGCTCTGTACGACCATGAGACATGTGCATAAAAGGAAGTAGACTATCGAGTGTTAGGTGTTGATAGAAGAATTCTGCGCTCAATATTAGGCGGTACAGTAAAAAATGGAAAATGGTGCAGACGCCTGAAGCACGAGCTGTACCAAGTTTACAAACATGCTGACATCGGATGATTGATCAAACGCTGTACACTGTAGTTGGTTGGGCATGTAACGAGGATGCCGGAAGAGAGAACAGCGAAAGTTAACAGCATTCACTGGTTGTGTGCAATCGAAGAAAATACGCGTGCGGCGAGCTTTCACATAAAAACTGGAGAAGATGGACTTCTGCTCTATAAGGTATGCGGAATGAAATTTGGACAAAACTCAAAAGGCAATTTTTGTAGAACAAACTTTATTAAATTTTCTCTCTATATGAAAACATTTGTCAGCTTATTACTCTAATGTAAAAAATTGGCACCCATTCGAGCAGTTCTGCGACAGTCGAAAAAGTCGATGTTGGCATTTCCCTGATTTCCTTCTTAATTTTGGTTATCAGATGTTTGATTGTTTTAGGACGAAAATGATTAGCATATACTCTTCGCTTCAAATTAGCTCCGAAATCCTCAATAGGACGCAGTTGTTGTACATTTGGAGGGTTATCAGCTTGAAAGGTATGCCATACTCCATCATTGCGTCCAAAGTTTTCTTGGCGTAATGGCTAGATGCCAGATCAGGCCAAAACACAATATTCTTGCGTTCGTGCTTTCGATTGATGAAATCAACAACTTTTGGTAAGCAAAAGTTTATATACCTATCGGCATTGACGTCTAAGCCCGATTCGAAAAATATCGGCTCCGACATTTCGAGCGGGCTGATTGCAAGCCACATTAGGACCTTTTTCGGAAATTTTGTGTGCTCTATATACTTTACTTGATCAGTTACCCCCTAATTTGCTTCGTAACCTTGCCACTCATTTCCATCCAAAGTGAAATATGTTTCATCATACATGATGCAAATTACATAATTTTTTGCGAAGAAAACTTTTTTATGATTTTGCAACTTTGTTGACAGTTGCTTTTTTCAGTTGACGTCTTACCTTAGGATCCCTATAAGCTGCATGATTTTCCAGAGCCAGACTTGGCAGTAGTTTTTCGATTTTGGTATGTTGACAGAATGTTATAAATAGTATAAATAGCGGCTATGAAATGATTGACCACCCTTGGTTTGTTCCAGTCAGGATAGTCATAAAAAAAATACAAATAGGGGAACCCGGGGCTATTAGGACCGTGGGAGTAATTCGGACCCCCTCGATTTCTCAGAAAATCGTAAGACTTTCTGAGCGTCGTGCATTTTCGTGGAACCGCTATTCTAAAACATTAATTTTGGCAGATGAATCTCATTCTTTGTTTTTTTAGAAAGGAGATAAAACGTGTTTCTTTTTTTGCCATCCTCAAAATAAAAATCATTATAAAGGAAAAACCGTGATTAAAGCACAAATAAAAGTGAAAAAAATAACAGGTAAGTGGTTTGGAAAGCTGACGTTCCTATTTTATGGAATGATTTTTGTTTGGGTGAAAACACAGATATTTTCAAGACGCCC
The DNA here is from genome assembly GCF_030247195.1 of Topomyia yanbarensis. NCBI lineage: Eukaryota > Metazoa > Arthropoda > Insecta > Diptera > Culicidae > Topomyia > Topomyia yanbarensis. Next base: position 10,258,128 of record NC_080672.1, read on the forward strand.
ACCACTTTTGTGCGAAATGAGCGTACGGGGCTATTCGGACCCCCTATTCCATCAACCACAGTTCAGCGGCTTGCGGCTGCACAGACGATTGCACACACCACAGCAAAGAAAATACTGATTAAGTTTTTGAATCGCAATTTAATTTTTTTATTCTTAAGGAGTTTCTCTAATAAATATTTCATAGGTAAACATAATGCCATCGCAAAAAAATGACGGTCTGAATTGCCCCGTAGGGAGGTCCGAATTACCCCTATATTGTAAAAGGATTAAAAACGTAGAGTTTTGCAAATCGTCGCCTAGCGCTGCAGCGCGCTGCCATGAAGTGGTGCAAACGAACTTTTATGGCACCAAAATGTAGCTGATATATCAAACTGGACCGATGATTTTTTTCACGTCTATCCACCTAAAAGGGTGATTTGCTTAGGTAGGTCCAAATAGCCCCGGGTTCCCCTATTTATTCGTCGTTGTTCCTCGTTCGCTGTCATTTTGTTTACAAGGTATCAAAATCAACACTGGATGTTGAAAATATGTGTCCCAGTCAACATTTCGATCCAGTTTAATAAGTTGCAATTTAATTAACCGTACTCTTAGGCGACATAAATTGATTACATAAAATGCACAGATTCCTTCTATGTGAACAAAAGTGGAGGCCATATACGTACAAAGCGGTATATCAGAACGATGAAATATACGACGAATTTTGATCTTATCAGAAACATTATACGATCATCTATGTTTTCTTTTTGAGTTTGTATATGATCAGTTGTTAATATGAAAATATAAAAAATGGAGATAATTTTCATAATTTCCTATAAGACCTGCGCTGATGTTTCATAATAACTGTTCACTGTTCCAATTCTGTTTATTTTCCGTCGGCCTATTTCCGCTACGAGGCCAAACACCGACGCCAGAGAGGTGACACTCCCACTATCTGGATTGGATATCGACCCATCAACTCATGGACCGGGGACCAACGGCTTTACTTCCCTTCCGAAGGAAGGCGTGACCTCAGATTTTTCTCACCTCTGAAAAATCTCAACGACCTCGACTGGGATTGAACCCAGACCAACTGGGGTGGGTGGCGGTCACGCTTACCACCCAACCATCGGCGCCGTCAACTGTTCACTGTTATCTGTATATTAATTATTAAATTACCTGCTACAAGTTACTTCCAGTTTCGATCCCAAGATCTTCGTATTCCCAGCGTAATCGTTATGTACTGATCTATCTATACACTGTCGAATCACGACTCTTTTTGAACATTTTTCATTCTTTGCGATTGCGATTTGGAAATGCCATACACAGAAAAAAATATTTTGTAATTTTAAGTTTATTTTCATGCACATATTTGGAGCATGAATATAAATGTAAAATTAAGTTTCACCACAAATACACACGACTTGTCGTGCTTTCTTGAACGAATTTTATTATAGTTTCACACGTGGATTGAAAATTACAGTTTCTTTAAACGGAAAACCAATGCACTTCAATGTATTTTTACTCGAATACTGCTGTAAAATGAATGACATGTAATATTACACGAATGAAAGTGTAAAATTGTATGCTGTTTGATGCTCCAATTGATTTCAACGTAATTTTCAATCAAATTTTTGATTCAATCGTTGTATGTTTCCATTCGTATTGATTTACATGTCGTTTAAATTTCATTATTTTTTGGTGTGTAGGATTATATTAATGTGGCACTCCAATGATACTGAAACATTTTTTTTTTTTTTTTATTCATTTCGTTTATTTGATAGGCACAAATGCGTTAGCTTGGCGGTGCCAAATTCTTTTGTTTTTACATTTTGTATATTTTAAAACTAGGAGGTTACAATGTTGAAATATTTTTTTAAAAAAGAAAAATTTTACAGCTATCTTAAGACTAGAAATAAGATTCTATATACAAGAGAGGGGGCGAAAGATTTTTTTTATGAAAAAATTTTAAAACAAGGAATTCAATAGTAATAATTTTTAGGAAATATTTACACTTATCTTAAAACTAACAATATAGTTTGGTACACAAAAGGGGGAACAAATATTTATGAGAAAATTCGCATGTGTTTTAAGACTAGGGATACAATTCTATTTACAAGATGGGGGACAATAGTTTTAACAAAGAGGTAAAATTACAACTATCTTAAAACTAGGAATACAGAATACAAATTTGAACTTTTTTAGCGGAGTCTTATGCTTGGTCAAGATATTCAGAGGGGGGCTGTAGAAGCAGTTGTATCAAGGACAGGGGAGAGAAAGCGTAGATGGTGACCGGGAGAGAAGAGCAAAACTTGCAACTTTCGCTCAAACGGGAGATCAGCGAAAGATTACCGCCTCAGTCTAGTAGGTCGGATTGGCGGATGGTATTCTTCGGACCCGCGGGGAATCCTTCAAAAGTCATCGGACCTTGAGTCGCTCTCGCTTCAGTTTCCGTAGTGGTAAGTGCGACGGCGGTTACATAGTTGCAGTCTGGAGCTGATCGGTCCCACAAGGCAAGAGAAAGCTTCTAAAACGAGAAATAAAAAGAAAGGGGCTAAATTGGGATATTTGTCGTTTTTATGAAAGTATAAATAAGGGACATATAGGGGAAATCACGATTTGCCAGTATATCTCGGACTGGGACATTGGGTGGTCTACCTCGGGCCCGAAGGGAATCCTTTAACTGAGACCTGGCGTCCAAGTACCCGGCGCATACCCAGACAACGTGCTCGATGTCGTGATAGCCCTCGTCACAAGCGCACAGACTACTCTCCGCAAGCCCAATACGCCGCAGATGCGCATCCAAGGTGTAGTGGTTGGACATAAGTCGGGACATTACACGAATAAAATCCCGACCCACATCCATCCCCCTGAACCAAGGCTTCGTTGATACCTTTGGGATAATGGAATGTAGCCATCGTCCAAGTTCACCATTGCTCCACGAGGTTTGCCAACTGTTGAGTGTCCTCTGACGACAAATACTAAAAAATTCGTTGAAGCAGATTGGTCTTTCGTATATGTCACCATTTAATGCGCCCACCTTTGCTAATGAGTCGGCCTTTTCATTGCCCGAGATAGAGCAATGAGAGGGGACCCAAACAAAGGTAATTTGATAAGATTTTTCAGATAACGTACACAAGGACTCCCGTATCTTCCCCAGGAAATATGGGAATTGCTTTTTGGGCTTCATCGCACGAAGAGCCTCGATGGAGCTGAGGCTGTCCGAAATGATGAAGTAGTGATCTGTGGGCAGAGTGTCGATGATCCCAAGGGTGTACTGAATTGCAGCTAACTCTGCGACGTAAACTGAAGCGGGATCATTGAGCTTGAATGAAGCGGTGATAGTATTGTTGAAGATACCGAAGCCAGTGGACCCATCGAGATTTGATCCGTCAGTGTAGAACATTTTGTCACAGTCGACTTCTCGGAATTTATTATAAAATATATTGGGGATCACTTGCGGGCGTATATGGTCCGGGATTCCACGAATCTCTTCCTTCATGGATGTGTCGAAGAATACAGTAGAATCAGAAGTATCTAGGAAACGAACACGGCTGGGAGTATATGAAGAAGGATTAATGCTCTGTGCCATGTAGTCGAAGTACAAGGCCATAAATCGGGTTTGAGAATTAAGCTCGACGAGCCTCTCGAAGTTTTCAATCACCAACGGGTTCAGAATGTCGCATCGGATGAGCAATCGATATGAGAGTTCCCAAAATCGATTTTTTAGCGGAAGAACGCCCGCCAGCACTTCGAGACTCATCGTATGGGTCGAGTGCATGCAACCCAAGGCAATGCGCAAGCAACGATACTGGATTCTCTCCAGTTTGATGAAGTGTATGTTCGCAGCGGAGCGGAAACAGAAACACCCGTACTCCATCACCGACAATATCGTTGTTTGGTATAACCTGATCAGGTCTCCTGGGTGAGCACCCCACCATGTTCCAGTTATTGTTCGGAGAAAATTGATCCTTTGTTGGCATTTCTGTTTCAGATACCTAATGTGACATCCCCAGGTACCTTTAGAGTCGAACCAGACCCCGAGATATTTAAATGTGAAAACCTGGTTGATCGTTGCACCCATTAATAGAAGCTGGAGTTGTTATACTGAAACATTGTATGAAATTTAACAAGCGATATCTCGCTTAATGATTTTGTTGCAAACTTTGCAATGCAAAGTATAGGCGATTTGTCATGACACAAATGCAATTGCTAAACGATCATTTATATGGGTCTTAAAAATCAAATAATTGCAATGTCCCTAAACAATCAAACGATTTTTGTTTAGAAAAGAAATTGTAAAAGTTCATTATGATGATTTCAATTTAATTTTTTTAAACCTTCCGGAAGTTTCTTCAATGGCTCTCTAAATGAGCACCCGCTGGTATTCGAAGAATATTTCGCTAGAGTTTCTGAACCTGGTGCATTCAAAGAAATACTACAGCTGCAGGGGGGATATGCACATTTTGTGGAACATCTGATTGTTTAAAGTCACATTTGTACATAATTGTGGCTGATAGGGTATACGTCATGTCTATAGAAAAGATGAAATTTGGGCTGTCGAAAATGTTTGTTTCATTTTTGTATACCTGTCGAGTCACAACTGACATTCTTGACACAAACAATTTTTTTCTTAATGAGCAAAGCGTACATTGTTTATTGCGCACAATTTTGCAGTTTAATCCCATTGCAAATCGATTCATATACAATGTTTCAAAACTGGAATGAACATACCAGATTTACAATTTTGTTTTAAGTTAGAGTGGATTCCATTATAACTTTATGTAAACATTGTGTTTGGATCTTAGATTTGCATTTTATGTAAACTTTTTACAACATACCCTGATTTTTTCTTGAACTATTTATAATTTCGATTTAATCTGTCATTATTAGTAATTTATTTTAGACATTTATATACGATTGCTGGTTTGCTGGGCGTGCCTCGAGTATGACGTTTAGTATGATGCATTGCACAGGCTTGCAAATTTTTTTTTAATAAAACATGAAACGGGTACTAATTTCTAACTAACAAAAAGAAATTAGAGTAGTTAGTGAGAAGATCATAGTGTCGAATGGTGAAATATAGCTATTTTGCTTAAGGGGGCGTATTTGACCTGTTTACCCTACCCATCTCCGGCCGTTTCTGAGATACTAAGCGCGGCGCACCACGATGGCGCTTGTCGATGGAAAAATCACTGTTTAAAGAATTCACCATTCTTTACGGTTTATGTATATGTGAGCGTCTGTGAATGGTTTCTTGCTTTTTTTTGGGACGAGATTATCGTACGGAAGAAAGAATCCGTCGGACATGTTGAGAAGCGTATGGGAACGAGATTACGAAAACGAAAACTAAAGAAAGAAAACAAAGGTATCGATGGGAACGGAAAGGAAAAGTTAACTGACAAATCAATCAGCCAGCTAACAAAATTTTAGAGGCTGGCGATTCGGGGAAACTCAAATTCTTTATAACATATGCGAAATGCAATCTGGGCTTCCCAACACTCAAAGTGTTCACCCGGCGAGGACAGTTGGAGCAATTGGCGTCAGCCTGAAGTAAAAGGAACTTTAGAAACTTTCGAACATGTCAGGATCTACGAAACTCTATCATCTAATGATTTATTAGCAAGATGCTTAGGAGCTCACACCCAAAACATCAGTGAGTCTCTGGATAGTGGAATCTGTTACTTAGCGCCAAAACACATGCACAAATTTTGGCAAGCAGGGGGTCAATGTTGTGACTTATGCGTTTCGAATACGCTTGAGGAAATGGGGCCAATTCTAACAAAAGCGGATCGTTCAGAAAGGTAAGATTGAAGCCATCTAATTATCCATGGAGGAAATCGTTGTCGCTGCAGTTTCATAACCACAATGTTGTTCGGCAGAAAAGGACTTTTATGGAAGCACTTTTCGTCTTCGCTGTATGTTCAACTTTGATGCATTAAATGCAAAATCCTTTTCAAAAGGATAGTAACGAATCCGACAATCAAATGAACAAGCTTTCTTAAAGAAGCTTAAAATCTCTTTCTTGGTGGTGAGAGTGAAAAATATCAAAAAATAATTCCTTTTATCCCAAAAACCTAATTGTTTTTAATTTTCGTTTAGCAAATTGTTTTCTAAAATGTGCCATGTCCCAAATTTCGAAATTAGTGAACGAATTGTAGTAGAAAATGTAGTGACCATTTCATACCTCAATAGTATCGAATAAGTTTAGGGTTGTTACAGCATATTCCAAAAATGAAACTGCTTAGCAGCTTAAATGAGGGACATAAATATTTTGCAGTTCTCAAAAGCCCATGAATTCGCTGAAATAACGATTATTGACATCAAATATGCTGCAAAACTTGTAAGATTAATTTGTTCAGGAAACATAATTTGCGTACTCTATGTAATCTTCGCAATAATGTTTTTATAATACGTTTATAGGACACGGCACAATGCGTTAGCTAAATGGAGCCATGATATAAACAAATAAAACAATTAAACGAGTATTGATTTTTTATTTGAAATATAGAGGGTCATTCGCCTCTTTTCGGGTTCGGGAAATCAAATTTCGAAAAATCTCTCACCCTATGTGTGGGGTTGGCAATCGAACTCAGGTGAGCTGCGTACAAGGCAATCGATTTACCAACTACGCAATGCCCGTCCCCAAGTATTCATTTCTGTTCGCCAGTATTCATGCGGGTGACATGCTGTTGCACGTGGAGACGTGTTTTCCACGTCGGAAAAATATTTGTTTCCTCTTCAATTGCGTCTTGGGGGTCGTTCATTTATTTCCCGATGTTGTACACTTTCGTGTCACGTCGTCGTGGTTGCTTCCTTGATGTTTTTCCTTGCTTGTTGTACTCGCGGGCACCACTCCATACAAGGTTATGACAATATTATAAAAAATGGTGAGCGGCTAAAAAAATATTTTTTTTTACTAATTTTGAGTCTTTTTAATTTTTCGGCTTTTTTATGTAAACCCATTTGAAGGCGTTGATCGTTAAATATTAATGTGCACGTTAATAATAGTAACCAATCACAGCGGATAGTTGAAATAGTTGAGAAAACTAGTAAAAATCGCTAATTTTTCTGCAATATGATATTTGTTAGTCATCCAATTTGTAAAAAGATTTATGAGGTACAGGGCGTCTTCATTTGGGTATTTTCAAAAACGTAGATATAAAAACTTCGGCGCCAATATGCGCATGCGCAATATAACTTGAAACGACACAAAATTGTGAAACAGATTCATGATAAGTGACTCATGAGAGACCATCTCAAGAATTGTAAGACGCATAAAAATAAATTACTGACATAACATTCAATTTCTCAATTGCTTTTTCGTAATGTAAATTATTTCTATAGAAAAAGTTCAGATCTTTAGTTTAACACATTCATTCTGCTATCCAAAGAACTTAAAACTACTCCAATCGACGGTTTAGTTTTTGAGATATCGCCTTTTGAAGTTCGAAGGTACGAACAATTCTTGTAAATTGAATTGAACAGAAATCATCGACATCACTTGCTTCAACGACATGCTAAAAATTCATTTTCTAATTCATAGAGTACCTCCAGTCATTTCGTTAGAAAAGCGAATCATCCATGAATAAATTTTGTGCAATTCTTAGGGAAACCCAGTAGTTTGGAATCGCTAAAAACTCATATTACGTTTAATTTGATTGAACCAAAACCCTATTTTTAATTCTCAAAACACTAGACCCACATTTTTCATTTGGAAAAACCCGAACTCGTCTCGATTGCCAGATATTTAAGTTTGGATGATCAAAAGCTCATCCTATAATCGCCTTGCACCTTTTTCTTCTTGGTTTTAAAAATCAATTTACCAATTTCGAAAAGTCCAACTAGCGATAATCAACCCACGTGTCAATTGGCTGCAACAGCCTTTCCATAAAATCTTTCAGTTATGGTTCCTTTATGATCGCGTAAAATGTCGTTGTATACCCCAATTGAATCAGCTTAAAACTTATCGCACCCGCGTGATCATCCGATTCGTCGTATTCCGACTCAAAAGGGCGGCTCCAATTTCTTCGGCTACCCTGTTGCATAAATTAGCCAAAGTACCTCCTCACAACATTCCAATACACAACGTTCAACTGTAGACGCAGAGCTTATCATCATCACAGGAGAGCTCCAACTGACCATCGTTCGTCGTCGTTGTCGTCGTCGTCGTCTTCGTGACCGTCGTTGTCGTCCAACAGATGCGCCCAATGGGGTTACAACGCCCCGCTCCAGAAACGAATAAATGTGTAAATAAACCACTGAGCTATCATCTTTTTCGGGTGCAGAAGAAAGCTTGGATCAACAACGAAAGCCAGCAGAAAACAACACATAAATATGCGCCCCCAACCGCATCGTTGTCGTCGTCACGCGGATCGCATGGATATGAGAGCGAAAGAGAGAGAGAGAGATGGGGAGAGCGAGCATAGAACGAGAGTGTGAGGAAACTCCCAATCCAACCCATGTTTTATTGCAGCGCATAGCCCCGCATGCAGCAGCTCTCCTCGGGGTTCACTCGCCAAAGTCTGCATATTGGTATCCGAGCTGCTAAGGTAGATAGAAGCAACATACCCAACGGGCGCTCGGGTAAACGAAGTTACCAAAATCATAGCATTCCATGATATACGGATGGATGACTTGTGTGAGGAGCCTTGGGTTAAGAGATAATCGGAGAGTGAGAGAACTACACTACACAAAAAAAGCATACTAAAATATAGATTCTGTGGAGACGGTGTATGAGAGCGAATGCTGTCGTTTCGGTGCTATGTGTTATGTTTATTTTCTTGTGTATATAGTTGGGCGCTAGCGTCCCTACAGAGCTCATTCACCAGTCATACTTTGGGTGCGATGGTACACATTTGGGTCCATCGCGAATGGTGTCCAGTGCAGTGGTATTTAATTGTTAGTGAGCATCGGAAGGAGTTGATAATTTCAGTTAAGTGTGAATAGTTCAATGTTAAACATGAAAAAAGAGACAAGTTTGTTGAAATGTGGGTCAAAGTTGATCGAATCGAAGAATTATTGACATTGAATATGAATTTAAATTCCCGTGGGAAAGTGACATGATCATGAAAATGTTGTACCGTGGCCATAGTTTACGACTGGAAACGTTGATCGAAAAAATACAGCAAAGCAGCCAGGACTATTATCCACTGATGATGAATCAAGGTGAAGAAAACAGAAACTGTTTAACCACATGTTCGTACCTATTTTGTAACGTTTAACAATTTACCATCGTGGGCAGGAGAGCAATCATCTGAGCATGTGCACGATAAGTGGGGAATTGCACGGGGCAAGGATATGTGTATGTTTTGAGAAGAGCTTAAAATGAAGTGATTTCAATGCATGTTAAGCAGAGTAAGGACATGGAAATGTATTGAGTGATTCGTTACTGAAAATATAGCTAGATTAATAAACTTTTGAATTTGCATAGGTATAATATTGTTTCGATTTCAATAACAAACAGAAATCATTCTCAATTAAATACAAACCTGGAAAGGACTAAACAAACATCGCTTTCCATGAAGAATTTTTGTAATTTTCCATAATTATTAAGCATTGTAATTACACCATGGACTAAACGGATTTAAAATGGGCTATGCTGCACGATTAGAAAATATTCGAATACAGGACATGAAAATCTACAAATCTTGGAAATATGTGATTTCTGCTTCTGACATTGCATTGTGCTTATTAATACGCTGTTCTTACATAGCGGAAACCTGTGAAGTGTTCAAAGCATGCCATACAGCGCTATATTTGTATGAATCCAAAAGGAGACACCTCAACAAATGAGAATATTCTATTGAAAAATGGGTAATAAGCATCTGCGAATCAATATGTTTCAGTGCCGTTGATAAGTGATCAGTAATAATACTAATCACTAATTTTTATTTCTTTATTGCGCAACATGAGTTTCTTTTCAATTATTTTAACGTAAGACTATTGATATCTTGTGAACGAATTTTGGATACGTTAGGGTTATGTGGTCGGTTGCCGACACCCTGACGTAACTTTTGATAGAAAGCAAATCTGGTCATTCTCACAAATATTATTTGTGTGTTGCATCAGCACGTTATTTTTGTGCCGATTGCAAATGCAAACAAACTCGTATCTTCTGTTCTACTAACAAAATATTTTTTGAGCAAGTAAAAATTTACTCAATAGTTTTTTTTCGGTTGTCGGGATTCCAGGAAACTAACCCTTAGCACATCTCCACCACCGTTTGGCTACGTCCGTGAGTGGACTTCTGTCTGATTTGTCTGAGGCATTTGCCAAAAATTGGTCGTCTGAAACTCACTCAATTGAAATGAATATGACCCGTCAGTGCGTTAGCAGATTTTCACATGCACACATTGTTCTTGTGATGAGGAATGATGTTCAAAGAGCTTTTGATGGTTGTTAAAATAAATAGATTTTCTTGTCTGTTCAAATCATGGTGATTTTCATTCATATTCTTTCTTTTTTAATAAGTTTTCTTAGGATGCCAACCAAAATGGCAAAAAATAATCATTTTATTAAATTGTTAATAAATTTTTTCATATTGGCGGAATAAATTAAATTCCTTTGCCAGTTATGAGCTAAGAGCACGAGATGCATATTCAACTTATAATGAGTTGACATGAGCCGGAAAATCACCCGAGTGAAGTCACGTGCCACATCCATCTTCTTGAACCAAGGTTTCGTCGATACTTTTGAGATAATGTAATTTAGGCACGATTCTAAATCTTCATTGCTCCAAATACTCAAATACAAATACTTTCTCATTACCAGGAATAGAGCAATGCGATTAAGGTAATCTGGTATGATTTTTTAGATTAAGAAAATAAGAAGACTACCATCCACACTTCATCGAATGGAGACCTTCCATTGAACTATCTGTAAGAATGAATTTATGGTCTGTGGGCAGGATGTCAATGATCCCAGAGCTGTAGCGAATTGGGGCTAATTCTGCAACATAAACTGAAGCAGGATCACTGAGTTTGTAGCAAGATTTATAGTTTTGATTGAAGATGCCGAAGCCAGCGGGCCTGGCAAGCTTGTTCCATCAGTGTAAAATATTTTGCAATAGTCGACTTCCCTAAATTTATTATAAAAAATTTTACAAAGTTTGAGCGAAAAATGTAAAAAGATATTTAGATGTCATGGAATCATGGATGTGTCGAAAAATGCGAAGAAGAAGTGATGTTTTGAAACATGTATGTAATCATAATAAAAGGAAACCGGTATTGCGAATTAAACTTGACATGCCTCTCGAAATTATTAATCACTAACCGGTTCAAGATATCACATCGGATGCGCAATTAACATGAGAGATCCCAAAATCAATCCTTTAGCGAAAGGACACATCAGTAAGACGCACACAACGATTCTGAATTCCTTCCAGTTGGATGAAGTATACGTTCGCTGCGGACCGGAAGCAGAAACACCCGCACTCCATCACTGGCAACATCGTTGTTTGGTACAACCTGATCAGGTCTCCTTAATGGGAACCCTGCCATATTTCGGTTATTGAACGGAGAAAATTGATTCTTTGTAGGCATTTCTGTTTCAGATTCAAGATTCCTGATATCCCCAGGTACCTTTAGAGTCGAACCATACTCCGAGATATTTAAATCACTGAGAACTGACATACAAGTAAAGTTTTCAACTTGTGTAAGAAATTAAACTGTCGCTTTGAAATGACAACAGCAAGTAGCAACTTGCCACTGGTCGGCGCTTCGATCGGCCAGCAATCGCTATACGGGCCTTGTATGCAAACTTGGATACAATGGTGACTCACACATGCGAACCTGTATGCGATGGTGATTTTCAACGTATTTTCATTTAAATGTTTACACAGGTTTTGCGGGAAAGTTTGTTCTAGCTTATATGTCTGTTCTCTGTGTTTAAATGTCGAAACCTGAGTGATAGCATGAGTCGTTAATAGAAGCTGTAGTTGCGCTAGTTCGTGCTTCCTAAAATAATAAGTAACGGTTTATTTTAACCGGGAGAGAGTAAAGGATTTTTCAGACAGCGAAAAAAAAATTGTTCGATTATCGTATTTTGTACAGCAAACCCATCCAAGAATAAGATAAAGGGAATAAATAGTTCTGCGCGAAAAAAATATCCACTGAAAACAATGTTTTGACATTTTTTACAAAAGAAAAATTATGTTACAAAATTAAATTACAAAAAAAAATATTTTTTTAAAAATTTTCGTTTTTTGACAGCAAGCGCAAGGAAATATTTTGAATGTCATTGCATCGTGAAGAAGAATTGGTCGGTAAAATATTTTTCTAGCAATGACTTTATAAATGTCATTAACCCTTTGTTAATTTAAGATTTATAAATTTTAAATTTCATACTAATAGACGTACAAAACCGTAATTATATTACCGAATATTTTAAATGTCATTTCAAATCAAAATGCATTTGAAGGAACTCATCCAAATTATGATATGAATTTCGTTTCAAGAAAAACAATTAATTGGTAAAATTTTGCCCTTTTCAGTTATTCGCCTTTCCCCAACATAAACTATCGACAAGCACATGTATATCATTTTAAACATGAAAAAGAGTTATTGAATGATTAAGAAGCTGAGTAAAAATTTCTGAAGTGCCCCCCCCCTCATTTTTCACAAAGTAATTAATTTTGCAAAACATGTTTTAATTTTATTGTTTAGGTACCCCTAAACAACTTCATGAAATATTTTTTCGTCTTCAAAATATTTATAATGGTTCTAGTTAATTGAAAATTTATACACCTATTCATTATAATATTTTTACAGCCGAAGTTTAATTTCGAATTGCACCAAACTTCACTGGTGGTTTAACAAACGTTTAGTCTTGAAAGGGTCAAAAAAGATTTAACAAATGTCAACTATTTCTACTATTTTTAAAACAACTTTTCAGTAAAAAGCAGTTTGAAATGGTTTCTTCACGCGATATTCATTCCGTTTGAGTTGTAAAATGTCCCATATATTATCAGTTTTTAATTCCAAGAAAAAAATTTGAACAAACATAAGGTTTTTAAAATATTTGATTTTTTGTGTTATCCGGCATTCGAAAAACAACGTGAAATAGTCGCTGGTCGCCACGGCATGTTTGGACCAACTAGCGAACCTGCCGTACTTTCCGCGACACGTTTAGACAAGTATAAAAGTTGGCAAGGGGCCGTACACAAATGACGTAACTTTTATTCGGTTATTTTCGACCCCTACCTCCCCCTCGTAGCAATTTGGTCACAAAATTCTAACCTCCTCCTTGTAAATGACGTAGCATTACCAAAGGACCCCCCCTCCAACCTTATATAAATCTTTTAAATGCATGTCTTTACAAAATGTTTGACGGCTTTTATTGACATTTTCATTATAACAGCAAATTGCGCACAAAATAAGCCTATCTCATGACAAATATAGTGTTGATAGTTTTGTTTTGAATTTTATATGTCATGGAGTTCTCTCAATTCACAATCCTGCAGCTGCCAATGATTCTAAGAAGCATTCATTACACTAAATTACTATATTTTTTAGTTGAATCCGAAGAGAAAATTTCAGTTACCAAACTAAATCTACTAGTTAGCAAGATTAGCTAACTAATGTGGCATACCAAATATTTTCGTGTTTTTTTTTTGCGAGTTTGCAATTCTGCAAATTAAGAAACTTATCACATGAAAAATCGCGTGAAAAGTAACTTGTGTGAATTTAATTTATTTCTCTTAGGAATTGAGGAACATTAAGTTATTTTCTCTAATCAGTGGGTTTTGATGCCCGTTGCAAAAATTTGAACTTAATGCTACGTCGCACAGCTTCTAACCCTACCCTCCCTCTCGTCACACTTCGTCACGAATTTGGTATACCCCACCTACCCCCTAAAATGCTACGTCATTTATGCATGGCCCCCAATGATGAGTTTCGATTGACAAATTGCGTCGTACCAATCATCTAGCGTATTTTAAGCCTTCGGAAAGTTTTTTTTCAATTAGGGTTGGAGCATAAAAATAAATAACATAAACATTGTGGTTGTTCGATATATACCTGTATAGTTTTTTACGAAATTACAGGCAATTAATTTGAAGTCACTATCTGAAGACAAAAAGATTTTATATCTACTGGTTTATATGTCAAGATATTTTCACTACTTTTAGAATATGAAGTCCTTTTTTCTGAAATTGCCAAGTAGCTATATTCTTTGTTTAAAATGTTGAGAAAAACATTCTCGCAGTTGGTTGACCACAAACGAACAAAGATACGGCCCTATAAATGAAATAGTCAACCTTGATTATTTATTCTACTTTTGAAAGAGCAATATATTTTGATGAATCATGCGATTCAATTGGCAACCGAAAAACTGTTATTAACAGTATTTTGAAGAAACTAACACATAAGCGAAGAAAACCAATTCAATAGGATTTACCTCACCTTATTTCATTAAAAGAAAGTCATAACACACGAACCATTAGTAAATAAATGAAATGACAGGGTAAGGGCAAAAATACTGTGAGGCGCGCCCTGGTGCCCCACAGGCTCCGTGCGCGGCTTGGTATTTGTCATCACCTCGGATCACAGTCCTAGTTTTAAGTAGGGCTGGGGTTCGAAGTGTTGATGCCCCCCCTCGGCAATTCATCCCTCGGGACAGGTCGCGTCACACCTTGGATTGGGGCATAAATTCTACGGTACGGGTTTTGAGGCCCGCCCGTTGGCACCCAGCCGACGCCAGTCTAACGATCACATGTCATCGATAGACTCACGTGGAGGCATGAGATAGGAAACTTGTGAGTACTATGTTATCTCACCATTTGACGGCACAGCTGTTATTAGTCGCCTCTTACGACATGGGGAACAGAAACCCAGTGGGTCAATTCTTCACTGAAATACTGCGAGAGATTTCAGCCACCACCGGTTACCACACGGCTGTCGCTGTCCATGGCTCTTACCTCAACTGTGGTCCATTTATGAAAACACAAAAAATGGACTTTCGAGGACAACGAATAATGGTGAATCTTAACCTAACCGCTAGACCGCATTGGTAAACGGACGATATGTTAGCGCTATTCGAATTATAGAGAAGATGTGCAGGCGCCAACAGTAAATTTACAGCCCCAGTAAAGTTCAACCGGAAATGAGCCGGAATTCTGGCTAGTTCTAGTTAGCATTCCGGCTCCAGTGACACAATCTATTCTAACTAGAATCAGCTGTGTCACTGGAGACGAAATACTAACTGAAACCAGCCAGCATTTCGGCTCAGTTTCAGCGCTGGACTTTACTGGAACGGTGTGTGATAGTAACTAGCAGTTTTCTACAAACTTGTAGAACAGATGGTCGGTGTTAAGTCAGACCGGACTAAGTAACAATATATTAATTTCGAGAAAAACGAGTTTAATGTTTGAATCGCAACATCCTTTCCGTTATAATTGGGAATTAATGTTTGCTCTAATTCTGCTTATTATTACATTTTTCAAATCTGGTAAAAGTCGAATGTAGCTGAAGAAATTCTTTTTCCAGTGCTATTATTATCTCAGTTTTTGATGTTTTGCGACTTAGTTCGGTATGACTTAACACCGACCAATTATAGCTGAGTATTTTTTTGAACGTGTCCATATTCTATCTCTCTTCGTTAGTGGTGCCCCCTCCATTTGATGAAGTATTTAACTAAAATTTTCTAGCCAAAAGATGACTAATGTTACTAAAATTTCTCCGAATATACTATTTAGATAAACTCAACCGTTACTTCGCAAACAAAAAAGTTCGTGAAATTCTACGACTGATTCAGTACTAACGCTGTTTGATCCCATGCAAAACTGACTCAGACATCATTTCGTTAAAATTTTAATAATTTCTGCTACTATTGCTGGATGTATTCGCAGTCTTTGGCAAAGTAGGTAATAAAATTATCTTTCTTTTTTGTCACTTTTAGTAATAACCTGATTCATAGAGTGTCACCTAGCGGCGAAAAAGTGAGCTCGTGGGTTTTCTTTAGGCAAAATGTCGAAAAATTTTATTCAAACTTCGAGTACGTTGGTCCGATTGTTAGTCTTGTGCGATTTGACTCAAAATAAGAACAAATACTCTTGGTGGAAATGGGAATCGAACCAGGGGTAGGTTTTCAAAAATTCGTTTTTTTCTTCGCAGTTTAACATAATATCGCAGACTGGTTTTCGAAGAACCTTAGCGAGACAGTGTAGTAATGATATATCTCTACAGTTTCTTGTATGAACCAGTTACAATCTCATCTTTTTAATTTTCGTAATGTAAAACCAAACCATTCCCGCAGCTCTCGTGATCATTTTGTACAAATGATCAATAAAATACAAGAAAATAAAAATTTATCACTAACATCTAAACCAACACTTCTAAATACGAAACTATACAATGCTAACTTGGATGCAAAATTAACAAGTTATTTTTTTAAATTAGTTATTGGAGACGTTTCGAGTTCCTCTAATCAGAATCCGACACTAACTTAGTTAACGGACTAAGCTAGTGCCGGATTGAGTTCTTTGGAGCTAACGTCAATCTAGCTTAGTCCGTTAACTAAATTAGTGTCGGATTCTGATGAGAGGAACTCGAAATGCCTCCAATAACTAATTTAGTTATAGGTTTCGTGTCCTTTACGTGCAAAGTGGTTTAAAACAATTTTCAATTTCTTTTCTTTTTTCGGAGAAAAAATAGTTTTTACCCTAATTTTTTTTTTTTTTTCTCCATGAAGATAAGCCGTGTGGTGTCCGGCGGGCTGAAATCTTTTTGCACTATTTCAGCCAAGAATAGAACCTCTGGGAACTGCTCCCATGTCGTAAGAGGCGACTAACAACATGCTAGAAGTTCCTAGGTCGAGGTATTGCTCCGTACCGAAGACTTAACCTGGGCGAACCTTAAGGTTCAGAGTTGTTAATCGATAATTAATCGTCATCGTCGATAACGTTAACCACCCGTCAACGTCATCGGAAACTCCGTTAACGATAATGTATCGTCGGATTCATCGTCATCGTCGATAATTCATCGGTGGTTATCGCGATACATTTTGCGTTACTTTCCCGTTTATTGGAGTTGAAGTTGATGCGGTTAAATTTCAATTGTTTGGAAATAAATAACTATTGAAGGACATGTTGTTGGCAGTTGAAAATCAATAGTTTTGGACATTTTCTAAGCAAAGGGGGGAGGGGGGGTCCGACGATGTGTCAAAATCGAATTTTTTGTCAACTTTTCGGGAGTGTTTTATATTGAAGGGAAAGTTATTGGTAGTTGACAATCAATAGTTTTGGACATTTTCAATACACAGGAGGTTCGACGATGTGTGAAAATAGATTTTGTTCAACTTTTGGGGAAAGTTTATTATATTGAAAAAGCTATTGGTAAGTGAATAATCAGCTCCAATAAGACTTTAATTTGAGTAGTATCGATGAACGCGGATCAATACGTACTGAAAATTCGCCGCGTCTGTTTTAATGAATCTAATTTCAAGTTCCGTTTCTGGTAACAAGCCCGTCCATCAGGTTAACGATCCTTTGTATTTCCCTTCAATGTTCGATATAATCGTTCGTATACATGTATTTCACAAACAATCCGATATTAGAAATAGGAAACACTTTCGCTGATTTATAACATCTAGAGCTATCATAACTCTTTGTATAACGTGTTATCACTCGATAGTTTGCAACCCAAAAAATATATCGTAGAGAAGGAATAGCGAAGTTAGTCTAAATAATGTCGCAATAAATAGTGATCCGGCCCATTACGCAGATAAGATTAGTTTTTCTGGGCAATACTCCCACGATCGGCTGTGTGGAGTTGAAATTGCTTTTGTTTAGAAAACATAGGATACTCTCGGTAGCCGGCTACCCAGATTTTAGAAGAACAAAAAACTTAACAAGATCTTTTTCGAGCGATCGTGTTTTCGAAAACTAACTGAACTACAAACTAAGGGATCATCCATAAATGACGTAGCATTATATGGGGGAGAGGAGAGTTTTGCATTTTGTGATGATGTGTGACGACTGGAGGGTAGGGGGTCATGTCAGGCTATGTAGCTTTTTCAAAGGGGAATAACTAACATCGGTTTTTATTTAAAAAAATCACGGGGACAGGGGGGGGGGAGAGTTACCGTCAAGCTACGTAATTACCAGGGGGTATTTAGAGGTTTGTGACGAAATGCTACGATGGGGGAGGGAGACCCTATTTCCTTCCAAACTACCAACTCCGCGACACCTATGGAAGAGTCTGATGAACCTTCGGTATAAGATTCCTCATTTTATTCAAACGATCGCCGGGTAAAATCAGCACCGACACGATAGAAACCACGAATAAATTCGTCGCGTGATTGAATATTATTAAAAAATATAAGCAGTGCTCCTTACAGCCGGCTATCCGGAGTTCAAGTTGCTTATTTTGCTATTCGTATTAATACAACAAATGATAAATTTCCCAAATTCTCGGCAGCCGGCTGCCCAGAGCAATTATTACATGATAACGCTATTGGCACACTTACTAACAACTCTCCCCTTCCCGTGATACATGTGGAGATGCAGAGGATTCCTCGGTCTCTAGTAGCAACATGTATCGGACTAACATTCCTTCCTTTCCCAGAAGATCTGCATTCGGACGTAGCCGGCGTCGGTATTGATCAGCATGCAGGGATCGGAATAGATTGTACAATGTGGCTCATCATGTTATTCCCAAGCATGTTGTTCCAATCAACATTTTGCAACCTAATTTGGTTCTGGTCAATAACGGAGTAGCAACTACGGGCGATCTCTTATGCTTATGCTTATGCTATGCTTATGCTAATTTTTTTTCTCCATGAAGGAGAAATATAGCATAGTGAAGTTATTTTTTGTTATTACTGTGTATCATCTTTGTAACATATGTTAAAAACCAAAAAAACAATTTCTCTTTCGAGATGTCACCAATTCCCTCTATAGCAGGCCAAAAGATCAGAAACAATGTATACAGTGTTCTCAATCCCTCTATCTGTCATCGGTATCCGCTGCACATATCACCAAATTTGAATACGATTACCTAATTGTACCGAGAGGAAACACCAATTAAAAGCACACTTCCTCAATCTTCTGGTGCCGCGCGCGTTCGTTCGAGAGTGCCACAATCATACCGCGACAACGCGAAAAGCGTGTTTGAAACATATATTCCCCTACTCTGCTCCCTATTATACAGCTCCGGTCGATCGGTCTGCGTTCTCCATACAAACACATACATACACACACATTGTGCAGCGCTTCTTCAAATGAGCGTGACCACAGAGAGCAATTATGACATTAGTTTAATATCAAGATTAAGACGATATATCATTTCATCAAGGGGCCACTCCAGCTGATGAAGAAGCTAAATGCGACGACCGACGGCGCACTAACTTCCAGTTCCACACCGCGATGACACAGTGGCGCGGAATAAATCCAGGCTCATCAGCGGAAGAAGCTGGTCTGACCTTTGCCTTACTCAGGCCGATGATGCCGATGCGATAAAAAGTGGATTAAATACTCCACATCCTCATTAGCAGCTCCTTTGGGGGATTACTTTTATATTGGTGTCCACCAGTGACGAGCGAGTGTTTTGTTTGCACACGCTTGCTACCAACATCTGCTTCGTGGCACTATGGCGTTGATACTGGCTGGCATCATCTTTTCAGCTTAATGCAAAAGAAGGGCATCACGCGAGAAACCGCTGCTCATCGCGGCCAATTAAATTAGAAGCGATTTTATTAATTCATTTATACCAAGTGTGCCTAATAAAGCACAATCAACGTGAAAGTGAGGGAGGAAGTGACTTTTTGCGCATCCATTGTCTCCCACCCAGTAAATAAATTAATGGTCCCAACACCGAAACCGTACGCCGTATCGCGACCAAACGGATGTTAATTATCCGGGTAGGAATCTCCTGACACGATTATCACCACGCGACTGTAGTTAGTTAAGTGGTTAGAAAGGATTCAATTGATTTTAATATCATAAACATCTCTTGTTTGCATTCCGCTGCTTTCGAACCGAATGAAATTGGAGAGCAAATGGAAAAGCTACACTGAATATATCAATGGGCTGAGGATACGACAATGTTGAATGAGAAATGCCTTTCAACAGTCCGCTACCAACAATTCCTTTGATATCTCGTAAAGTGTTTCTAGATTCATTCTAGATTTTTTACGCAACGTTCCCAACTTGATTCTAAATATTTACAAATAAATAAAAAGAAATAAAAAATGCCCCTAATTAAAATAATATTATATTTGTTTATAACAACTAAAGAATGCACACAAATCGTGAAGAGCGAGTAAGGGCACTATAACCCTGGCTCATTAGCCAGGGCAGAGCTAAATACTGCTGTCCCATCCCAGGAACCTAGGACCAAAGAAGTGACATTAACCCTCTTAGCAAAGTCACTTCCAACGATTTATCAAACCCCTATAAAATTGAAAAGGTTGTGTACGGTTGTCCACGTTTCTTCCTTATTCAAGGTTCAAAATAATCCGTTAATTAAATTATTTATTGAATGAATAATTTCATTGCCGTATAATATTGAATCATCTTTATTTTGTACGTTGCACAGTTGGCCTGGCCGCTTTAATGCTTGTATCATATTCAATATGAGCCACAAACATTAATAATGACAAGAAAAATTGTGGACGAACGTCTGCAATTTTCTAGGATCCCTACATGTATTGGCTGTGTATGTGTAGACTAGACTAGACTAGACTAGACTAAAGAATACACAAAAATCGTGAAAGCTTGGAATCAAAAACAGTTCAGTTGTTATCATTCTGTCTACAAACAATATCAATTTAGATCAGCATGTAAATCTCCATGAATAAATTTTGGTTAATTATGTCCAAGATTATTCTTCCACTTTTATATAGCGAAACAAATGTTCGACAACTTTTCTTACGGTCAAGATCACATAATTTCGAAACCGTCAACATTGAAGGTTTAACAACTTCTGAGAAGCTCTCCAATACAAAAAAGCGCATCTTCTGATATAAAATTTTACTTAATACTGCTTCTAAAAGTAATTATGGACTATTCAAAAATAGTAAGAAACTGGTTATAGCAAAGTTGTTGCGAATGCTATTTAAAACAAATTTGTTGAAGATATGAATACTACATGTATTCAGCAGATCCATATATAAAATGATGTTTAAGAAACTTTCTTAGATATAATTTTTTATTGAAAGCTTCAGAGAATCAGACTGTTGTAAAATTCTTCGAAGATGCTAAACCTCCAAATTTAACGGTTTCGAAATGATGCGATCATGACCGTAAAAAAATCTGTTTTCTAACATTAATTTTAGTTTTCTTTACTGTTAAAGTACATAACTTGAGAACGATTCCATGTATGTGAAATTTTATTACGTCAATTGATTCGGCACTTGGCTGTATCGCACTAACATGATTTTTTTTTAAATGTTTTGTGTTTACAATCTGACGTATTCATATAATTGATAATATAATAAAACATAAATATAATCTTGCTTTCGAGTAAGCATATGCTAATAACATCCGATCCTAAGCTGGTAGAGACAAACGGAAAATGCTATTTTTCATCATTTGCCTTCTACTTTTTGAAAGTGTTATTTTAATTATAATTATATTGAATTTTCTTCTCAACTCTAAGTTTTCTAAAAAATAAACATTTTTAGCATATATTGAAGAGACGGACATGCCGTAGTTGGTAACATGATTGGTAACCTGGTTTCGATTCCCTACCCCACACTTAGGGTTAGGCTTTGCTGCACACAACACTGCGTCGTTGGTCACTGCTGACAGTCTGACGGGTGGGTTTCTCCGTACGGTCGGGACAACAACGGCCTGGTCTGTCTCTGTTGGCTGCTCCGGCAGTGGTGCTTAGGTAGGTGATCCAGGCTCTTTTGTTGGAACCTCCCTAGCGACGGTGGTGACGAATCACCGGATTCTCCCCGCAAAGAATCCCGGAAGACACCGCAGTGTTCTTCCCAGGGGAGCCGCTGCTTCGCCCTCCTTGGCTATTAGCTGGGAAGGAGAGCAAGGCTGGTTCGGCGAGGGCGAATTGGTGCCTCTGGATCCTTTACGGTTAGCCGTGGAAGCGAAAGTTCCTTGGGATTTAGCTTCCTCCGAAAGTGATCCAACACCACACAATTATGAGCGCCCGAACCACTGGCCGGTACTTTTCGACGGATTTTGTTTCCGTCGCCCACGCGCGCTTCACAATTATTCCTGTGGCGATAAACTATCACGAAAATAATCAACGACGTCTTCTCGTTGCAGTGGTTCGTCACTAACTGCCGTTGTCGCCTTCCGCACTCGACCAAAACAACCAACACAAAAAAAAGGTACCGCCACGTAACTATCATCACCCATGCACTGCATAGTCAGTACACTTATTTCAACGAAAGGAGATCGGTGGCCTACCTAAAACCTATGCTATTTTTTTTCTAAACCTAACTCGACCAACAGAATCGTTCACGAAAGCTAAAAATAACAAAATTTACAAAAAAAAGTGAATGATCATAAGAAACAGTGGTGAGCGTTATGTTACATAAGCATTACACTCTACGGAGAGAGTACGCAGTAATAGGTATATTTCCACCCAGTGCTAAATTGTTACCCTGACGGGTTACAACCTGTACTCAATGACTCGCAAGCCACGAACTTGATGAGCTACGTGTCGATGTTGAAACACTTGAAACAAAACATTACCATATTCATTTAGCTTAATCAGTATTTGAGTATTAGTTTAATTTTGTCTTTCTGCTAACTTATTTTGACATGTGTGTGTGAGGTGTGAAAAACCCACAATCACCACCATCAGCTTATTTTGGTATGAAAAATGGTGGGCGAAGACGGTAGGAATGAGAGAGCGGTGGGCGGTGCGATGTGGCGATGGTCTGATGGGGGTTTATGAGAAAACTGGTTAGGAGAGGGTCGTATGATATATGAGGAAGGGGGAACTCCCCACTGAACACCCATAGCTTCGCTCATGTTAAAATCCAGAAAACCTATTTTAGTCATAGGCCGGAATTAGGTTGACGATTTTCTATATGAGAAAGGCAAAAATAAGACAAATCAACTAACTCCAAAAATTCAAAAAAAAAATCAAGATTGCATCAAATCTCGACGTAATTTTGCACCCATTTTAATAATCATTTTAATGACATGGTGGTTCCGGTTTACGTGGGAATTTGTAATTCCGGAACCAATTTATAAAAAACGAGGTGACATTTTTGCCACACATAAACCTTTTCTAATATCGTCGAACGGAGTTGAGTGGTTTATTTATACGATTTTTTTCGAAGATTGTGGGAGTATTTTAATTGATTGTACAAAATTTTTCTGGAGAGTTAAACAAAAAACAGCTAAAATTACATATATGAAAACATTTATAACATTTGGTCGGTGTTAAATCAGACCGGACGAAGTGACAAAATATTGATTTCAAGAGAAAAACGGGTTTAAGGTTTGAATCGTGGCATCCTTTACTTTAATTGGAAATAATTTTTTGCCATAATTCTTGTTTATGGTTACATATTTCAAATCTGGCAAAAGTCGCATGTAACTGAAGAAATTGTTTACCCAGTGTTATCATTATCTCATTTTTTATGTTTTGCGACTTAGTCCAGTTTGACTTAACACCGACCATTTGTTCAACGACTTATCAAATTTGCCAAGCAGTCCAACAGGTTCTAATTACCTCTTTTTTCATCTTACAGATTGAGGGTTGAATAATTGAGTGATCGGCAAAATGCAAAGCTGATATTAAAATATTTAGAGGCATGACAAAGGTTTTGCACAACATGCTGTAGAAAACATTTGAAAGCATTGTATATGGTCCGGTAAGGGCATTCTACCCAAAAAGCTGTGAAAACTTTGGGAGGGTAATGAATGGGAGGTTTCTTTCAACGCCATCCAAACGGTGTCGGGCCATTAGGCCGAAAGCCGCAAGGCGGGTCATTTAGCCGAACGCCATTCGGCCGTTAATCCGAATGGGTCATTACGCCGAATGGGTCATTAGGCCGAATGATTCAGTAGGCCGAATGGGTCATTAGACCGTATATACTATAAGGCTGAATCATTAGATTAAAAGAATCGTTAGCTAGTTAGTCTTCGCATGGCATAGCCTTTTGTCGAAACTTGTTGGAGCACCACATTGCATAGAGGATGATTGACAGACGGGTGAAAGTGTTCTTTGTAGGTGAAAGAGCTGTACACTGCCGTGATACGCATAACAGTCCCATTTGCTAAGGATTTCCTATGCAGGTGGGAGTGTTATGCATATTACGGCAGTACAGAGGAATGAATACGCTCAGAAGAATGAACGACTCCGCAATTTTTTTCAATCCCATAATCATTCTCGAAAATTAGTTCTATTTACGATGTTTACTACAATCAGGGCGAGGTGGTCGCCGACCCAGAAGTGGCGGCCTCTCGCAAGTAAACCTGTAACTCGTTTGCCCGGATTACTCAAACATAGGAGCTTGAATTTCAAAGTACTTATCGCAAGTACGCAGGTGTGGGTTGGCCTGTCGTACCTAGATTTTGTTATCGTCCATATAAACAGAGATCTTGATTCCCACATTGTCATGCACATGACGTGATGCATGTTATACAGGGTGTTTGGTTCATGGTTAAGAATCTCTCGGGGGGTGATAGACTGCCATATTTGGAGAAAAAAATTGTTCTACACATACCATCAAATCTCAACCGTTACAGAGTTATTGAAATTTTTGTGTAAAAACTTATTTGTCTTAAAATACCTCTAACTCTAACTAACTAACTAACAAAGTATACTTTGTATTTTAAATTTTTCAGTTCCATTCGAAAGGTGAGAAAATTTCCTATTGAATGGTGTTCTCATATCTTTAAGGTAATTAGTTTTAATTACCTTTTAGCTGTAAAGTAGTTAAAAGTTAGTGTTTTTGAGGAGGTTTTCGCTAATTTTCTCGAAATAATGAAGTATGATTATAGCAATATCCATTATCCAAAAGTTGGGTTTTGGGACGATTCATAATTTGTTCTTGGACGTCATATTTCTATCTCTTCTCATTTCTTTGTAATTTCATTACTATACTTTTCCTGTAACCGACTTGCAAGTGCTTAAAAGACTCTAATCTAAAAAATATGCTTTATATCGTTATTTACAAGATTTCATTGGAAAGCTGAGAAGATGTCCTATCAGTGTATGTACAAATATCTTTCAGTTAAGTGTACTAAATGATATTTTACTAACGAAATAACTCAAAATTTGTGTTTTTGGAGAGTTTTTTAATTATTCTAATTATTAATCAACAAAATTTATCGTTACTATTGTTCATTTGATGCCCCTTAATGTTCTCTATAATCTTTTATTAAAGACTTTGTCTATATCTCTTTTCATTTTGCTGCTATTTAATAATTAACACAGCATGAGCTCGCCACAAATGTAGTGGGTTCGAAATCGTTGTTTTTGCATATGAAACGATGATTTTGCGTCGAAACAAAGAGAGGTAATTATATGGAGTCAAATAAAGAGTTGTAGAACTTGCTGAGATGCATTATTTCCATGATAATAATGGTGATGTTTATTATTTACTATTTAAAGAAAATTAACGAAAATGCTAATAATAGCACTAACTTTAAGGTAATTTACTTTTAAAATTTTCCTGGCTTTCGAATAAAAAGAAAAAAAAAGTACAATAAGTGCCGTAATTTTTCAATTAGAGCTGGTACTAGTGAAAATGAGATAAAAATATCCAAGTTGAATAACCCAAAATCATGAAAATAAGAAAAGGTAAGTGTATCATGTCAAAGAACAAATTAAGCAGCTCATCAAGACTAACAATCTGAATTATTAAAATGATGAGGTTAACTATTAGGATTTTCAAGAAAAGAACGAAAAATCGTTTGAAATTGTTTAATTTTCAATAAATTACTTTGAAAAGGCTACTTAAACTAATTAGCTGAAACATGTGAGAGCATCACTCAATGCGAAATGTTCTCACCTTTCGAATGGAACTAAAACATTTAAAATACAAAGTATACTTTTAAAGTTAGAGGTATTTTAAGAAAAATAAGTTTTTTACACTAAAAGTTCAATAACTCTGTAACGGTTGAGCTTTGATGGTATGTGTAGAACAATTTTTTTCTCCAAATATGGCAGTCTATCACCCCCCGAGAGATTCTTAACCATGAACCAAACACCCTGTATACATAATAAAGATTCACCGCACCGCAATAGGTATAAGATCATAAATCTTGAACCAGAACTAAAATATAACTTGAAATAGACGAATGATTAAACAGGTGTGTTCTCAAATACTACCATCATAGCTATTCAGAACATAAAACGGTGATACAGTAATTTTGTACTTTTCAAGTGATCTAGTATAGATTTAGGTTATAGATCTCATCAAATGCAACACAAATGTATGAAAAATGTTGTATACCCTCAAAATCTTCATTTATGGCAAGAAAATGATTTTTCGGTACTTTCGACACTTAAAATTTTTTTGCGCGGTAATTTTTAACCGATTTTAAATTTCGTAAGTGTTTTGGAAAGAAGAATTACCTTTCAACGGTACGCTATGTTATGTTATTGTGTAAAAAATACTTTGCGGATTTGATACAACAATATGAAAACTACCATAATTTTTTAATTGAAAATTGTTAAAATTGCTCAACATTCTTCTAAAGAAGTGCATTTGCTTCATAAAGAAGTAAGAGAGCATTTAATTTCGCATCCCAACGAGCTATTTAGCATCAAAATAGGTTGAAAAATGGCAGAGTTATTGATTTTTTTTCCAAATTAGAAGCTTGCTCGCATGAACTTTTACGGGGCTAGTGAGGTATTGTCTCACACTCTTCTATAATTATATTTTCCGTTATTTTATCCAATTTTAAGTTCAAAGTTCACACACATACTTTTGAATGTACATGCGTAATCGAGCACAAAGAAATCAATTTTTAGGAAATTTTATATGAGATTGTTCTCTTAAAAGTTCATGCGAGCAAGTTTCTAATTTTGAAAAAAAATTAATAACTCTGCCATTTTTAATCGATTATGGTGAGGAATTAAATGTTCTCTTTAAATTTCTATTAAAACAAAGACGGCTTCCTAATGAAAATGTTGATCCATTTCCATATTTCTAATGAAAAAAATAACAAAATAATGCTAACTTTCATATTGTTGCCCTAAAACTGCATAGTACTTTTAACAAAAGAACATAACATAGCATACCGTTAGAAAGGTAATTTCTTCTTCCTTCCAAAAAAAACACATATAGAATATCAAATTGGTTGAAAAACGACAGCGTTGAAAAAATTTCGTGCCAAAAATCTTGAAAAATAGTTTATTTGCCATAAATCAAGATTTTGAGGTATACCAAATTGATCAACCGTGATTTTGTGTTGTATTTGACCAGATCTACAACCTTTAAGAGATCATTTTAACAGTGCATTCATTTTTTTTTTTATTTTGTAGCACCGTGTAATTGGAATAACTTTCCACAAAACTAAAAACTATGAAGTTTGGTATATTGTCACCCGCTCTAAGGGGTAATTAAATCTAGTAATCGAAGTTACTTATTAATAAGAAAAATATTAAAGAATCGAATCATAGATGAGAAAACTTGTATTTAGCAGTATGTGCAATTATTGAACGACCGTTTCAGCTTCAAAAATAATATATTGCTTCAAAAAGTTGAAGTACCGTTCTGGAGCTGAAATTGACACAAACTCAAATACAAACACAAAATTACTATTCTTCATATCTATGGCAAGCAGTATTTTCTTGTGGATTGAAATCTCAGACATTCGTATCAATAGGCAAGGGCGTCTCATAAAACAATTATTACCTTTTCTGAAAAAGCATGCAACTAATACGTTGTTCTGGACAGATTACCAAACTGCCATTACGTTAAGTACATAATTCCATGGTACGAAATGCATTATTTTCAATGCAAAAAAAAATTAAGTAAAGTGAGTAAACAGATAAATTGTTTATATAAGATATACAACTTTTTCAAATCAAATGAATGCAACGTGGACCCTACCGTTATGAATAGAGCTAATCTCTTAAACACTCAGTGGGCCTTGGAAGCTTTCAAACGTGAACAATTTAAGCAAGCGTTGAAAACCAGTTGCGAATCTTCGTGCGGATGTAATTGTTAAGATTTATTGTGGTAAAAAGAATCGTAGAGTTCTTCTCGTTCGTAATTCTAAAGCAACATATTCATTATAAAACAAAAAAATAAATAAACAAGTTTTTGAGTACTTTAGAACGTACTAGTCTAGTACTAGTCTACACTTACACAGCCAGGGATCCTGGGAAATGACAGACATTCGCCTACAATTTTTCTTACCAATATTAATGTTTGTAGTGCATATGATATGTGACAAAACCATAAGGCGGCCAGGACAACCGTGCAGCGTACAAAATGAAGATGATTGAAAATTATACGGCAATCAAATTATTCATTTAATGAATGATTTAATCAACGAATTATTTTAGAACTTGAATAAGGAAGAGACGTGGACAACCGTACCGTCCGTTTCAATTTGATGGGGGTTTGGTAAATCGTTGGGAGTGACTTGGGTAAGAGGGTTAATGTCATTCCTTTGGTCCTAAGCTCCTGGGATGGGATAGACGTATTTGGCCTAGCCTAGGTCATGGCGCCAGGGCAGGGCAAAATACGTCTATCTATTTATTAAACTAATAAAAAACTCCTGTTGAAATCCTAGTTCCGCACATCCACTAAAAGAAGTTGAAGGCTTTAAAAAAATCTTCGAAGGTTCTAGAAATACCTGGATACACACTTATAAAATAATAAAAATAGCAAGCAATATTACTAGCGTCACTTGTTATACTGAACACTAGAAATGAAGCGCAAAATGGCTCAAGTTGACATGAAACGTCAAGTGAATTGTGTAAAAAAATAAAATTACAATATCAGAATGGACCTTCAACCTTACCAGGTAGGCCACTTTACCTCTTCATCAATTCTCGGTTCACAACCGGCAGCGGTATAAAGACCTTTGTTTCAACCACAAAAACTTAGTTAAAGCCCCCAATAAACAAATTACAGTTTCAACAGTACAACACTAAAACTAATACTAGTACGGAAATATACCTACACACAGACCGAAAGCAACAGTGAGAGCCCCTCCAACGTAAATTGTAATAAACTTTCGTTGTGCTTTCCATCGATACGCGTAAATTTGTTGCTAAGAAAGTTTTCGTCTTTGCGCAACGAAAGCACAGATTGCTATAATGCAGGTTACGCATGCAACCGCCAACAATTTAGTAACAAATTAGATATACCCACCTGCACATTCGCCTCAAACATTGAACCCAATCGCACAAAGCAGAACGAGTCAACGCTGATGATGATGGGTAGAGCGAAAGAGACAACTAGTACCACGACACTATGTTAACCGTGTTTGCAAATGGAGCTCGAATGTACAAGCTATTTTGTGTACGAATCATTGCGTTCGAGATTGTAACATAAAAGTGTGCTGGAAACGAGCGCAATACAAAAGAAAGCATAGTGTTTGAATGGACAAGCTCAATCGCGTGTTGGATTGGGTAGCGTATTTCCACACCCAGTGTAACGGACTTCTAACTTAGCTACACTGACTGTGAAAACACACAGCGCAGTGACTTCTTCGCCTGCCGTTCAACAGGCAACTGAGCTTGTCCGGCCAAATCCGTTCTTTAAATAGTCGATGATTACGTCATTCATAGAAGCGTAGCGATCTTTGGGTTTATCAATTGGAATCTATTCTTTGAAGTATTTTAGGGCGATATGTGCAATAAATTTGAAAATTTATCGTGAGATGGCTGAATTATATGCGTTCGAAATTGGACCACTTTTCGTTACATACCATTTTTGTAGTATTTGCAAAGGGCACCCCCATATCGAAAACAAAGACGTAGTCCTACGTCAAAATGAGGACAATCGGTATGATCGTTCAATAATTACAAACTTTGATGGCCAAAAAACACCTCATGCGAATAAAATGTCGCTTTGATGTGGCGAATGAGAGCAGTTCAAGCTCCCTGTCTTCAAATGTTGTTCCGAGAAGAAAAGAAAGGACAATTAATGGGGGAAAAAGGTGTAAACCTTTCACACAATTATATTTATTTTACCCACAGTTTTACACAAAGTTGACTCTTTGGCTTTTATGATTGAATCAAAGAAAGTTTTGGTTCGTTTAGGTCAGAGGTTTTCAACCTTTTTCATTCCCTGCAAAGTTGCCACATTCGTGGCTCGACACGACCAAGAAAATATATATAAGAATTGGATTTAATTCTTGTTCGAAATTAATTTTATTCCCGGCATATAATTGAAAACCACATGCAATTATTTGTTTGCTTTAGCGCCGCATAGTAAGAACAACAGTATTTACATATAATGAACAATAGTAATCAATTTGAATGAAAAATAGTTTTTTCTACTGGCTAATCTATCTGTTTTCTTCTGGGGTTGATGCTATTCTGTCACTAATTGTTGGGTGAATCGCTTTTTGAAATTAGTTTGAAGTTATAAATTTATTTTAGGGAAAAAAGTTATAATTTTTATCTACTCGAGCACAATTCATAACAACGAAACTCATCCCCGGTTGAACACCACCTGTTTAAAGGGTAGGTGATAAAAAATTTCATTCAGAACCATGCCAATTTAATGGCAGTAACCAACCCTTTCCCAATTATAAACAGAAAAGCTATACACAAAGAAAAAGAACATACCGTATAGCCTAGTTGGTTTGATTTGCACTTCACCAGCAACAAGTACGGGTATTCTCACATATCGCCAGAAATTTATTACACCCATCATCATTTCAGTAGCTTATTTGCGAAAAGTGAAAAAAGCGTGCCATTTCTCCGGCGTGAACAAGATTGAAAATCTGCCACAAATTGTGATTGATGCAAATGTATTTATCTTCACATGCTCAGTGATTTTCTTTCCGACCTCATTTTCCGCTCATTCAAATGAACTAGGATAATAAAAAGGATCAACAGGAAGGCGATGTATCTCAATCCACACTCCCGAAATGGGGGGTAGATGGAGGATGATATCAACATAAATTTGCCATAACAAATAATCCATTACATGATTATCGGTGTGCAGAGCGACCGTCAATCTAATTATGACTTCCCGTCTGTTTCATCCTTTCTTTTTTCTTCTTCGGCAGAGTTCTACTCCTCGCATACGTCGTCAAGCTTTTCACCCTCGATATCGGATGGCATGACGACTCCGAACTCGATCACCAACGAGGGCGATGCTGGGTTGCTGCTAGCGAACGGAGATTCCGGTGCTACCGGGGCGTCCGACGGTGGTACCGCCGGAGATAAATGCCGCGCTGAGAGGCGCAACCGGACCGACAATAATAATAAAATAATTAAAAACAACAATCACACTAATAGCCACAGCAAGAATAATGACGGCACTTATCGCTGTCAGTTTTGTGATAAAACGTTTCCACGTCTTGGCTATCTGAAAAAGCACGAACAGGTGAGTTGAATTGGCTTTTCGCAATCAGTAATTGTTGTATCGGAGCAGATTTGCAGATCGTTTCGTTCGAGCTTTGCTAGCAGACACGGATGAGCTTTTTTCTTGTGTTGAATACTACATCACTTTTGAATATTTTACCTAACATAGAAATTTCTTAATCAAAACATTCCTCTCAACGAGAAATTGTTCCTTATATTTTTCTGCCTGCTTTGATGTACGAAAAATCGAGCTAATTAATGTTTTGTCTACTGCGATCTTTTAAAATATTTTTGAATTCGAGAATATTTCTTGAGCGTTTTTTCAAAACGTCATATCTGCAATGAGTTACTCTCTGTTTATACTTTCTCTTTCGATTTTTACGGCGTCAGTATAACACTTTTCACTTATTTTACAGTACAGATCGAAAGACGGTGGTTTTAACTAGCATATTATGCAAAGAGCTGAGGGATAAATGTTAAAGTGACCGAATTATTAACAGAAGAGAAAGTAAACAAAGAGAGTAACTCATTGCAGATATGACGTTTTGAAAAAACGCTCAAGATTTTTCCTTTTATCTGCGTTCATTCATATGACAATATCCACAAGATTTTTCGTCTGGAGAACATGAGAACCGTAACACTAACACGCTACCATCGAAGACATAACATACGCCCGGTATAAAAATCTAAAATATTTACTATATTCGGAAATGACAGATAATTAGAGCCATATGTGTAATTAACCCTCACCGGTTATCCCGCCATAGTTATAGAAATCGATTTCTTTAGGTGCCCAATATCCCGCTTTCCGTCGGGGCGCCTCGGCGATTGTAGAATTTCTACAATAGCTGTATAAATAATTGCAACGCTCCCCGGTGTTTGCAAAGACATGGTTGATACGGTTTTTTTTAATCACAGCGCTTTACTGCGGTTCACCCTCCGACGATCTGGTCCGGCCTGAGTCTTTGATTGATTGACTGGTCGATAATCGCCGCCAATATAATGATTGCTGTTTAATAAGTCCAACTGCTACTGCCTTTTTTCATACTTCCCTTGGTCAGCCAATTCAGTCACCGGTGGTTGCCTAACGTGTGATATCGAGGATCAATCTGGTTGTTTACAATACAATCCGCACCGTGCGTAACTGATCAGGACCATCCGACCATCATCGGGAGGGTAATTATCAACTCTCCGTCGATCGACGGATTACAGCTATTCCTAAAAGGGCTAGTGATATTTGTATAAACTGTGGGTTACCTTACTGTGCGAGGACTGACTGTGATGCGTGTACGTGAACGAGGTGCCACTTGACATGAGCATTAAACGGTGATGGACACGCGGGATGGAAGGATGGAAAAATAGTAATTTTAATCGACTGATTTAATGGTGCTCCTCGATAATTGCTCGTAGGTGAAATCAAAGTGATCCGATGGGAAGTGAATCGAATAATCGGGATTGCACGTTATACGGCTTTTTTTAAGCGTTCACATTGCTTAAAACCGGAACGCCATCTTGTAAGCACATACTTTTGCAACATTTGTTGCACCACAATTATAGTAATGTGCGTTTCCATGAAACAGAATGTTCAGTATCAGTTATTTCGAAATAGAGTGCGGTTTATTGTAATGATCGAAGGAGACAGACTCATTTGTGCTCCAGTTTGTAGTTAATCAATTTTAAATCTAATATTGGAGGAAAGTTTTAGTTTTTTAAAGTCGCGTCTTTCTACCAACAAAAAGTTGAAAACATGTAATTTAAATTTTATGTGCCGATTTAGGGAAGCCTCTAATGCGCAAAATAACTAATGAGTATGTTCGCTCGTTGCAGGATTCATTATTTGCCGTTTGCTGATAATTTGAAGAGGCTTTCTGTGTTGTTCAAAGTTAACATGAGTGACCGTCGGAATTGCTAATTGTCAGTGAGGCCGTTTCATATTTTGTGTATACAACTTTTTCAGAATATCATTTGAAGAGTTATTACAGGCCAGGATCATCCGAGAAATACTCCTAGCGATGGTTCGCACAATTCCATAAATTCTTCAAGAGGGATGTGGGGCAGAAGCTTCAAATACAAAATGCACACGACGTTGAAGAAATCGATCCCACGCTAATATTGTCATTCAGATAGCAGTTGATGAAATTAACTAAGAGAAGTTTGTAATATCAGAACAAAAAACTATGGCATAAAACATGCTGTAGGGTAAAAGGGTATAATATGCCCCACCGGGGCAAAATGCCCCTCTTCAATTCCCAGGATTCCTGAATTATCTAAAAAGTAGAAATGACTGATAACAGTATCGTTTCATGAAATCAACGTACTAAGTTAGTTTGGTATTTTTAATATGTTGCAAAACATATTAAAAGTTTCAAAAGAGCTATTTTGATGTAAGCTCACACTTTTTCCAATAGCATTACAACCAATTAGAAACAGTCGGATTTGATAGAACTATTTCAAGTAGCTACTAGTATATTATAGTTTCTATTTTAGTTTTTAGCTTGGCTTAAAACTATGTGTGCGTGTAGAATTATTCATGCATTCACAACAGCTCATCACCGGCTAAAGCGCCCCACCCATTGTCGTGGGGTATACTCACCGATTGCTGTGGGGCATACCATCCTCTTGTTGTGGGGCATATTACACTATAACCTGGGGCATTTTGCACTGGATGAAAGAAAAAAAACTAGAACTTAAACATCTTTGAAAAATGTTTAATAATACTTGTATCAGGATGTTTTTAATAAAAAATGAAACGCGTACTAATTTCTAACTAATATAACAATAAATTAGCGTAGTTGGTGCGGAGATCATAGTGTCGAAAGGTGAAATATAGCTATTTTTGCTTAGGGGGGGGGGGCGTATTAGACCTGTTTACCCTAATATTCTTTGTCATATTGTTGAGATCCTTAGATACCAGTAAAAAATAAAAAATTGTGTGCATTTCATGAATTTTTAAATGCATTTCCTTTTTGGGATTAACTGTACTGATTACATTGCATGTTCATACGTCACGAAATCAGCCATATAACTGCTAACTTTGTTTAATAGTACTATAAAGATCAGCCTATAGATTGGTGTTTAACGGGGGATTTTTTGTGACGTGATTAAAATTCACAGTAGGTACCACAGAATAGTAAATATCAAAGATTTTTTTATCTTGCTTCAGCTTATTGCCTTGCTAGCTTTATATAACTTCAATATTCCGATTAATGTAAAATCATTTCACTACTTAATAAAAATAGCATGATATATGAGTTATTAAAAAACTATTTAATCCACCTAACAGTGAGATGAGACATTTCTTACACATTTCACTGTTGGATCATTCATTAGTTTGCAGAACACACGCGAAGTTGGCACCCAATTAGAGGTGAAATAAACACAGTTTTGAGTCATGCATGAATAAAACCTCGAATAAACTAAATAAATTATAAAAAATCAATACAAGTATAATTTAAAAAAATAATAAAGTGAAGATATGAAAAAATAGTCATCAAATTCATGAAATGGGAATGATCAATATAAATAAATAAATGAAATAAGTTCACCTGAAACGAAAATTCGTATGAAAGCATGCTGGAGCAGTCTACCGTGGTTCGGTTGGTACTGTTCGTATGATTTGGCAAGTATTTACAAAGTTTTCTTAAGCAGAGTGGTCGTAGTGTGCGACGATACAAAATTTTCCTCCGCATTTGTTTTGAGGCAATAAACATCATTGTTTCCAAGGCAGCTGAAAACTTTTCTGGTAACGATGACACCATTATTTGGAATGTTCTTCCACCTTGCCACATAAGGTCTCCAAGATTGGAATAAACTCCGAAGCCAACAACAAAACCGTGGGTTTAAGTTTTTTTTTATTAAGGTGAAGATATGTGGAAGCCACGTTGCTAGGCACCGACTCGCTTGTTTACATTAGGAAAAACTGAAATCTGAAGTGAAAATTCAAACGCACAAATGAGAGTTTCCGAACATTTTCCTTTGGTCATCTGTACATTGGCAGAAAATTTGAAGTTTTGTTAGTAAACGATTAAATTTTCGCGAGTGTGGTTTGAAAAAGTGCAATGAAAACGAGAAAAAGAGTGTTTCGAAAGGAACCCCAAGTGAAGGGGGGTTATATTTTCGCACAAAACAGGAGCTACAGATGGCATTCCGTCAAAAACTCGGATTGATTGCATTGGAAAATATTCTAGCTTCCTTAAGTAGTAGTTTCGTGGCACACTAGCAAGGTTAGTGTGTTGAAAAACGTATTTTTATATTTGCTCATGTCAGATACATGGCTAGGCAGTGGAGGGGGGTGTGTGTGACGTAGGAGCTATGTTGTGGCTCGCATGTATAATGTCCTTAAATCGAAATGAAACTCGTTCAGTTTGGGTTTTGGGTAGAACATTTGAAAATCCGATGGTATCAATACATATACAAAACTCTAGTCCGGCGTCGCAGCGGCGTACCAACTGCCGAAACCGGTGTTGAATATTACCACGAACTGTGCGCGCCTTGTCCGTTCTTGGACCTGTTGACCCATATAAAACATAGCCATATAAACCAAAACCGGTGCTGAATAGTACGGTGAACTGTGAGCCCCGCATCCGATCTTGAATCCTGCTGAAGGTGCTCGAACGTTCTGCGGGGCGTTAGAGTCATTCGGTGTTCTTGATGAACACATCTTCCTTTCAAGAAAATCCGCAAAGCTTCGTAAAGCGGAACCATTTTTTTGCTCGATCACTGCTTGAATGCTTTTATCCGCCGTGGTGCAAGGGCGGATCCAGAAAAAAATTCGGGTGGGGTCCAAAATGTCGATTTTAAAATGAACAATGTAGTTTTGTTTAACAAATTTGGTTTTGAATTTGAACCTAATATAAAATTGAAACTAATTAGAAAATTTCCAACAAGCAAAAAAAATCGGATGGGTCCGGACACCCAAGACCCTCGCTCTGAATCCGCAATGCTGGAGGTACTGGTACAAAGCCTGATAAACCACTTAACTACACCATCTTGACGAAAACTGTCCATAATTTGCGAAGAAGTACTTCAACGCGATTTTCCCAACAAAAACACATGGGTGCTCAAAACTTGACATGATTATTTTTCGGCCGCTTGGTATCGCAGCTTACTGCGATCTCGAATGACTGAAGAGAAATGAAGAAACTGATTAAAATATATGAACTGGAAAAATAAGAAAATAATAAAATTAATAAAATTAATAAAAGGAACAAAATGAATGACATGAATAATAAGAATAAAACAAACAAACACATAAAAATAATAAAATTAATAAAACAAATAAAATGAATAATATGGATGAAATTGATCCTTTCATGCTCTACTTTTTCTAGCGCATATAGGGTTCAAAACCCGCTTTTCCTTAAAAATGTTGGAATAAAGAAACACGAAACATCTATTTTGATCTAGATAGGCGCTTCTTTAGCAGTGCTAGAAGCTGGTCAACTTTTACCTTCCGATCCCCAATACACATCTCATTCTAAGTTTCCTATAGTTCCTATAGTTTCCTATAGTCGAAGACAGTCTAAATTGATGAAACTTATCAGTTTTCAAAAATACTTTAAAACAACTAAGATATGTCAGAACATAATTTTTACCCGATAACTGAAAATGTCTGTGGCAGCTCCTATAGAATCTAACAAAAATAATGACAATAACTTCAGTTATACGGATAATTCTGGTGACTGTTAGCTCTTAAATAAAAGGTAATAGTCACAATTATAAGCCTTACTTGTTTTGGTGAGTAAATCTTGTTTATCTCCAAAGTTATGGATGTTTGAATATAAACAACATGGGAAAGCAGGGATTAATAAAATCAATAAGATGAATAGAAAAAATGAGGATGCTGAATAAGGAAAATATTAAAATGTTGAATGTTCATATATTTAAAATTACTCAAATATTTAAAACGAATAAAATAAAAAAAATATCCATGAAATGCATGAACTGTAAGAAATGAGTATG
Source organism: Topomyia yanbarensis (assembly GCF_030247195.1). Lineage (NCBI taxonomy): Eukaryota > Metazoa > Arthropoda > Insecta > Diptera > Culicidae > Topomyia > Topomyia yanbarensis. The sequence continues at coordinate 10,295,489 of NC_080672.1, forward strand.
TAGAATGAAATTTTGGAAAAAAAAATGAATTTGAGAACCAGATATTTCAGAAAGCTTTGAAATATTTGTGAAATCTCATTATTTGGAAAATGGCTAATTGATTTATAATACACTTTCTAGTGTTTCTATTCATTTTCGTTTTCACCTTTTCGTTTTTCTTTTCTTGACGGCGTCCTTTAAGATTATCTGTTCTTTCTACTTTATTATTGGGCCTCAATTAATCATCAGAAAACTCGAATGCTAAATATATTTTCAAATTCAATTATGTCTTTTTGGTAACAGATTTCCGAAAAAAGACCTATGTAAAGAATAGAATTTTTAGATCTAGTATTTTAACGCGTAATTGTAAATAGTAAACTGAGATAAGGTCAGATCTGCTTTCAAGTACCTTAAACAGAAAGCGACAGGGAGAATACGATTCATGCATAGTAATACCTGTAAATAATATTCATTTGCATAGAAGTAAATAGAAAGGAGTTTGAAGTGTCTAGGCTATGTTGGCGATTATATTATTGTCAAAAGCACGAAAGCTTTGCATTCAGCCAATTACTATGCAGTCTCTTTCGAGTCATCCTTATAACATGGGAATAGTTTCATTCGGAATTCTCGTTCCGGAGATATGGATTAATGAGTCCTATATAAACCAGCGCTTGAAAAGGAAAAGGTTCAAGCTATCAGAATAAGTATATAAATTCGTGGAAAAGCAAGTGTCCATTGAAAGTGTCCCAGGACATATCAACTGCTTTTGAGACATGAACATTCTTGAACTTACACGTCTTATTTTTTGCAAATAAATGTTTGAGCCCGTTGATCATTAAAAAGGTACATTAGGGTTTTCAGTGTCATTTGCTGCTACACAGCAATGTTGTATGGCAAAATATGGTCAGATAAACTATTTGAACATTGGATAAACTCTGATTGTATTCCTCGCATTTACGTGTACAATACGAAGCACTCAAAGAAACGTGTTACTGTTACGTGTTACGTGTTACTACTAATTTTGGCAATGCAACTTTAATTGAAGCGTTCTCAGCATGAGGCAAATATGAGCAGCTGAAACTACCACTATAAGTTAGAAGAATTATTATACTTGCATCTCCCATTGAGAGTCCAGAGGGTTTTTAGGTGACGTTTTTCCCGAATCTAATTTAAGGATATTTTTGGATTCTTAGTTTTCTTTTTCATTAAAGTTCATTCCAATATTCAACGAATATGCTTTTTCAATAATACCATCGCTAAAAAGATATTCTTAGTCTTCAAATGATATATTTAAACATAGGTTTCATTCAAATTTCAATAAAAGCGCTCGTGGAATGTCTCTTTTCAAAATTTTCATCTTCAAACATCTATATTACCCTGTTTGGGATTTCCTTAATTATAGTTGGTGAGACTGAGAAAAAATTACCCCCAGGGAAACTTGGTTCCATCATCAGAACTGAAAGGCGAATCAGGAAACATTAATCAAATATACTAGAAAGTTGAGCAGTTTTAGCTAAACATAAATTTCTTTCATGCAAAAAAAAAGAAATTGAAATGTATCACCAAATTTCCACCAATTTAAAAAAAATCTCAGAAGAACTGAAGAAGATTTATTTTCTAAATGTTCTAACTTTTGTAGAATTGATGAAATCACCCACTACGCACTATACCTTTACATACATCATTCCAGGAGAATGTCAAGTATATGAATACGTTATGAGTGAGCTGATTTTTTGTTCGACTATATTTTTACTAAAGTTTGTTAAAAAGCTTCTATGGGTTCGCTTTATCCCACAAATTCGTTGAGATATGATCCCCTTCGCCATGATTAATACACACCACTGAACATAACAGTAGCCATGCATCCCACATTTAACAATCCTCAACAATAACAACATACAGCTTTAAAATAATTGATCGGATTTTTGGGGAATTCGTATAAATAGTCAGGTGAGAGATGCACAATGTTTAGTTACAAGAATAACTATGTCTAATTTCAACAATCTAATCAATACCGCAGCCCATTTATAATATTGAATAGAGTAAACTGCCTATTTTGACCCTATCTGGGAGGGTGCCACACTATTTCATTAATTATTAATTTCATTAATTCAGCGTCTTTGCTGTGCTCGAATATGACATGATATATGATCCAATGTGTAATCCAATATAATATAAAAATGGCATGAGAATATTAAAATTCTTCTGTTTGAACGCAGCGAAAACTCGACTCGAGTGCTTCAATTATCGCACTACCATTTGAGCTAATTCGTTGAGTAAAGATGGCTTCAAATGAGGAGGGTGACAATAGAAACAGACAAAAATAGGCTCATTGCCCTACATGCTCTTTTAAACATGTTTTAAAGAGGAATCGAGTATCCTCAATTTAGGGAACCAGATTCCAATAATCTAAGAAATGCTCATAGTTCGTGTAATTTTTTTATGAGTAATAGTCATCCCTAGAAACCATATAAAACTACAAAAAAACTTTCTATCATTTCACGGAGTTGCATTGAAAAATAGACAAGGGGATCAAGTCTTCTCTGTCTCCCTGTATATAAACGCTGAGTATAGAATTGAATTAAAGTAGAGTTGATGTAGTTTTCGATTTTTGGTCACACGACCTTCCGTATAGTGCAACGTTTCGTAGAAATAATTCTTCATCTTCAGGGCAAAGCAGGGTTTAAACATAAATTAGTTATAGTTTTCTGATAATACAAATATTTTCATATTTTGTCAGGACTACAAATATTTTCTTTTTCATATGGAATGTAATATTAACATTGCTTCCGCGAATGGTTCCGCTCGGGTTTTGTCTTCCTAAGTCTACACAATTACATCACAAACATCAAATTAGCTTGGGCATTAACAAAAATTTTAAATTGGTTGCAGATCTTAGGACACAAATTGAAAATGGATAGAGAAATAGCATGATAAATGTGAGTCGTAACAGTTGCTACGAACACGAAAGGAGCGTGGACGTGTGAGGAGCATGGTTAGTGCTGTGACTTTATTTATTGAATATTCATATTTTGATTCCTTACATCAGTAATATAAATAATACTGCAGGTAATTTTTACGCCATAGCAAGTACAAAATAAATCTTGCAAACGCAGTCAAATTTTCACTAGAATTTTAGAATTCAAAAATACAGATGCTCTCGCTGATACTTCGAGTATAATATGAATATGAAATATATTAGAAATCTATTTTATTACTACTAGGTGGATTACTTGATGATTTGTATATTCATATACAACCCCATCTACCTCACGCCTGAACGCGCTGGTTAAGGGGTTATATACAAAGTTGAGGCTCAAAAAATCGAAAAAAAATTAATGCATATTCTGGAAGCACATACTTTCTTAAATATCTGTGCAAAATTTCATCCAGTTCGGAGCGCTAGATTTCCAACCACAGCGTGCTTGTTCTATCAACGAATGAAGTATTTACACTCCCGTGTACATGAACGATTCATGTATCATAATAATTTCTTGATACTTTGCAACAAATTTTTGTTTACAATTTTGAACATCCCAAATAGCAATTTTTTGTCAACATTGTTTTTTATTGGAAATTTAAAAAAAAATTCATGGGAAACCAGACCATTAAAATACACTTTTCCTTCAACAGTTTTCGTACTTTTTTAAATAAGTTGAGCGATTCATCTGGAAGAACGTGTTCTCCGCAATCCTCTACGAAAACACTTAGGCTGAAACCCTTACCCCCCCCCCTCTTAACGAGACCACAGTTATAACTTTTTGCGAAACATTTGCGTAACAAAACAACCAATTATACAAACTTATTGTTTGTTTTACTGATATTACCATTTTCCCAAAAGGCTGACATGACGTCATATTATCGTAGTCAACATAAGAACTTTGTTTGTTACAAAATGAACGAAATTTGTTCTAAATACGAACAAGAAGCACTTTAGTTTGCATCAAACCAGAGAAAGTGTGCATTGCTTTCTTTTGTTTACTGCTACTGCTGTTTGTTGATGACATTTCAAGCGATTTTGACGTTGTCAAACTGACCCCCATCGATAGGTGCAAAATCGGTGTTGCCCATTGTCAAATTCTGTATGTAGAAATAGGGATGTCAATTGCCTGCATTTTCATTTACATTCGCTTTTCTAGTAAAGACATTTTAAAAATTATGTGTTGAGAAATAAACGAATTCAAAAGTTTAAAACATGCTCTAAAAACATCACTTTCCCAAGCATCCCAAACGACTAAAACAACCCGAGATGGATATAATCTGTTCACAGTTCACAGGATTTATAGCTCATACTATATTATGCAGTGGTATATAAAAGTTTCCAAGTGACTTCAATGAGTGGTTTCTGAGGAACCTAACATAACAAAATATTTATCATAATCTCCTGACAATTTTAACAATTAACCAAGATCGAATTCGACATGTTTTTGGAAACTATTTCAAACAGATCCACAAACTAACTGCATTCAAAATTCAGTCAACCCCATAAATCACCGTACAATTGTTTGGAGCTGAATTCTCTGAACGAAACGCATGGGAATTGAATCAAAACACCAGCTGACCACATCGTGTCATCGAACGTGTTTCGCTAATGAACACCTGAATGCTTTGATAACTCTATTATGACCATTTCGAGCAGAACTGCTGCCCCAAGATCTGGATAACTCCTAGTCCCAGCAGTGCAAAATCGATGGCCATCGCCGCTACGAACAGGTCTCCACCGTGTCCGGTGTGGTATGTTGGAAATTTGTATTGTCTCACCATCCGCGCGGGAATGTCTTTCTCCGCCGGGCCGTTGCTGGCGTGGTAGCGTTGGTGTCCTAATTAGGGATAATTGCAATTATGACTTTTGTGGTGCGCGATATGGGAGCGCTCAATGCTCATAATTCTGTTTTAATGCGGTCGCAAATGAACTGATCATAACGTGAATGAATTTACGACAACCGGTTGCCCGGAACTTTCCGGGAAACGGATCGGACCGGTTTCGTCAGGGCGACACGGTTCGCTAAAACTTGTTGTCTGTGTGCAAAGTGCTTTTCAGAAAAAAATAAAAAGACTAACCACACTGAAGGGTGAGGACAGAGCAAGTTTCTAGAACTGCGACCAGCACACAATGCCTAATAAAGAAATTATTCAGAGGAGGATGCTTTCTCTGGGCCTTTGGAAAGATGCTGTTGCTGTTGTTGTTAAGGTAGTACACCGACTGGAAGCAGACATCAGCCCAGTCATGGTGGGGAGAGACGATAGTTACCCGAACAAGAACCATAGTTAACAAAACTACCCATTGCGACAACTTTTCCTACTACTTGACTGCGTTTCGTTTTTCTCTGAAATTCGGTACGACACGTACCATAAGACGGAGGAGACGTCTTCGCCACAGCACAGCATAAGGCAACCAAAATCACAACCTTTGACATCAAACGAGAGGAGTAAACATGCTTTAACGACATGTAGTCACCGTTTCTCGTTTGCACAGTTTGACAGCGAGCAGTTCAAGCAAGTAGAATGAAGATGGCTTAATTGTCTTACCTCAACAACTATTGCTTTGTCCCTTTTCTTTTCTCGATTGCAGCCATTTCTGGTGTATAAGCAAGTACCGGTTGCAGTTGTTCCAGTACTGCAGCAAGGGAGCAATGGGACAGTGGTTGGTTTTGCGTAAGATGTCTCCAGTTCCCATCCCATGATGAGATTTAGCATTTTCTTAGAAAAGTTCCATAGTATGGGGAGCGTTCTTGCGTTGTTGTGATGTTTTCCTATCTTGTTGTGTATTTTCATAGGGAATTGTGGGATTTGTGCACTTTCAAATGCTACAGTTGTTCTCTTGCTTGTTGAACATGAGATTGTTTGAATTGTTAACGAATTTGTACTTGTTCAAAATTGATCACGATTTGTTTGTACGAGTTGTTTTCAAGTTATTTCACCTTGCTTTGAAAACTAAATTCTTCATTGTGCTGGACTCCTTCTCTGCGTGCAATGCATCAGAACCAAAAGATACCGCAAACAGAAACGCATCCTAATTTGGAAACCTGTCCAGTGTGAATTGTAATGAGCTTACTAATGACATAATTTCCGAAAGCGAGACAAAAAGGTGCTCTCCTAGATGGGCTACAATCTCAGGCTTAATTTGGTAACAGACCAATAACAAGCTACTAATTAAGTTTCATTGATTTCTCACCCAAGATCGCACCATAGGTGTCAGCACCATAACCGGCATACGGATAGATCGATGGCGATCGAGCGCAATTATAACATAAATCATATTTCTGTCACACTTTAAACCTCTTTCGAAGCCTGCTCAATTCATTTGCAGCCATTATTGGGTGGTATAGAGCGAGGTAGAGCCGCAAGATGTTAGGAGAGAAGCAAATATGGTGCACCTTGTCTACCACCTTACAGGCGAGTGCAAACGGGTTTGTTGTTTTCGATCAACACAGATCGGTGATCGGTTGCGTTTGTTTGGTCGAGACGCATGTCCGCTCTTTCCCTACACCATAATACTATGCTAATGAAGCACCGATCGGCATGAAACGACAGAGACGAAACTCGCGGCCGATGGGATCTTATAATTGCTTCCCCTTATACTTACATGTGGCCCGATGGTAAGTAGATATGAGATTTCATACAGCAGGCGGCACACAAGAAGATACGGGACGGTTCTGCGATAGGTATGCTTTGTTTCGTTGTGCCCATAAAGCATTGAAGCAATGCGTTTTGCGGATGGTTCGTGCCGGCGTAAAAGGAGGCGAAGTTGGCCGTGAAATTTATGAAAACATCTACCCAAATTGTTGTCTCTCTTCGTACCTGATGGGAACGCGTGATCGGAAACTGAATGAGACAAATGGGCGTTGGTGTTTGCTGTGGTTCCTTTGGTTGGAAGGGGAGCGTAGAAAAGTTAGGTGGTGAAACAAAGTGGGGAAAACTTTTGTTACTGGGATTTCAGACTTAAGTTTGTAAGATTTTCCACTGTTGGTAGAGTTTGAGGTTATATATCGGCTTTCAGTCCGGAGATAACGTCAAACAACGGTTTATGTACTTTATATATAAAGTACAGAAACCATTGTTTGACATTATCTTCAGACTGAAAGCCAATATATAACCTCAAACTTATATTTGTAAGTCACAAAACTCATAGTGTCTCATATATAATTTATAAAAATCGGTTTTCTGAATTTGCACACAGTGTTGGACGTAGTACAGAAATGTTCCCGATATTTCTAAAATGATCGTTTATCTAGTGTTGTGAAACTTCCGCCATCGTTTATTCTAAGTGTGAACTATTTTTTGAATTAACACCGATCCCACAACATCTATTAGTACAAAAATGGTGTTGGTATAAAAAAGGCTGAAAAAATTGAACAAAAAAAATTTTCGTGGATCCTGCATTGATTCAGCAATCATCTACTCGAGATGATCGGGTTCGGGGTTTTGGACCCAAACCCCGGACCCGAAACCGGCGGGTTTCGGATCGGTATCGGGTTCCGTAAATTCTGTAATTCTCGTGATCGAGTCGAGTTCCGGGTTTTCAAATTTGAAATTCTCGAATTCAGGTCGGTTTTGGGTATTTGGAATTTTCGAGTTCGGGTTTTGAACAAATCAAAGCCCACTATTTTTTGATGCACTTTATGTCTATACACAAAACCCAGTCTCTTTTTGTAGTAATTAATTTTACTTCGTATTACGAATGGATGACACACATAAATTTAACCAACTTGAATTGAACATACTTTGAGGCCGATACTTATGCCGCGGTCGGAGTAAACGCGTGAAACTCGGATAAAGCGTATAGCAAATCAAAGCGAGTAGAAATTTACAGAAAGTAGAGACAATACAAAACTAATGAGCTGCTCCTGATTGGTCGTTTTGACAGTCGCAAGCATTCGAAAAGTTTTCAAAAGTGTCGGGTGTGCTCTGAATAGCACTTACTAAATACTGCGGTGGAATCATGGCGGCTTAAAATGAGCAATATTTGAAAAGGCACATTGTCTTATTAATTTTTTTTAAAATCAAACAACTCAAGCACCTGACTTAAATTAAGTTTTATTTTTTGTGTTTCGAATTCATCTCGTCAGTAACTAGCACCATATGGATGTCTAGTTAGACGATGTATCTAAACTAGTACCAAAATTGGCACTAGTTAGAAACAAAAAAATCCATCGACAGGGGATCTCTCGGTGATCCAAAAGAAGAATGGATGGGAGAACAGCAATACTAGCAAATACCGACTACCATATGAGCGGTGCAAATTCGAACGAGTGGCGTAGAGTACTGTACTGGATGATTTTGAAGAAAGGACCAGGAGTGCGATTTTACGAAGTTTTAGCTTTCGATGGCCCTACATTTTCTGACAAAGTGAAGTTCTGGAATATTGAGATTTTTGTCACTGTTTAGGAAAGCAAAAGTATCATAAAGCTAGTGTCAGGCCTTCATGAGACCTCAAGAAGTCACTTTTGGAGGTATTAGCAAATGTAAATGTAATTTGTTGGTAGACGGTTCCAGATTTAATGAAAAATACCTAATTTAACACATCTACAGATCGCTTGCAACATAAAAAACTTTTTGTGCAATTCGACAGCTCCATCTTAGGCCAATTCAATAAATTTTCTACATGAAAGTTTACTTTTAAAAAAAGCTTTGGAAGTTAAACCGTGGTGTGGAAGTGCCGGTGTATTAATATATGCTGTTACTTAGTGTAGAATTAGATTTCGTCCTTTGCGGCTATTATACAACCGCCAGAAAAAACTTAAAACGTTGGTACACGAGAATATCGAATCACAAAAGGTGACTATATGTCAGTGATTCACTAAATACAGAATGGATAAAGGTTATGATGTAAAACCTTAAGGTCCGTCCAGGTTAAATCTTCGGTACGGAGCAATACCTCGACCTAGGAACTCCTAGCATGTTGTTAGTCGCCTCTTACGACAGTTCCCAGAGGTTCTATTCTTGGCTGAAATAGTGCAAAAAGATTTCAGCCCGCCGGACACCACACGGCTTTTAAATAAATTGATGTAGTAAGTGACGAAAAACTTTGAATTTGATCGAACATCTTCCCATGCACTCAGTCGTCCGACAGAAATCTTTCCACCAGTTTTCCATCTGTCCTTGGTTTAGCTAGGGTTTCCAAATAGCCTGAGAGCAAATGAAAGACACGTTAAATCTCTACTAAGCTGAATTTGAACGATGTAGTACCGGCACTAGATGCACGGATGACGTTCATAACATACGTTACAAAACACGCTTTTTACTTGAAACTTCTACAAATGCGCTAATGGCTTGCGCAGAACACACAGTATTTTTGCGATCTACTCCTTAAGATCGTGGAAATTCATGTTGTTGCGGCAAAAATAATTATTAGTAGTTTTAGAACCACCATATGTTCCACAACACAGTATCAGTTGTCTTCTCGCTCAGCCGTATGATAAGAAGATACCTTTCTCATTGCGCTTTACCTATCTATCGTTACACATATAGATGATAAGCAAAAAGGCCTTTTGATTGCCGATCGTATGATCGTGCCACTGAAACTTACTACCTACAGATGTAGAAAATACCAGAGCAGTTAGTCAGTAATAAAACGTTATCGAAAGCAGTCGAGTCTTTCTTAACCTATTTATATTCATTACATTTTTTCTCGACAATTAAAGAGTTTTGATATCCACTAAATCGTGCCGCGTGTGATTTGTTCCGCCGATTTCACCTCCCGCCGCGGGTGCTAGAAAATTCCCGGTACGTGGACACATCAAAGAACTTGCATGAACAAAGTGGTCCTTCGAGCCGGATGTGTCGTGTACTGGTATTCGGAACAAGTATCGTGAATATTCCTCGTGGCGGATTGAACGCGAACAATAGTCCATTGTCGAAGCGAAGTGCATGCGGAATAATCGCCATTTTGGACGCTGAGTTGCTGCCCAATTAGTGCTGTTGCTGCCACATGTGGAGAACCGAGGACTGGGTCGACGAATATCGGACGGCGTGTATATGAGCTGTTACCACGGAAATTTGAGGAAAGTACGGTAATTGCATGGTCTGTGGCTTCTCAATTGCATGTGGGGAAGACCGGTGGTTTGGGTTGAGAAATAGAGGCGATGTTACAAGGAGGAATAATAAAGTTAAGTTGCATGCGAATTTCTATTTTTTGACAACTGTAGATGGTCCCTGTGGGTTAAAAGAAGTCGTCGGTCTTACATTCTGCTGGGTTTTTGGTTGGCTCGTGTTGTTCTTGGGTCGATTTTCCTTGCTGCTGTCAATTTGGGTGGTCAGTCAATGCTTCTCGCGGTTCTCGTTACGGTTAATAATTCAACTAGCAGTGCGACGGTGTATAGAGAATTAAGTGAAAACTCGGTGTGGTGAGCAGTGCAAACGAACCAACATTGATAAGTGTGTTATTAGTGACGATCAAGTGAAGATGGCAAACAGTTTAAGAACACTCCAAAAACGTGAAAAACGCTTGCGAACCACTATGACAGGAATTGCCGAGTTTGTTGAACATTATACAATCGACGACAGAGATCAAGTTGATGTTCGTTTGCAGTTGCTAGAAAGTGCATTTAGTGAATTCAAAGAAGTGCGAAATTTGATAGAAACTGAAATGGATGAATTGGAAGATGACGAAGAACCAGAACTAGACGAGAAGGAAGCAGACCGTTTGGCGAGATTGGAAGCTGCTGAAGAAAGGAGGGATGTAGAGAACGATGAGATTTTACGAGATGCGGAGAATTTATATTGCAGACTCAAGGGATCGCTGCTAAAACATCGTATCAAGGACGAGAGTGTCGCCAGCCCTCCCGCTGTTACTGCCTCGGTTTCTGCATATTCGAAGATCAAACTTCCAGAGATTAAATTACCTACCTTTTGTGGTAAACTTCGAGATTGGGTCCCATTTCGAGATGCTTTCCGCAGCCTTATCCATCGGAACGAGAAGCTTACAGACATGGACAGGTTTACGTACTTGCGATCGTCTGTCTCCGGAGAAGCTCTTCAAGCGATTTCATCCATTGAGCTGACAGCAGCCAACTACACCGTGGCTTGGACATCTTTAGAAAGACGTTATCAAAATACTAAATTGATTGTCAAGGCGCACCTAGAAGCACTCTTTGGAGTTGCTGTTATGAAGAGAGAGAATTTCGAATCCCTAAACCACGTTCTAAGTGAATTTGATAAGAATCTGCAAATGCTCGAAAAACTGGGACAAGAGACAGCTGGCTGGAGTACTATCCTTGTTCACATGCTCTGCGCGAGGTTGGATCCTGTTACTCTTAGATTATGGGAAACACACCACAACTCCAAAGAGGTCCCAGCTTATGAAGATTTGATTACCTTTCTCAGAAATCATTGTGCAGTTCTCCAATCTGTTGGACATAACATTCTCCCACCAATAGCCGATAACAAAAGACCACGGTTTGGTGTGAGCCATCCATCAACATCTGGACGTTGTAGCTTCTGTTCAGAACCGTCCCACTCAGCATTCATATGCAAACGATTCCAAAATTTGAGTGTGTCAGAACGTTATGATACGGTACGTAAACATGGTTTATGTGTGAACTGTTTGTCAGGTGGACACCTAGCCCGCAACTGTACAAGAGGAATGTGCCGTAATTGCGGTAGGAGGCATCACACGTTGCTTCATCCGTCAAACGCTTCAGCGAACAGTGGAAATGAAAAACAAAAGTCGAGACGACCCCCAACTGACAATCATCAGCAGACGTCGCAAACTCCGACTCAGAACACAGTCACAGCTACACCCACACCCACAAACACAAATACACCATCCACCATCACCTTAACAGTTGTCAATCCACATTCGCATAGCACTCACCCAAGGCCAGCCACTGGTCAACCCTTCTCCACCAAGCACACAGTCACACTTCAAGCCTCCAATAAGTCAATTACACGTCAAGTGCTGCTGTCAACTGCACTTGTGCGTGTTAGCAATGCGTATGGAAACACGATTTTGGCCAGAGCATTGCTCGATTCGTGCTCCCAATATTGTTTTGTAACTACTAGCTTCTGTCGGAAGCTCAAATTGAAGGAGTTTTCTGACTACTTGTCTATCCAAGGAATTGGAGGATCGGGAGGTGTGTCTAAGCAAGCTGTGCGTGCAACGATCAATCCACGATTAAACGAAATCTCGGAGTTCCAGGAGGACATACGATTCAATGTTCTTTCAAAACTAACCGTACCATTGCCATGCGAAGATTTCGAAATCTATCAGTGGAATGTACCGAACGAAATCATTTTGGCTGATCCGGATTTCAACAAAGCAGCAGAAATCGACATGATAATCGGTGCAGAGTACTATCTCGATCTGTTATTGAACGGAAAAAGGAAACTCTGGGAACAAGGACCTACGCTACAAAATACTGTTTTCGGATGGATCGTTTCCGGTCGACTTACCGATTCGACATCTGCTTTGTCCACAGCAGCTGTATATCTGTGTTCGACTACAGCTCTCCAGGACCAAGTGACCAAATTTTGGGAATTGGAATCCTGTCAAGTGAAAAGTACATATTCGATCGAAGAAACACGGTGTGAGGAAATCTTTGAACAAACGACTACAAGAGACGATACAGGGCGTTTCGTAGTGACCCTGCCGAAAAAAGATTATGTCATCCAAAAGCTGGGTGACTCTAAAGCTTCAGCACTTCGACGCTTCATGAGTTTAGAGAGGCGGTTCGCAACGAATCCTGAAATGAAGACCTTGTACTGTGAGTTTATTCGGGAGTACCAGTACATGGGTCACATGCGAAAGGTTGACGATCAAGCCGTGGCACCCGGACCAGTTTATTATCTGCCACACCATGCCGTATTAAAACCGGACAGCACGACGACTAAATTACGTGTCGTTTTCGACGCCTCTTCTCGGACATCCACTGGAATCGCACTCAATGACGGTTTAATGGTTGGTCCCGTTGTCCAAGATGACCTGATGTCAATCATAATTCGTTTCCGGATGCATCGTTTGGCACTCGTAGCTGACATAGCCAAGATGTATCGCATGATTAATGTACAACAATCTGATCAAGGATTGCAACGCATCTTCTGGAGAGAATCAGAAAATGATCCAATTCAAACATTTGAATTGACAACCGTTACGTACGGGACCTCAGCAGCACCATATCTTGCCACTCGCTGTTTGCAAAGGCTGGCAGAGGACGGAGACAAATCATATCCTGTAGCTGCTAAGGTTCTTAAAAAGGATTTTTATGTGGATGACATGATCACCGGTGTTAGTAGCGTGAAGGAAGGAAGGAGCTTGATAAGGGAAATGAACAACTTGCTAGACAGCGCAGGATTCATTCTTCGAAAATGGAATTCGAATTGTCAAGAGATCTTGACAGATCTTCCAGCAGGCCTCCGAGATCATAGAGATATTCTCGAATTAGATTCATCCACATCCACTGTAAAAACTTTGGGGCTTGCGTGGGAACCATGCACAGATTGTTTCCGCTTCGAAGTTCCGAGGTGGAACACAGCGGCCATCGTTACCAAGCGAGTTATTTTGTCCGACGCATCTAAACTCTTCGATCCGCTTGGACTTGTCGGTCCTGTTATAGTTCAAGCCAAAATATTTATCCAAACGCTGTGGAAGCTAAATTGCAAATGGGATGAACCACTTATGGAGGAATTCCAAGACTTTTGGCAAGAATATAGGCGAAACCTGATCGCTCTCGATTCCCTGACTGTGCCACGATGGGTTGGACCATGCCACGATTGTGTAAGTGTCGAACTGCACGGCTTTTGTGATGCTTCGGAAAGGGCGTATGGAGCATGCCTTTACCTTCGTTGCGTCTCCTCCGACGGATCTGTTGCGGTACGCCTGCTAATGTCAAAGTCAAGAGTTGCTCCACTCGATGAACCAAAGCGAAACAAACGTAAGCAATCAATACCTCGACTGGAACTGTCATCGGCGCTGTTACTCAGTCATCTATTCCAAAGGTTCAGAAGCAACATCCCAACTACTACGATGCCACATTTCTGGACAGATTCCAAAATTGTCCAGTGCTGGTTAGCTTCGTCGCCATCACGTTGGCAAGCCTTCGTTGGGAACAGGGTGTCTGAAATACAGCATATCACAAGATGCGGCGTTTGGCATCATGTACCTGGTACTGAAAACCCAGCAGATATTTTATCCCGTGGAATGACTCCGGCGCAGCTCCAGTATCAGGCAATCTGGTTCGATGGTCCGCTATGGATGCGTCAAGAAAATCCTACGTGGCCTGTGAACGATGATGTCAACTTCGAACAATTCGAATCAGCCGTTTTAGAAGAACGTAGTGTGGTGTCATTAGCTCTGCAAGCACAACCTCCAAGCGAAATATTTTCCTTATATTCATCGTTCCCAAAACTCATTCGCATAGTTGCACTCATTCGTCGGTTCCGATATAATGCGACAGAAATCAACAGAGGCAGTAGAATGATTGGACTGATCAGTACAGAGGAGTATGATAAGGCTGTTATTCATTTAGTCCAACTGTCCCAGCGAGAAAGCTTCAGCCAGGAACTGCTCGATTTGGCAAGAAATGATGAGGTTCGGGAGTCATCAAAAATCTGTTCGTTACGTCCAAGGTTAGTAGACGGCATCATGCGTGTTGGCGGCCGGCTGAGGGATGCGCCTGTGTCAGATAGTAGAAAACATCCGATGATAATTCACCACAATCATCCTCTTACAATGTTGATACTCGCCCACTATCACACGAAGCTATACCATGCTGGACAACAGCTACTCATTGCGCGCGTTAGAGAACGATACTGGCCAACGCGAATTCGGGATTTAGCTCGAAAATTGATACATGGCTGCATCTCGTGCTTTCGCGCAAGGCCACGACCTCTAGATCAGTTAATGGCGGACCTACCAGCAGAAAGAGTAACACCAGCACCACCTTTTCTTCATGTCGGTGTGGACTACTGTGGACCGTTTTTATTCTCCTATGCTAATCGTCGGAGCAGCCCTAAGAAGTGTTTCGTGTCCATATTCGTCTGCCTAGTCACAAAAGCGGTACATCTAGAACTGGTGCAAGATTTGACTACAGAAGCGTTCTTAGCAGCGCTTAAGCGCTTTGTAGCCCGGCGAGGGCATCCAACAGTCATCATGTGTGACAACGCGAAAAACTTTGTGGGAGCCAATCGAGAGCTAGATGAACTACGAAGGCTCTTTGAAGGTCAACAGTTTCAACATGTGATAACGAGAGACACAGCCGTAGAACGGATTGAATTTAAGTTCATCCCTGCTAGAACGCCCAACTTTGGTGGGCTATGGGAAGCTGCCGTAAAGAGCTTCAAAACTGCATTGAAGAAGACAGTCGGACCACGGACACTACAATTCGACGAGTTTCAAACTGTTATAACACAAGTAGAAGCAGTTTTGAACTCTAGACCGATTACACCAATAAGTAACGACCCGAACGACTTTGAAGCCTTGACTCCAGGGCATTTTCTTGTACAACGTCCGTTGACTGCCATAGCAGAGCCTAATTTAGACAGTGTGCCCACAAATCGATTATCTTCCTGGCAAAGGGCTCAACACTATGTTCAGATGCTGTGGGAGAAATGGACAACACTCTACTTATCTGATTTACACAATCGGACCAAATGGACGAGACAACGGGATAACATTGCAGTTGGGACCATGGTACTCCTGATGGACGAACGTTTACCACCACTCAGATGGCATCTTGGCCGTGTCACCGATATCGTTAGAGGACCAGATAACAACATACGTGTCGTTAATGTTCGCACCCAGGACGGAATCTACAAACGAGGAATTACCAAGATATGCGTTCTTCCTATAAGGGACAACGCGATGTCGACGAATGGCGGGCTGTAGCTCGTTTACGACGGTGCTTCGGCACTAGCGGAGGTCCGCTAGAGACCTCCGCTTTCCAGTTAAGTGTTGTGTTTATAAAGAATTTCAAAAAAGTAATCCTAGTTTCATACTCCATAGTTGCTGTTTCGTCACCATTCCGGTGACCCCGGGATGAGTTCTTCTGAAGTCTGTCTTCGAGACACATCGATCTTTACACATCCCCAAATCTTCCATCTCCAAAGTATACAATGCATGTAAGGTGAAGGTCGAATCACGAAGTATATGTGCATGATGTACGGTCCTGTCTACGTTACCCTCTTTACGATGCTGGCCCAGTCGCCAGTGTACTATAGCACCATGCTATCGATTAGTTTTGCGTCCGCCCGCTAGAACCAAGCTAATATTCTTCTCACCGAGGTACAACGACGTCTCAACCAACCTACCAACCAGCCAAGAAGATTGATCACCCTCTTCGATTCAGCCTGATATTCGTCAATCAAGGTGTTACTCGAGAGTAGGAAACCAGCACGAGCTCTTCATCCATCCATCGTCACCGCCAAGGAAGGCGGCCGCGGAGGCCCGGGGGCCTCCGCTCCAGACGAAGGGCACCAGTTCCATCCAAGGCTGTCGAGGACAGCCGCTAGACGAGACACCATGCACATCATAGATGGCGAAAATTCCAGCAGTGTGATTCGCCATGACATCATCTCCCGTACCGTTCGTCAGCACCGTGTTTGAGGTCAACACCCATGTCATCCAGGACAGTAAATCCAGACCAACATTCAACCAATAACCACCGTTCCAGAGAAGCAGGAGGCTCACCTAGTGATTGAGTCGGTTTTCAATTGTTTGCAAACGTAAATACCTATAGAAAATAAGATATATTGAATTAGTTAGTGTTAGAAACAACAATGATAGAATTTGATATTGAAATCTCATGGATTTCAAGGCGGCCGGCTATGTTGCGGCAAAAATAATTATTAGTAGTTTTAGAACCACCATATGTTCCACAACACAGTATCAGTTGTCTTCTCGCTCAGCCGTATGATAAGAAGATACCTTTCTCATTGCGCTTTACCTATCTATCGTTACACATATAGATGATAAGCAAAAAGGCCTTTTGATTGCCGATCGTATGATCGTGCCACTGAAACTTACTACCTACAGATGTAGAAAATACCAGAGCAGTTAGTCAGTAATAAAACGTTATCGAAAGCAGTCGAGTCTTTCTTAACCTATTTATATTCATTACATTTTTTCTCGACAATTAAAGAGTTTTGATATCCACTAAATCGTGCCGCGTGTGATTTGTTCCGCCGATTTCACCTCCCGCCGCGGGTGCTAGAAAATTCCCGGTACGTGGACACATCAAAGAACTTGCATGAACACATGTATTTTCATGACGGAATCCGGATCATGCAACGGCCAAACCAGGGGACATTCTGACAGAAAGTGCTAGTTTCATTTATGTACCACTGATTTAATAGTGGCGCTAGTATATCATCACCATATGAGTGTCATCAACAACAATCGTCTTAAAACTAATGATGTGCAATCAAGAACGCGTCAGAGAATCGTGATTGACCCTCTTCGACACAAGTTTGACCGTACCAACCAGTAACGCGGGTGACGTCGTGTAAACTGTCGAATACGAATTGCCATAGCTTAATTTAATACATGTAATAAATTATACAAAATTTCACTTGCAGATATGGTTATCGATAAAAAAATAAAAATTTTGATTGAGTGCGACGAGTTTCCCTTTGATTTAGCTGTCGATTTATCCTACTTTTTGGTAAGATATGGACGATTTATAAGATTTTCAGAACATTAGAAATTCGACGTTCAATAACAGTAAAAATAAAATGCAAATTCCACTCGCCAGGAATTCGTTTTGCCATTGGCTAGACGCGTATGGTGCTACTTCAGGTTCGAGTGGTTCTATCATTCTTAAATGAGCCTAGGATCCAGCTCGGGTGCCTAGAATTCAAAATCTTCGGGATCTTCGGCTGATTCTCCATATTAACAAGTCGGGTTCGGATCGGAGTTCTCAAGCTGTAAATTTTCTGGTTCGGGTCAGGTTCGGGCTTTCAAATTTTAAAATTATTCTTGAGTTCAGGTCGGGCTCGGGTGGTTTCACCAAAAATTGGTGTTTCACACTCTTCGGGAGAAATACTGGTGTTTGCCTAATTTTATCTCCTTATGGACCAATATAGTGCAATGAGATTTGCATTCAATTCGAGCTATCGGACTTTGACCTGCTATAACATTTTTCAGGAAAATTGTGGCATCATACTTTCTTCGGCAAAGTTGTTAGGCATATCATCGATTATGTTCTAGAAATGCACAAGATTAGGTTTTTCCATTCGATTTCTCATACAAATTTCAAATGTAATGCGGATCATAACCAATCGACTCCAAATTGTGTACAGTGGTTTGTGTCTCCAAAATGCAACCAAAAAAGATTTGTGCTAGCTTGATGCTGTCGTGTCGTTTCGCAGGCCCGAATCGCATATTTGTCTCATTTTATATGGGATTTCCTATCTTTACGGGACTGATTTGCGATCATAAACAGTCTGTCCCACAGTAGTGTTCATGTGTGTATGTGTCAAATAATCGCACCCATTTTTCTAAGAGATGCCTGAGCCGATTTCAACAATATTGAATTTTATTTGGATCAGAGCTTTGGTTCCGGATTTATGGGTTGAAGAGGGCGGCCACACATCTATGTTTTATATAAACTGGCACCAGCATAGTGCAGTACATATTAATGTGGATGCTGTAATGTTTTGGGTCTCTCGCGGATACCCAGCGTTGAAATTACAAGAAGCGGAATAATATTGCCACAACCAACCAACATTTCGAGTCTCCGGAAGCTAAATAATGAATCTGAAAAATGCAGACCTTTAACTATCGACAACTTTGCGCGCTCCACTGTAATGCAGTGGATCTGCCAATAGCGGCCAATAGTACCCAAGACAACTTCACAGCCATATTTCCGTCAGGGATGTACCTACTTACCGTACGCGTTACGGATAACAGTAAATATCTCAGTATTACTGTCATTCCTTAGAGAAGGATTTCGGTACATTCAGCTTAAAGCGTCTAGTTTTGGAACGCTCCTATGTGTGGCTATGCGTGAAATTTGTTTTTCGTACACATAGAATGTATAAATAAATCTAAACATTTACACAAAAGATCCATTGTTACCTTGCTTTCAAAATCGTAAAATAAAATAACTTTCGGTTTGAGTACTTTACACCAGACGCCCCCCTTAACTCAAGTAAACACTTTGTTGTAGAAGTTTAACTACACTACTGCTTGAACCACCGAAATAAATAAATAAAAAATAAAAAAATCAATCCACTTATTGTTAAAAATCGGGCGTTTTCTTGTTATAATGGTGGCTTAAATGCTTAACTTTGGCCATTTTTGAACTTCTAATGGTTCATGCATTTAATGGTCCATGCACGTCTGCTAACTAGTGGTGTATCAAATGATAATTCACGACTGCAGGATTTTCACAGTCAAAACCTTCCGCGAAGGGGAATTTCGAGAGATTGGAACTGTAATTTTGTGTTATTCCAAGAATTTGCGTGGGTTCTGGGTTGATTGGTCGCATAAAGAGTAGTTACCTCAATAGTGTACTAGCTTCGAAGTGTCTGACTAATTACATCTAGCTCAATCTTTTAGTATGTTGAACACAACTCTCCTTAAATCCCGTTGATACGAGAATATCAAAAAATCAAAGTCTACGTAGACTTTTACAACCCCCCCCCCCTTCCTCCATCGTAGACAAACGTAGACTTTTGCTAGACTCCCTCCCGTCCCCCCTATGAATCTACGTGGTTTATGAACGGTCTCTTATCAATCTACTTAGCTGCGTTTAGTTAAACATTACTCAGAGACTTATTTACATACTTTCATTCGATACATTAAATTCCCCCCAGAATACCCACTGCTTATTTATCGCACATATAATGAAAGGCGACATTGCATCATAATCGAAAGTAATTCGCGGACTACATTGGCCACCTATGACGGTTCTTGATGTCCCCGGGGAACTTGCTAACTTTCTAAGTTAATGCCACACCTATTTCTCAGCGAATTCATGCCCAATTTTTACAAACTTGATTTGAAATGAAATATACAATACTCCTATTGATTGCTATTGGATTTCATTCAGATCTGACTTTTGGTTCCAGAGTTACAGGTTGGACAAATTACTTCGATTTGCAGGTCTTGATCACTAGATGATCAATGCTTAAAAAGTTTCAAGTTTCGGGTATATTCCAGAACTAAAGTCACATCCGTGCTGTAGTGATGACTGAACCAATGTTTACTAACCTAGTCTCACACGGCAAGTAGAATATGCGGTTGGATGTTGTATCCCTCCAT
This sequence comes from Topomyia yanbarensis, assembly GCF_030247195.1. Lineage (NCBI taxonomy): Eukaryota > Metazoa > Arthropoda > Insecta > Diptera > Culicidae > Topomyia > Topomyia yanbarensis. The sequence goes on from NC_080672.1 coordinate 10,315,668, forward strand.
CGAACCCCGCTTCCCATTGGACCACCAGTCCCCAACACCCCCAGACCATCCTACAGTGGTCTGAAACCTCAACAACGTGAACTCAGTTCACTCGAGGTCAAACTATTGAATATATTCACAGGGTGTTTTTGGAGGAATTGTTCGTATGAATATTCCCCACAATCTGCAAAATTAAGCATGGCCTACTATGATCGAACTAAAAAAATAAGTTTTCTTACTGGCGAGATAGAATGTTGGTGTCTTTGACAAAGTTTTAGAATTTTGTTAAAGAACTTGAACTTGTAGGACTAAAGGTTATCGATTTATAAAGCGTTTTCTGTGGCAACCAATTTAAATTTAGTTTTTTTAATATAACTTTTACCACTGTCACTCTTTGTGCAAGCGATGTTCCGGACAAATATGGCGGTATTAAAACCGCATAATATTGTTGAAGAAGAATGTAAAAGTACTCATTCGATTAAATGTTATTTTTTGCACCAACTTCAACTACGTATAAGGGAGAAAGGTGCAAACCAAAATGGACGAGCAGGCTTTTTTTCATTGTCCAGACTATGCATAATAAAGGTAAGAAGATTTGATATGTGGCACTCTAGAACTCTATGAATAGGGTTAGCTCACCTTTTCAAGCTTTTTGAATTTTTCTATACAGAAATCAACAAAAATTCGATTTTTTGTGAAATTTAGTAATTAATGGTATAACATTCTTTTGTAAGCATTAAATTCATTATGACATGTGTAATTGAGTATATATTAATTTGGGATCTCCAATTACATTAAAAATTCCTCATTTTTGCTCCCACGTTAATAAATTTGGAAATAATCACATATAAGTGAAAATAATACTTGTAATTAAATATCAAGCCAAGAACTACAAAAAAATTAAAATTGAATTGAATTTTTTTGGTGATTTTTGTGCGAAAAAATAGTAAAAAAATAGATAAAGTAAGCATACTCTCTTCATTGGATTCTAGAGTGCCACGGACTAAACCTTTTTACTTTTCTTGTGCATAGTCTAGCCTTTGATAAAACTACCAGCTCCTGCGTTTTGTTTCGCAACTTTCTTTCTTTCACGTAGTTAAAGTTGGTGTAAGAAAATGTAAAAATCTTCAACAACTTTGAATTGAATGAGTTTTTTTACATACAGTCTTCAACAATATTATGTGGTTTTAATACCGCCACATTTGTCCGGAACATCGTTTACACGAAAAGTCATAGTGGAAAAAGTTATATCTAAAAAAAAAAACTAAATTTAAGGGGATTGCTATAGAAAAAGCTTTATGAATCGATAACCTTTAGTCCTACAAGTTCAAGTTCTTGAACAAAATTTTTCACTACGAATATTTCTAAAACTTTGTCGAAGACACCAACTTTTTATGCCGTCAGTATAAAAAGTTCATTTTGTAATACGATCATAGTAGGCCTTGCTTAATTTTAATTTTTATCAGATTGTGGGGAATATTCATAAAGGGCGAACACGAAATTATTGCGACACCGAAAATGTCATGCCAATTTTCTTATAATTTTCTATTCTATTCTATTCTAACCCTTACACAGCCAGTATTGAAAAGCATTCTGGAAAACACTACAGTTAGTCTGTACTGTTTTTCTTGTCAATATTAATATTTGAAACATTTTTCATATGTCGCAAATATTAAAACGGCCAGGCCTACTGTGCAGAGTTGGGTTTGAAGATATTTCAAAATAAGACGGCAATTGAATTATTCATTTAGTGAATAATTCAATTAACGAATTGTTTTGAATCTTAAAGGAGGAAGAAACGAGGACAACCGTACCGACCGTTTCAGTTTAAAGGGAATATAATAAATCGTTGGGAGTGACTTGGCTAAGAAGGTTAAGGTCACTCCTTTGGTCCTTTGGGATGGGACAGAGGTATTTACACCTTGCCCTGGCTAATGAGCCTAGGTTAAAGCGCCCTTACTCGCTCTCAAACTTACCGTGCCGTGTCAGATAATAATATTAACAATAACTACATAATTCCGAAGAATTATGAAGTAATTGCAGGCATGATTATCTTTTAACTAGAGAAAGGCGATCTACGTACCCTAATCCATGACACAGTTCGTATAATACCCTGATGCACCCTCCCTACCAAAATATTGAAATAAATAAATATCATGGATTAATTGCATATAGCGAACCTTATGGATATACTTCAGATAGTAAAAATGAAAAGTATCCCAATAAAATAAAATCACTACCACTACAGAAAAAATTACATAATCATTTGAAAGTATAAACAATATAATCAGAACGCTCTCACCGGTAATCGCAGATACATGACCCTGCATTATGGCCCTGTCGGCGTAGGTTGTGAATTGATGTTTCGCTTCTGATGACGATGATGAAGTGTCAGTTTTGCTGCTGGATCTAGCTAGCCGCGATGTATATTGTAACCACATCTGGGTCTATCAGTGGCCTTGATTTCGCTCTCATTGTACGATGACCGATAAAGCGAACAGCTCGCTACCATCCAGCAGTAGCCCGTACCACGCGCCTTCACGTAGAATCTACTCGAATGCCTTTCTAGTCTCTTGCTCTTCCGAAGTTCCCGCTTCATCATTGCCCAGTACTGCTCCACCGGGCGCAGCTCCGGACAGTTTGGCGGATTCATGTCCTTTGGAACAAAATGGACAGAATTGGCCTCATACCACTCCAGGACACTTTTAGAATAGTGGCATGATGCCAAATCTGGCCAAAATAGCGGAGCGTCGTCGTGCTGCTGCAAGAACGGCAAAAGGCGCTTCTCAAGGCACTCAGATTTGTAGATCTCGCCATTCACTGTGCCCTTTGTCACGAAAGGCTCACTCCTCAGTCCGCAAGAGCAGATGGCCTACCAAATGAGATATTTGGAGGCGAACTTCGACATTTTCTTCTTCTTAAATTTGTCGTCCACGTAGAACTTGCTCTTGCCGGTGAAAAACTCCAACCCCGGAATTTGCTTAAAATCGGCTTTTATATACGTTTCGTCGTCCATCACACAGCAGCCATATTTTGTCAGCATCTTCTCGTAGAGCTTCCGTGCCCGAGTTTTAGCCGTCGATTGTTGCCGCTCATCGCGGTTTGGGAAGTTCTGTACCTTGTATGTATGTAGTCCAGCTTCTCTTCTTTCCCTCCGTCTTTTTGTTCTCCGGTCCCGGTTTTCTTCCAGCTCCTTTGCCGTGGTCCAACGTCAACCGCTCCTGGAACCGCTTCAACACTCTGGAGACGGTTGAATGGTGAATGTTGAACATTTTTCCCAATTGCCGGTGCAACAGGTCAGGAAATTCCAGGTGTTTGGAAAGAATTTGTTCTCTCGACTCGCGTTGGTTCACCTACATTTTCGTTGAATCGAAAAACACGACTTCGAGTTTGACAGCATGTAAACAATACACATCAATGAGAAAGTGTGCAAAATTTGGTTGAATTTTACCCAATGGTAAAAAAGTTATGCCCTGTTGAATGTGTCGCAATAATTACGTGTTCGCCCTTTACGAACAATTCCTCCAAAGACACCCTGTGCATATATTCGACAGTTTGGCCTCTAGTGAATTAAATTCACGTTAATGGGGTTTCCGACCACTATGCATCCCTCTCCTATGATCACCATCACACCGGAATTACCTTCATCCACCCCGCACACCAAAATAAGTTAGATGGTTTCCGACGCATCCTCCCCTCACACTAATAATACCCCCACTCACCCCAGTATTTCAAAACAGACAGTGTTGTGCTCATGCTAATTAAGACAATTAAATATATTTTTTTATTTCGATTATAGAGGTTTTAACCTTATGGTCATTCGCCTCTTCTTGGGGTTAAAAAAATCTCTTTGGAAATATTTCTAACCCTATGTGCAGGGTTGGGATTCGAGCCCAGGTGAGCTGCATGCAAGGCAATCGATGTACCATCTACGCTATGCCCGCCCCCTTAATGCCCTTCGTGACAGTCGTGCGCTTGTGTATACGGACCAAGTGCAATAAAAAAGTAATAGATGTTGCCACAATTAAAGTAAGATTTCGTTTTTGGCATGCTCCATTTTTGGCCACCAAAAAGATCCGTTTTTGGCAACAAATGGGTTTTGGCAATATTGCTGTTATACATAGTAATTTTTTTTAAATGCTTAATACACATTTTGTTGTAATAATTGATATCACTTCTTAAAAAAAAATTGTTGTCAAAAACAGAATCCTACTGTATATTTAACATAACCAGCTAGTGAATCATAGTTTAGATAAATGAAAAAGGTACAATTGAACCATTAGGTGGATTAAAACATGTTTTTTATTCCACAACTTGCATCCTAAAATAACAAAAGGAGATTTTTCCTGAGATTTACTTGTTTTCGATCATAGCAACGCCATGATTATCTGCCACCTCAACATTATAGATAAAATTTGTTTTTGTTTACCTTTAAACGCAGCAGTGCAAAAGGATTAAGAATTAGATTATACGAAAATACCGGGAACAAGATTATTAGGGTTGTTAAAAAAAACTCAATTTCGAAAAAGTAGCAATCTTTTTCACACATACACTATGATGACATCGAGCTGAAGATCCTGGAGAAGGCATTTGTAATACTACAATGCGCATTGCATAGATATTTTCGCCGCAGTAACTCTTCTCTATGAGGCAGAATCATTGTAAGAATGATTTTCTCAACTGGTTGAAGTCGGAAAAAATGACGCCTTACTGTAAATTGAAAACGATTCTCCCTCGCCACAACTGCTGCGACGTATTCATCAGAGACGGGAACGGGAGGACAAAAATCATTCCGACACAACCTGCAGTAGCTGCCCGCAGAGATGTTAGCAATGAGATAACGTGTCGTGTAGATGACGGCATTCTTTAGCACTTATTTTCTGTCAAAAAGAATTTTGATTTGTGAAGCAGCCCCGAGCATAAAGTATGTAAGGAGTTAGGACCCAACACTGCGAATGCATCCTTTCGGTTTATGAATCGAACTCACGAAACGACGCAACTATTTCATCTATTTTGTCGCGATTCTCGGTTCGCAACGAAAAGTGTGTTTCATAATTTTTATAACGATTATTTCGTGGTGGCAGAAATGGGAAGCAGGATCACTCAGGAATGTTTCAATATTTCATTCCGATTGAAGCGTTTTTTTTGCGTTACCCTTACTCAATTTTATTTATGGTGGCGTTCCTTTGCGCCGCGTTGCGGTTCCAAAAGCCTCTGTAGTCTGTATGTATGTATAGTAGTACCTATCAGTAAGCCAATCCCAGTGGAGGGGGGTGTAGGGTGCACACACTGGATTCTTTGGTTGATTTATTCAATTCGCAGCACCGTGAACTTACTTTTGCGCTTTTAGCCGTTCGCCTCCTCAATGCTTCTTTTTGTTTTAACTTGCAGAGCCATACCGAACATATGCCATTCAAGTGTGAATACTGCGCTCGTTTGTTCAAACACAAGAGGTCAAGAGATCGCCATACCAAACTGCATACGGGAGATCGGCGATACCGGTGTCCTCACTGCGAAGCGGCTTTTTCAAGAAGGTAAGTGTCGCAACATTTCTGCCGGATGTTGTATTTGTGGTAATTTGTTGTCCAATTTTTCCATTATGCTTCCAACCAAAACTTCAATTATGTCATCTTATTTTGTTATATTGCAGTGATCATCTGAAAATTCACATGAAAACCCACGACAACCAGAAGCCTTTTCAGTGCACTATCTGCAACCGTGGCTACAATACGGCGGCAGCACTAACGAGCCACATGCAGAACCACAAGAAGCAAATTGCTCTAACCGGTAGTCCCAACTTGACCTACAGTCCCCGTTCGACCAGTTCGCTTTCTAGCAACGCATCCAATCCCAAAAGAAAATTCTCCCCGTACGAGCAGAACCTGATGATGATTAACCGTTCCAAGCTGTTAAAATCCGGCGATCTCACCTGCATATATTGCACACGGACGGATTTCGCTAACGTCGAGCAACTGGGAGCTCACGTTCAAACAATGCACAGCAATTTGCTTCTCAACGAAAACAACTTCCATCGCCATGCTTCACCGGACTCGTTGGTTCCCTATCCACCCATTTCTTGCGAATTTTGCACCATGAAGTTCCCGACTGTTCCGATGATGTTTAACCATCTCAAAACTACGCATTTGGACAGAATCAACAGTCCAAACAGTTACCTGGAACAGTTCAATAAGAACCTGATGAGTACATATACTTCGTTCTACGGGGCTGCACTGTTCGAGGACAAACATGAAACCGAAGGACGTGGTCAGGTCAAGAGTGAACGCCCCACCAGTCGGAAAAGTGTTCGGGATGAAAATGGAAACGAGAAAAGTCCCACCGTCGTCGATTCCAAATCCATCAAGCTGGAGAAAAAAGATGAAAATGATAATTCCCAGGAAGCACAGGAACAACTGGCGCCCACGGATTTGAGTCAACCTCGCATAAAAAAGCTAAAGATGGAGCATGAGAACCACTCGACTTCTAGTCCGGATAGTAAAGACACGGAAAAGGACAGTTCACCAAACGGGTCGAGTTCGATACTACCGACCCCACCCGGGGCCTATCTTTGCAACCAATGCAACGCCGCCCTCCCGGATTTTGAATCATTCCGAAGTCATCTGAAGGCTCACCTCGAGCAAGGATCGACCGCATCATCGTTCGTGTGTCAACAGTGTGGTGCCACACTTGGTGACCACCAGGAGTACGAAAAACACGTAACCGGCCATTATCTGGTTACCGGTGCGGAGTATCAGTGCGAAGCAAGCTGCAGCAAAAAGTTTGCCAAAGCGGATGAACTGCACAAACATCTGTACGATTCGCATACACAGGTGCTGTATAAATGTGCCCTCTGTAGCGAAACATTCGACAGTAAGGTGACTATTCAGGTGCACTTTGCAGTGGCGCATTCTACCGAGGTCAAGCTGTACCGGTGTTCGGCGTGTACGGAGATGTTCCGTTCGGAGCGAGAGTTCAGGTTAGTGCAGAATTTTTTGTTTGTTATCGTGGATTAATTTTGCCCAAAGGGCTACTGTATCGAATTTATGGGTTATTTTCGATATATTGACGATTACACCATTACGAGCACAGACTAACAGACATAACACGCATTTTTTATCGGCCTCGGGAAACCTGAATTTTTCTAACAACGTCGCGAACGCTTAGTGGTAAACGCAACCAACCTAATTTGAAAAGGCTTAAAGTTGTTGTGGCCGCTTGGCGTCGTTCTCTATTGAAAACCAGGCTTCTAAAATCGGGCTGTAATGTCAGTTTTTAGAGAATGGCGCTGCTGCGATGTGTCGAGACACGTGCACATGGAAAGACGTCAACAGAGTAGTTACACAGATACTGTCGAAATTCAAGTAAAGGTGGCCTAACCTAGAAAAATGTGTGTGAACATTTGTGAAGTGTCCAGCAAATTTTTTTAAAGATAGACCAACGTTAGGCACAGAGGCGGATCTACAATTTTTTTTCGGTGGGTGTATGAAATTTCAAATTGTAAATGAACATTGTGGAATACGGAATACGTAATAATCTGCTTTAATGAAAATCAGTGAGTTTGGTTTAAAATGATTTTGAGTTTGAAACAAATTTTTCAACGCGTTGAAAATTTTCGGAGGGGATCCGGACCCCCAGGACCCTCCCTCTGGATCCGCCACTGGTTAAGCAGATATAGCTTTATACAAAGAAAAGGGCACATCGCCAATGGAAAAAAAAAATTCGTTGTAAAGAGGAATGACGGGGCTAACCTGTTTGACATAAAGTCATTTGACATAATGCTCGTTTGACATAAGATATAATTTGATAGTAATTCATTTGACATAATAGCCATTTGGCGTAATAGCCATTTGGCATAAAATGTACAGGATATTGAATGCTATTAAGGTCGTTTGGCATAAGATCCATTTGACATAAGGTATGAAAATACTCGCTTATATTTTAATGGCGTTTGATTCACTAAAATTAGTACAATTCTAGGAACTGCTCATGTTTGAAAAAAGGAATCAACTTCAGTAAAAGGAATAATATTTCTGTGTCAGATTGATTACATAGAAAACTAAAACATTTGCATTTAGAACTATGTTGGGCATCTTGTATGAAAGCTAACACCTTTGTGAAATGTTATACAACAAAAAAAATTATAATTGTAATGTGTTAATCATATGAGAGCCTGCTTGTTTCAAACTACAGAACAAGCCAAGGAAATCTTCGAAAAAGAAATATTTTTCTACTTGGATTCCATTCCATTTACGAATATTGGACTGCTAGAATTTTTTAACCAAGCTACTATTTATACAATATGAAATTTTATTCGTGATATATAGTAGGGTAGACGAGCCCTTATTCATCTCATTAGTGAGGATGTCACACTATTTCGTTGATAACTCCACTTAGAGTGACTGGATTGCGCGCAAATAGGTATCATCATCTTTGCTTCGCTCCTAAGAAGCAGCACAGTTAAAATTTTTGCCTGGAAAATGCAAAATGCTCGCGTTTGAACGAAGCAAAAAGTCGAGTACAATGTATCCATATTCATCCTACCATTTGAGGTTACGCGTAGAATAGAGATAGCAGATATTGCTCTAACTAATGTGTGCAAATGGTTGGGATGAATAGAGGAGCTAAGATGAATTAGGGAGGAATAACCTTATCTTGCTTTCCAAATATTCGTTCTTTTGACGCCTTACTTTTGTTTGCTGCCTAAATTCAAAAGAAGGGAAAATCTCAAGAATAGTTCATATTCAAAAGAAAAAAGATTAAAACAATAAAATTAGAAGTTAAAAGTAACTCAAATCAAAAATTTTACAAAAATATTTTTGAAGCATTGACAATATTCAGAAGAAAGGAAACTCTTAAAAATTCTTAGTTGTGTTTAAAATTAATAAAATTCAAACAAAGTTTCATGAAGAAAGTGAAAAGCTAAAAAACGCAGTTAGCCGCATTGCAGGTGTTTTCAAAAAAGTTCAATGAGCAATAACTGTAGTCCAATTGGGCAATTTGTATAGTCCATATCGGGCAATGGTATTTCGGGAAACTGCATCCCAGAAAATTACAGATTTGGTAACCTATTATTTTGGCATTGACCTACAGGTCTGGTTAATCAAATAGATCTGCGGAATTAGTTTTAATGTCTATTACGCCAAATGATCACTCTAATCTCACTAGTGGCTTTATGCCAACCGACTTTATGCCAAACAACGTTATGCCATATGACTATGCCAAATGGGCTTCTCCCAGGAATGACTGCGGTAAATGTTGCACACAGTTTTCAAAATATATGTTACGCCAGTAATTTATGTTCACATGTCTCTTATTCTTCCAGATTGATTCCCATGGACAATTGTTCTTTTTTAGTCTAATCCTGCGCATTTTTAAACCACCAACATTTTTAAACGATAAAACCGGGCCAAAGTGATTTACTTGGAAATAATCAAAAAGAATTTTAAAAATTTTCATTGTTTTAAACATCAACCGTTAAGCACGTTTGATTCACAGTTGCATTTTTACTTCTTTCGAGATGATTTCAATTTCTCATAAAACAGTAAAGTGGTGCAGCACATTCATTCAGTTATTTTCAGTTCAAATTCAACTTCAGCTGCAAACTGAATTTTGATTTTTGCTGGTCTTGAGTGTAAAAATGCACCAAGCATAGATTTTGAACAATTTTTCCATGACGCAATTTTGGAATGGTCCATAACATATGAATGCTTTGGTGGGTGAACGAATTTATATTTCCTCCGAAGTGGAGGCATTAGATTCTGTTTCAAACTTCAGTCAACATGCAGGTGAATTAATGCAGAAAGCGTTGAAACTCAATACAGATTTTGATAAATGCACACAGAAATAGGCAACTGAATTTGAGATTATACACCACTGTTTTCGGTAGTGTGCAGATTGTTCGCAGAACTGACATGTTGCAGTTTGTTGGTCATATGTGAACAGTGTGCTCTGTGCATAGTGGGAGCCATATTCGTGACGGCTGCAACATTCTCCATATATGCGGGGGTCTTAACGTCGTCATGTTCAACGAAGTGCGCCATGTTATTTCTGTAGATAAATTGATCTAGCGAGATTTGAACTGCACCATACCATATTTCGAACATGTTGAAGTTGAATGAGATTAACACAAAAGTGTTCCACTTTTGATGGCAATGACCGCTGAGAAACAACGCCTCACGGTGAACTCATTGTACTCATTCAACGTAATTAGCATTGTTGGTGGCAACTTAGCGACAGGACTAATGTTTCGATTTTATTCGAACTAATTGCTTAAAATTGCTGCTTTTCTTACGGGACATCACGCTTGGCTAGGAGTTTGCCTAGGAACACAAATTGTGTCTTCGTTTTTGCCTTTCTCATACAAAGAAGGGCTATGCAATCACTGTAAAAATCGACTTTTTAACCGAGGCCCGGAGGGCCGAGTGTCACACACCATTCGATTCAGTTCGTCGAGATCGGCAAATGTCTGTGTGTATGTATGTGTGTATATGTATGTGTGTGTATGTGTGTGTATGTGTGTGTCATTTAAACTCACACAATTTTCTCATAGATGGCTGAATCGATTTTCGCAAACTTAGTTTCATCTGAAAGGTATAATGCTCCATAAGCTGCTATTGAATTTTTAGTTGATCCGACTTCCGGTTCCGGAGTTACGGGTTGAAGAGTGCGGTCACACAGCAAATTCCCATATAAACTGGTACCACCATGATGTTCAAATGATGTAAAACATATTAAAATTGATGTAACATTACTCTAGTTTGCGGGTCTGGATCACTAATAATCAAACAAAGCTGCTTTGACCACATTGGCTACCTATCACGGTTCATGACGCCCCCGGGGAACCCGCCAAGTTCCTAAGCTAATATCACTCCCATTCCCCAACGAATTCTCTACCGATTTTTACAAACTTGATTTCAAATGAAAGGTACAGTAATACCATTGACTGCTGCTGAATTTCAGTCGGTTCTGACTCTTGCTTCGGGAGTTACAGGGGTGTTAGTAAGGATGCATTGGATTTTCTATATAAATCGGTACAATCGTAATACCTCAGAGGCTAAAAACTATTGAAATGGTCACCAAATTACTTCTAATCGCAGATCCAGATTACTGATTGCCAATCAAACATTCTTTGAATATATTTTCCACTATCGACGATTCCGGAAGTCCGGAATTCCGGGCATATTCTACAATTAAAGTCACATCGGTTCTTCGGTGATGACTGAACCGATTTTCTCAAACCAAGGCTCAAATGGAAGGCAAAATATGCAGTTGAGTATTGCGTCGCCGCCCCTTCCTCCCCCCACCCCCCTTGCCCTTACACCTCCCTCCTTCATCACTCCCCTCCCCTTGGACCACCCTCACGCCCGCATTTCCTTCATCCATCCCGTATACCGAAATAAGATGAAGGATTTCTGACGCATCCTCCACTCCCACTCTACTAACCCCCATTCCCTTCACTTTCAAACCCATTCCACCAACATTTCAAAATATAATCACATGAAGATAACATTGAACTCATGCTGATTAAGCTAATTAAATATTATTCTTTTGCCTTTCTCATATAGAAAGGTTATGCAATTGCTCCAAAACCTGACCTTCCAAACGAGGCCCGGAGGGCCGAGTCTCATATAATATTCGACTCAGTTCGCCGAGATCGCAAAATATCTGTGTGTGTATGTATGTATGTTATTTTTTTTTTTTTTTTTTTTGAGAGCAGTAAAAAACTTTTCAGGAAAACCCTAGACCTGAGGGAAAATGTACAAAAACCCCAATGTCTCAGGGAACGGCCATCACCCGACCCGCTAAAAACCACTGCTGTTGCCCAGAACCTGATTCCTCCCCGGTACTACCTTACGGCATTACTTCGGAGAGGGGTTTTTATGTGCATAGCACACACTCTAATTCAACTACTTACTAGTTCGTTTATTCCGCAGGGTTACAGCCCCACTCCTCTACACACCACCAATTCTCTACCATCCACACAGTCTGGCAAGTTCTGCATGGCAGTCGGAAAGCTGGCTGTGAGTCGAGGCTTAGTACTCCTCCCCTACGAGTACAGTCTGGGCGGCAAACTTCAGACTGTCTAATTCCCCGAGCCCTTCGCTCCCTTGTGCCAGTTAGCACCGCAACTCCCTTCTCGCACCATTCAGCGCCGTTTACTCATTGAGCACCAGACTTGTTCGCGAACTACTCGGTCTAGTCCCCGACGATGGACCTAGCCTACTCCGACGGAGAATTCCCCGGCGAGAGAAGTTCTCCCGAAACCGAGCCAACCAACCAGATGTCGAGGTCAGTTCGGCGATTCCGGTGGAGCAGGGCGTCCGGTTCGCTGATGCCCCGACGACCTGCGACTGGTGGTATTTCGTCGCGGTCTACTCAGTCTAGTCCCCGGCGGTGGATCTAGCTTACGCCGACGGAGAGTTCCCCGGCGAAGGAGGCTCTCCCGATACCAATTCTTCTTTTGTTTTAGCACCACAATTTCTTGAGCCCTTTGGCTTCCTCTCGTTCCGTTTCGCTCTACTTGCCCGATGAGCCATTCAGCTCCCGCCCTCACTTGTTCGCGAACTACTCAGTCTAGTCCCCAACAATAGATCTAGCCTATTCTCCTGCAACCGAGCGGTAGATTTCTCCTGATTCCGATGTTCGTTTTTGTGAGCCATTTAGCTCTCCGCGTCATCCCGATTTAATCTATCTAATCCCCGGCGGTGGATCTAGTCTACTCAACGGGCCATACAGTAGGTGCTGAGATCTATCCGGCGGTTCCGGTTGGAGCGTAACTTCCGGTCCACCAGCGCCCCAACGACCCACTGCTAGCTCTGCGACGCGGTCTACTCGGTCTAATCCCCGGCGATGGATCTAGCCTACTCACGAGCTACCCGGTAGGATGTCGAGGTCGGTTCAGCGATTCCGGTGATGCTTGGCGTCCGGTTCCCAGGCGCCCCGACGACCCAACTCGGTGCTACGTCACGTACTACTCAACTGGTCCCCGGCGGTGGACCTAGTCTACACAGTTGGAGAGTTCCCCGGCGGCGGAATTTCTCTCGAAACCCGATTTGCGGCTTCTTGCCGGTCTCTTCGCCACTTCCTCTGCAGCTCGGAGAATATGCTCCAGACCACTCTGTTGACAGCGTCCCAGGTATGTTCGTCACGGCACATCTCTTCGACGATATTGTCCACTGTCATACCAGGTATACCCCTACGAACTTCTTCGTATCTAGGGCATTCGAAGACCACGTGTTCCGGTGTCTCCTGCACAGTCGCACACTCCGGGCGAAGGGGTGACGAAGCATGTCCAAACCGATGCAGGTACTTCCGGAAGCATCCGTGCCCGGACAAAAACTGCGTCAAATGGAAGCTCACCTCTCCATGCTTCCTATGTACCCAGGCCGATACATTTGGGATGAGTTGGTGGGTCCACCTTCCTTTCTCCGCGTTGTCCCACTCCTGTTGCCATTTAGCCAACGAGTCCGCTCGAACCAGTCTCCTTACGTGCATTTCTCCGCTGATAGCATTCCACGTCCTCCGCCAGTCCTCCTTCTTCGAGTGTCTCACCCATCACCGTTAGTGACACGTCGTCCGCAAAACCTACGATTTTCACTTTCCTAGGCAGCTGCAGCGTTAAGACCCCATCGTACATCCCGTCCCAAAGGGTTGGACCGAGAATGGAGCCCTGAGAAACGCTCGCTGTGACACGCAATGACTGCTGTCCTTCGCTCGTCTCGTACAGCAGCACTCTGCTCTGAAAGTAGCTCTTCAGTATCTGGCATAGATAGTCGGGAACCCTCATTCTATGCATCGCTGCAGCGATGGCTTCCCAGCTGGCACTGTTGAACGCGTTCTTCACATCTATCGTGACTACAGCGCAGTATCGATCTCCTCTTCGCTTCTGTTTAGATGACTTCTCAGCACTCTCGAGCACTATCCGAGTTACATCCACTGTCAATGCTCCTTTGCGGAAACCGAACTGCATCTTGGACAGTCCGCGCTCACCTTCCGTGAATTTCGTCAACCTGTTAAGAATGATCCTTTCCAGTAGTTTTCCGAGTGTATCCAGCAGGCATATGGGCCTGTACGAGGTCGGGTCGCCAGGTGGCTTCCCTGGCTTCGGCAGCAACACCAGCTTCTGGACCTTCCACATTTCGGGGAAGTTGCCTTCATTTAGACACTTCTGCATCACTATCCTGAACATGTCCGGATATGCCAGGATCGCAGCTTTCAGTACCACGTTTGGTATTCCATCCGGACCAGGGGCTTTCTTTGATTTTAGGCGCTTCGATGCTTCTGCTAGCTCGTCGTTAGTCACTTACCGATCCGTGCTTGTTCCTTCTTCTTCGCCGTACGGTGTCGGTGGCCATATAGTTGGATCGTGCTTCGGGAAAAGACCCTCGACGATTATCTTCAGCTTGCTCGGACACATTTCGCCTGGCGTCGTCGGACCCTTCATTTTCGCCATCACGACTCGGTATGCGTCACCCCAGGGATTGGCGTCTACTTCTCGGCATAGCTCCTTGTGGCACTCTAACTTGCTAAGTCTGATCTCCCGTTTTAAAGCGGCCCTAGCTTCCCGAAACGCTGCCTTACGCTCTATTCTATGTGGTTCCAACCTTGCTCTTTGGGCCCGCCTTCTGGCTCTGAGACAAGCAGCGCGTAACGTACTAAGCGTCTCGTTCCACCAGTAAGCTGGACGCCGTTTGTTGCGTGGTTCCAGTTTTCGCGGCATTGTGGCGTCACAAGCCGCCACAATCCTTCTTGTTAGGTCAGCCTCATCCACGTTCTCGGTCCTGCCGCTCGGCCGAAGTGCCTCAGCAAAGAGGTCTTTGTTGAAGGCTTTCATCTTCCACTTTCGTTCGCCGGTCATCCTTCTCTGTACTGCCGCGGTATTCCGTTGACCGATACGGTAGCGAATCTCCTGGTGGTCACTATGCGTATACGTTTCACATACTCTCCAATTCATGTTCACCGTCAATGAGGGACTACAGAATGTGACGTCGATGATAGACTCCCTCCCGTCTCTCCGAAATGTGCTAACAGAGCCTTCATTGCACAATCGTACGTCTAGCTTCGCTAGAGCTTCCTGCAGGATACACCCTCTTGTGTTGGTTACTCTACTGCCCCATTCCACAGCCCAGGCGTTGAAGTCACCACCAATGACTACCGGCTTCCGATCGATCAACTGCTCGGTTAACTGCTCCAGCATTAGGCTGAACTGCTCTACTGTCCACCTTGGGGGAGCGTAGCAGCTACATACGAAGATGCCGTTGATTTTGGCTATCACGAAACCCTCGTATGAACGTTCTACCACTTCTTGGATGGGGAATCTTCCCATTACTTGTATCGCAGCGGTTCCTGATCTATCCGCCACCCAGTTACCGTTATTAGGGGGGACTTGATAAGGCTCTGCGATCAAAGCGACATCGCACATAGTTTCTGTCGTAGACTGCCACAACAGTTGCTGTGCGGTATCACAGTGATTCAGGTTTATCTGGGTCACCTCCATCACCGTGGGCCTGCAGTCGCCTTCTTGTAGGCTGGGCATTTAAAGCCACCCGTGTGATGGTCGTTTCCTTCCGCTGCGGTGCAAAGCAAGCACTTCGGCCTCTGCGTGCAGTCTCTCGCAAGATGGCCCGTCTCTCCGCATTTCCAGCACATCCCGGATCTGTCCGGGACTTTGCAAGCCCCTGCTAAATGTCCAAAGCCTAAACATTTGAAGCATTTCTCCGCTTGTTTATTTACTCGTGGGGCGGCTGTCAGTAGGCATCTCGACCATCCAACTGTAACTTTACTTATCTCCAGCGCCTTGTCTGCAGCGGTTACCAGTAACCGAATCATCGCTGTCTGCGTTCCTCCGTATCCCTTCCTTAACCGGATCGTCATGCGCACCTCGCCCAGTTTGCACTGCTGCTTCATAGCACCTCTCAGCTCGTCTTCCGTCGTTATTTCGTCGAGGTCCTTGCACACAATTACCATCTCCGGGCTTAAGGTTTTAACTTCTGCATTTCCACCCATTGATTTAGTTATACTCTCCTGCAAGGCAGAGCTACTAGTCGTAGTATTCTTAAGCTCGAGGAGCATTTAATTTTTTTGGGTACGCCTGACTCTTAACACGTTTTCCCCCACATCTTTCAGCCCCGGGTCCTCTCTGACCTTTTTGAGCAGTGCTGCGTACGTAGTCTCGTCATTTGCTTTGACGAGCACGGCTTCTCCCTTAGGCGCCTTCTGATGAGCCGAGGGTTCTGTTTTCCTCTTCTGCTCCCCTTTTCGCTCCTCCTTCCTTTTTTGCTGTTTCCCGCGTTTCTCCTTCCGACCACAACGGTACTCCAGTTTTCACCCTGTAAGGTGGCGTCCTTTCCTTCGGCAGCAACAGCGTCCTCGAGTGTCTGCCTCTTTGACCCGCCTGGTCTTTCGTCTCCTGGTGAGGATCTTGTCCTCTTTGGAGTTATGGGAACTGGCGTGTTCTTCACTCCAATCTGCCTCTCCTTACCCTGTTTCGGAGGGGCTAGGAGGATAGTGGCCTTAGCCGACGCCGATGCTCGCTCAGCTGAATCTGCCCTCTGCGTTGCCGTATCGTACTCTTTCACGGCAGACAGTAGCGCCTTCCGGATTTTGATGACCATCTCCTTAATGTCTTTGTGGACATTGTTTCTCGTGTCCACGAACTTGTGGAGCTCCTCCACCAAGTGCCTCGCTACCACTACCTTTGGCGTTTGTGGGGTGTAGCTCATTCCGCTCTGCTCCGGCGGTTTTTGTTGCTGCTGTTGCTGTTGCTTCGGCTTCCCCTCCTCCTGCTCTTGCTGGATGACTTCAGCTACTACTGGTGGTGGTGACCTCACCAACCCGCCTCTGGCAAACGGATTCACCGTGCCTGCTCCATTTATATCGGTTGCTTGTTTTTTCTCCATTTTATTGGATCCCAACTCCGGGCCGCTATCTCCACTCGCTGCACATAGTCGCCTCTCGCGATCCCATGATTATCTATGCTGCCAAAAAGCAGCAGTGAGGTCATGCAAGGGTTGACACTATCCTTCATGGGGAGTAGTGTTCAGAGCCGGATCGGCATAAATCGGGAATGCCTCAACCGAACCTAGTACCACCAACCAAATGATGGCGAGTTTCGAACGTACCCGGAGACCTGCCAGGGTTTTGTTGGGACGGAGGTAGCCATGCTGTTAGCCTACACCCCATTTCAAGTCGGTGTCATCCTTCCTTACTCAGGGAGTAGAAAAGCACGCCAAAGTCGCCATCCTATTCGTTATCCGTGTCCTGTCCGTTGACGTTCGCCATGGCCAGTGTACCATAATCAGGATGTTACTGGCGTCGATCCTGATGTGCCGGTTGGCACTCCGGTTGGGCTAGAGTGCTTTTATTGCCTAGATCTTAGATTATTGGAATCTTAGGATCTTAGCAGAAGCGGCACAGACTCGCTTCGTCGAAGCTGCTTTCGGAGTTATGGCTTTTTAGAGGTTTAGAAGAGCCCAATCTTAGCCCCACCATATCCTAGCAAAGCTCCCCAACTCGCAGTAGGACCGTGGGGGGGGGGGGGGTTCGTTTGGCCCCTAGACACCTGTCCTTCCTGTCCCTGCTGCCCCCAAGTGTGTGTATATATGTGTGTATGTATGTGTGTATGTATGTATGTATGTATGTGTGTATGTGCGGATTTGTTAACAAAATGTCCACATCGGTTTCTCGGAGATTTTCTGAACTGATTTTGACAAACTTGATTTTAAATGAAAAGTCCATCAGCTGCTGTTGAATTTTGTGTGGATCCGAGTTCTGGTTCCTGAATTACAGGGTGATACGTACGATCACGCAGCAAATCCCGATTCTAACGTATTCTGCGATGAATGTAAAAAGGTGAATTTTTTTTCCAAAGTGTAAACACAACTGTTGAATTTGTAGATCTAGGTCACCAACAGTCATTCAAAGTCTGTTTGGCCACACTGACCACCATCGACGGATCCGGAAGCATCCAAATTCAGAATAACGGTTATATTGGTTTCTCGAAAATGGCTAGACCGATTTGATCAACTTAGTCTCAAATGAAAGGTGTTGCGTCCCCGGAAACTGATATTAAATTCCATCTCCATCCGACTTCCGGCTCCGGAGTTACGGGTTGTGGAGTGCGATCACATAGAAAACTCCGATTCAAACAGATACCGCGATGAAGGCAAAAAGGTGCTCTTATATATACTTACCAAGTGTAAGACATTTCCATAATGTTATATTATACGAACCAAGTATTAAATCGTAGTTTGGAGAAATGAGAAAGGCACAATTGCACCTCTAGGTGGATTAAAACAGGTTTTTGGATCTAGCGTCAGTTCGGCACTAGCTTAGTTCTATCATTCTCAACGACAATCAATTAGCTATAGATTATTGGGTAGGGAAAGTTATGAAAACTTAGAGCCATAGTTCTCAAGTGAGAGCAAGGATGTGAAGTAAACAGATCGGAAAACTATAAAAAGGGAGGGTCATTAGAAACAGGCTTAAAATCCTACAGGCTAGTCTTTTTGACTTCTGTTTGCAGGGGTCCAGCTAAGGCATCATAACTACGAATCACTCAAGACTACCAACATGCCTCCTGGTGAAGACAGACTTGTCCCTCTTTACCGTGAGAGCTGACAATATTAGTTCTGTCACTAAGTTAGTGTCGGATTCTGACGAGACAAATTCGAAACGCAAATGCCATAACTAATTTAGTTATAGGTTTTGTACTCTTCACGTGCCAAGATGGTTTTAAACAATGTTCTCTTCAAAAATAGGTTTTACTTAAATTGTTCTCCACTGAGGAGAAAACATAGTGCTTCTCATGTTGTTGATCATTTTGTAAAACTTTCACGCGTCGTTCATGGAATAGTTCTCCTCTATTTCCGCTAGTACATTTTCGTCTTATCCACATTTCTTAAGATGTATATCACGACATCGTTACATGTTTGTCGTGTAGTCACTGCAAACATTCATCGTCTAGTCTGCTCTAGTGCGAATCCCACACACCACCAGAGCGATGTCAGAATCGACATTCGGTTCCCAGAGAAATATCGACCGCCTATCAAATCATGGCCGGTTTTGGAGCACGTTTCGCCATTCGAGCATTTCCAGGTGTGCATCTTAATAACATTTTGTGCTGTAAGAGTTGCTACAGATATTCATACAGTGAAGACGCGATTTTATCAGCCCATTTGTTATTTTAAGCGAATAAAATGGGGATATTCACAAATTCAGGACACATTTTTTTCTTTCTTCTTAATTATCCACCGAAGCTGTTAAAATGTTTTTCAATAGTCCCTAGATGTAGCTCCATAACCCTTTCTGATTATTTAGTATAAATTTGACATGAGATGCGTCTCGCATCACGGGCTACTACGATGTATCTGTATCGCATTTTCGCTTCTACGGATAGCATACGTATACGTAGCAAATGTGTATGTTAATCGTTTTCCAACCGATACCATTGCAGGCACCACATCCGCACACGGCACATCACAACTGGAGCGGTACAGTGTGTCTTCTGTCGGGTTGTCTGCTCATCCGAGTTGGAAATGCAATTTCATCTAGCCGCGCACGCCAGAAAATTCAAGTGAGTTACAAATACTAACTATGTTTGAACTAAAAAAATGAATTCAATTTTTCCATTTCCCCAGATGTCCAGCATGCCCAGAATCCTTCCACGTGGAGTTCCTACTGGATCGCCATATGCAAACCCATCACAGTCAGAAAGAGATAACCAATGCAGCAGCTGCTGCTGCAACCATCTCCAACAGTACTGGTAGCGGCGGTAACGCCAACAACAGCAATAATCTCGAATACTTGCAACTGCATGGCCAAATGGCTGCAGCCGCCGCTGGATGGCAAAATTTGTATGCGGCTAACAAGTTCTACAATCCTCTTCATGTCGACACACTAAACTCGATGAAGCACCCTAACTTCCTGCACGGATTCTACGACAGCCTGAATAAGACCCAAGCTCAGCGCTATTTGGAACAGGCCAAAAAAGGATTCGTTAGTCCAAACAACGTGACCCAATCGAAGGCACTGCTAAATCTGTACAATCAACGAACGGCTGCCATGAATGGACTGTACTCTCCTGACCACATCGGTGCTGGAAGTGCCGGTGTTGGTAATCAGCAAGCTACCGGTGGTAACTGTCCATCCAATACACCCGTTTCCGCCAAACCCACACAAACTTTTTCTCCAACCACGTTGCTGCATCGCTATGGAATTAATCCTTCAGGTAACACGCCCAATTCGAACAGCTCAGCAGGGCAGCCGAACCCGCCGGACAAATCAACATCGGTTAGTGCCAAAAATGGCACAACAAACAATTATTACAGTTGCGGCATTTGCGAGAGAAACGATTTCGGCACGGAAAATGAAGTTCAAACTCATAGAAAAATCGTGCACAATTTGAAGACTGGAGTCAGCCTTCGGTGCGCCTATTGCAGTGGAGATTTCCGGTCAAGGTATGCATAGTACTCATAGTTAAATGACCATATTCTAATTTTATCGATCTTCCTTCAACAGAAACGAACTGGAGAACCATATGAAGATTACTCACAACACCGGTGGCAAGCACAAGTGCTTGATATGCGACGAAATCTTCCCCTCTCCAGCGGTCCTCGCCGAGCACAAGCTAACCCACTGCAAGGTCGGAGCGTCGGGACGTTGTTCACACTGTCCTACCACTTTGCCCGATGCGCACAGCTTCAAAACCCATCTCACACAGCATCATCAGCAACAATCTGCGAGCTCCGCACCGAACTCCAGTTCGATTGCCAGCAGTGGTAGCGGTTCTGGTCCAGGTCAGGAGCAGGAACGCTTCCCAATCCAGTGTATCTGCTGCCGGCAAACGCTCAACTCGGAATTCGAAATAAGTTTGC
Organism: Topomyia yanbarensis; assembly: GCF_030247195.1. Lineage (NCBI taxonomy): Eukaryota > Metazoa > Arthropoda > Insecta > Diptera > Culicidae > Topomyia > Topomyia yanbarensis. The sequence continues at coordinate 10,336,517 of NC_080672.1, forward strand.
ACGCAAAGTGAGTACATCAAATCGGGAGAAAATATCATATTTTAAGCTTATTCATCTTTCCAGATTCCACACAAAGTCCATTGAAACAAATGAAAAAACGTGCGCCCTCTGCTTAGAACCTTTGGCCCACGGACAAGAGGCTAAAATCTGTGAAAGTTGTTTAAAACGTCACAATTTCCCTTCGAAACTGCTTTCTATCAACAACTTTATCAAATCATCAGCAGCATCCTCAGCTTCAGCTGTTCCACCTCAAGAAGAGACGAACCACCAACAACTGCAGCAATCCACCAAAACCACTACCCAGTGTAACCTCTGCAAGAAACATCTCGTTGATACTCAAAAACTACAGGAGCATCTAATCGATCATACCTTCGCCGGGTGCGAGGATCGTGGCTATATATGCTATCTCTGTTCCTCCGTGTTCACGTCGTCGATGGGACTGCAAGTGCACATCACCGAGCACGGATCACAGGCTAAGCCGTACGACTGTAACCACTGTGATGAAGCGTTCTTCTTCCGGGCAGAACTTGAACACCATCTTATCGACCACGAGCTGGGTAAAGTTCATCTAGTTCCTAGAACCGACAGTGATCCACCGCACGAAGCTTCACTGCACATCAAGTCGGAAAAAATAGAGCACAGCACGGGAAAAGATGAAGATCACAGCCAAGATAGACAGGAAGCTTTGAAAGGAGAGCTGAACGAGCCGAAAGCAGGCTCACCCAGTGTGGACAGTGTGAACAGTGGCAACGGAAGCAGCTACCCGGAGCAGGAAGATTGCGATGAAGATGATGATGAGTATATAGAGGTAGAGCACAACGTTGAGGAGAGCGGAAAGGAATCGGCCGTTTCCAGTCGGGATGGCATTGAACGACCCGGTAAATAAATGCTCAGAAATAAAAAAAAACTCGTGTAGATATAGACTGTAGACCCTAAAGAGTATATCACCGGCATTCATTGGGCGTTGTAGTGCAGGACGCTTTCGCTTCGTTTCTGTTCCACCTTAGTTCTATTGTAAGTTATTTGTTACGTTAGTTATTTATTTTGTTTTACGACTAGAAAATCAACGATAGCCAGGCTAGTACTATTGTTAATTCGCATTTATAGTTAATCGCATCGTAGTAAGTCCTAAATAGTCTTGAAATTAGAAGATATCAGGATAACAAGTACCAATAAAGTATTAATGATGAATATGCAAGTCAAATTTTATATCAACGATGAAATATCACACGCAATTTCGGCTAACTTCTAATCATTTCTCGATTTTTTGCCTTTCTCATATAAAGAAAGGCTATGCAATCACTGTAAAAATCGACTTTTTAACCGAGGCCCGGAGGGCCGAGTATCATACACCATTCGATTCAGTTCGTCGAGATCGGCAAATGTCTGTGTGTGTATGTATGTGTGTGTGTGTATGTGTGTGTGTATGTGTGTGTGTGTCATTTAAACTCACACAATTTTCTCAGAGATGGCTGAACCGATTTTCACAAACTTAGTTTCATCTGAAAGGTATAACGCTCCCATAAGCTGCTATTGAATTTTTAGTTGATCCGACTTCCGGTTCCGGAGTTACGGGTTGAAAAGTGCGGTCACACAGCAAATTCCCATATAAACTGGTACCACCATAATGTTCAAATGATGTAAAACATATTAAAATTGATGTAACATTACTCTAGTTTGCGGGTCTGGATCACTAATGATCAATCAAAGCAGCTTTGACCACATTGGCCACCTATGACGGTTCATGACGCCCCCGGGGAACCCGCCAAGTTCCTAAGCTAATATCACACCCATTCCACAACGAATTCTCTACCGATTTTTACGAACTTAATTTCAAATGAAAGATACAGTAATGCCATTGACTGCTACTGAATTTCATTCGGTTCTGACTCTTGCTTCCGGAGTTACAGGGGTGTTAGTAAGGATACACTGGAATTTCTCATATAAATCGGTACAATCGTAATACCTCAGAGGGTAAAAACTATTGAAATGGTCACCAAATTACTTCTAATCGTAGATCTAGATCACTGATTGCCAATCAAACATTCTTTGAATATATTGTCCACTATCGACGATTCCGGAAGTCCAGAATTCCGGGCATATTCCACAATTAAAGTCACATCGGTTCTTCGGTGATGACTGAACCGATTTTCTCAAACCAAGTCTCAAATGGAAGGCAAAATATGCAGTTGAGTATTGCGTAGCCGCCCCTTCCCCCCCCCCCCCCCTCCCCACCTTGCCCTTACACCTCCCTCCTTCATCACTCCCCTCTTCTTGGATCACCCTCACTCCCAGATTTCCTTCATCCACCCCGTATACCGAAATAAGATGAAGGATTTCTGACGCATCCTCCACACCCACTCTACTACTCACCCCATTCCCTACACGTTCAAACGCATTCCACCAACCTTTGCAAATTATAATCACATGAAGATAACATTGAACTCATGCTTATTAAGCTAATTAAATATTATTCTTTTGCCTTTCTTATATAGAAAGGTTATGCAATTGCTCCAAAAACCGACTTTCTAACCGAGGCCCGGAGGGCCGAGTCTAATATAACATTCGACTCAGTTCGCCGAGATCGCAAAATATCTGTGTGTATGTATGTGTGTATGTGTATGTGTGTATGTATGTGTGTATGTGCGGATTTGTTAACAAAATGTCCACATCGGTTACTCGGAGATGGCTGAACCGATTTTTACAAACTAAGATTCAAATGAAAGGTATAATATTCCCATAGGTTGCTATTGAATTTCATTTTCAACCGACATCTTGTTCCGAATTACGAGTTGAAGAGTATGGTTACAAAACAAAATTTGTTGATTTTTCCAAATCGGTTTCTCGGAATTTTCTGAACCGATTTTGACAAAACTTAATTTTAAATGAAAGGTCCATCAGCTGCTGTTGAATTTTGTGTGGATCCGAGTTCTGGTTCCTGAATTACAGGGTGATACGTACGATCACGCAGCAAATCCCGATTCTAACGAATTCTGCGATGAATGTAAAAAGGTGATTTTTTTTCCAAAATGTAAACACAACTGTTGAATTTGTAGATCTAGGTCCCCAACAGTCATTCAAAGTCTCTTTGGCCACACTGGCCACCATCGACGGATCCGGAAGCATCCAAAGTCAGAATAACGGTTATATTGGTTTCTCGAAAATGGCTAGATTTGCTCAACTTAGTCTCAAATGAAAGGTGTTGCGTCCCCAGAAACTGATATTAAATTCCATCTCCATCCGACTTCCAGCACCGGAGTTACGGGTTGTGGAGGTTGATCGCATAGAAAACTCCGATTCAAACCGATACCGCGATGAATGCAAAAAGGTGCTCTTATATATACTTACCAAGTGTAATAAGAATGAAAGACATTTCCATAAAGTTATATTGTACGAACCAGCTATTAAATCATAGTTTGGAGAAATGAGAAAGGCACAATTGCACCTCTAGGTGGATTAAAACAGGTTTTTTAACGAACAACTTGTTTGTTACCTATTCCAAGCAGCTGATGGTTGATAGATTCGAGTGTGTATCTTCGTCGCGAGCGGTTGACTCTCGTAGCGCTCCCTTCGCGTCGGTTAATTTTAATCATTTACGGCACAGTTTACTGCCTTTTGGTTATCGAAAGTGTGAATAACGGTGCAATTTAACGATAATACAAAGTGAAGTGGCTTATAAAAGCATTTTTCGACTGACGCGAGGTGTGACAGTTTGTGAAAATCTAATTTCGGCAAATGAAAAAAATCTTTTCCTTGCATTACGGGCCGTCGATTCCCGATGCAAGGACAGTGAAAGTGCACAGAAAACATCTAAACACAGTGTACTTTCTAAAAATAGTGAAAAATGATTTTTCAGAAAATAAAATTCGATCCGAAAAGTGAAAAAATACGGCGATAAGAAAATTTGACATATTCAAATAATTGGCGTTTCACCAGCGACTAGCGACTACCAGGTGTCGCCCCAAAATTCTTCACCTGAAAAATAGGTGGCAAACCAGCCGATCGGTGCTCAGTTAATTTTGTTCGCGTCCCTTGTCACCTATTTTTTATTGGGTGTTTCATCGGCGGTGCTATCTTTGAATATGAGCCGCCTTGGATATTCAACTGTTTTATTGCTTTCTTATTTTATTGCAAATGAGTAGAGGTTTTGATTCTTTTATATTCGGGATTGCAGATATTTTGTCGCATGTAAATTTTGGGCGTTCGTTGATGTGATGGCACTGAAAAAAAAACACGTATCCGCCGGTCGGCTAACTTTTCTTTGGACTGAGCAAACTAATTTCTATGTTTGTTTGGGGTTTGTTTTACCAACGGGGGAACTGATCCACAGAACATTCAATGTGCTTAGGGAAAACACATGGTCTTATTTGAGTGGAATGATGACTTCAATCATGTATAATGTTTGAGAATTGATAATTCGCGAGAGGGATCGGGGACCGGTTGGTAATTACCTTCAGTTATGTCCGCACGAAGAATAAGTGTTTTTCTGTCATGTTCATTGGTTAGCGTTCAATTCTATCTCATGGCCCCACGCGAGTCTGAGTATTGATGACATTTGGTCCTTGGACAGGTGACGACTGAGTGCTGTTGGCCTTCTGCCGGTAAAGACGAATTGTTGTTCTGGGGTTGGCTCCAATCGGACTTTGATTTGACTGGTGTCGATGATCGCGGGTCGATGCGTACTGAAGGTTCGCTGCATCTGTTTTGGTGATCTTGCAAGTCTAATTTCAAGTTCCAATATTGGTAACAGGCCCGTGCATCGGGTTAACGATTTCCCTTCAATGTTCGATATAATCATTCGTATACGTGTTCACAAACAATCCAATAAGGAAAATAGGAAATACTTTCGTTGATTTATAACATCTCGAACTATCATAACTCTTTGTCTGTATAACGTGTTATCACTCGGTAGTTTGCAACCCAAATATATATCGTAGAGACGGAATAGCAAAATTAGTCCAAATAATGTCGCAATAAATAGTGATCTGGCCCATTACGCAGATAAGATTAGCTTTTCTAGGCAATACTCCCACGGTCGGCTGTGTGGGATTGGAAGCGAATCCTAAACCCTATTCCCTTCCAAACCACTAACTCCGCGACACCTATGGAAGAGTCTGATGAACCTTCTGTATAAGATTCCGCATTTTATTCAAACGATCGCCGGGTGAAATCAGCACCGACACGATAGAAACCACGAACAAATTCGTCGCGTGATTGAATATTATTAAAAAATATAAGCAGTGCTCCTTAAAGACGGCTATCCGGAGTTCAAGGTGCTCATTTTGCTAATCGTATTAATACAACAAATGATAAATTTCCCAAATTCTCGGCAGCCGGCTGCCCAGAGCAATTATTACATGATAACGCTACTGACACATGTACTAACAACTCTACCCTTCCCGTGATACATGTGGAGATGCAGAGGATTCCTCGGTCTCTAGTAGCAACATGTATCGGACTAACATTCCTTCCTTTCCCAGAAGATCTGCATTCGGACGTAGCCGGCGTCGGTATTGATCAGCATGCAGGGATCAGAATAGATTGTACAATGTGGCTCATCATGTTATTCCCAAGCATGTTGTTCCAATGAACATTTTGCAACCTAATTTGGTTCTGGTCAATAACGGAGTAGCAACTACGGGCGATCTCTTATGCTTATGCTTATGCTTATTCCAAGCAGCTGATGGTTGATAGTTCTTTTCCAAAGCCAAACGATAAGTCTGGTAGAATATCCATTAGAGTGGGACATGGTTATATGAAAAAAATAAAATTTGGCTCCGAGTAACTTTTTGGGTCCCATTTAGTTCCCACAACAGATCTGCAAATTTTTAGCTCGATCGGTGAAACTATATTTTTGCGCCCACGGTTTAAAATTTACATGGGATTTCGAATGGGAAAATTGTCTTTTGCAAATTAATTCTTCCAAGAGTCGCCCGTTATCTCCTAAAAATAAACAGATATCTGATTTTTATAGGAAATTTATCAAGGAAACAAGAAGACTGAAAAACGATCTGATGCTTGTGAAAAAAATTATTAAGCAAAAACCGATTGATGCCCTGAAGATTGATGAAAATTTCACTTTTCATAGCATCACTGCTTCTGACGGTTTTATTATATACAAAATTTTTAACTTTCTCGTATTATGTACAAAATAAGCCTCCACTTATCCCTCAAAACCTTGCGAAGTGGCCAAATAGTATAGATAAACGATTTAGATACGTTAAGAGATGATTAAAACAAAATTGAGTATAATTGGACAACCAACAGCAGTGGTGCTAGAAAAAATGAATATTTTATCAATGGTCAGAGCATCAATCGGTTTCTGCTTAATAACTTTTTTCTCAAGCATCATATCGTTTCATGGTTTTCGAGACTTTTTTTCTTTGTTAAATTTCCTATACAAGCCACATTACGATTTGTTTTTAGGAAGTAATGGGCGACTCCTGGATGAATTATTTTGTAAAAGTTAACTTTCCCATACAAAATCCCATGTAAACTATAAACAGTGGGCGCAAAAATACAGTTTCACCGATCGAGCTAAGAATTTGCTCAGTTGGTCTAAATGGTACCTAAAAAGTTGCTCGGAGCTGGAATCTATTTTTTGTCCCACCCTAATATCCATTATCGCCAGGTGAAGTTGTAGTCGGTTCAGCACCGCCGCATTCAGCATTTTCATCCCGCAGTTCAGCATAGAGAGTGGTTGGGTCCCTTCGACAGTTTCTGGACTTTTTCCCGACGTTGGGATTGCTATCACCTTGATAGATTTCAGATCCTCAGGGATGACGTGAGTTCTCCAAATCAGGTTCAAGTCTTTGATGATAGATTCCTTTACTTCAGTGTTTAGGAGTATCAACGAGATGTACGAGATCCCGTCTACACCTGGCGCGGTCGGAGATGTTATGTTGCCTAAAAAGATGTTCCAAAACGTGTGTGTTAGTATGTCGTAGCTGGGTAGGTACGAAGGGGAGGGATCAATGTTGGCATCTGCTGGGAAATATTTATTTAGGAAAGCTAGTGCCATCTCACGATCGTCGTGAACAAGGACCTGCTCTCTGGTTTTTCTTCGTTCCGGTGAGTTTTCTTAGTTTGTCGCAGATTACTTTGGCAGGGGTTCGGAGGTCGAAACTTCCTATGAATTCTTCGAGTTTTTTCCGCGAAGATTCGTCTTTCTTCTTTTTTCATAAGGTTGTTAAGTGATTCCAAATCACCGTTGCAGTTGAATTGTTGTCTCGCTTTCTTTTTCTCCTTCTAGGCCGATTCCACCTCGTCACCCCACCAGAATTTGGGAGCAAATTTGTTCCGTTGTTTGGCATTTTTCATTATTTTTTTCGCTTGCACCTGAAGTTCTGAATAACTGCCGACGTCGTACATGCTAATTTTGTTCATGGCTTGCGCCACTTTGGTTTTATTTACAAAAACGCTTTTAATCCACCTAACAGTGTGATGAGACATTTCTTATAACTCTTATCACTCTCTTCGGATATTATATCGTTTGAGAACATTTAGAACTTGATGCTTCGCGATGTTTTTGATAACACATACTACCTGGGATAGTGGCAGGACTCAGAGAATCGCTCAAATCAGCATAGGACAACATCAGTGCTAGAAATCTCAAACCAAATCAATGGGAAAGCGAAAAAATGGCCCATAAAATAAACATACAAACGAATTATTGCTACTGCTCTGTTAATAAAATATCTAAATTCCTCAAAAAATGCATTGTGGTGGGAAAACTGAATTTTCCTAAAGGGGTTATGTATATTGTACTGAGCCAAAAAAATCGAATTTTTTTTTTTGAATCGATTTGAAGTTTATACTTTACTCAAATTTCCAACGCGACTGAGAACTAAGAAATCAACGCTTTTTCTTGAAAAAAGCGATACTAGCAGTGACACCATTCAAAGAAAATCAACAGTGAATATTTCCAGACTTGGTTTTATTTCCTATTTAAGAACTATTGTGTTTTTTACATCCTAGATTGCATGATTCAGTGATCGAAACCCAACACTTCATGAAGTATTTGAAATTATTAAATTAAAATTTGTGTTTGCTATTGAAATTGACAAAATCATAGTATCTCCCCTTTGGCGATTGTTTACTTTTTCGGTCCCACCTATCAGCATTGAAGTATCGCCCTTACGTTTTTTTTACAATACCAATTTTACAATTGGTTGGGGTTAGGTGAAAATCGATTTTACTGTCCAAACGGCATAATTCAGAAACCGTAATTTTTGAAGTTTTAAAATTATGCAGAATTAATTTTTCCGAAAATAGTAACAGAGTTCGTGTCTTCAGCGAATTTGTTGAGACTTTATTGTAGTCATGAATATTAACCTGAGAAAATTCACCATAAATACTTCTTGGACGATATACCGTCAAAATTATTTTATCAAATGATGCGCTGTTTAACGTTTGTAAAACTCATCGAAGATACTAAACCTCCGAAATTGGCGGTTTCCAAATGATGCTATCTTGACCTTAAATTACTGTTTTTAAACATTTAACCTATACATACAACAAAAATCAAATGCTCATCAAAATCGATCAGAACCTGCTAGAGTCGAATGGAAATCGTCATTTTTCATAAATTTCTCTCTACATTCAGAGAGTGTTATCCTCGTTATTAATCATATAACGTTTTCATCTCAACTCGACGCATTCCCTAAATAAAAACCTGTTTTAATCCACCTAGTGGTGCATTGTGCTTTTCTCATTTGTCCAAACTACGATTCCATAGCTGGTTATGTTCAATACAATGGTGGAAATGAATATTACATGTCCAGTACGATTTGCACATACGTACAATGGATCGACAGCCACGATCTTGAGATACTATGTGATACTGAAACATCGCTTGAAACCAGCGGCGGATCATGGAGAAAGATCCGGGAGGTCCGGGTCCTGCCAAAAATTTTCAACTTGTTAAGAAATTTTAAACTAGTTTTAATTTTAAAGTAGCAATCCCTCACTGGATACACCCTCCGGGTCGGTATGATTGACGACTTTTAGAGTGATTGCATAACCTTTCTATATGAGAAAGGCAAAAATGTACCAAAGTCCAAAAAAATCAATTTTTGTCAAACATTATTTTTTCGAGTTTACATCAAATCTCAATGTTTTATGCATTATAAAGTCATTTGGCATCAAAAATACAAATTTGATTTCGAAAATTTTTCATTTCACTTTATATGGGAATTTGCTGTGTGATTACACTCTTCAACTCGTAACTCCGGAACCGGAAGTCCAATCAATAAAAAATTCAATTGCAGCCGATGGGAAGGTTGTACCTTTCATTTGAGACTAACTTTGTGCAAATCGGTCCAGCCATCTCTGATTAACAGAGGTCACATTTTTTCCACATACACACATACACACACAGACATTTTCCGATGAACTGAGTCGATTGGCATATGACACTCAGCCCTCCCGGTCGGAATTAGATTGACGAATTTTAGAGTGAATGAGAAAGACAAAAACATTTTTAGCAAATGTTGAAAGTTATGCATTTTTTTTTGGTGAGCAGTTCTATGTTTCATAGACATTAAATCAATTTTAACTTCGCTTCCTATTAAATAAAGACCCTTATTACAGTACATCTCTACAAAAGCGAGCTCAATTTGAAAAGAAATCTGAGGATTATGATTGATTACAGAACTCTGGAATTTTCTATTGGAATGTTTTCAGGCAGGAATTTGATATTGATGCTATTAGACAACTGTGAAATCAAGACTAATAGCTCAGTTACGTATCAGGACCCCATTCCGACAATTTATCAAAAGACCTCATGATGTTTACAACAACAACAAGTTATCAATGTACGGATCAGATAATTGTTATTGTGATAGTGAATTAAATCAGTCAGCATCAATAAATTTTCAACTTCAATCCAATTTTTTTTTGTGTGTGGTGGGGGTGGGGGTTGTATTGTGTTAAACCCCAAAACCTTCTCTTGGCTACGCCGTTGCTTGGAGTTATTTATTTAACTTTTCATTTTCCGATATGTTTCAGATCGATCCGATGGTCATAAGTTAGAAAAATTGCAGTCAGAAGGTTCGCACAAATGAACATTTTTGTACTGATAAGTTATCAAGTTCCTTCCAGACAACTTGGAAGTGTTCGGTGAATATTTCTAGCGGTTGTAGATAGAAAAATGAAATACAAAATTCGTTTTATCGAAATAATGTTTGGCTTATTTCAATGGATTATTACTATATTGAACAATTATTAGGCGACAAAGAGTAATCCACAAACAACAAGCCATAACTTTTAAAGTATTAAAAATAGATATTTGAAGTCTTCAGCAAAGTTATTCGCAAAAGTAAGAGCTACAAATTTGCTGAAGACATCATTTCGATATAATCACTTCCAAGAAAATTTGTGAAAATATCTCACTCATAGGGGGATTAATCAGCAAAAGCACAATACCAAAAGAAAGGGCATATTACCTCCATTAAATTCTCCGAAGATACTATTGTCCTAAAATAAGCCGTTTTGGCGTTATTAATAGATTACATGTTTTTGGTCATATTTCTGGCAATAGGAAATGATAAAAATCTGTCGTCTGCATTTAATGTTAAATATCTCTTTTGATAATAGTCCGATTTCAACAACCTATAGCTTGTTCGAAAGGTATTCGATAAAGCTGTCTAAAAACATATAAACTGTTAATCTATATTGTCAATTTCGGCAGATAATTTAAAAAAACTGCAAAAAACGCCATTTTTACGCATTCAAACATTCATATCTTGGAAACTAAACATCATAATCAAAAACAAATCAATAGCGTTCATACTGTTTTTTATTTCTTTCATTTAAAATTGGTTTGGATAAGATTGGTTCAGCCATTGCTGAGAAACACGAATGAGAATTTGTCCGTTACATACACACACACAGACATTGTCCCAAATCGTCGAGCTGAGTCGATTGGTATATAAGACTCGGCCCTCCGGGCCTCGGAAACTGCCCACTTGCAATACAGTCATTTGACCTTGTTAGGACATTCCTCGTGTCCCATATTTTCGTACTGTTGTTTTGGCGTCGTGTCTTCGATCGGCAGTTCAGGCAAAGTATCGGCTTATTGATGAATGGACGTACTGAGTTGATGCAACAAAAGAGACGAACCTCTCTCGGGAGGGAGCTGACTCGGAAAGTCATGCTGATCCTGTGTGTTTCAACTTTCGTTCCTGGCTCGTAACGATGCAGTCGGTTGATGGCCAAGATTGGGTATTGACTTGAGATGTTTGTAGTGACCGAACCTAAATTCTGCGCAATGGAAAAACTGAACTGTTCTTCCTGAATTTCTTCAAGTGAATGAATTTTCATACCAAGTTCGTTGCTAACCCATCTAAACATGGTATGTTCGCACGCTTTGATCATTTACTGACTGCAGTCCCAACATGTATGAAGGAATATAATCAATTAATAAATGGCTTCATAGAAAGCTAGATAACTATTAATATGTGTTAAATCATTATATACAAATTGTAATAGTTCGATTTATTTCATTAGTTTTATTTATTACAATTATTTATTTATTTGTTTTAGTTTTATTACATAATCATTTGTTCTCTACATTCGCCTTCGTGTCTACTCTAAAGAACAACATTATATATAAATTTATCGTCATATTTCGCTGGTCTTTTGATAGTATCTCTTCTGCGCAAATCTCTAGAAGACGAAAACTTATGCGATATATCTGATTCCGATATATTCCGTCTGATAATTCCACTGCAGTATCCGTTGGAATATCGAGAAATTCATCCGATAGTTTGTTTGTTTCTTCACTCATACATTCGATAGCCTTTTTCACTTCCTGGATATTGCGCGCATATTGTATACCATTTTTACTCATTACTATAATCTTCGCACCGTCCCTAGCTATTACCTTATACCGCTCGGCTGAAAAAGTAGAATCTGTCTTACATCGTTTAGATTGTGCCAACAGTACTGTGTCGCCAGTTTTGATATCTGACTCCTTTGCTCCTCGCTTGAAATCTGCATACTTTTTGCTGGTCAGTTTAGCTTCTGCATCTTTGTCACGTAGATCGATTCGATCAAGGATCGTGTTTTTCGAGTTACCCCAAAGACTTGGGAATGTACCTCGATATTTCCACCCAACCATCAGCTCGAAAGGCGTTACACCTAATCTCGAATGTGGCACCAAAGTGTTATGATTATGAACATATTGTTGCATAGCATATCTCCAGTTAACACGATCAATTTTAGAAGCAGCCATTGCCTTGATGAGCCCCTGATTTTGTCTCTCTACTGATCCGTTAGACTGTGGACTTAGAGGCACCGCTTTTCGTATATTGACTCCTTTTGCTGTCCAAAAATCGTTGAATGCAGAACTCTGAAATGGTGGACCATTGTCACTTTGTATTATCATTGGGCATCCCCAAAGTTTGAATATTTCACACAATGCTGCATTTGTGCTCTCAGCGTTCATGTGTTTCATTTCAACTATGGCCAAATAACGGGAATATATGTCAACAACGACCAAAAATTCACCTATACCAATATTCACTAATAAGTTTAAAAAAAGATAAACAATAGCATTCGACCCCTACCTGATCCAAAACTAGGAATTGACAAGAAATCGATCTGAATAATCTCTCATGGACCATTCGGAAGCTCTCTACTGGACAGAGGCAAGGGAGGGTTCTTTCTAGATAGCAACAAATATGTCTCACAGGCTTTCACAAACTTCTCTACTTCCGATGACATCCCTGGCCACCAGAAAAATTCTCGCATAATTCTCTTCATTGCTACTTCACCAACGTGACCCCCATGTGCAGATAGCATTGCTTTCCGGCGTAATGCATGTGGTAGAATAACACGATCATCTTTAAATATCAGGTTGCCTAAATGATGAAGATTTTTTTCTGTGTTTCGAATTTTCGTAACTTGTCTGGCCATCGGCCTGACTGCATTGCTGCAAGCAACTCCTGTAGTTCATCATCTGTTTCTGTACGCGATTCTATATCATTCCATGTAATTTCCATACACCCAGCATCCAAAGCATAGAGATAATGATTCTCATTATCTTCCTCGAAAGGTATGGCAACTAGCGACTGGCGGATCAACCTTGACAAACAGTCTGCTACATTATAATCTCCCGGTACTCGTTCGATAACATATTCATATGGCTGAAGTCGTAGTGCCCATGCTTCTGCTCGCGATAAAGCTCTTTTTCCAAGACGATGATTGGCGTTGAAAATAAATTCATTTGCAGCTGAATCTGTTCTTATGACGAAGGATTTACTCAAGAGATAGTAAGAAAAACGTTCTACACCCCAAACTACAGCTAAAGCTTCTTTTTGTGTATGTGGATATCGTTGTTCGACTGGAGTAAGTGTTTTAGAAGCGCAAGCGATAATTCTTGGGACTTGTTTTTCGTTGAACTGAACAAGGATAGCTCCCAAACCAATGGGAGATGCGTCGACATATAGTTCAGTCACATCGGTTGCGCTATAATATCCGAGCTGCTTGATGTTACTTAATAAATTATTTTGCAAAGAAATAAACTCATCATTCTCAGCTTCTGTCCATAAAAATTTGTTAGAATTAGCTAAAGCGCGTAAATGTTTCGTTCTTTCCGCTCTATGAACAATGAATTTGTCCATAAATGTTATCAAACCTAGGAAACTTTTTACTTCCGAACAAGTAGCAGGAGTTCTGAAGTTCTTAATCGCCTCCATCTTTTCATTTTGAACCATCCATCCTTCCGGCGTTAGGATAAAGCCAATGTACCTCACCTTTTGACTTGCAAATACGCACTTTGACTTATTCAATCGTACATTATGTTCTTCCAGGCGAGCTAACACCTCTTTTAAGTTGGCGTCGTGTTCCTCCTTTGTTTTTCCATACACTAAGATGTCGTCTAAGTAATTCTTCACGCCTTTGCACTCATGTAGAATTATCCTCTGTAACGTTTCCTGGAATAGATCTGGGGCATTGCATAACCCAAACGGAAGTCTCACGCAACGAAACATGCCGAATTCCGTGAAAAAGTTCATAAGGTGTCTGGAGCCCTCGTCGAGTTCAATGTGGAAAAACGCATTTGACAGATCAATTGTCGAAAACCATGTTGCTCCATGAAGATCTGCGAGAATAGTTTCAAGAGTTGGCATACAAAACGGTGTTCTGTAGATATAACGATTTGGTCCTCGGAGATCAATCACCAAACGAATATCATCTTTACCCTTTGGGACAACAAGCATGGATGAACAGAACGATGTGTCCATGTTCTCTGAAACTCTCTCAATTATATCAGCAGCTACCAGATGTTTGAGCCTGGTTTCAACAAGCGGTTTCATTGCTTGTGGGATATTCATGTAAATATTACGACACGGCAATTCTGCCTTGTTGTAATTGATCTTTACTGGAGGAATGTTAAACTTGGGAAATTTTTCATTCATATTGATTGAAGCTATATCGTCAAAGTGGAAGCAGAATTTCGTGTTTGATTCCACTGATATTGGGACACTCAGACCAAGCATCAGAACGCTGTACCTAAAATTGATTTTATGAAAAGTATCGAGACCCGTCAAATCAAATCTATTCATTTTACCTTGTAGCTGTTGATCTGCTTAGCAGTGCACGAAACGCTTTAACGACATAAAATCTTTCCAACAGAACCGGTCTATTCTCAGATATATATAAATAGGCTTCGAATGTGGCCGACACATTTATTTCACCTTCTGTAGCATATGCTTTCAAAGGGCGGTCGGAACCTTTTTGAATATTGAAAATCCCAGAGCTATATTGAGAGTTACTTCTTAGCTTATAGAACATATCTTCTGTAAATGTGTTGACTTGAGCTCCCGAATCTATTAAGAATTCACAATGCATTCCAGCCACTCTTGCCGCAATTATACTTCCATCAGTACATTCAGCAATTGATGCTATTATTTCCACACGATTTGGTTCAGACTTCATTATCTATCACCATTGAAATATTTGAGTTTATTATTTAGTTACATTATTAGAAAACTAAGCTACAATATTGCAAAATTTAATTATCATTTGAATCACTCACATCAGGTTCAACTGTTGAAAGAATTTCCTCCATTTTCTCTACGGTTGCTATCTTTAACGGCTTTTTATTCAATTCTCCGCTATTTTCATCAGCCGGCCTTTTTCTGTCTGTAGTTCTGTAACGACATGCACGTTGAATATGGCCGATTTGCCCGCATCTTCTGCAAATTTTGTCTAGAGCTTCGCATTCTGATGATCTGTGGTATACACTACTGCATCTCCAACATCGATCTCCATGATTAGGATCAGTATTTCTGTAAAATTCGCGGCGACTGAATTCCCCGTTTCTGGAGTTGCTCGATCTATCCGTTTGCTTGTAACGTAATTCACCTCGATATGTCTGATTGCGTCGGTAGGGTTTACCACGAGTTTCAAAGCGCTGATAATTTTTTCGGTGATGATCTGTATTGGTGGGAAAATCGGCGCTGACCGGTGCTATGATTCCTTGTTCGAATTTACCATGTTTTTTTTTTTTTGAAGAATTCCTCGTTAATGCGTATTGCTTCGATTTCACGAACCTTATCGACGAGATCAGTAAACGTTCCTTTGCGACTTAATATCTTTAAAGCTGTAGTGCGTACCTCCTTGCTGCAGGCATGTTCTGCGATAGTCCCGATAATCTCTTCGAATTCTTTCTCAGCGCCGAAGTCACATAGACGAGCGGTGGACCCAACTCTCGTGATATATGTTAAATCGGATTCACCTGGTTTCTGTACCATCAACGCCAATTTACGACGCTGCAGCATGACATCGGAGCCTGACCCGAAATAGGATTTTAAACGGTATAAAGCATTTTTAAATGGTTCAGAGACGGGATCTGGTGCTCCCTCTTCGGACTTCGTGTTTCTAAATATCTCCAATAAGCGTTGACCAGCTTTGACTTTGAAAATTGTGAACATAGTTGTTTCGTCAGCAATACCCGCTAATTTCAATGAATCTACCAAAAGGTCTTTCCAAAGCTCTAAAGTGTGACGGTGGATTTCTTCGTCGTCCGCTAACGGTTTGCATTCGGGGACACTGATGGAGGAGACCGACAGCTGGTTAACTGAAGATACGAAACGGGACTCATCCAGAGTCACTCCCTCACGTCTAGTACTTGACAGTCCCACTTCTTTCTCAAAATCAGCAACACTATCATCATTGTTGTCTTTATCAGTAGCCGTACGGAGTATTCCAATGTTCGCTTCAAGTGCATTCTTTTCTTCGCGGATCTTCTTTAATTCCTCAGCTAATTGTGCGTTGAGCATTACGCCTTTCTGTAATATATCGAGGCAAAAAAAATCTTTCACTTCATGGAGAACCCATTATTTAAAAATAATATGAACATTCCATCTAAGTTTGAGAATTATATAGCACCAAGAAAAACGGTTGGCAAGACAACATCACAAAAGAAGGTACTTCTTCTTCTTTTTTTTAATTATAATTTGCTCTTGAGCCAAGCAAATTTCAACAGCTGCTCGATTAATCGCGGAAGCAATGTTAAAAACAGAATCTTGACCTATCGCAAGAATCTACAATGTATGGAAGTAATCACAGTTCCATTACTTCATTGAAAAACCTATTCTTTTATATGAACATTACATGTACTTTTGAAAATGAGCTGATGATCACTAAGAGAACGGTTGACAAGGTTTAACAGTACTCGTGACAGGATCTTGACCTTTCGCAAGAATCTGTAATTCAACGGTACTTGTGACAGGATCTTGACCTTTCGCAAGAATCTGTAATTTAACAGTATTCGTGACCTATCGCACGATACTGAAATTATCCTCAATCTGTGAGACCACTCGCTCACATTCACATTTGCGAAACAATTTTTTTTTGTTCTTGTAGGCGTTTTAATTCATTTAACTCACCTTCCAGAGCTTCGACTGCGCCAATGTAGTGACCGGACCTAAATTCTGCGCAATGGAAAAACTGAACTGTTCTTCCTGAATTTCATCAAGTGAATGAATTTTCATACCAAGTTCGTTGCTAACCCATCTAAACATGGTATGTTCGCACGCTTTGATCATTTACTGACTGCAGTCCCAACATGTATGAAGGAATATAATCAATTAATAAATGGCTTCATAGAAAGCTAGATAACTATTAATATGTGTTAAGGCTCAAGTTACCTCAAGGCTTGGTAGTGTGCGTAAGAAAAATTGTGCTCAGCTTTGCCACCAGATTATCCATTTAAATCTTTTCAAAACTCTAAAAGAAGAATATCAGTCGATTTATTAGATCATCACGATTCAATTCATGCAAAATACCTGCCGGAAAAGCCATCGGCTTAGCTGAATGGTGCTTTTGAAAATGTGGCTGTGGTTTTTTCATTGCGCTGTTGTGTTGCATGCCCCAGCACGGTGTGGTAGTGTGACAAAAAATCACAGCCACTTTTTCAAAAGCACCATTTAGCGAAACCGATAGTTTTTCCAGCAGCTATTTTGTATGATTTGAATCGTTGTGATCTGATAAATCGGCTGATATTCTTCTTTTAGAGTTTTGAAAAGGTTTAAATGTATAATCCGGTGGCAAAGCTGAACACAATTTTTCCTACCCATACTACCCAGCGTTCAAAACTAATACATGCTTAAAAAAGGTAACTTGAACCTTAAATCATTATATACAAATTGTAATAGTTCGATTTATTTCATTAGTTTTGCCTTTCTCAATAGAAAGGTATTGCAATTGCTCTGAAAACCGACTTTTTAACGGAGGCCCGGAGGGCCGAGTGACATATACCATTCGATTCAGTTCGTCGAGTTCGGCAAATGTCTGTGTGTGTATGTATGTGTGTATGTATGTATGTGTGTGTGTATGTGTGTGTATGTGACCAAAAATGTCACTCATTTTTCTCAGAGATGGCTGAACCGATTTTGACAAACTTAGTCTCAAATGAAAGGTGCAACGTTCTCATAGGCTGCTATTGAATTTCTAATGGATCCGACTTCCGGTTCCGGAATTACAGGGTGATAAGTACGAACACGCAGAAAATGTCGATTTTAATAAATTCTGCAATGAATGTATAAAGGTGAAAAATTTTCCAAAATATGACCACAACTGCTTCGATTTGTAGTATTAGGTCACTAACATCCATTCAAAGTCTATTTGGCCACATTGGCCACCATCCTCGGTTCCGGAAGCCCCGGCGGAAGTATCTAAATTTAGAATAACAGTCACATCGGTTTCTCGGAGATGGCTAGACCGATTCGACTAAACTTGGCCTCAAATGAAAGGTATTGCGTCCCCGTAAATGGCTATTTAATTTCATCCCGATCCGACTTCCGGTTCCGGAGTTACAGGTTGTGGCGTGCGATCACATAGCAAATTGTGATTCAAACCGATACTCCGATGAAAGCAAAAAAGGTAAAAATTTCGCTAAAATGTCTCTCAAACAACTTAAATTTGCTGTTCTAGGTCACCGACGGCCAACCAAACTTTCGTTGACTACATTAACCACCATTGACGGTTCCGGAAGTGCCCGGGAAAAGCGGCCATCTTTCAAAATTTACGAACTCACATCAGTTTCCCGGAAATGGTTGGGCCAATTTTCGCAAACTTAGTCCCAAATGATAGCTATAATATCCCCATAGATGTCTATAAAATTTCGTACGGATCGCTTATATGGTTCCGGAAATATAGACTAAACCGTCCGGTCACATATGAAATTCCCATATAAGCCGGAACTCAAATTTTTTTTCAAAGGGGGGACCTCATGAAATTTCAGAAATCGAATTCGTATTTTTGATGCCAAACATCTTTAAAATGCATGAAACGTCGAGATTTTATGTTATCTCGAAAAATTTTTTTTTTATAAAAATCGACTTTTTGGGACTGCCGATTTCGCACCTTTTTGCCTTTCTCATATAAAGAAAGGCTATGCAATCACTGTAAAAATCGACTTTTTAACCGAGGCCCGGAGGGCCGAGTGTCATACACCATTCGATTCAGTTCGTCGAGATCGGCAAATGTCTGTGTGTATGTATGTGTGTGTGTGTGTGTATGTGTGTGTGTGTCATTTAAACTCACACAATTTTCTCAGAGATGGCTGAACCGATTTTCGCAAACTTCATCTGAAAGATATAACGCTCCCATAAGCTGCTATTGAATTTTTAGTTGATCCGACTTCTGGTTCCGGAGTTACGGGTTGAAGAGTACGGTCACACAGCAAATTCTCATATAAACTGGTACCACCATGATGTTCAAATGATGTAAAACATATTAAAATTGATGTAACATTACTCTAGTTTGCGGGTCTGAATCACTAATGATCAATCAAAGCAGTTTTGACCACATTGGCCACCTATGACGGTTCATGACGCCTCCGGGAAACCCGCCAAGTTCCTATGCTAATGTCACACCCATTCCACAACGAATTCTCTACCGATTTTTACAAACTTGATTTCAAATGAAAGATACATTAATGCCATTGACTGCTGTTGAATTTAATTCGGTTCTGACTCTTGCTTCCGGAGTTACAGGGGTGTTAGTAAGGATACACTGGAATTTCTCATATAAATCGGTACAATCGTAATAACTCAAAGGCTAAAAACTATTGAAATGGTCACCAAATTACTTCTAATCGCAGATCTAGATCACTGATTGCCAATCAAACATTCTTTGAATACATTGTCCACTATCGACGATTCCGGAATTCCGGGCATATTCCACAATTAAAGTCACATCGGTTCTTCGGTGATGACTGAACCGATTTTCTCAAACCAAGTCTCAAATGGAAGGCAAAATATGCAGCTGAGTATTGCATCAGAGCCCCTCCGCCCTCCCCCCCGCCTTTCCCTTACATCTCCCTCCTTCATCACTACCGTCCCCTTGGACCACCCTCACGCCCGCATTTCCTTCATCCACCCCGTATACCAAAATGAGATGAAGGATTTCTGACGCATCCTCCACTCCCACTCTACTAACCCCCCATTCCCTCCACTTTTAAACCCATTCCACCAACATTTCAAAATATAATCACATGAAGATAACATTGAACTCATGCTGATTAAGCTAATTAAATACTATTCGTTTGCCTTTCTCATATAGAAAGGTTACGCAATTGCTCCAAAAACCGATTTTCTAACCGAGGCCCGGAGGGCCGAGTCTCATATAACATTCGACTCAGTTCGCAGAATCGAGATCGAGATCGCAAAATATCTGTGTATATGTATGTGTGTATGTATGTATGTATGTATGTATGTATGTGCGTATGTGTCAAATAATGTCACTCATTTTTCTCAGAGATGGCTGGACCGATTTGCCCAAACTTAGTCTCAAATGAAAGGTGCAACCTTCCCATCGACTGCTATTGAATTTTGGATCGATCGGAATTCTGGTTCCGGAATTACGGGTTTCAGAGTGCGGCCACACAGAAATTTCTCATATAAACTATAGGAAAAATTAAAAATAGAATTTTTATTTTTGATGCTAAATGTGTTCAAAGTGCATGAAACGTCGAGATTTGATGCAAACTCGAAAAAAAATTTGACGACGATTCACTTTTTTGGATTTTGGCACATTTTTGCCTTTCTCATATAGAAAGGTTATGCAATCACTCTGAAAAACGTCAACCTAATCCCGGCCAAATTTTTTTTTCGACTCGCATAAGGTTTCTGGATTTTAACAGGGGCGTAGTTGATGGTTTACGGAGAGGGGTTACATCCCCCCCTCTACTGTTCACTCCCCTCCTTTAAAAATCTCCTTAAATCAGCCCTCAGACCACCACCCCATCCAGCCCTCATACCCCTCCCTTTCAACCCCATCATCTTTAAACCACCACTATATCACAAAGCATACCAATTTAAGCTGGGGAGTCGTTCGTTCATGGGACTTTCGTCGTCCTCGCATACCCACCCCCGCATGACAAAATGAGTTAGCAAGCAGATAACATTGATCTAATGCTGATTAGGCTAATGGAGTATGATATTTTTTTGTTTCAAGTGTTTCACCGTCGACACGTAGCTCATCAAGTTCGTGGCTGGCATGCCATTGTGTATAAGTGCAAAGTGTAGTAAAAATGTAATGGACATTTCCACAAGTATGTTGAACATAAAAAGCCTCCGTGCCATAGTTTAGAGAAATGAGAAAGGCACAATTGCACCGCTAGGTGGATTAAAACAGGTTTTATATAGAAAAGTTATGCAATTGCTCCAAAAACCGACTCTCTAACCGAGGCCCGGAGGGCCGAGTCTCATAACATTCGACTCAGTTCGCCGAAATCGCAAAATATCTGTGTGTGTATGTATGTATGTATGTATGTATGTATGTGTGTGTATGTGCGGATTTGTTAACAAAATGTCCACATCGGTTTCTCGGAGATGGCTGAACCGATTTTTACAAACTAAGATTCAAATGAAAGGTATAATATTCCCATAGGTTGCTATTGAATTTCATTTTCAACCGATTTCTTGTTCCGGATTACGAGTTGAAGAGTATGGTTGCAAAACAAAATTTGTTGATTTGTCCACATCGGTTTCTCGGAATTTTCTGAACCGAGTTTGACAAACTTGATTTTAAATGAAAGGTCCATCAGCTGCTGTTGAATTTTGTGTGGCTCCGAGTTCTGGTTCCTGAATTACAGGGCGATACGTACGATCACGCAGTAAATCCCGATTCTAACGAATTCTGCGATGAATGAAAAAAAGTGGATTTTTTCCAAAATGTAAACACAACTGTTGAATTTGTAGATCTAGGTCACCAACAATCATTCAGTCTCTTTGGCCACACTGGCCACCATCGATGGATCCGGAAGCATCCAAATTCAGAATAACGGTTATATTGGTTTCTCGAAAATAGCTAGACCGATTTGATCAACTTAGTCTCAAATGAAAGGTCTTGCGTCCCCGGAAACTGATATTAAATTCCATCTCCATCCGACTTCCGGCGCCGGAGTTACGGGTTGTGGAGTGCGATCACATAGAAAACTCCGATTCAAACCGATACCGCGATGAATGCAAAATGTGCTCTTATATATACTTACTAAGTGTAATAAGAATGAAATACATTTCCATAATGTTATATTGTACGAACAAACTATTAAATCATAGTTTGGAGAAATGAGAAAGGCACAATTGCACCTCTAGGTGGATTAAAACAGGTTTTATTTATTACAATTATTTATTTATTTGTTTTAGTTTTATTACATTATCATTTGTTCTCTACAATGTTCTCTTGGATTTCATCGATGCTCATATCAGTTGGAACTCCAGCTACGACACCTGTTACCGACACGAAGTTGCGAGGGATGTAGGCCTTGTTGTTGTTTTTGCGCAGCACTTTGTTTCTTCCCACCGCTCGAATGTTGGTGACGTTTTGCTTGTAAATCGTCAATCTTCGTCAAAAGTTTACCAAACGACAGCTTGTTGATACGTAAATTGCCTCCGTCATCGTCTAATAGTTGCACAATCACACGGAATGGCGAAGAGTCGCTTTGCTTGTATTCGTATGTCTGGTATGTTCGAGTATTAGTGTTGTTTGAAATGGAGCTTCCTCTTGTGTCGACGCCCAGCGGATCCGGCACCATCTTTCTCTCCGTTGAAAATCAGGCAAAAGCGTTTTTTCTTTCGACACCAGTTAATTTTTTTTTGGTGAATCACTTGTTTTCGAGGCGATTAACTAAGGGGCGATCGTTACGTGGTTCCTTCCAAGGCTCAAACAAAGTCACGTGTAAAAAAACCGTCCTTTCACGATGACGAACGGAACAGGAATGATTCAGACATCACTTCTCTAAAAATTCAACAACTTCTTTTAACAAAACCAGATTAGCCGTCTTCGACAAATTCGTTGACAATTACATTATCTTTCTTATTTTCACTTACAGTGATAATACGATGCCTACAGTGCCACCTAGTGCCAAAAATGCGCGGTAGTGGGTTTTCTCCATGTAAAATTTTCGAAAAATCCTCTACAAAGTTCAGGCCCGTTGGTCCGATAACTAGACTTGTCCGATTTGCTTTAAATTTGATGCAACTGAACTGAAAACCGGATTGGGTTCCAACCTGAAATATATTTCGGGTTCGCTCACACTACCGCTGTTTTGCGAGAACCCAACTCAGTTTCATTAAAAACGTTTGTTTGAAGCAACTAACCTGGGTTAGTTTCTAGGTCCTCAATCGAAAACGACCTAAGCTTCCAGCACCAGTTGAAACATTTCGAATGTTCACTTGCAGATTCAGATGCGTTTCGGTGATGAAGATGCGTTGCGTTGTGACGATGATTTTGGCGGATTGCACACTGACTTCATCATGTATGACTGCTGATTATCTAATAAGAGTTGCTTAGGAAAAGGTAAGTAGGAGTTCATACCAATCCGACCCATATTAAAACCTCAACACATGATAGTCATCATTGCCGGCCGCCCCTATCTCCATGATTCACGGGGACGGATAAAGGATAAGGTAGACGAGAAGTGTTGATGCTCCACCTACTTAACGGAAGGACGGCGATTCATCAGACTCTTCCATAGGTGTCGTGGAGTTGGTGGTTTAGAAGGGTATAAGGTCAAAGATTCGCTCCAAGCAAGCGATGCGACCTGTAAAGAATATTTTATTATGTAGTTGTTTAGTTAGACTTCGAGTATACGATCACTTGAAAAAGAAAAGATCTTGTTTAGTTGTTGGTTTTTTTAAACTCTGGGCAGCCGGCTACCGAGAGTATCCAATGTTTCCTAAACAAAAGCAATTTGAACTCTACACAGCCGACCGTGGGAATCCCAAGTAACAATTTTAGTTTTATAGCACACTACAAGTGCATTCTAAGTTTTAAGAAAGGCTTCAAGAGTGCCATAAAACCTCAATTGTTATTAGGGAGTATTGCCTAGAAAAGCTAATCTTATATTAGTAATGGGCCGGATCACTATCTATTATAACGGTATTTAGACAAAACTCGCAACGTCTTCTCTACGATACGATTTGATTGAAAACTACCGAGTGATAACACGTTATACAGACAAAGAATTATGATAGCGCGATATGTTATAAATCAAGGTATGTATTTCCTATTTTACGTATCGGATGACTTGTAAAATACACGTATACGAGCGATAATAACGACCAATGAAGAGAAATACAAAGAATTGTTAACATGATACACGGGCTTATTAACAATAACGAAACTTGAAATTAGATTAAAAACAGACGCGGCGAATTTTCAGCATGTATTAACCCGCGATCATCGACACTAGTCAGTAAAGTCTTGTTGTGGCCGATCAGATATTCATTTTTACGGTAGTGTTTCCTTGATTAGATCTGTTCGCACCCTCTCATTCTGCTACTATCGGCAGAAGACTGATAGCACCCAGTCGTCGCCGGTCTAAAGACCAAATATCATCAATAGACTTAGGCTCACGTGGAAGCATGAGAAAGCAGACTTGTGAGAACTAGAAATTAAAAAAAAAGAAACGACATGCTCCGTCCTGAATCCGAACTAAGCTATATGCTTCTACAGCTGAATTGAAACTCCAAACGGAATATGGCGTCTCCTTGCCATTCTAATCCCTTTACTGAAGACTATTTTATCTCACCGTTTGACGACCTTAGATGCGTTTCGGTGATGAGGATGACGTCGAACTCTTTCGTGTTGAGGAAATCGGGGAGCTCATTATGCTTTATTCTTCAACGAACAAGCGTTCTGATTGGCGATGTTAACAGCTCCATGATCCATACTTATTGACGAGGGAGATAGCAGTTAGAAGCTGTACAGTTCGGGTTTCGTACGTACACAGAATGATGATGACCTCGGCCACCAAAGTCGCTAGTTCGTCCGCAGTGACCGGGGACTTGTCGTAACGCACGAACAGCTCGACGACTACCAGGATGATTGTTGGCTGTCATTTTCTAACGGATGCCGATAAATTCCGCACAATTTTTGTAGTTGCGGTCGGTACCGTGATAATTATCACAATACACATCAGTTCGATGTCAGCTTATTAACTTAATAACTACACCCTATCAAATACGTACCGAATTTAGCTAAACAAATTGCTATCACTTCTAGTTCTCCGATGTAAGGCTTCGCGATCAACTAAACACTGAATAATTAGGATCCATTTGATGCATGTAAGTTAAACAATTTACTTTCTCTATATAATATATTGTAAACAAAATTTTTAACAGTAGCGCAATGGCGCGCTATTCTTTTTATTCCGTTTCAGTGGATATAACCATGCAAAAATATTGATTATAATGTTTTCAAAAACACACTGTAGTAAGATGTATTTTCGAATTATTCGTTTCGATAAGATCTGTATAAATTTGTTCAACAACATGAAAAATAGCTATATAAAACGGCACATCTGCCGTTGAATAAATATATTTTTTTTTATATTTTATACTATAATCCAATAATATTGGCGATGAACTGTATCACGTTTCGATAAAAAGCCCCAATAAATAAAACGATCCTTCACAAAACACTAATCTTTTGAGTTCAAGAAAAGAGGGTGTAGTGCACTGGCAGGGACAAAAATGTAAATATTTAAAAAAAAACTCTTCATTCTTAGTAATATTAAAAATAAATATAAGACAGCGTGAATAAATAACAAACTAGGAAAAGGGCGTACTAGTACAGATAAATAAATATATCGATGTAGAGCTTATACTCTATTAAGCCCCTTTATTGCGTTTGACTCACCAACACCCGTAAGAGCACTTGTTTTACTGCAGTACATATACTGTATTCGACGTTCCGCAGTCTTTTAACCTAGTTTTCTTTTTCTATTATCATCGATTAATCACATTCAGTTTCCAGATTATGCTTCTACAGTGATTAGGTACATATTAATTGTTATCGTTTTTCCATCGACATTTATCTAGACAATAGTTTGGCAATCGAGTGTAGTGAATTAGTCTTTCTAGCTATACATAATTGTTTCTATCGGTAAGGTTGGTTAGAAATCGTTCGGGATATATAATCTAATGGAATGGATTTTGTTCATTGCTTTCATGAATATTCAATTGTTTCAATCCAAGCAATTCGCTTCATAAGCTTTGGTTATATTTTATATATAGAGTTAATAGGATAAAAATCTCATAAAAGTTTCATTCGTCTACCTAGTGTTAAGGTAACAGGCAGCGATAATTGTCGATATCGCTATCGTTCGAATTCAGTCTACTCATTTCAACTTGTTTAGCAAACCACGCAGTATAGAAATGTAGTGTTTAAACCATTTCTGATGGTGCATTATCGATTGTCACTTAAGCTAGCAAGTGCAACGTATCGCATAATCGTCGAAGGTGATTAGAATAACTTCACCGTTTTTATTGCTTAACTTACTTATCGGTGTACACGGCTCTCTTCTCGCTGACCAGCACCTGATGAATGATGGTATCCTCGTCGGTGGAAACGTCAGTTAACGTCAGCTCAACTATATCGTCATTCGGATTGAACTCGTCAGCCTGAATGCTGCGTATCTGGCTGGCGAACAGTTTTTCAACCGTGAGCTGTTGGAAGCGAACCGCATCGTGAGTAGTCCAGTCACCATTAATCGGTTGGACTCCTGCAAAATGATGATGATTAAAGTAACACCATTGATATGGGAACGGTTTAAAACTTATTATTCGTTTGTACTTACCATACAATTTAGCCTTCACTGCTTGCTGGGGAAGCTCGCGCAGTTCCTGTGGCAGAATTCGAAGCAAATCGTTGTCCATGATTCGGATCTGACCGAAATCGCAGAAATAAACATGAATCAACGATGGCCCGCAAAGGATGTTCACCACCAAGACCCTGGGGAAGAAAGTTAGTGGAACTTTAGTAATAAAATAATCGGATGAGGTAATTGGAGCAGGTAGTGACATCTACCAGTTTATGAGTGTTTGATGGATCCAGGGAAGGGACTTTCAATGGAACGCACATGCAGATATGCGTTTGACGCATGGCATGGTGCAATTTTTTCGGCCCCGTTAAACTTCCAAGCCATTTTGAAATTGTGCATGTTTTTCTAATTATACTTTTTTGTTCGAGAGTTGTCCTACTGGAGCAGTTGAGCTAGGTTCTCGGCAGCCCGTCAGAATCACTCACTACAATTGCAGACCAGACGGGAAATGTCTGCAAATAAAACACTACTTAATGCCAATTGCAGCGGGCCACGATTCTGAATGTGATACGGTTTGTACGGTTCAGATATGTGCGGACATAGTGACTTCTCCATCGCGTGTATAATTGCGAAAGGCTCGAGCGTTTGTACGTTAAAGTGTTCGATCGCGTGTACTAAAGTGTAATGCTCCAATTGAACACCGACCCTAGGAAGAATTACCCACTATCATATTATATTCGCCAGTTCTGCATCCATTCCCTGACCCAGCTGTCACAAATACTCAGACGAACACATACACAGATAGACATACGACTAGCATATAACAATTGTACACTAGTATTAAAAACTACAATTATTACTGCACTAACCTTAATAGGCTTCTAATTTTACATTTCCTTAATTTATTTCCTCTCGATGCACTACTATCGAGGCGTAATGCAATAACCATCAGAGGTTCTTTAAAACTGATGCACGAAATATACTTGATGATGTTTGAAATACCGTCAACCTAGGGGAGGGACCATGTTTGTTAAATCTTTTCACTAGTCAAAAGGTCACTAGCTCATTTTAGTTTTAGCTGTTTAAAGTGCGCTCAAATTTTTTTTTTCATTTTCGTTGCTGATCTCGCACTAAAATGTCTTCCGGTGGTCAGTCCACCGATGATAAAAAAGATGATGAAACTATGAAACTATTCGTTGTTATGAAAATATCATGTGATCTGATATAGTATTACCAGGCCGTGACCCAGATTACAAGGTGTTGGTGACCTCACACAGACAAATGGGATTGCTTCCTGTAAGCGCATTACGCATCACTAGAGTATATATACCGTGTAGGGATGTAGAAATCGACGGGGTCATCACCGAGGGGACATGCGATGACTCGCTGTAGCATGGGGTGGGCAGTTTTCAAAACCCCGCACACCAGCCGGTGAAAATATTAGGCAGCAAGAAATTGCACACGTTCGCTTCGAGTGACTTTCGCCGGATCCTCTTTTCCGATTTACGTCTTTCTGGCCAGGGTTCGCCTGCCTGTTCGCCTATCAGCACCGCAGGTAATGAATTGCAGCAATTGCAAACAGTTGGGCCACACAGCCACCCGACAAATGTGGTAGAGAGCATGAGGATGACTCTTGTGACAAAGATACGGAAAAGTATATTCACTGTCGGGGCCCTTCATATGTCCTTCAACTATTCCCTGCGTACAAACAACACGGGGGTAAAATTAAGCAGTACCTTAAGGAACGCCCGAAGCGCTCTTAGGCAGTAATGCTAAAGAATGCTTAGCAATATGTACTCTCCAAAACTCTTTTGCTCTTTTGGCTCGTTTTGTGCAAGAATCTGAAGATCCACAAGAAGGAACATCTCTTGTTAACCCGGGAGAAACCAGGAAGAGGAGAAATCTTTCTTCTTCTAGACTGTGGTATCCAGCGGGCTGAAATCTCTCGAAGTATTTCAGTCAAGAATTGACCCACTGGTTTCTGTTCCCATGTCATAAGAGGCGACTGAAAACAGAAGTCCTCAAGACAAGGTGTTTCTCCGTGCCGAGGACTGAATGGCTGGCAGGACTAAAATATGTCAGTTGCGCTCGGAGTGTCGTGGGTACATTCGGGATGATAGCTTGGGCATGCATATCAGCGGGGGAAGTCTACTACCATCCTGTTACATAATTTTGTCTACGACATCGAAGAAACTTTATCACAAATGCAATCATGTTTAGGAGTTTTTCTCGATATTGAAGGTGCTTTTGACAACGTGTCTTTCGAATCCATTTTGGAAGCAGCACGAGGTCATGGAGTATCTTCACATATCACGAACTGGATACACGCAATGCTTAGCAACCGACATCTGTGCTCATCGTTAAGACAAGATAAGAAACTGAGTGGCTGTGGATTTCCTCAAGGTGGTGTACTGTCACCACTTCTATGGAACCTTGTCGCCGATGGCTTGTTGAGGAAACTTAATGAGCTTGGGTTTCCAACGTATGGTTTCGCCGATGATTATCACATAATGATCACCTGTATTTGCATTAACACACTTTTTGATTTGATGCAACAAGCCTTATGTGTTGTTGAGCAATGGTGTCTTTATGTTGGACAATCAATCCAAATCCAAATAAAACATCAATGGTGCTTTTCACGCAACGAAGGATTACACCCGGAGCTCGTTCACTGCAGTTCTTTGACTCTGAAATTATTATCGCAAATCAAGTTAAATACGTTGGGGTAATTCTTGACTCAAAGCTTAATTGGACACAGCACATCGATTTCAGGATCAAGAAAACTTGCATGGCCTTTGGCTTTCGGCAAATCATAGGGACTCAAACCCAAGTACATTCAGTGAATCGACACACATGTATTATTCCTTTTAGAACTTTCAATGTAAGAATTCCTCTTCGCGAGGAATGGCTGTCTGGCTGGATGCAGTGACAACTTGAAGAATACGTAGTTTGTTATACTGATGGTTCTTTGTTGGAGGCCCGAGTCGATGCTGGTGGCCAGGGTTACCAAAAATACAGAATAATCTGTATTTATACAGATTTTTCAGCCATTTTCAGACCAAGAATCTGTATGTGCAGATATACAGATTTTTGCATGTATGTACAGATATACAGATTTTTGAGAAGTGATGTTACCAAACCTATTTTAGAAATATTTTCTTAGTTTCACTAATACTTCCTCTGTGTCTCTCTCAGCTTAGCTCTCTAAATAGGCTGCGCACGCTGACGAAGTCGACTTAAAAATGACTTTTACTGTCAGCCGTGTTGACAAACATTGCTTCACAGTTTAATGGCAGTGTTGGTAAACCCGGCTCACAGTAAAAGTCATTATTTATGTCGACTTCGTCAGCGTGCACCGCCTGATTAAAAAATCTTCACTTTTGAGAGTGGTCGCTCATTTTGAAAGGTAAAGGTTTGTAATACACTCAGGTTAGCACCCAGCAAACGCCTGGCTGAAGTCTACTTCCGGAAACGTTAATTGTAATGCTCTGTGACTTTGTTAATTCTCAATTTTTTGTCCGAAAATTCGACATCTACATTGGTCGACTTAATGTATGTAACATTATATATCAACAAAAGTCATTAAATGAAGAAGAAAATTATTTTTCCATTGTGCACATCGGTAAAGTTCAAGTTTCTGGATGCAAAATATCAGAACGATTTGTAGTGTTTTTATGGCGAAAAGGTCCTTGCTTGACTCATTTAAACCACAGGAATTAATATCTCCGATAGATAATCCACCAAAATGTTAAACAAGTCAACTGATTCGTTACAGATACCGACACAGATTTTTCGAAGAGTAAATACAGATGAAAAGATTTTTTAGGATAAAAATACAGATTTAATTTTGGCAACCCTGTGGTGGCTTTTGTCATGAAATGAGATTAAACCAATCTCATTCGCTTGGTATATACTGTACCGTATTCCAAGCAGAATTTGCGGTAAAAGAATCTATTTTTGCACTGACAGCCAGGCTGCCCTGAAAGCACTTAGTTCGGCAGATTCGAGATCAAAATTAGTAATCGCATGTCGAACTCAAATCGAAGAACTTAGCATTTCAAATGCTATCTACCTTATCGTTATTTTCCTTACCCCTAACCATCACCCTTATTCTTGTTTACGACGAATGCGATATTCGTTCGAAAGTGATTCGAACGAATAGTAAGCCCATTTGATTTTGCTGTCGTAAACGGGAATACAAACCACTTTCGAACGATTCTCGTATTCGTCGTAAACAAGAATAAGGGTGCATACCACGTCCCAATCCTTCCCATCAGGAAATGATGAAAAAACGATTCTTGGCAAGGCACAAATCTCCGATCAGCATGGGGAACGTGCCATTTGAGCCAGACACTACTGATTCCTGATTGATTCCTCTAGACTGCATCGCAAGGGTTCCAGGGTATTCCTCCTTTGACAACTAAAGGTACAAATAGAAGTGCTGCCTTAAAGCCGAAGCAAGTTGCTTCCCGATCTTGGAGTTGCTTTCAACAAGGAGAACCCACCACTTCCAGCGACATCAAAAACCCCAAGTACCCCCCAGATACTCAGTCTAATGAAATTTTCTGACCTCGTGAACTTAATTTTTTGTAGATTTCAATGTTACTCTTAAAAGCATACTTTTCATACAGTACAATTTTTTTTGAAAAAGTTGACTGCTAAATGACCCCTCCTTAGTTTGGGTACCCCTTATTCCTCCATCCCGGGTAATGAAGAAGCAGACTCTTTAGCTAAGCACTAGTACGAAAGACAACCTGTCTCAATGAATTGTTTGCAATCTCTCGTCAGGGGACGCTAGATGGCAGACATCGTAGAGTAATGGAGTGTTAGGACTGTGGCTACATTCCATCATTCCGAAGGTACCAAAGAAACCTTAGTTTAGAGGAACGGATGTGGGTCGGAATTTCATTCGTGTTCATCTCCGACTAGCGATATCTGCGCTTGTAGCGATCGCTGTCACGATATCGAACATATTGTCTGGGCATGCAGCAAGTATTGTTATGCTAGATCTCAACTTCGGGCCCGAGGAAGATCACTCAATGTCCCAGTTTGGGATATGCTAGCAACCCACGATCTTCTGTATATGTTCCTCGTTTACACCTTCCGAGTCTGTAATTGATGACGTGGATCATCCGTTGCCGGTAACTGAAGGTTAATATCCTTCTCCTCCCTGCTATCATCAATGTCCACTCTTTCCCCCTTGTCTCTGATACCCAAATGTAGGAAGTCGACGGAATGACACGTTATACCTTGCGGAAATTGCTTAATTTTGTCACAAATGGAAAGAATTCATCCTTCACAGGTGGCATAGCGATGATCAATTTCATTTTTAGAAGCAGCTGATCAGAAACTTGTCAGGATCGATTGTACACCGGATTCTGTTTTTGCACGCACTTTTTTTGCACGGTTTTTTTTGCACGACTTTTTTGCACGGTTTTTCAAAATAATACGATTTTTATGTATAAAATACCTATTTCGATATACAAGTTTAATGATTTGATCATCCCGTGAAAAAAAACCGCGCAAAAAAAATCCGTGCTATTTCGAGAAACCGTGTAAAAAAAATCCGTGTTATTTCGAGAAACCGGGCAAAAAAAATTAATAAGCATTTAGTAACGGCAGATGAAAATAAATGGCATTGGATATTCGCAATGCAAATGGGGATGATCTGCCAATGTGTAAAAATTGCGTATTTTTCAATTTTAGGAAATGAGTTATGGGTTATGAGTTATGGTAGTTGAAAATCAATAATGTTGGGCAATGGTTTTTCTAGGATTGTATGCTTTTTAGATATCATCAAATAATATTCCGATTCATATATCACATCGCATTGGCAATGGAGCAATTGGTAGGGTGATGAGCCTATTTTCACCATACTAAGCAAGGTGCCTCACTAATTCGGTAATTTCTTGCATTACAATCAATGGAATGCGTAAAAATTTACATCAACCGCTTTGCTTCGTTATTGAGAACCAATATAATAACACAAATGCGTTGAAAACAGTAAATTTCTCGTGTTTGAGCACAATGAAAACTCGAATCGAGTGTCCCTATTGTCGCGCTACCATTTGACTCAATGCGTTGAACAAAGATGGCAGACACTGCTCTAACCAACGGCTTCAAATGGGTAGGGTGATAATAGAAACATGGCGCAAATAGGCTCATCACCCTATATGGTCAAGTTCCCCCGGGTAGTGCCACTACACAAAGTATATTGATTTTGCTTGTTCAGTTTGATAACCTAGAAACTGATAGCGGAGATTTTAATATGCAGGGATACGCAATACGTATTGTTTGGTCTGAGTAGATAACGACTGATGTTTCTTTTTATCAACCAATTAGTGATCTCTGATTAAATAGAGCTTTCAAAGAGTTAGGGACAGGCACAAGTCTATTTTTTTTACTGAGATGGGACAAGTTGGTGCTGGACCTATGGCCTTCGTCTGGTATGATCAATTCTCGTTGGTACAGATGTGTTCATGACTGGTTTGTGGATGAGTGGTCCTACTTACAAGTGAACTGATCACTTCGCTTGGGTGGAGATATATGTGAATTCTGCTAGCTGTCGAGCTTGGATATGTTAGCTGGTTCCAAGAAGATGTGCAGGACTGGCACCTACGAGAATGTTGATTGTTTCACTCGAGCTTTGGTTCTTGGAAATAACAAATCGCTTCCTCGGTGTGATATGTTCGAGTTGAATGCTCAGTGGTATAATTGTGCATTCGGTTCGAGCAGATTGAGTCGTTTGGAAGATTGGTGGTCTCCGAGAGTAGATGCGAATAACTCTGAAGTATCCAATAAAGGGAGATTGTATCTGTGGAACTGAAAAATATTGTCACTACTCTAGCTTATTGGTACATCATAACAACTACCAATATCGACTATTTAGAACAGAAATTTTCAAATTCTGTTATAAGATCGAGAAGAAATATAGCACAGTTGTAGTGAATAGAGTATTTGCGAATAAGGGCCAATACTGCTGGCATCTTTTATCATATTTATTAATAGTCGATTGATCGGCTTCAGACCTAGGAGACGAAAGAAAAGAATAGGTACAAGACAAAAGGCGGTTCTAATTCTAAATTGGTTTAGTATAGATACAGACGACTCAAACGCACTGACAGGAGAAAATTTTTCAGAATTAGACAAATTAGAGGACATCACACTTTTTGAGACACACATGCACAAAACTTTATCGTCCTCCTAAAGATCGGTGTTTAATTGGCAGACAGTCGCCATTTCGTACGATTTTGCAAAGTTTGCCTCGCGGGACGGACCGATATCCACCCAGGCACAGGTTGCAGTCGTTAAAAAAACTAGATTTCGCTAAGTGTAAAGTAGCGAATTTTCAGCTTTGCAGGAAAGAATTTTTCATCAAAGTGCAGTTTTGGAAATTTTAATTGCAAAGAAGGGGTCTGTCAACATTGCAAAATGGCAATTGCTGCCTCTTATCAGGAAAGAGTATTTAATTAAGTAAAAGCCAATCAATAGGCCGTTGAAAATTGACAATTTCTGACATTTCAATTGCGCAAGAGAGTCTTTGTATCAAAATGATTTTTTTTTACTTTTCATGAAAATTCTTTTAATGAGAAGATAACCATTTACATGAAAAAATCGCAAAAAATGACAATTTTGATATTGTTGTCCCAGAATCGAACAATGTTTCGTACCAAACTGTATATGACCGCATACTGTTCGAAAGGTCTACTTTTCTTCGTTCAAAAAATGTTACAAGACCGAAAATCGGCTGAAAATGACAACGTAGCTAATTTTGTTGTGACAAAGGTCCCAAAAAATGTTTTTTTGCTTCAAAATTTCGTGTGTACATTACTTTGTATCGCATTTGCTATACTAGTTCATTTTAAAAATTAAAAATCGCTGTAGCACAGTGTAATCTACAAAAAGTTAACAAACTCTAAATAGTTGAAACATTTTTCCATTTTAACTATTGCTTTTCAACGGACAATAACTTCTTTTAACGAATAAAAAAAATTACATCTTTCTAAAAAAACCTCCTCGAAAAATTAAAAAACTTCTACTGAGCACATTGACAGCCCCTTGTGCATTTAAAATGTCCAACAGTATTCATTGTTAAATACGATAACCAAGTAGCTGTTAATAAAAAATTCAGATTTTTTTTACACCGGTTTCTCAAAATAACACGGATTTTTTTTACGCGGTTTTTTTTTGCACGGAACGCATCCCCCGTGCAAAAAAAGAATTTGGTGTATAACATTCCCCCGAAAACCATTCCCCAGGAGAAAAAATGCCGAAGCTTTTTCCCCAGAAACACATTCCAGAAAGTACTAATTCCCAGAAAGTACCAAAGCCCTGAAAACTTTCACCCAGAAAGAACCTGAACACAGAAAACTGTTCCGCGGCAAGTTCCAAAACCCAGAAAATTATTTAGCCGAAGATTTTTTTCTTCTATTGTCTCAATAAACAAGTCGTTACATTTAGATCATTGTTGTGTACAACTTTTAGTACAACAGTATTATTATAAATATGAGCTACGCACATTTAGTATGTAGTCAATAGAAAATAAAACTTTTGGGAGCTGGGAGAAGTGCCTCTCAGTCTGTTACAACCTTCAAACTAGACACTTCGGTTTTCTCTAATAGTGATAGTAAAGAAAGTTCCCCTCCACCATCTCAAGTGCTTCGAGTTTCGCATAGTTTCAGTGTGAGTGGTTCCGGAATTAATCCTTCCTGGCCAGATCAAGAGGCCGCCTGGAAACTTCACCAATCTCGGACACGATAATCATGTGTACTTAAATGCTTGTTATAAGTTCGCTATTCACAATATTTTTTAATATTTACGCATTGTGCTTATATTTAAACGCATATTTTTTTTTTCTATTTGATAGAAAAAATATTATAATTGGTTTTGAACCAATTTTTGCATTTAAAACCGCTTGCTCCTTATGTAGAAACAGTGGCGCAATTGCTAATTTTGGCTCCTATATATGCAAAACTGCATGCAACTGTAGGTTCATATACCCTACTATAGCTGCAAAGGAGCTCAAAAAGCAAGGAAAACTCACTATTTCAGTTGTTTTTGTAGCAAATTTATATGATAAAACTTGTGTTGCCTTGCGAGTTTAGTGCGAACTAGAAAGCAAAAAATAATTAACGGCGGTTGGCGTTTTAACCAAGCGTTTAGCCTACCACTGCAACTACTGTTGAATAGGGGAACATGGGGAGACCTGACCAGGTTTTCAGCTAAAACTGCATAAATCTCTAAAAAAGCCTTCAATCCCCCAAAAATCATTCAGATATAATGCGCAAAGTTATTGCGCGTCTTCATGATTTTTTGCAAAATTTTTAATTTAATTTTTGAAAAGTTACACAATTTTTTCTGTGATCGTTTTTTCTGGAGACTTGACCAAGAGAATTTTGAAAAATCATAACAAAAAATAATGACATAAAACATACTGTAATTATTTTTTCCCTATTGTCGAGATCCTTAGGTAGCAGTAAAAAATATAAAAGAGTTGCATTTGATAAATTTGGATTTTTTAAATGCATTTATTTTTAAGGATTAACTGTACTGCTTGCATTGCATGTTCACACGTCACGAAACCAGTCCTACTATTGCTAACTTTGCTCACAAATTTTAAAATATAAAGACTTATGTTTGGGGTGGGATTTTTTTATGGCGTGATTAACATTAACAGTAGATACCAAAGCATAATAAATATTAGGAATTTTGTATCTTTCTTCAGCTGATCGCCACTTGGTCAAGTCTCCCCAACATTAGTTATTGCGTTCAATTTCATGCGAATTCTAGTAGCAACTATTCCAATGTTCCAGTTTATGTAAAATCATTTCACTGTCTCACAAGGATTAAGATGGTATATTAGTCCTTTAATAGTAAATAGTAGTCGAGTAGATATGTCCATACAAAGTTTGATAAAAGATTACATCATTTAATGCAAATTTTTAATCACGTAATATTTTCTGCAAGGAATGGATTTTTTACTCCAAACTTTCAAAATTACCTTAAGGGATCGAAACAAGTATAAAAATATTTTTGAAAAAAAATTAAGAATCGAATAGAAGACGCCATAGCCGAAAATAGAATTTTGCGCTTGGTCAAGTCTTCCCATGTTCCCCTATTCAACAATCGTCGTCGCGCCGCGGAAATATTCTAAAACTCTATAATACATTTGTGTTGTAAAGACATGTAATATTACCTGAAGATCTAGTAACATAACAAGAGTACCATTAGGTTAAATATCTAATCCTCTTTCGCATTGCGTGTTATTGACGGTTAATGATTGAGCACAAAGCTTTGGCTGCCAAAGCTTTGTGTTGCATGCGGCCAGTTTTTAGAAGAAATGAAACATTTTTTTGAGAATAAACTGTTAGGGAGTGAATAGATTTTAATTATGTTTTTTATTACAAAGATACGTGTTTTGGCTTTCGAATTTCACTTTTGAAGACGAAAAAAGCGCGTTTTTCCGAAAGTAGTGTTTTTTAACTGTCGAGTCTCCTCATAGAGCTATTGGACCGATTTCAATATTTTTTTTTAATTGTTCAGAAATCATACCGCTATGTTGGGACGAGTACGATTTGCAAAATTTCATTCAAAAAATGACGTAATAATTGGATTTTTTTTACAAATCGTTACATAACATAAAAAACAATTAAAGAATACTCGAAAAAATATAGCCAACGTAGCGATGATTATAGAGAATATCAACCTTTTGGTTACTGATTACCCAATAGCCGAAACTTTACTTAAGCGGGACCTATATAATTTAAACATCAATGTCACCAATGACGTTTCAATGTCGCAGAGATTTTTGTTTCCGTCGTTTAAAGTTAAATTCAAGAAATCAAGATCAATTCAGTAGATCATTCGCAATTTATTCCCAAAAAACACCTCAATTATAGGCCTCGAGAGCAGAGGACCTCCTTGAAATTTCAATGGTACATGATGCAACAAACATCGAAGAATGTTATAAAAAATCTTTAATATTATAGTTCGAATATTTTTTTTCCCATTTTAGCCAACTTTTGCTCCAGCTATTCCATAGTGTGCTGGAAAGAATGAATCAACCCCTATGTTTGAGAAAATCGGTCAGACGAATGGATAACAAGTTTCATTCCGAGGGCTATTTGGCATACATATCCAAAGAGCTGCTCATGTTTAAAAGAAGGAGTCAGCTCCTATGTTCGAATAAACCGGACATACGAGTTGATCACAGGTCATGCCCTTATTGATTCATCTGCTTCATAAAATGCCATCCACGGGTCAATCGGAACATTGAGCATTGAACGAACGTTCTTGACCTTAGTACACACGCTCGTTGCAGATAAATCAGAATCCAACTACAAAAATGCTCTAAAACTGATGAAAACCATAGCAGCTAACAACAATACTACAATTAATCCGTCGATTGTATTGACAAATTTCCGATGAGATAAACGCTATCGCAAGGATTGTTCCCAATTATATGCGATATGGTTGCTTTTTCCACCTAACGAGAAATTGGTGGAAACGGATCTAAAAATTGGGATTATCTGGAATTAATTTGAAAAGCGTGCAAATGCAGATCTCTTTCAGACAAACCCAGATCTTGGACTTTTTGAAGCCTCAAGATGTGCCTAAAGGCTTGGGTATTGTTCGTGCTTTAGCTCCGGAGCAAATGGCCCCGTACTTCGATTACATCGAAGAAAAACTTTTTGGGGAAGCGAAGGGTTGGAAAACACTGCGCACAGGCACAGACCAGATTTTCCCCTGAATTATGGACCATGCGATACAACACCCTCAATGACATACCCAGAACCTCAAACACAATAGAAGGGTATCACAACAAATGAAATGGATTCTTAAATGGTACTAGTGACCTAAAATTTTATGCGGTTGTGCTTGTGAAGAAGATATGTTAAACCGGCGTCGCTGTAAAAAAACATGCAGAAGACAAAAAATTAAAAGAAGTTTTAATTGCCGGCCAGGAAGATGGTACGACATTACAAGATACCATTTTATCAATAGCTCTTATATTACAAAACCACACCTCAATATTAATACTAATAAATAAGTCATCTTCAGTTTGAATACCTCAATTCTGGGAAATGGCTTTTTTCTGGGGTATGAACTTCTGGGTATTTGTTCCTTCTGGGTAACGGTTTTCTGGTAATTATTACTTTCGACGGAATGGTATTCTGGAGAACAGTTCTTTCTGGGTAAAAAAACTTCGGTGTTTTAGTTTCTGGGTAATGGTTTTCGGGGGAAAATCGTACAACCGTCTGGATCTTCTATTTCATAGTAGATTGATAGGAGCCGTTCCACCAAAGCTCGTTATTGAATAACTTCTCCGGAAGCTGACCTCGTGATACCACGGCAGCTGGATTGTTTCCCGAGTGAACCTAGACTTGCAGATTCCGTTGGTCCTCTGGATATCTGCCACGCCAGCCATCTTCATCCAGGCCAGGCAAAATTTCTCGTATACACGCAACGACTGAATCACAAGCAAACCCATATAGTTCCATTTGCTGAGACAATGATTCGGGCAACTGTCGCCATTGTTGTTAAAAATGTCCAGGATTTCATCAAATTTTGCGTTGGTCTCCATAACTGCTACATCAGAAGCTTGGTGGCCATGATCACTGGCGAGAATGACAGCGAATCAAAAACCTTGCAATCTCAAATAGATGATTCGTTGGCACTAGTTGAAGTTGATGAGCAATGAGAAGCAGATTGTTACGGACGGATCCCACAATAAGCCAAGTTCTTTTATTGCTTCGTTGACAACATATTCCTGCAGAATGAACTGCATTTCACGCTCATTGACTGGAATACACTTCATAAACTCATACGAGTTGGAGCACCATTTCAGCATGGGGGAACAAACTCGCGCGAGCATCTCTTTCGATGGAATTCGATGAATCCCTCGATGGTAACCGCAAATCCAAACGTCATCGACAGTAACAGCATGTGAAGGGTTAGAACAAAATCCATAGTATATATTTTGGTAGGGTGTCTCCTGTTACCTCGTCTGCGTCAACTTACTCTTTAACGATACGAGCAGCAATTGGAAAGTCTACCGACTCTTCTTCGACGAGCTGGAGCAAACATCGGGTGGCTTGGAGAACAGATCCCTCTAAACAACGCGACCAGCCTTGAGTACTTCACTAAGCGATGGCCTTAGTGACGATGACTTGGCACTTACATCGAACTCCACCCGACTCTTGGTGTTTGTGCTAAGGTGCCACAAAACGGCGTGGTGTGGCATATAGTACGTTGCCTGATTGGGTTAATAATTTGACTGTTTCCCTTCGTTACAATACCCAAGAGCCTCGTACACTTGATCTAGACTTGGCATCACAATCTTCTTCAGTAACCGTCCATTTGGATTGCGATTGTAAGTGGAAAGGAAATGTGTTTCACAGGACTGCTCTTCTCGAAACAGTGTGACATCGGAAACTTCTTCAATGTGGCA
Organism: Topomyia yanbarensis; assembly: GCF_030247195.1. Taxonomy (NCBI): domain Eukaryota; kingdom Metazoa; phylum Arthropoda; class Insecta; order Diptera; family Culicidae; genus Topomyia; species Topomyia yanbarensis. The sequence goes on from NC_080672.1 coordinate 10,376,527, forward strand.
GGTTGTCGGCGAAAGTGAGATAACCTGGCTTAAGTAAGTCGAAAACAGTTCAGCTTCGACTGGCATGTCGACTTTGCTTATTTGTTGTATCATCACCAACAGACCCCTTGGCGCCTCATAAACTATTTACATTAAGGATGAACAATATTTCAGCAATTCAAAGCAAAATTTGTTGCTTACCAAAAATTTCTGGGAAATGGTTATACCTGGGGAATGAATTTCTAAGCATTGGTTCATTCAGGGAAAGGGTACAATCTGGAAGTTTTCTAGGAATTTATCCTTTCGAGGGAATTGCTTTCTGTAGAACAGTCCATTCTGGGGTGAAAACTTCGTTGTTCTAGTTTCTGGGGAATGGTTTTCGTGGAAAGTCGTAGAACCGAATAAAAATTATATGAAGTATTGAATTAACCTGTCTGAAAAAAGCTATTCAACACTCAACCCACCCAGTCACTCCTCTACTTACTCCCCATCATCTAAAAAACTATCCTACCTGTACCAATGTCCATCGTCGCTATTCAGTCCGGCATACGCTTCCCCCTGCCGGACGCTGTCCTTCGGAACGGTTAGTGCTTCACTCATACAGTACTTTTGCAGATCCACCATCAGCCTTTGCAGCTTCAAGGCATCGCTATGCGGCTGAACGATGAAATAGTTCGGGCTCGATGCAATCGTGACGTACACGTTGAACAGTTCACCAACGGCTGGCAGTTTGTATTTCGCCAACTTCGGCACCACCTGCGACGGGATTGGACTGCTGCTCACTTTCGGCTGCTCAATGTTTAACTCACTGAAGTGTCGGGATAGATCGGTCGCTTCCTGGCTCGTAATCGAATAGTCTGAAGTAAAACTCATGTTCAATTTAGCGGAACTCACTGATGAAGAACAACTACTTTCGTTTGCGGTGAAACGCGGATCGCTAATCACTTCCGAATTCATCTCCAGTTCGATCTCCGTACGAATACTCTCGTTTATGCAAACCAAGAGGTTGTTCGGTTCTGCATGCATGTACACTTTTACCAGTGGAATTGTTGAATAGGCAACCACCTTAACCTGAAAGTAGTTAAAGAAAAAGCATTATGTTCCAATACACTCCAGTGTTCACATATCACACCGACCATTGCCGTTAGTCCTGGTTTCAATAGTGCTCGGAGCCGACTTAGTAGAAGGTCATTAATTTCTGGAATATCAAACATCTTCATCCGAATGGCCTGCGGTGGATAACGACTCAGAGCAACACTCAGAGTTTCCAGCTGGTAGACGTTCGACACATTAACGGACTTTTTGACGCCCGTGTCAACAAACAACATTCTGCAGATCGAACCGGACTCTTCGGCTAACAAAGATGCACGGTACCATTTCATGTCCTTACTATCCTGCACCAAATACAGCTGCTGTCCTGCAGCAGACTTTGATTTGTACAGACCACAATGTTTGCCTTCTAATGCTTTGGACAGAACGAGGTTGGTGATAAGTTTCTGCAATAGAAATCTTTGTAATCAGATCGAAATTTCGACTACACCAATTGAACTTACTTGTATGTAAACCATGGCCGCATCCTTTAACTGACAGTACAGATCGCCCACCTCATTCACGAACGTTATAACTACTGAATTCCAACTTTTTCGATTCAGCTCCGGTACCGGTGTGTCCTCGCACACCTGCTTGAGTATAATCGAGTTCATATTGACATCCTCTTCCGACGAAGTATCGTACAGAATGATCTGAATCCGAGCGTCCCCGGTAGCGCTTTCCTTTTCGTACTCGTCCTGCTTGGTTAGTACCTCGGCGATGCAAACCTTTCCACAGATGAGATTATCGATATGCGGCTTTGCCTTTGGATTGTCTCCGAAATCTTCTAGACCAGACAGTGTAAAGCAGACAGACTGTGCCGGAAGTTTGAGATACTTTGCATCGCACGGGTAAATCTTATCCATCGATACTCTCTCCCATTCACCGAGATCGACGTAAAAGCAGACACAAATGTTATTTTCGAAATCCAGTTCCTCAGCTCGAACACGGAACCAGCAGTCATTCGTAAACACCAGATAATATTCCCCAACGGTTATCGTCTTCGCTTTCGGTTTGCTTTCATCCATCATGGACAGTTCAATATCGGTAATCAGCGCATCCATGGCGTCACTGTACTGTTGACCAACCAGGCGTGCCCAAATCTCGACCGTTGAAGCAGGATTCGTAATAAAAAGGTTCCAGTATTTTTCCTCCCAAGGCAGGACAAGCACGTTGGTCAACATGAACTTGGCTTCGCTAGTATTGGACACGACGGATCCGTTGGAACCGTTATCCTCCCGAATGTTAGCGAACATAATCGTATTGCCCTGGGCTTCCTCTTTCGAAAACATGTGTGCATGGGAGAGTATGATCGTTTCCCAGTGATCCGGCAGTAGGGCCTGATGGGCATTTCTGAACGCATCCGGTATGTTTCGGCTAAACATTCCATGCGGACAGGAAAGCAACAGATCGAATATCTTGCTGGCGATCTCAAAGTCCGAATTCAGACAGACCGAGTAGTTGTTGCGTTCCTCGTCACGTTTGATGCTCTCGATGGCATTCTGTGCGGCAGCAAACTGTCCCTCGAACTCGTTGGCATAATCGTTCGGGTAGGTCGAGTATGTCGATCCGTTTATCTGGGGGTTTGAGGGAAAAAATAATATTAATCAGCCGAGTTGAATAAGCGGATTATTTCAATTGCTGAGAATTACCGTAACTCGACACTGCACGCGCTTGTTCTTCAGTTTGTAATACTTGTATATGGGCCGGTCGAATCCATTGTGCTTTGCGTACGAGCATAACATTTCAATGGGCGTAGCCTGCAGTTGGTTCCACGAGAAGGACTCTTTCGTGCGCGCTGGAATGGCTGATACTGGAGGCAACAGTGGCGATACTGGAGTCTGAAAAATGATATTTATGTTGATTTTACCAGATACTCAAAAGGGCGTCATGCTACTAACTTTAAAGTCTGAATCCGTTGTCTTCGGTGGTGGCGACTGTGGCGTTACCAGCTTCGAAACTTTTTCCAAATCCGAACTGTCCACTTGTTGGTTAATCTTGAGTCGATCCTGCAAAGTTTTCTGACCGGGTAACGTTGGCAACGGAACGGTGGGGGTGGGTGGTGGTGTGATGAGCAGGGGATGAATCAACGGTTGTGGTGGAGATGTGAACTCCTGTCGCGTCGGAAGGGCACCGTTTGAATTGTACGCTGCCCGAGAAACTGTTTCTTGATCCGGCACAGGTGATGGAGGTGCCACTTTCGTAATCTGCAGTCGAGTGTTGACGCTGCGGGTAGGCTGTGCCACGGGTGATGTATGAGCTGAAGGGACAGCGACAGCGGGAGCATTGTAGTTCTGATGACTTCCCACCGCTTCACATACCATTCGATGAATGGAATCGATTACATCCTGCTTTGAAGGGGTCATACTGTTGAGATCATTGCGCTGTTGAATTTGTCTGCCAACGGAATTCGTCTGCTGATCTAGTTGATTAGGCCGATTTTTCAGATCGTGAGAAGATGGCTGTCTTTGTTGCGGTGCTGCCATTTGCTGTGGACTGAGAGCTTTATCATTTAGTCTGGGTCGGAGATCGTTTGAAATCGGCGTCTGTTGCTTGGGCTTGATCGGAGATTTGTTGAGATTTTTAGCAGCTGAGTTGTTATTGTTTGCTTCAGGCAGTCCGTACCGTTGATTGTTTAGAGCGACATTTTGCGGGAACTGGGGCGCTACAACCTTTACCGGTATTACTAGCTTTGGCTGACTGTTGGTGTAATTGTTTTGAACAGTACTGTAGTTGCGATTGTTGCCAAACTTCATGTTGTTGGGACTATTCTGGAATACTTGCTTTAGTGGGTTGTTAGGATTAAAATTAAAGCGGGGCTGTTGCTGTTGCGCATATTGGTAATGTGGCTGCGATGGATACTTTTTCTGTGTGTATAAACTTGTCTGATAAGGCATCTGAGAATACATTTTGTTATAGGCACTTGGATTCCAGTTGTTCCCTCCCATTCTCTTCTCCGGTTGACGCTGAATTGCGAACCCTGATTTTCTAGTTTTTGTATTTCTCTGTGCAGCAACCATCTTTAGAATATGAGCTGATTCCTTGCTGGGTTTAACGAAAATTACGGTCTGAAATTGCAATGAAAAACTGAATCTGATTAAGATCGTACCCTAAAGAAAAGCTTTTATGACTCACCTCTCCCATTCTGCTTTGGAGGACAAATTCGCCGCTGGCCCTCAGAAATTCATCGGCATTAGGATACCCAAACTTTTTATACATAAGAGGGCCTCCTTCCAGTTCACGAAAATCACTCAAAATGCTTTTCACTGTGGATGCTCCTTTTTTCGATAACACAAGCGCCCTCAGTACAGATATGGCCGCCTCGGCCTCCTCGGAAAATTTCTTGACAGGATTTGCCATCGTTACAACAGACCGAGGCTGCTGCCAGACCGACGGAGGCGAAAACCAAAACTCGTTTCAAAGTGCTGAAATAAAATTAAAATGAAACCATTACCACTTTACCTGAAAAACATTGCTATCAGGATTACTGTTTCACTTCATAGGCAATAGACGTGTATGGTTCGGAGAAAGCAAGTTTACTTTTGCTCTTTTCTTTCTCGTACAGTGGCAAAGTAGGAACACGCCTTGAATTTGATCTCAATTTTGCTAATGCACCGCGCTGTGAACACAATCAAACAAAAATTGCAACCAACACGTTTGAAGGCACGGGTACCTGAAGACAAGCACAGCTGACGATTCATGATGTGCATTCAAATTACTGGAGAAAGTGATTGACATCAATAAAAATATCGTACCCATCCTAATAGCATTAGGAGGCTAAATTAGTTGAATCAACAGGTGTGCTGTTTCTCAGTATTGCGAAAACGTCCCAACAGCAGAATATTATTGTCGCATGCTTCGCTGTAATTGTAACGGAATTCCGATTTCGGAATAAGATTGAAACAAACAAAAGAAAACGGATGATTTTTTCAATGTTTACAAGATAACAACCGCATCGCAGAGTGCGTATAGGGCAAAAGAAAAAAAAATCTCATGGCACACGCAGCAATACTGCCGTCTCTTTTTTGATGTTTTGTTCTGTTATGCAGTCAGGTCTTGCACGAGATCAAAAGGAAATTTTCGATGCGCGATTGATTCAGTTGTTCGTGTCATCGGAGCAGCAGGAAAAGCGATAGGTTATGTAAAGGAATTTTGATTGTCCTCTGGTCGATGTTTCACATTCATCATAACTGATTTTGCTACTCGCTCGCACCGTTGCACTGCATTACTGCGATCTCGCTCACGCATTTTTCTTGGCAGATTTTACAGAACGGAATCACGTAAATTGTGGTCTGCAATATCAACACAACAAGTAGGTCACTTTTTACTCACCGATTCTCTGCTGTCAGCTATTACTTTTTTTCCAGGAACAACCGCAAAAATACAATGAAAAGCAGTTGTTCCAAATTTTCGTACTAGTCTCACTTTCTTCGCAAAATACGTTACACGTCGCCAATGCCACCACACCGATCCAAAGCGGAATACCGAATGATCAGACAGAGCAAAAGAGGCAGCGCAATCAGCAAGCCACCCGGAGGCAATGAGATATGTGTCAGCTGAGGAAAAATGTCACCGTTGAAGGTGTTGGAATTTGAAGAAAATTTCTCGCATATTCTTTGAAAAGGACCAATAAACCAAGTTTCGTTAATCTCATTTTACTATTTTACCACATGGCTATCGTTTCGTGCCACCGGTAGAGTCGTCTTGATGTGATAAAATGATTAATAAATTGCTTAAAACTGATCTGATTAAGGAGTTATAGATGTTGACATGCGGGAAAATTGGGTCATTAAATGAAGAATAAAATTCAATATTAATTCGTCAAAAGGGCGAAAGTGTTTTTTGTAAACAAACTTGTTTCGCTCATTAGTCTGCTGCAGAGTGGAATTTCATGAAAAATATGCGTTAATGTAAATTTTTACCCTTCGTAGAAGTAATTTCAATTGTTTTCTGCTTTAAAATTATAGTAAATTAAGAGAAACCATCAAAATAATTTGTTTACAAATCTTATTCGCCCTTTTTCAAATTTAGTATGGAATTTTCCTTTTATTTCATAAACCGATTTCTAAATATAACAATAATTCAATTTTATGAAATAATTTTTATTTATGCGTACAAAAAAGTGAAAAAAAAAAGTTCCACGCGTATATCTTTAACGTCAGCTGCATCGAAAAAAAATAAAAAAAACAGCATATGGTTTTATTGACCCAATTGGGTCAGTAAGCCATATGCTGTTTTCGATTTTTTTTTCGATGCAGCCGACGCTACAGATAAAGAAGAATTTTTTTCTTCATTTAATGACTCAATTGGAAAAAGTTCGAACTTTTGCAAAGGTATGTTAGTCATATTTTTATTGAATACTTATACGTAGTAGTGTCTAATTTGCAAGCTCAGCTTGATAACATGAAAAAATACTAAAAATTTTCAAAGTTAAACAATTTCCGCAAAATACTTTTTTTTTAATTCAAGGAGGCTTGCCATGACCACACACATAACACCAATAAACGCTTTTCTCGTACTCCTTAAAACGAGGATTTCAAATATTCAGTAGTAGGCCAATCATCCGTTCGTAGCACTAGTATCTCCATTCTATGACGTTTGCTCTTCCACAATTTTGGGTGCACTCCACATTTCGACACACAACAAAAACTTCACCAACAGATCCCTTGGCCCCAATGGTGGTTGCTTAAACTAATTACATTTTAGCTTTAATGGAATTCCTCGTCTGGTTGCAGACAAAAGTTGTCGCTAAATTGTTAAAAATACGGTGAAGTTCGGTAACAGCGCTTTGGCGACCATAGCTGGTTCTTCTGAACGGAACAAGCAGAAGAGAGTTATTACGTAGAGTTTGAAAGCGAGCCTTAAGATCCACGCGTCCGAGGATTGACAGACAGTAAGTCCGAAACGAACAGGGCTCGAGAGCAGTTCCTCCAGATGCCTAGAGTGTCGAAATGTATTAACTGACAACTGGTAGTTAAACCACAGACTAACAGACATAACACTATGAGGGAATTCCCTCAAAAAACATCGATCCGACAATTTTCCCAGAACACTAGCTCCATCTTTTATTCACAGTCCCAATCACTCATTTACTGGTGGGTTACCCCTCAGATTTGAGAACAATTTTTCACTAGTGGTCTATCCCCCATATGCTTGTTCATATGTCAGTGGCGCCATAATTTCAAATGTGGCCACAGTCCCAACTACAAATATATTTAAAATGACCGTTACAGCGGGCGAAGCTTTGTTTTTGAGTGTTATGTCTGTTAGTCTGTGGTTAAACGGAATCGGATGGCGTTTCCGTGAGAACGTAACGATTGAGCATTTAATCGGGTTTAAAACCATTCTGTTTAGATCACACCACATACTAAAACTCTCCAGTTCACTCTGAAGAAACTCGGCATCGGTTTTGTTTCGCATTTGTCTAAAAAAATCTTGTCGTCGGCGAAAGAAAGGTGGGGCCCTTGTAATTAGATATTGAGGTCATTAAAGTAGAGGAGGAATATTACTGACCCGAGATGGCTTCCTTGTGGGATACCGGATGTATCAACGAATGGTGTAGATACAGTCCTTAATACTGATTTGGAGCTGCCTTCCAGGGAGGTAGGAACGAAACCAGCGCAGGAGTTGTCCATGAACAGTCCAGTTTGTTCAGTTTCGCTATTACAATACCATGATTGATTTTGTCGAAGGCCGCGGATAGATTTTGTAGTCTAACAGTGATTCTCAACCCGCGGACCCCTAAGGGGCCGTGAAGTCGTTGCTGGGGGTCCACGAAGAAAAATATTTTTTTTCGAGTGGATGGATATATAAATTTCAAGTCTAGGGACAGATCACTCTAGGAATGTATAACAACTTTGCATCAAATTAGAAAAAATTCGTTTAATTTTCATTAATGCATCAACTTTGCACTCCCTCGCAGAAAAGATTGTTTAACAATCGTCCTACACTGATCCACTTTGTTCGATGTTTTATTGAATGTAGGGCTGTTTTTTGTAGGATTTTGACGTCCCTCACGTAACGCAAAATACATTGCACGCAACGTGAAATGCACTAAGAATTTCTATTTTGATGGAAAGAAATGCATCTAATTTCACTACAATCCTAAAAAGGTATTATCCTAACTGTTCGGATTCTTTCGGAACAAACTAGTCCTTGTATCAGCTGTTTTATTAGCAGATCAAAACTGTAATTATCGTTAAGTTTTAGTTAATACATTTCTTTAAGTACTAATATTAACTTACAGATTTTAGTTTCCCTCTCCGTTAGCCTCATGTAGAAATGAAACCGTCCAACACTCGCTATTTTTCTACGCACTTCAATAACGTCATAATATTGACATTTGATATTGACAGAACCTCAACATATTTTTGCCCGCGATAATAAACTCCCTTATACGCACTTTTGGTTGCTTGGGAACTCTGTATTCTCGTTTCTCTCTGTTTAGGTTAACTTGCGTTTTTTCTATTGGGGTTATTCCTAGATGTGGTACTTGTTGCTCAGTTCAATGCGATAGGTTTGATACTATTTTCTGCATAGGAAATCTGATCATCAATTGATCGGAAAGTTTTCTTTTGAAATACTCTCCACATATTTAAACCCAATTTGTTCGAATCTGAATCGGAGCCAGATACTAGTTCGAGGTGTTTGTTTTCAGAGCTCAAGCATCGAATATAAAAGTTTAACCACAGGTAAGACATTTCTCGACAAACATATGATTACGGCTTAAAAGAAAACTGTCAAAATTCTCTTTGAAAGAAAATTCCGGACAAAACTTTACTCGCCAATCGCATATGTTGGTAGTAAACAAAAGAGAATAATTTTCTTTCATTAATGACATGCTGAACAGAGTCATAAGGTGGCAGCTAAAGTGGCTGCCGTCGTTTTTTGATGCTTTGTATTTCATCTTCGAAATCAAAACATTGCATTGGCGCGCAAGACAAAATCGTTTGAAACTTAACCCTTAAATGCATGACTCTTTTCTTTGGTACTAATTTTTCGGTATGGATACGATATTTACCTCTTGTTGAGGCATTATATCAGAATATTCGGTATGTTGCCAAATGGCAACAGTATACACTTAAGGGTTAAATGTCTTATCTCAGATTGCTTAGAAATTGTATCACTGTATGTAAGCATGTGCTAGCAGATGAATAGATTCTCTTCACGGAATTTTGGTTCGATTGGAAAATTTGTACCTTTTTGTTTTTCAAAACAAATCAAACACGTTATTGTTATTTATCAGTGTGCAATCTGGCTGCCTCAACAACCTATTTCTGCAACCTATGTATATTAACTGTACACCTACCGTCTCACCGTTGTACTTGACAGTGTGTGCAGTACACCCGGCTTCCCATGAGCGTTTTGGCGGCTCAGAGGCTGTCCTTCCATGTTGCTCAGGGATACATTACTCCGATACACATCCATGC